>NC_135316.1:33359521-33987178 GCF_048772815.1 Callospermophilus lateralis
GTAGCAGGATATAAAATCAACACCCATAAATCAAAGCCATTTCTGTCTATTAGTGACAAGTTCTCTGAAAAGGAAATGAGGAAAACAACCCCATTCACTAAATCCTCAAAAAAACAAAACAACAACAACAACAAAAAAAACTTGGGAATCAACATATCAAAAGAGGTGAAATATCTATACAATGAAAACTATAGAACCCTAAAGAGAGACATTGAAGAAGACCTTAGAAGATGGAAAGATCTACCTTGATCATGGATAGGCAGAATTAATATTATCAAAATGACCATACTACCAAAAGCACAATACAGTTTCAATGCAATTCCAATCAAAATCTAATGGCATTCCTCATAGAAATAGAAAAAGCATTAATGAAATTTATCTGGAAAAATAATAGACCCAGAATAGCTAAAGCAATTTTAAGCAGAAAGAGTGAAACAGGTGGTATCGCTATACCAGATCTTAAACTATACTACAAAGTAATAGTAACAAAAACAGCATGGTACTGGCACCAAAACAGGTTGGTAGACCAATGGTAGAGAATAGAGGACACAGAGACTAACCCGCAAAATTACAACTAGCTTATATTAGACAAAGGTGTCAAAAGTGTGCACTGGAGAAAATATAGCATCTTCAACAAATGGTGCTGGGGAAACTGGAAATCCATATGCAACAAAATGAAACTGAATCCCTATCTCTCACCATGCACCAAAGTTAACTCAAAATAAATCAAGGGTCTAGGAATTAAACCAGAGACTCTGCGTCTAAGAGAAGAAAAAGTAGGACCTTATCTTCATCATGTGGGGCTAGGCCACAACTTCCTTAATAAAACACCTATAGCATAAGAATTAAAACCAGGAATCAACAAATGAGATGAACACAAACTAAAAAGTTTTTTTTTTTTCTCAGCAAGGGAAATAATATGTGAGGTGAATAGGGAGCCTACATCCTGGGAACAAATTTTTATCCCTTACACATCAGATAGAGTGCTAATCTCTATGGTATATAAAGAGCTCAACATGATAAGCACCAAAAAATTCAAATAATACAATCAATAAATGGGCCAAGGTCATGAACAGACATTTTTCAGAAGAGGATATACAATCAGTCAACAAATATAAAAAATGCTCATCATCTCTAGCAATCATAGAAATTCAAATTAAACTACTCTAAGACACCATCTCACTCCAGTAAGAATGGAAGCCATTATGAAGACAAACAACAACAAGTGCTGGCGAGGATGTGGGGAAATAATTGCACTCATACACTGCTGGTGGGACGACAAACTGATGTAGCCAATTTGGAAATCAGTATGGAGATTCCTTGGAAAGCTGGGACTGGAACCACCATTTGACTCAGCTATTCCTCTTCTCAGACTATACCCAAAGGACCTAAAAACAGCAAACTACAAGGACACAGCCACATCAATGTTTATAGCAGCACAATTCAATATAGCTAAACTGTGGAGCCAACCTAGATATTCTTCAATGGATGAATGAATTAAAAAAATTGTGGCATTTATACACAATGGAATATTACTCAACACTAAAAAAATAATAATATCATGGCATTTGCAGGGTAATGTATGGTATTAGAGCAGATTATGCTAAGTGAAGTTAGCCAGTCCCCAAAAACAACTGCAAAATGTCTTCTCTGAGAGGGGTGACTCAAGATGGGGTACATAGGAACAACATGGGAAGAAGATTACCTCTAGATAAGAAAGAGGGGTGAGATGAAAAGGGAGGGATAAGGAGAATTGCATGGATGATGGAAGGAGACCCTCATCATACAAAATGCATGTATGAATATGTGAATTTGGTGTCAACATATCTTATATACAGAGATATGATAAATTGTGGTATAAAAGTGTATTAAAATTGTAATACAATAATAATAATAATAATAGTAATGGTAACAATAATAATAGAGCTCATGTAAAAAAATGAATAAAAGCTAAAAAAAGTAAAAAAATAAAAGAGAATAAGATCATGGCATTTGTAGGTAAATAGATGGAATTATAGAAGATAATGCTAAGTGAAGTTAGCCAATCCCAAAAAACCAAATGTCGAATGTTTTCTTTGATATATGAAGGCTAATTCATAGTAGGATGGGACAGGGAGCATGGGATGAAGAGACAAACTCTAGATAGGGAAGAGGAGTTGGAGGGGAAGGAAGGGGGCTTAGGGTTAGAAATGATGGTGGAATGTGATGATCATTATCATCCAGAGTACATGTATGAAGACAAGAATTGATGTGAATATACTTTGTATACAACCAGATATAACTAATTGTGCTCTCTCTATATAAAAAGAATTGTAATGGATTCTGTTGTCACATATTAATAAAAAAATACATAAAAGAAGCCATTTTCAAGCATTTGCTCTTACCATCTACATATTCTAACTATCACCTGGAGAAATCAAGCATTCGGCACTGAGAAATATTTCAGAGCAACAACCACTGGAGCAGAACAAGATAAAGCTGAGTTGGTAATTAAGAATTGAAGACAGTCAGCTCTCAATTTTGTTATCAAGGAATCAGAGGTGTGACCTGCTCTGCCATGTGACCAGCACACTAGCTTCACATTAGAGGTTCCAAACCTAGAAGTTAACTAGTGAGATCAAAATAAAGACACATAAACTCAATTTACCTTTTTCTTGCCCAGCTCAGAGATGGCCATTCCCGGCTACTGCCTTGAGGCACCTGGTGGTAGCAAGGTTTACACAAGAGACCAGCAGGAAAGAGGCAGGAGCATGCCAGAGAGTGGGCTTTTATTGGGAAAAAAAAAATTCAGGGGAAAATTCCATCCAATGAAGGTTGAGGGGGACAGCATTCCAAGGTCAGGGTCAGTGATTGGTTTCCAGGTCAATGGTCAGTCACACCCCCACACGGACAAGCCCTTGCACCCAGAAAGGGAGGGGAAAGCTCTGACTCAGCTGGTCTGAGCGCCTCACACCCAGTCAGGGAGGTATCTCAGTCACGTGCGAGAACGGCTTCCCACAACCTGTCAATTCTGATTTTAATTGCCCCTAACACTGACCATAGAATTATTTTTAACCATATTGTAATGTACACTTCCTTTCAGCCCTGTGATAATCTTTCCCTATATCAAAAGTAGACCTTATGTAGAGAGGAAACAATGCAAAGGTCAGTTTGTCTCTAGGTACCATCTAGGGTTAACATCAAGTGTCACAATAAAAAAAATGGTTAATTTACCAAGTATCAGAATGTGCTAAGATGGGTAGTACTAGAAATATAGTACCCTTAGGGTTTAAGTTGAACACTTTCAACCAATAATTAAATTTTTAATGATTCTATGTAAACAAAAGCCTCTAAGTAATTTGGTCACAATATAACTGTATGAATTATAAAGTTTCAGAAGTACTGAGGTGAAAGTCTTGTAGAAATAGAAAATAGAATGAAGAGAAAGCCATACTAAAAAAAAAAATGTGAGGGATATAATCTTCCTGGATCAATATTTCAAAACTAAGTTCATTTACTAAAATTACTTCTAAGAGTTATATTGTCTGATTAGATTTTGCCTACTACTACTCTCATATACCTTTCTCAGTAAAAGTTTTGCATTTGAAACAAATTAATGAAATTAAGGTATTTTCTATTAGTGTACATTTGGACATACTTCTGGATTTTGTATTCTTTTACATGGAGTTCATTATATTCTTACCTTTGTATTTCATCAGAAATTTTATTTTTAATTTCATACACTTGAGATTCTAGCTTGTCAATTCTGAATTGCATCAACTCCATTAATGAAACCTTATAATATTCATTCATCTTCTCTAAAATTTTCACAACTGTATAAAATGTCTAAAGAAAATTGAAAGGACATTTTTTTAAAAAAATATCTTTTTAGTAGATGAACATAACACTTTTATTTTAATTTTATGTGGTGCTGAGGATTGATCCCAGTGTCTGACATGTGGTTTTTAAGTTCTCTACTACTGAGCTATAACTCAAGCCCGAAATGACATATTTTTAAAATAACCATTACCCAAATAATTATTTGCATATTTTTTTGCTTTAGTTAGAATCAATTATTCAGAGAGCAATTTTAAACAGGTGGGCAAAAGATGCTGACATTGAAACACAGGGCCTTGAAAAGGCTACACGCTACACAAACTATCTACCACTGAACTAAGACCTCAGCCATGAATCATTCTCATAATAGTATCAGTAATGTGAAAAGTAAAAAAAAAATTGTAAAATCATTTCAAAATAAAAAAAATCATTTAACAATTCAAAAGGATGATATACTTTGACTTCACAGTTTTTTGTTTCCTGCTCATTGTCTTATTAATACAACTATACTTAAATATTTAATGGTTCTCAAAGTCATTTTTTGAATGATGAAGTCAGTTTTTACAATGATGGAAAATGAAATATTTAAAAATTCCATCTTGCTCTGAAAAATCTACAAAAGAAGTTTCCTCAAGGAATGTAGATGACCCACATAAAATGCAAATATCCAAAATAAAATTGTCAGTGAAATGAATGAAAGCATATTACAGATAAAAAATATAACCTCTGAAAACAGAGATGCTTGTTTTTGGTTTTCCTTTAAAATCTCTCTTGTTCTTTGTCCAGTCTCCCATCCATGAGGCTCTCCTTGACCATTTTTAATTTTATTGTCTTGCACATATATTTTGAGGTTTGCTACATCTTCTTCCAATTTCTTTTGATTGCTCTGTAGTTTTTCACATGTATTTTGAAGGTTTTTCAAAGCAAGTTTAAATTGTCCATCCAACTGTAAATATTGTAAATATGAAGCTTCTATGTTTGTATTGATACTGTCGGCCTGCATGAATAAAACAACAGTGTTTCATAATAGAAGAAGCATGTTGATATTATTTGAGCACAGATTTATCCAACAAATCCCAATAAGTTTGCCTTTTCAAAGATCCACTGGAAGAACATACATAAGTTCTTTAGTCTCTGCTTTGGATAGAGGTACCAGACATGATTGAAACATTTCTATTCTTTTATAATCTCTTTAAATTAAAAAAATAAAACAAACAAACAAACAAACACACAACAAAAAAACTGACTTGTCCCATTATTCTAAAGTTAACCTGAAATTTGAGGAAAGCATAATAGCCTTTGTGTGTAAGTTATGTTGAAATCCATTTAACAATTACACACAAATTCTGTATCCAATCACAGAAATGAAGGTATTAAGTAACTCAACTCCCTGGAACATTTCATGAAATGGTATTCTCTGATTTAATCTGCCTTGCTACACCATGGCAATGGAGGTAGGTAGCACTAAAAAAAATCCTAGTTAACAGAAAAAAAAAAAACCACAAAAATCTCTCAACACATGTGAGGATTGATGTACAATTCTCATGTACAAATCTCAGCATTCCTGAGGGTAGTTAAATAGTTTTTTTTTAACCACTGATTAAACCCAGGAGTACTTTACCACTGAGCTGTATCCCCACTTATTTTTGAGACAGGGACTTGCTAAGTTGCTTAAGACCTCACTAAGTTGCTGAGACTGGCCTTGAACTTGTGATCTTCTGGCCTTAGTCTTCCAAGTCACTGGATTACAAGTGAGAAAAGATGCATAATATTATAAAAAAATATAAAAATGAAATTCAGAATTTATGAACAAATTCACTAAAAAGGCAATTAAATTATAATAAAACTAATAATACTAAAAATCCAAAAAACTCTGTCCACTGAAATTTTTATCCTAATATATTTGACATTACTGAAGCAGATGCAAATCAATGGTTTACAAATACAATTAATACATACTTCACATGTGATTTGGTCTAGTTTCTCCTTCAAACGCTGTGTCTCATCTTCTACTTCAAGGTGATTACTGGATGAATGTTCTAGTAAAGCCTCTGACATAGGTTGCTCTGTCAGGTTATCAGCTGGTTCTTGTGGAAGTTGTCTCACAACTACCTGAGGAGATACGTCTATTAAAGATTTTGTAAATCACTTCACTTTTTGTTAATAATATTTAAAACTGAAAGGGACTTTGAGAAACATTATCATTAATTCATCTATTTTCCTCCTGTGTATAAAATTCTATTTATTTCTGAATTCCAACAAGGATACAGAAGGTGCTTTCTCCCTGCCTTGTTACTCTCATGGTGCTTAGACAATAGATTCAGCCCTCTGTCCACTTCTCACTTGATGAAATGCTTCACAACCTACTGAATTCTCAAACAGAAATGGTTATGCAGGTCTTACTAGGAGTAGTGAATGCTATACAGAAGTCTACTTAAAAACTGAGTTCTAAACATATTCAATCCTGTGCACAAATCCAATAGACTACCACTTCCAAAACATGTGAGGCCCCGAGCAACCTGACCTTTACCTTCCTCTCTCTCTTCAACTCTCTCCCCTTCTCACCCCATTGTAACTGTACAAAACTCTACTTGCATTTGTTGAAAATGGGAATTCATTGCCTAATTAATGAGTCTGGGAGCTACAATTATCTTTGTACTAGAATAGTTCATATCTGTTATATGATAGCAATTGAACTTTGAAATGAAAAGTATTAGCAAGTTATCTGTGAATATAGGCAATAAATTCCAGATACAACAGGAAAATTAAATCAACATTGGTTTTGCTACAATGCATTGCATTTGTCCCAAATTAATATTTAATGAAAGCAGATCCTTTTATAGTGTTGGAAGGAGATGAGGATAAAAATATTGATCCAGTTATTTTCAGAATTAAGTCAAATTTATGTGAATAAAATCAAATTACCAATTAGAAATGTATAAAATGCTAGTGCAGGAAATCTATTAAAAACTACGTCATCTACATTTCACTTCAGCTGGTATATTTTGGAATGGATTTTCAAAGTAACCCACTGAATTTAAACTAAATATGAGCATTTCCATTTATCTGTTTCCTCATGGTCTTTCTTTAAAAAAAAAAGAGTGAGAGAGAGTGAGAAAGAGAGAATTTTAATATTTATTTTTCAGTTTTCAGCGGACACAACATCTTTGTATGTGGTGCTGAGGATCCAACCCGGGCCGCATGCATGCCAGGCGAGCGTGCTACTGCTTGAGCCATACATATCCCCAGCCCCTCCTCATGGTCTTAAGAAGTATGGCAACATGAAGAATTTCAAGTTAGTATTGAGGACTGGAGTGTAGGCCTGGTGTTAGAACACGGGCATAGCTTGCACAAGACCATGGATTCCATCTCCAACACCAAAAACAGATATTGTTTCAGCAATGTTAATTCTACATTATTAATATGACTTATCCACTTGAAACTTCATTTGTATGTAAAGAAACAATGCCTAGTAAACACACAATGTCTCAAAATATCTGCATTTCCAAAGCTTTAAATGATGTCCCTTTTTTAAATGTTAATATCAGTTTCATGTAAGGCTAAACTTTTTGGTTTTAGTTGGCACACAATTTTACTTATTCATCAGATAGGGTGTGTTACTTCAAAACATGTATACAATGTGTAACCATCATTAGCAGACTTATTACTGCACAAATGAATCATTTCCTTGTGTTGGAAATCAGGTTTGCCATTATCAAATTTCACTGAATTCTCCTTCAAAGAAGATCCATATATCTTGCTGAATACTTACTTTTCTCTCAGATTTCTTTTTATATTGATTTAATCTTTCTTTGAAGTGACAATTTGTATTCATTAATTCCAAATATCCATTTTGAAGCTTGCAACTGGAGTTTTCAGCCTCATCCTGAATTATTTTTATGGTATTACATTGCTCTTGGGTACAAACGAGCAAGCCTTGTTTATCATCAACTTTGTTGCGAAGGTCATGGAACTGTTGTCTTAGCAATGTAACTTCACTTTCCATTTGAGATAATATCTCATCTCTAGAATCCAGTTCTTTGTAGTTTTGACTCTGTTTAGTTTGATATATGTGCTTTATTTCATTCATTTGGCACTGGGTTTGTTTTAGGACCCTTTGTAACTGGTTCAAACCCACAGTCATTTTTCTGAGATCACATCTTGTATGAATACAGAGCCCTTTTTTCTGGTCTCTGAATTTTATTCCAGGCTTGGCAAATTTTGGGGACTGAATCAGCCTCCTAACATTTTGTTTTGAAATTTTGAAATTTTCCTTTTCCTTTAAATCAAGGCATCCATCTCTTGATCTCTGGGAAATAAGTTCTTGTTCTCTTTTTGGTGTCTGACTTTCATCACAAGGATGTGGAACAACAGTCTGACTGGCAGGGTATGCTTTGACTTCTGTTTTCTGCCTTTTGGTGTTTTGTTCTTTATTTTCCAGTTTAATGTTTAGCTTTGTAATCTCAGTTTTCAGAGCATCAATTTGTTCATTATTTTGCAATGTTGTTTTTCTAAGTGTTTCCTCAATCAATTTGATTGACCTTTCAAGGTCATCATATTTTTCTCTTGAAATGTCCATGACATCAAGATATTTCTTTTTATCTTCCTCATTCTGACACTTCATTTGGTTCATCTCCAGACTCAGCATATCATATTTATCCTTCAACATGTGGCATTCATGCAAGAGCACTTTCTCTGTTTCATTCTTGGTAGAAACCTAAATAAAATCAAGGAGACGTTTAGCTAGCACTCAATGAAATAACATGTCACAATTTTCTCTGAAACTAAAGCTTGAACATGTACATATATGCAATGGAAGGATTGCAATACATGGATATCCAGCTGGAGAAAAATTAGATGTAAATTTCAGAGTTCACAAGGTATATTGAAGAAAATGAATCTATGAGTGTAAAAATGATATTTTTAAAGAATTTCAAAACTGAAAAAGCCTTTTTCTAAATTGCAATGGATTCAAGATATAAGGTAAGTGATTAGGAACTTTGACCATGTTAAAACAAAGTTTGTGGGTTGGGGTTGTGGATCAGTGGTAGAGCATTTGCCTTGCATGTGTGAGGCATTGGGTTCAATCCTCAGCATGACACATAAATAAATGAATAAATAAAGATCCATCAACAACTGAAAAAAACTAAATCAAGTTTACATTCTGATACTGATACCTCATGTATACAGCATATACCAAGGAACTTTTTATCATATTTGGAAACATTCAATGATATAAGTATAAGCAAGCTGCTTCTAGTGCTCTTCCATTAAACTAGTTATGTTTCTGCTGTAAAAATAAAAACACAAAAGAAGGCTTGTGTTTCATAATACTAGTCATAAATAAGATCTTATTTGTTGTGCTTTTCTCAGAAAATCCTGAGGTTGTTTTCTGCTCAGTAAGATTGTTTCTTTCTTTTTTCTTTTTTTTTTTGTAAAGTCTGAAACATGAGTAAATATGAAATAAGGGAAATGAACTGACCTCATTTATCAGGTATGACATCCTTACCAATAAATCATTACTAAGTAAAATAGTATGATATATCATTGTCTCCAAAAGTTTTTTGTACTGAAATAGAACATTACTTGGAGAAAACTGTTTTTCTTCTCCTACATGAGAAAGTGCTATCCAAACTAGGGTTTCTGCTGGCTATGCTTTGCCTGCTTACTTAATGGTGGGAGTAATAATCTAACCTCCAAATTAATATACCAAGAGGGTGAAATAACACCCCCAAACTAGAACAGTTGTGTTAGTAACAAGGCTTTTGAGATTATGGGAAAGCCATCAATTCCTATGGAAATTATTAAATGTCTTTTCCCTAGATGTGGCCAATGCTACTACTGGATTTCTGCAGACAAATGGAGTTGAATTAAGAACATTAATTAGTACAATGGGACCAAAATGCCACCCTCAACTCAAAAATAGGTACATTAAGGATATACATATATGGCTTTAAAATTTCTACACTTTTCTACAGTGGATCTAGTTACTGTTCCATATATTTTCACACACACACACACAACACATTCACACAAAGAGACAAGCATTTGAAAACAACAAAAAATAATTCAAGAATTTTTTTTTGGCCATGCATCTCTCCTTTTGTTTGGAAAGGTGATTTGACAGAATTCTATCTTATAAATTCTGGCACTATATTCTCAAGAATATATTGCCTCTAGTTGTCCTTGGAGTTGGCTAACACCTAAAGATTCATTCCAGTACAATGGGGAGAAAGTCTAAAAGTTTAATCAAGAGCAGTATGTGCAAATTTAAAAAAAAACCTACTAAAAACAAGTAGTAGTATATTAAACTATACAGACCTTTATCCCATATGAATTACTCAAATTTTAACTGTAGAAATTACAGGTAAATTTGTCACATAGAAAAAATTTTCTTAAAGTCATAAAACAAAATTATAAAAAAAAATTTTTAAGAACTCAGTTAATTTGTCACATGATTTTTTCAAAGCTCTTCATCCTGTATCTGAAAAAACATTTGTGCTACTGATTGAACTCAACTTACCTTTTATTCCCCTTTTCAGAAAACATATGCTGAGCATCTATATGATGCCAAGATAAGCAATAAATAAATTTAGTGATAAATGTTATGATTTCATCTTAGGAAGAGATGACATTTTGTTTTAAGACCAAATAATAGAGAGTCACACACAATGCTTTGTGAGACAACAGACTACATATTTCAATAGTGGTACCAGAACTTTGTGGAAGATGTACGCATTTTGTATAAGCACATGCCAGCAATGATTGCATAATGAAAGACAACAACACATTTCTCAGATCATGTCCCCATCATTAAGTGAAACATGACCTGTAAAGGGATATCATAAATAAAGTAAGAAATTTGAAGCAATACTGAAGACTAATTTACCTGAATCGAGTTACTTTTTGCAGTCTTTAATTCTGTTCTTAATGTCCCAGAAGACAGTTGAAGTTCCTTGTTCAATTCAATTTCTTTATAATATTTATTATCTTTTTTTCTCAACTGGTTATTTATTTTTTCAAAAAGCTGATCAAAATCTCTTAATTTCTTCTCTTTGTCTTTTAAGTCATTCCTGCAGTTCAATATGGTTATCTTAAAATTTATTTTGTCAGAAAACAAAAGGTGTGTTTTGTGTTCTGGTTCTTCATAAGTTGATTCATTAGGCTAATAAAAATTCTATGTCCTAAGATTCTTTTCTCACCTTTTAAAATTTCCCCTTCAATCTTTTCAAAAACAAACTAGAAAGTTAATAATAAAAGATCTTTCTGTCAGTTAGGAAATGGCTGTTACTAGTAACTCCAGTAGATACAATGGAAAAGGACTTTTGAAATGGATTCATAAATTAAGTGCTTGAAATTATTTGGGGTGGTGAATCTGGGATGTGGATCAATGGTAGAGTGCTTGCCTGCTGGGCACCCTGTGATCCATCCCCAGCATTGCCAAAAGAAAAAACAATGATCATTTTTGCACTGTTATTCCTTAGTTAAAAGAGTTTTAAAGACCAATTGTTTATAAACAAGCTTATAAATTCACTAGTACTTAGCTTTTATGTAATTGATTGCCATTGTAACTTACCACCTTCAGAAGTTGTTCACATAGCATCTGTCTGCACATTAGCATAACCCAAGACCAGGCTAAGGGGTCCAGTTCCCATTTTTATACCTTTTAATGTTTCTTTTAGGTAACACTTTCAATTTAGCTTGTTTATCATTATGTAGTTTGTAAACAACTCAAAATCCCATTTGAAACAAGGCACAACTGTTATCCCAATATTGAGACTTTCAAATAACTCTCAGACCACATACTGCTATTCCAATTAAGCCTTTATTGCTGGTCAGTGGTGGACACTCTACTCTCTAAAAATGAAATTATCAGAGTGATGCAACCCCACTCCCAAGTTTGGTTTTATATTTAAACCAAAAAACCACAAAAAGGATGTTAGGGGTTTAGCCAATTCAAGCAAGCCAAGTTAACAGAAGCAGATCGAAGTCAGGCAGCAGGAGGCTTATCCAATGAAAATAACCTCAGTTACCCCAGTTACAGAAACAGAGCCCAGTTACCCCAGTTACATAGTTTTGTGTTATTGAAGGTTTCAACAACAAAAGGAAAAATAGCTTTCTCCAGTCATGACCTTCTTAGTTGGTGTAGCTGTTTCACAAAATGGAGTCACTATAGTCAAGACTTCTGCCCATCATACAACCTTATATTTAGTCCAGTGATAAAGAATATATGTACTTTCAACATAGAAATTTGACCAAACTCTATTTACATATGAGGGAGAATGTAAAAAAAAATGTTTTCCATTTAAATTTTTTTTAATGTATATTAGGATTCAAACCATAGCCCAGGATGTAATTCCACAGGAGCATACTTAGTTGCACCAACCCTTGGATCATTTGATCCTAAGCACCAGAAAAAAAAGTATAAATATTTAAAAACACATTTTAGGATATGCACAAATATGGCTTTTTCATAAGGCAACTCCCCAAACCAAAGGCCAAACATTTTCTCTGATAAGTGGATGTTAGTCCATAATGGGAGGTGGGTCAGGGGGAAGAATGAAGGGACTTTAGACTGTGTTGAAGGAAGTGAGAAGAGGAGAGGGTATGATTACATTACTGGTATGACTCTTCACCCTGTTCAGCCATAGGAAGGACTTGTGCTCCGTTTGTATACAATGTGTCAAAATGCATTCCATTGTCATGTATAACTAATTAGAACTAATTTTTAAAAAATGGTCATTTCATCCTCTTTGGTGGAATTATAAACTAATATAAAATGTCCTGAGAGCAATTTAGAAATATTGATCAAATATCTTTTCATGAAGTTATTCTTTTTAACCAAATAACTTTATATTAAAAATTTATTCAAACTAAACAGATATATAAATTAATTTCCATGAAATTAAGTCATTTGCAGGAAACAGATGGAAACTGAGACAATTTTTTAAGCAAAATAAGTCAAATTCATAAGGTTAAGCTTCATATGTTTTCTCTCATATATGGAAACTAGAAAGGCAAAAGATAAGAAAGTTGTGGGGTGGTCTCAGGGAGATGAAAGGAGCCAATTGGAGAAGGGGAGAGAAAGGAAAAAGGTAGGGAATAATATAGACCAAATTATATTGTTATATAGTGTGTAAACATGAATATGTAACAAAAATCCCCCCATTTAAACAAGTGCAATGCATCTACAAAAATATGGGAATAATAATTTTTGTAAATGAGGTTCTGTGAAGCATTGATAATAAAAAAATAAAAATATGAATGAAAAAATCCCAAATTCCACTTATTTAATCAATAGTGAGATCCTTCTGACACTGATATTTCTATATAGCCATTGAATTATGATTGCAAATAACATGAATTTAGTTATTAGAAGTAATCAATATGTCACTTTTTTGTAAGGATTTTAGACTCTACAAGTATAAGTAGTTTTCTCCATTGCAAAATGTCAGCAGGTAAATCAGCAATTACAAAAATTCCCTATGTACCTTTAGTGTGAAGAAAGAGTTCAAACCTTCTTTCAATCTAGGGTATCATACCTCAAGTGGCAGAGTTCTTGTTTCCATTTTATTTCTCTCTGCTCTAACACATTTTCCATTTCTGATAAATCATCTTTCATTCCACAAAGTTTATTTTCCAGTTTTACCACTTCCTGCTTATGTAACAAACTCTGTGAACAGTGACTTTTTTCAAGTTCTATTATTCTTTGACATGAATCAACAGCATTTTGGATTTTTGGTAGGCTATGAGAATCTGCATCATGGAGAAAACAAGATAGAAATAAAATACTTGAGTATTTTCATCTGTGAAGGATACTACATCTCCCCATATACTCCCCTATGACATGGAAGCCATTATACTAAGTTCTACATATAAAACAGATGAGAACCCTACTCTCCTTTAGCTTAAAGTCTAGTGGAGAAGACTTACAGTGAAGAATTCAGCCTAGACAGATGACCTAACAAAGCATAAAAACAAGATCATCTAGGGTCAAGCTGTTTATATGTGACCTAACTGAATTCCAAAATATAATGCAAAAACAGAAGAGGCTTGAAAGATATTTTTAAAATCAAAGTGCACTCATAGGAGGAAAACTGAAAATGACCAAAGAGCATGGATAACACAGGTTTGAACTCTGTGGGTTGTCACATAGAAGATCAATCAACTACTGGAAGCCAAGAAAAACAAAATATAGCAAAGAAAAAGACTATCAAACCTCTATCCTTAACTTTGGATGTAAGTGTTCTCAACTCCCCAATTAAAAGATGCATACTGTTAGAATGGAATCAAAAGCAAGATCCAACTAGATGTTGTTTGCAAGAAACTCATCTCATATGCAAAGCCACTGTGTTAGTCAGCTTTTTCACTACTCTGACTAAATGACCTGACTAGCACAACTGTAGAGGAGGAAGAGTTTATTGAAGGACTTACAGTTTTGGAAATCTTAGACCATAGAAGGCCATATCCATTCCTTGCAGCTTGAGGCAAAGCTGGACATCATGGTTGGAGAATGTGTTGAAGGGAAGCAGCTCAAGTTATGATCAGGAAGCAGAAAGAGACCACTTGCTGCATACTAATAGATACCCAAAGCCACTCCCCAATTCCCAAATCCTCCAGCCTTACCCTAACAGCTTTCAGTTACCACACAGTTAATCCCAATCAGGGGATTAAATCATGGATTTTGTTAAGACACTTACAAGTCAATCACTTCTCCTCTGAACCTTCTTACTCTGTATCACACACGAGCCTGTGGGGGACACCTCATCCTCAAACCATGACAGATACCCATAGACTGAATGTAAACTCCTGGAAAATTTTTCCATCCTTAAATTCCAAAAGGAAGCAGAAGTAGCTATTCTCATTTGACAAAGCAGATTTGAAGCAAAAATCACAAGAGACAAGGAATGTCACTACATACTAGTAAAATTTCAAATCAATAAGAAAATATAACAATAGAAAGTATGTATGCCCCAAATGATAGTGAACCTAATTACATTTAAACAATGCTTCTTTAAATCAGTATACTATAGTAAAGCAGCCACATCTATATTTATAGAAACTCAACTTACAATAGCCCAACTATAGTACCAACCTCGATGTCCTTCAATAGATGAATGTATAAATAAATTGTTGTATACATACACAGTAGAATATTACTCAGCATTAAAAGAGAATACAATTATGGCATTTGCAGGTAAATGGATGAAGTTGGAGAATATCATGCTAAGCAAAGTAAGTCAATCCTAAAAAAACAAAGCTGAATGTTCTCTCTGATAAGTTGATGCTGATCCTTAATGGGGGGTGGGGGGCATGTGTGAAAACTGGAGGAACTTTGGGCAAATGTTTGAGAGTGAAGGTGAATGGGTATGGTGGCAGGAAAGATGATGGAATGAGATGGACATCATCACTCATGGTACATGTATGACTGCACATATGGAGCAATGATACATCACATATAACAAGAGAAATGAGAAGTTGTGCTGCAATTGTGAACAATGAATTGAAATACATTCTGCTGTCATAAATGCCTATATGAATGAATGAATAAATAAGTAAACAATGCTTCTTGATTCGAAATATCAGATAGACACCAAAATAATAACACTAGGGAATTTCAAAAACATCCTTGACTCCAATAGACAGCAAATACAAGAGTAAAAATAGACATTGAGACCTAAATAATACTCTAATTGAAGTGTATTTAATAACTACTCATATTTCACCATAAAATATCTGAATTCACTATCTTCCCAGCCATGCATGGAACGTTTTGCAAAATAAAACATATTCTAGGTCACAATGAAAGTCATTGCAAATATATAATAAACCTGATATAATTCTATGCATTCTATCAGATCATAATGAAATGAAACTAGAAATCAATAGCAAGAAAAATAAGAGAAATCACATAAACTGAACAAAATCAAACAATACTCTTTTAAAAGAGGAGTGGATTATATAAGAAATGAGAGAATAAACAAATATTTAGAAACAAACCAGAACAGAAATACAACATATCAAAATCTCTGGGTCAGTTTTGAGAAGAAAATTCATAAGTACTGAGTGCCTTCACTAATAAAATAGAAAGTTTCCAAAAAAAGAATCGAGTGTTCCAACTTTCAAGGTCTTAGACAAGGAAGAACAAACTAATTCCCTAATAAGAAGCACATAGGAAATAACCAAAATAAGAGCTAAAATTAATTGAGAATGTAAAAGATATAGGATCAATGAGATATAGTCAGCTTTTTCAAAAGATAAATAAGGTCAATAAACCCTTAGCCAAAGTAACAAAAAATGACAGAAATCAATAAAATTGTGGATGAAAAATGAGATACCATTAGCAATATTTCTGAAATCCAGAGGATTATTAGGCACTATTTTTTCAAGTTTCTACTGTAATAAACTGGAAGATCTAGAAACCTTGGCATATTTCTAGACATATATGAGCTTCCAAAATTACACCAGGAAGACATCAGAACCCAAAACAAATCAATATAAAGTAACAAAATTGAAACAGCAATGAATAGCCTTCCAACAAAGAAAAACCCAGGACCAGATGGAATCCTAGCTGAGAACTAACACCAATCTTTGTCAAACTCTTCTACAAAACTTAAAGGAAGGGAACACTCCAGAATACACTCTATGGAGCCAGTATAATCCTGACATATTCAGGAAAGAAAACTAAAGGACAATATCCCTAATGAATATACATGTAAAAATCCCTAATGAAATATTAGCAAATGGCATTTAAAAAAACATCAAGAAGTTAACATACCATGAAAAGGTTGCTTCCATCCCAGGAATGCAAGGTTGCTTCAACATAGGAAAATCAATAAATGTAATTCATCATATAAATAGAATAAAGAAAAGAATCATAAGATCATCTCAACAGATACAAAAAAGACTTTGATATAAATTTAGCACCCACTCATATTAAAAATGATAGAGAAACTAGGCAAGGAAGAAACTTACTACAATATTATAAAGGCTATACAAAAACAAAGTCAATTACACTGCATAAAAATGGAAAGCATTTTCTCTAAAATCAGGAGCAAAGAAAAGATGTCCAATTTTATCAATCCTACTCAATGTACTTTTTGAAATTCAAGGCAGAACAATCAGGCAAGATAAGGACATTATAGGGCTATTAATAGTGAAAGAAGAATGCAAATTTTATTTTTAATATTGACATTATCCTATATCTAGAAAACCCCAAAGAAACTTCACCAGAGGATTTCTAGAGCTGATAAGGAATTCAGCAAAGCAGCTGGTAACAAGATCAACAATCATTAATCAACAGCTTTCCTATATACCAAACATAATTCTGCTAAGAAATAAATGAAGAAATCTATCCCATTAAAATTAAGAAAAATTTAAAAAATTAAAAAAATTTAAAAACTAAAACAATTAAAATGCCTAGGAATTGTTTTATTTAGCTTTTCTCACTGTGACACAAAGATCTGACCTGAACAATGTAGAGAAGGGAAAATGTATTTGGGGCTCAGAGTTTCAGAAGTCACTGTCCATACAAAGCTGACTCCACAGCTCTGGGCCCAAGGTGAGGCAGAACATCATGGCAGAAAGACTTGGTAAAGGAAAGCAGTTCAGAACATGGCCACCCCCACCAGAAAGCAGTAAGAGCTCCACTCAACAGGAAGCCCTCAAGTGACCTACCTCCTCGAAGCACACCCTACTTGACTATTGATTACCACCCAACTAATCCATTTGATGAGCATGGAAAATGCTACAAATACATTGAAAAAATAATTTGGCAGTATCTTATTAAGGGCATATAAAGGAACATGAGAAGACTTTTACAGGATTTCTTAACTATCTTGATTATGGTGATCCAACATGTGTTTAATACATAAGTCAAAAGTTGTCAAGTTGCAAATTTTTTATATGTGTAGTTTACCTTATGTCAATAATGCCTCATTAGATCTTTTGAAAACAAAAAAAAACTCTGTTGTAAGAAACACCTTAGTGACTGGGATACAGACAGACACAGGAGAAAGCTAGAGGGTTGAGGTGTTTAATCTTACAGCAAAGAGAAGTAATACTTGGGTTTTAAGGAAGGGGTAAGCTATATCAGAACTGAATTTTTTTGAAGTATATGATTTGGTTGCAGAGAAGAACACAGTTTCAGGAGGTGGGTAGAAGGGAAAAAAGGTCTAAGGTTACTACAGAATTCAGGGAGAGATAATGGTAAGCTGATCTGATCATCCTCCAGGCACCAGGGAACAACAGAGCCAAAAAAAGAGTGGGGTGCCATTCACAAAGAAAAGTGCAGTGGGGATGATCCAGGGGTGTACTTGAGAGTGTATCGCACTTCTCATTATATTTTAATGCAAAGTACTTTTCTGAAATGAACAATACTGTAACATATCAGTGTTCTATGGTTCAATACTAAGTAATGTGTACATCTATTACTATAGTATACATCATTATGCAAAGGTCCTACCTTCAAATGACCTGCTTGGTTTTTCAATGTATGCACAAATATCATAATAATTAGGGCAAGTACCTTGAAAAGCTGTTGAGGCTATGACAGTTGGCTGTGATTCATCAAGGTCTTTCATAACATTTATTTCTTTTTTAACCTATAAAACAATAATCCAATATCAAAATGTACCCAAATACATATAACATATACTCAATACATACAGTGACAATTATCCACCAGTGTATATATACCTGTGCAAAAGCACAGGTAGTTTTTCAAAGAACTGATTTCTGTCAAAAGAAAACCTTTATCAATGGTTTTATTTTCTTACTCATTTTCAAAGTTAAAGTCTGTACATAACAAAAATTTTTCTATTTTTCACTTTACCTTTTACAATATATTTTTAATTCATAGTTTTGTATTGTATCACCTTGACTTTCATAATGTACTTTAACAATAAAATATTATCTTGTATTATTTGTAACAATACCTTGCTCTTTTCATTAGGTGTATTCTCTGTGTGCCTAAAAAAGAAAAATGAAAGAAACATATAATATTCTTTCAGAAAAATCCTAAGTATGTAAAATGCAATAAGCCTATTATCTTTCATATATAAATTCTCTATATTTTTAATTTATTTCTTGTACTCCTACATTTTATGATCATGTTCCACAATCGGGATTCAAGTGTAAACAAAAAGAATAGCATTAAGAAATGAAGAACACTACTACTAATGGTCTCAAAACCAAAACTTAAGAGTAGATCACACCTTCTGAGAGTAAAAGCAAAATGAATAATGGCACTTGCATTATTTGATAGAAATGTGACAGTGTTATTGTCATTTTCAAAAAAAATAAAAGTCATACAAGTTACTAAACCCCATTTGTAAAAGAAAACTTAAATACTTGTGGGAGGGAAATCCTATTGCAAAAATTATAGGGTTCTTGTTTCAGGACCTACAATGAAATGACTATACACAAGTCTAAGCAAAGAATATATGCTAAATTTACATTCTTCCAACAATTCACTGAGTTAGATAACATTAGGTATTTTATAAAAAAAGAAACTAGTCAAAGAAAGGCCAAATAACTTGCCAAAATTCATGCATCTGCTTATTGGCAAACTATGAATTTAAACCTAGATTTTCAGTGTCCATAATATAGTTTCACAATTTTCTATGAAAGCAATAATTCTCATTAAGTGTTTGAAAGAAAGATAATAAAAGACCAATCTATATTATCACTCTGTACCTGGATATAATTGTAAATAATAATTTCTGCATCTTGTGATTATTTAAAAAATAAAATGACTATATACATTGGCAATTTTGAAAATCTTGTTTCAATAAATTAAAAGCTTATTTTTTCCTCAAATTAATCATCATGCATCATTCATCTATTCAGTGATTTACTCAAGCATTCAACCAATTGCACAACCAATGTGCAATTGAATATGCACATAATGCATATTCAAATGTGTTGTTGAACAAGGAAACAAGGTTCTGATACTTTAAAACTTCATGATCCAAAAGGAATAATCTGAACTCTTTGATCAATACTTTACTTTTGTATTTCACACAAACAGCACACAGATTCTAAGTACTATATTGATACCCATGATATTTTAGAGTACTATACAAAATCATAGCGATGCCTGATGATACTGTCAAGGCAGAAGGCATGATTATACTCTCTTGAGTATGACCTGTGTATTTGAGTGTTTTCTTCTACATAATTTTTTTAAAAACTATCTATGATAGTTGAAATTTGGGGTAATGATTTGCATGTTCAATTACATTAGTATAACCAATATCTGAACCAAAACACATGAACAACCTCCCTACTTTAGAAAATGTACAAGTAAATAGAAATTCTAAAGACCATTAGAATTTACAATTCTATAACTGAACAACCTCCCTTACTTTAGAAAATGTACAAGTAAATAGAAATTCTAAGGACCATTAGAATTTACAATTCTATAACTGAATTGTAGAGATAATTCATAGGCAGTTGCAAGACAATTTATTATAAATCTTCAATGGAACCCTATGAAGCTTTCTAATATTGGATATGCAAACTCAGTTAATTGAATAAGTCTGTCCTCTAATGGATCATTTCCAAGGGCATATGAAATACACTGAAAACTTATATATATATAAACTTTTAACTCTCTAACTTCTTCTTTAGTCATTGTTCACTTTTCCATTGCATTTCCCTAGAAAAATTCTCTAAGGAGTTTCCTTCAATGATCATTTGAAGTTAGGCTTTCATGGTGACAATGATTTGAAACTATTCCGTGTTAAAGTCACTTGTTTTCATCTTTGTGAAACTGTCAGTAGCAATGATATTACTGAGCCTTCCCTTCCTCTGTCCTACATTATTCAGCCTTCTTTATACAAAAAGTATTGAGTTCTGGCTGAGATCGTGATCAGAAATGGAACCCAGCCCACTCACCCGAGCCCTCTGGGCCCCTTAGGCCGCAAGCAGAGGATGAGCTGGGGGCCCTTGGGACAAGCCTCGGTCTTTGCCCGACAGACACCTGAACACTTACCCTAGTAGCAGCATTGGGACTGCCCACTGGCTCACCCAGGAAGTGAAGGACCAAGTACCCGCCTCTCCCCATGCCTGGATGACCTTATGGTGGTGGCACCCAGCCTGGCTGAATCCCATCTGTCCCAACTAAAGCCATTGCAGAGGATGTGGAGCCTTTGTGTGGTGGTGGCTTGGTGTGGTGAGAAGAATGGCATATCTGGTACATATTAGGAAGAGTTTTTACATGGACTCTGAGTGAAATGGGGGGCCGCTAGAATGCTGTGAGCAGAGAAATAACAATCTAATTTGGTCTAACTGGTCCACCGTGATAAGAATCAATGGAAAGAGAATTTAAAAAGAGACAAGGAGACCCATTTGCTGACTATTTAGAGAAATAATAAAATAGATGAGACTGGAGGGTCATAAAAAGTGGGAGGAAACCCAGGGGAATGAGTGATATCCTGAAAGTCAGGTGAAAAAAGTGTACTAGAGGAGGTTTCCATGGGGTCCAATCTGCTAATAGGGTAAGTAAGATTGCATGGAAGAAATTGTTTCTAGATGTATGCAAGTGAAAATTGAAGAGAAAATTGGCAAAAACAATTTGGGAGGAAAGCCTGGAGGGAAAATACTGGAGTTCAAACATGAATGGAGGACTGGGGATGTAGCACAATGGTAGAGGGCTTGCCTAGTAAGCTCAAAGTCCCGGGCTCTATTCCTGGAATTACAGAGAACAAATAATATAGAAAAAAATAAACAAAGAGAAAAGGAATGTAGTTCAGTGAGTACAGATACTTCTTTCTATAGCCTCCTAGCTAAGTGGCACAGTTCGTTATGAACTAATGTGTGTGTGTGTGTGTGTGTGTGTGTGTGTGTGTGTGTGTGTGTTTTAATTTAACTGCATATTTTCAATCCTCACATAATGATTTCAGAGTAGGTTTGTGATGCTTTAATTTTTTTCAATTACATATGTACCACCAAAACACACTAAATGAAGTTATTAAATTGTTAGTTCATAAAATTATAAACTAAAGTAAAATAACCCTTAAAATAACTGAGACACATATTATATAAACTGATTACCATTTGCTCATATAGACACAGAAGGAAAAAATATAGAACAAATATAGACAAAATATATTTCAAAGGCACTAATTCTTTCTTAAAGAAAATCTCCTATTTCTAGGATTTTACAGTATGCAAGTATAAAGTTATTATTTATGTTAAAAAATTGAATTATATAACAGTAATAAGACATAGCAATGCCAAACAAAATCTAATGTATAAACTCAATCATTTTAAGTTGTATGTTAAGTCACTGTTGGAAAATGTGGTGTGATGCATGCTCCCATACATTACCTTTAAAAAAGATAATGGCATAGATGCAATTGACCTTTACAAAGAAGATTTCATTTCATTAGCTAATATTGAATTTAGCACAAAAATCCACAAATTAGTGCCTGTAGGCCAATTCCATCATTTTTCATATTTTCTAAAGAAAGTTTTGTTTTCATTTTTGTGGTGCTGGGAATAGAACCCAGAGTCAAGGGCATACTGAACAAATTCTACCCATAGGCATATTTCCATCCTCTTAAACAAAGTTTTAGTGAAATGTACTCCATACCCATCCAGTATTGACTATAATGTGTTTCAGACTACAATCACAAAGACACTCTGGTCCACACAAACTAAAATATTTACTGTCTGACTTTGCAGAAAAAGTTTGCCAACTCCTACTTCAGTATATTAAAAATTTGATGGAAGTTTTAATAGATTTTATTCAAATTAATGAAGTATTGATGAAACATTGACCCCCATGTGCAATGCATTCACAATATTCAGATTAATCTGATGATTCACTATTTGAGCACTTGGGCATTGGGAATAGGTACCCTGGATCTACTGGTGAGTAGTACTACTATAACAAGGCACAGTGCCAGTGCAGCAGGCAGCTTCCTTTTGTAACTCAAAATGAGTATAAAAACAAAATTGTGATTAAGAAGTTTCATTGAAATAATTGCCTTAAATTTACTTTACTTGTAAAATAAACAGTACACTAGAGAGCTAATTTCATTTTAAGTGCTTTTGTGGTTCATTATTTTATAGATATGACAATTTAATTCTTTCCTTATTGAAGACAATTTAAACTAACTCCTATTTGATATGACAATGCCACACTGAATGCCCTTAATATACACATTTAATATATACTATATTAAATGTTCTCAGCATATGCATTGCATGTTTTCAATGGGCATATTGCATATATCAGATATATTCACCTTTGTACATTTTGTGTAATATAGAATATATGTCTTTAAAAAATGTGTTTATGTACACATTTGTAATCATGTTTTCCTGTTCCACAAAGATAAGTAATACAAGTGAAGCTGCAGATTTATGGAATAATATTTGAAATTTTGCTGTATGTTACTAAATCACCCTTCCAAAAGTACTGACAAATTTCATTTATCAACAGGACATGAGAATGTATTTATCCTCCTAATTGCCAAACTTGGTATCCTTTTAAAATAAACATGTTAATATATATGAGAAAAATGGCATCTCATGATTTATTTACTACTGAGAGTATTGCCTTTGCCTTCTCATCATTTTCTTCATTTTTCTTAAGGAAATACCTTTGGTGATCAGCATTTCTGTTCTTTCTTTGTTCAATGAATTCATCACCATTGTCATCAATGTCCTCCTCACTATGATGCAGGATTTGTGACACTTCCATCTGATTAATCTTATACTTCTTCCTTGTTATTTCCACCTTTAATGAAAAAGTTCAATGCCAAGGAGAATAGTTACTTTTCAGTAAGAAAAATTATTTTGTTCGCATCACTGATTTCATCAATCGACTTAGTTTGATTGTCATGACATTAGTTCAGAATAATCTTTTTGGTTTTTAATTTTATACAACATCATTGAATTTTTGTATAGTAGGATATAATGGCAATCAACCCCATTATCTACGTGGAGGTATAACTAATGTATTCATGGGAAATTGGAAGTCTCTTCCACTTTGATTTTTTTTTCCCCACAGTATTTTTTGGTTTACTATAGTTGTCTATAATGATGGGATTTGTTACCCAATCATACATGTGCCAAATATAATAATATAATTTGACCGGTATTGCTCCTTAGCACTTCTCCTCTCCCTCATTCAACTCCCTACTTTCCTCTAATCTAAGGATCTTTAATTTCTATGAGGTTTTCCCTTCACTTTTTTTTCCTTTTTTCTCTCAAGCTTTCACATGAGAGCAAAAATATGCCCCTTGATCTTCTGAGCGTGACTTATTTCACTTAATACAATGGTAACCATTTTATCAATTTTCCTGAAAATGACATAATTTTATTTGCTTTATGGCTGAATAAAATGCCATTGTGTATGTGCACCACATTCTCTTCACCCGCTCATCCACTGATAGAAACCCAGGCTGGTTCCATAGATTATTATGAGTTGTGTTGAATCAAACATGGCATGCTTATATCACAGTAGTATGGTGATTTTAATTTTTAGGAAAAATACTGAGAAGTTGTAGAGCTGTGTCACATGGTGGCTCCAGGCCCAGTCTTTTGAAGAGCCTCCATAATAAATTTTGTAGTATGTGTGTGTGGCAGATAGCTATGCTGTTTCCATAGTGTGACAATTGTGATTTGTGCTCATCAGTAGAGTATGGTTTAATGGTATAGCTTTGTTATGTGGTGATTCTATTCCTATTCTTTTGAGAAGCTTACATACTGATTTTATAAACGTGGTAATTTACAATCCCCCTCCATAAAACAAAGTGTTCCTTTTTCTTCACATCCTCTCCAACATTTATTATTATTTGTATTATTGATGGCTGCCATTATGACTGGTGTGAAATAAAATCTCAGTGTAGTTTTGGTCTGCATTTCCCTTATTACTATGTTTTTCATATATTTGTCAGACATTTTATTTCTTCTTTTGAGAAGTGTCTGTTTAATTCATTGGTCATTTATTAATTGGGCTCTTCTATTTTGTGGAGTAAATTTTTTTTGAGTTTTTTTCTATATTCTAGGTATTAATCCTCAGAAGAGTAGTTAGCAAAGATTTTCTCCCATTCTGTAGGTTTTCTTTCACATTCCTCATTGTTTTCTTTGCTGTGCAGAATCTTTTTAATTTGAGGCCATCCCTTTGAATAATTCTTGGCATCATTTTCTGAGCTTTAAGTGTCCAAATGAGAAAGTGGTTGCCTGTGCCTAAATGTTGGAGTGTTGACCTGGTGTTTTCTTTCAGAAATTACATAGGTTTTGTTCTAATTTCTAGGTCTTTGATCCACTATTGAAGTCAGGTATTATGATGCCTCCAGCATTGCTTTTTTAACTTGGAATTGCTTTGGCCATTTTGAGCCCTCTTTTCTTCCAAATGAATTTTAGAACTATTTTTTTCTAGTTCTGTGAAAAACATGATTGGTGTTTTGATGGGGATTGCATTGAATTTTATTGAATTTTTGACACTTAAGATTCATTTTTTTTCTTCAATATTCTATAGTTTTCATTCATCTTAGGATACTAAAAGAGTATTCTGAAAGACAATTTCATTTGGATTAATCTAAATTGTTGAAGCAAGGAAAGTATCATGAAAAAATGGGTTTGAAATTTACATAATTTCATACCTGTAACTGCTTATTTTCAGGGTCATCAAGCACGTTTTCCTGTTCTTCTGTTTTCACTTTTAAAGACGGTTCTGCCAACAAATATGTATGTCTATTTACACTACTTAAACAGTTATAAGAACAATCATAGAGTAAAATGAAAATACCTTTTACTAATAATAATAATAACATTTATTTTATCAATTAGAAATTGAATTTAAACGTTACCTGCAAAGCTATTATTTATAATAGGTTACTTTGCACTAAAACCGATGCCTTGTGCGTGTTTATTTTTGACAGGTGAATTTATTTTGGTATTATTATATAATCATATGGGCTATATAATATTCTAATTATGATGCCATTTTTGTGGATGTACACACAATGGAGATTCACTGTGGTGTTTTCATATATATATGAAAACTTTGTCACATGCATTCCAATGCATTCTTAGCATACTCTCAACTGCTGAAATTCATCTGCTTAATACTTTTGATTTTCTTCTGTGATGTGGTCTCATTGAGGTGCCCAGAAAAACCTGAAACAAGACATCAACCTGGCCTCAGCCACCTGAGCACTTGGGCCTATAAAGATGTGCACTGCTGAGCCAGTGAGAACTTGACACTTCTTTAGAAGATATTTCTACTGACCCCAAACTTCAACTACCCCCCTGGAGACAACAGGATGTTATCTTCAGTGCAAACAAATACCCCAATAATTCATCTACAAATTTAACCAGTGAACATAAAATGACAAATCCTTAGAAACAAAACTTTTCAATGCCATAGAAACATAAAAATCCACACTCTAGATTATTCTCTACTTCCTAATAGTAAGTTTTAACAAAGTCCTATGCATCTTTAATAGTTTCCAAAGTGCCTGGTACTTTTTACTCCTTTACAATGAACACTCTACTCTTTTTATTTGTCCATACTGCTGACAAACTTTTTTTCTACTCTACAGATGTGGTATTCTATGAATTATTCCTTGATTTGGGCTGTTGTTCTCTCAATAAAAAGGAGCTTCTTTCCTAAGGGCAAACTTCAGCATTTTTCTACACCTTTATGGCTTAAACTGTAAATTAATTTCTCTACATGTAAATTTCATTTACTTGTGAACAGGAGAAAATCTTTTCAGTCACCTTTGTGTACCAAGTCTTTGTTTTTTCAACCTCATAATTATACTTTGAGTCCCTGGTAAGTGCTAACGTAGATAAATGGTGTGGGGGATGATTTTGCTTGAAGTAGTCCTAAGCTAAGAGTTAAAGTATGATGACTAGCCAGAGAGATGTAAAAGATGAGAACATGAAAGCAAATAGAAGAGAGGGTGGCACCTCTTAAGTATGGTGTGTGTTTGTCTAAAATATTGGGATGGTGAGGAGGAATGGCAGAGGAGAGGGAAAAATGAAGAAAAGGATAAAAATCGTTGAAAAGAATTCATTCTATCAACATTTTCTAGGGAAGTTTAAGGTGCTAAGACAAATATTCTCAAGAGTGGTTCACAGGTAAACATGCATCAGAACAAAATAATCTTAATGTTGTGGGCATAAGTGGAGGGAGAAGAATAAGTAAAAGACAATAGAGCAAAATAAAGATGACAGGGGCCTAAATGGAGAGAACATTCTCAGGATCACATAGGATCCTACATTTTTAGTCCCCAGGGAAGATTATGTTTCACTAAATTAATAAAAGTACAAATCAAAGTCTATGGAAAATGAGACTCTGATCTGACTATTAATAGAGCTGGGAATAAAATGCCCTTTGATCTGGCCCAGGGTCTCCTTATTGTGGTGACATTTTGTTATGTGCATACCAGACAAGCCCAGGGAGCAGGCTGCATTTGTGTTGGGATCCCCTGGCCCTGAGTGGCTTCTTAGGATGAACCCTGTCAGTGGCCAGGCCTAGAAGCCTTTTTGTGGTGGTGGCTCATGGAGTCAGCTCATCACCAAAGAGGGAGGGACTCGTGGTTCAGTCCAGCAGTCTCAGGGTCCTGGTGGATAAGAGTTTGTGAACTCAGGAAGCCAGTACAGTGCTCCCCAGTTGTGTATATATATCACATTTCCCTTCACATTCATCTCTTGAAGGTTACCTTGGTTTATTCCCTATAGATTGGCTATTATAAATCATGCTGCTGTAAACACTGTGTACCTGTTTCTCTATGGTATGCTGATTTACGATCTTTTGGATATATTCCAAGGAGTAGGAAAGTTGGATCATATGCCATTCATAGTGTTTTTTGAGAAATCCTCATAGTTTCATGAAAGGCTGCACTAATTTGCAATTCCAACAACAATATTTGAGTGTACCTTTCCACCCCATATCCTTCCCGAAGCTTATTATTATTTGTATGTTTGATAATTTCCACTTTGACAGAAGTGAGATGAAATACCAGTGTAATTTTGACTTGCATCTCCCTGATTGCTAGAAATGTTGAGCATATTTTCATATATTTGTTGGTCACTTATATGCTTTCATTTGAGAAATATCTGTTTAGGTCTTTTGCCCATTAATTGATTGGGTTATTCCTAAAAAATGTGGTAACTAAACATAACAGAGTATTAGTAAGCTATAAAGAAGAATAAAATTATGGCATTTGCTGGTAAGTGGATAGAACTGGAGACTATCATGATAAGTGAAATAAAATAGGTTTGAAAAATCAAAGGTCAAAAGTTTTCTCTGACATGTGCAAAGTGAAAAAGAAAGGAAAAAGGTGTGAGTGAGGGAAGTAGGATTCCATTAAAGTAGAAGAACTATTCATGGATTTCATGAAGGAGTCTGAGGGTAGGGGAGAAGTGATGGAATAAGAGAAGAAAAGCAGAATGAATCTGACTTAAGATTCTCACATCCATATATGATATAATACAGTGAATCTCAACATTATGTATATTTGCAAGACACTAATGTAACAAACAAACAAATGTAGTCAGGTGTGGTAATGCATGCCTGTCATCCCAGTGGCTCAGGAATAGGAGGAGGAAGGATGACACTTTTGAAACTAGCCTGAGCAACTTAGTGAGAGTATAAGCAACCTAGTGAGATCCTGTCTCAAAATAAAAAAATAAATAATGTGGGGAATGTAGCAATCCCTAGTACCACAAATAAATAAATAGACAAGATAAACACATACTTGAACAAAATAATAGAATAGAGGGGAAAAAAGAAGACCTAGTAACAGGTGAAGAAAGTCAAGAAGGGAAAGGTAAAATATTGGGATCCAAACTAGGGCAAAAATATTCCATAATTTCATAATTACATCTAAATGAATCCTAAGTTTATGAAAAAATGAAAAATAGCCAATTGAAAAAAGGATAGAAGACTGGTGGTGAATCTTAGTGGCAAAACAGCTGTTCAGTTTGCAAAATAAATGTGATTTAATCCCTACCATAGAAATCAAAAAAACGAAAGAAATAGTGACAAAAATGAGAGGCAAAACATGAGTGGCACACACAAGTAACTTTGAAGTTATCACTCATGGTCACTACTCAGCAACATGAATGATTGTTCTCTACAAAATACAATACAATTCTAACCGTCTGAGAAATGTATATATATATTGTTGTTGTTGTTGTTTGTTTGATTTTCTGAGTGCAGTCCTGATCACATGAGTGTTATGGGCATCACATAAGGTGTGACACATATACAACACCCTCAGTGCAATTACTCAATAGGCTGGATGTCATAATGGAAATAAAATCAATTATTTGAAGAGCTAAGTTTTCCCTATTTCCCAGACTGGCATAGAACTCCTGGGATCAAGTAAAACTACTGCCTCAACCTGGAAGCTGATTACACTAGGCCTCACTACCTACTTCTCTCCAATAAAAATATTTCAACATTGGGGGAAAATTATGGCCCAATAATCCACCTCTATGAAGCCCTAAAATGTAGTGACTCCTATAGCAGAGCTTAAAACAGAAATATCTTAGATAAGAAATAAAAATATTTCTTATGCTTATTAATATTTACTTTGAATCATGGGTGTCAACAATGACACTAGCTATGATTGTGCAAAATCACCATTTCAAATGTGGGGGAAAAAAGAATTAGGAATAGGAAGAGAATACCAATTCACATGTTTTAATATAATTCATTTTAGAGTATTTGTACTGTGAAATTTACCCGGTTTGAGGGTCCTTATGTCCTTGATCCCTACTGCTTCATATGAAAAAGAATCTTTCATAGTAGTGGTAGGCTGGATGTGTTTGGAAAAAAGATAATTAATATTATATTCTTCATACAATGTGCAATTAGTAATTCAAGATACAAATAAAAATATGATTCCTGTTACCTTAGGAAATTTCTCTTGAGACACTGAAAAGCAAAAGGACATATATCACTAAACATTAATAGGACAAAAACCACTCATGCATTTCTGCTGAATTAGTATGGAGCTAAATCACTGTGCTTAGCTTTGATAATGATTATTATAATTTTGGGTGTGTCTCCTTTTTGTGGTTGGTACATCACTTGACCAAAATATCTTGAAGAACACCAGGAATATGTAATTAAGTTTCAAATGACCAAAATAAATTAGGAATGTGTTTACCATCTGAAACATGCAGATTGATGGGGAGAAAAGTGACCTCTAATCAGAGGGCAAAAGCAGGACCTCCACAGGCTAAATGTTAAAGTTGGTTTCAGAATGTAACAGCATGTATTTTTAATATAACATAAAAATTAATTAATCCATCATTATATTTGTGTGTCATGTCCCTCAATTTCTTCTACAAGTTTTGTAGTACAAAGTTGCCATAAGGGTCCAGGAAATTGTATAATTCACTGCTCTTCAAAGGAAGTTCTCTGCACTGATCAGCTCAGGTATACTTTTAGAATGACAGCTCTTGGAAATATTCTTGTTTTTCCATACCTATGGGAGATATGGGTACACTGATAATTCTTGTTTCCTTTGGTATAGCCATGTTATCATTTCTTAATCCCCTCATAAGAGAACACATAAGAACCACATCTGAGAAATAAAGTATAATAAGCTTAAAATACTAAAATGTGGTAATCACAAAGAAGAAAGCATGTGTCACAGAGTTATCATATATCAAGAACAATTATGTTTCAAAATCATTATACTTAAAAGTTTGACTATTATTTCTTAAAAAAAATAATCTCTTTTGGTATATCATGTTAGTCATTAAAGGATCTTATCAGAAAATTAGCTACTAAGAATGAGAATGTCACTCACAAAAGAGTATAACCATAGAAAGTCCAAGGCCATGGGGTCAGTTCACAGTACCATCACTCCCCAAAATGAAAAAAAAATATGCTATCTTTAATAAGATAACCAAAGTTTCTAAAATGATATGTATCTCATGTGAACAAATACATGATGCAACACCCATTCCAAATGCCTGGTCATTAAGGAGAGGAGAAATGAGTAGCTGTATATTGCATAATATTAGAAGCCACAGATCTTTCAATAGACTCAGTACAATTAAAATATCATATTTTATTGAGGCAATAAAAGAAAGTCACATGAAATTCATCCTCTAAGTTTCTTAATTTCTGCTTCCTTCCCACCTGTCAAGAGACATACTCAGATTATAAACAAGATTGATGTTTCCCCATGATATAGTTATAGCCTGAACTATGATCCAAGGGTCCTCCCTTATATTTCTCTCAAGAGAGTTCCATTCCTTTGCTACACAGTATGTGGTCTAGGGAGCAGGAACATTGAAATCACTTTAGATTGTATTAGAAAGGTAGAATCAAAGAACTGCTGAATCTGAATGTGCATTCTGGACATTGTCCCCAGCAGATATGTTGAGATTCTTGGAGTATACTGATTTATTTCCAAGTTCTCTACCTCAAATTCCTATCTGGAGCTAGCCACAGGCTCCTCCTGTTCACGTCCCTATTGTAAACTGTATACAAATCTCAGTTTTCAGTGGACATTTGAACAAATGATGACTTTGGCATTCACTTCAAAAGCAATCTGTTTTTTTTTCTCTTTCCCATTCTGTTTCTCTCTGCTATTTTCTGTCCTAGGAATTGTAATATTTTAGATGATGATGTTAAATTATATACATACATAGCAGACTATATAGGTTTATATGTAATTATGGTAAACAAAACATTGCTCTGTATGATCAGAATCAATTAAATGGTTTTGCAACAGTAAAAAAGACAGCAAAAGTATTAAAAATCCCCCTACCTCCCAGACAAACTTATGCTATAAAACTTATTAACTTCTCACTGTTTTTTCTTCAATACATTTCAATAGTACATTTCTTCAACTATTAGAATATACTGGTGGTCAAGTTGAAAATAAACATCCCATCTCATGAATTATTTTCATATATAATTCTTACCTTCTACATATTCTTTAACTTTGTGTTTTTCTCTTTGATTTGCATTACCAGATAAGTTTTCAGATGAATGAATATGAAACATCTTCAGAAGACTCCCAAAACAACCCTAGTAAAGTTAATATCAATAATGAGTGGCATAAAGTTTTCTAATCACAATCTAATAAGATATTGGAATTTATAGTTTTGAGATCAATGAGTAAAAATTAGACAAATGCCTAATGAAAATCAAAATATTTCAAACCAGACCCTCATATACACTCTCCAGATTAAGTTGCAATTTTATCTTCATATGGAAACTGACACTGTAAAACCAGAAAGAAGCATAAAGAGACATATTCACTGACAATACACTAGGTGATGTGCATATTCCCATAGAAACTAACTTCAGTGTACCTGACCTAACATTTCATTTCACACCAAAAGAGGATATTTAATAAAAACTGATTTAAAAATAATTCTTACAAATACACATGCTATTATTTATCATTGGATATTGAAATCATTGCAGTGTCTGATTTATTTTAGTGTATGAATAAGAAACTGGTTTTAATAAAAGAGTTTAAATTGTCATATTATAAAGAAATAGTACAGTATTGATGTTGCTTTTTTTAGATGAGTAAGAATTTACAAAGTCTAATTATCTTTTGTTAAAACATTTTCTGATTTAAAAAAAAATTAGTTGAAAAAATGGCAAAGTACTAAGAAATAGGTTTACCTAACAGTACATAACCGTCAGGTTGAGCATGGAATAATTTCCAATTAAGGAAGAACAACAAAACATTCACCAAGGAGACCTGGGGTTGTGGCTCAGTGATAGAGCACTTGCCTGGCACATGAGAGGTACTGGGTTTGATCATCAGCACCACATAAAAATAAATATGTTGTGTTCACTGAAAACTAAAAAATGAATATTAAAAAATTCTCTCTCTAAAAATAAATAAATAAATAAATAAATGTATTGTGACCATCTACAACTAAAGTATTTTTTAAAAAATGTTCCCCAAGGAAGAAAAGAGGCACATAGACACAAAGCTAACTGAATGATACCTGAGTGGTGTGTAGCTATGCCAAGATATCTTGGGGCTATGGGATAACTGGAGTGCAATTAGAGGGAGCCAGTGAATAACAAAGGCATTCCTAAGACAAATGGACTGCAGCAGTGCCAGGAAAAACCTGGCTGACTTGAAGAGGAAAGCTGCACTCTGGTGAGCTCAATGGGAGAATCCCAGCAATCCCAACAAAACCCAAGTCCAGTACAGTCAACCAATCATTTTCAGCAAAGGAGAGACTTGGATTCTGCTTGATGTGTCCAGGGAAGATAAGTGTACTGGGATTCTTTCCTGCAGCTTCTCAGAGTGCCTGCCTGTGAGGCTTCATTTACTAGGGCTCCTATTCTCAGATTTCTTCACGAGAGATCAGAAATTGCAAACTTTCTATTTTGACTCCAAGGCTCAACTCTGACATGAATTCACTGTGTCATCAGGCATCCACAAGAGTCATTCTGGTCTAGGAGAGAACCTCAGGTGCAGATATGCTGGGAGCTCTGAGCAGCTGAAGAAATACACCTATAGTCTACCTAAGGAAAAAAAGACAGGGACTTTCATTTCAATGTGATCTTTGAAGCTATGTAACAGACCATTGTCTGGAAAGAATCGTTGTCCACACAGGTGAGCAGATATTCCAATTATGGTCACACCTAAATTTCAGAGGCACCTGGAGGAATTACCCTCACTTCCACCACCATCACGGGTCAGGGATGGCCCTGGGGTCTCTGATGAAGTCCAGAGAGAGAAAACCGGTTAGCATTGCACTTTAGCTGAGCCTGTCTGTGTCAGAGGTCAAGAACACTTGCATCTCCAACACAAAGTGGCCATCTTTCCAATCATTTCATGGTGGGCCACTCTGATAGTATGACCCTAGAAGAGAGAATGACTGGGATGTGCCAAATAGTAAGGGCAGTAAAAATTTTTGTAAGCTAGTTGGCCAGTCTATGGAGTGCAAGGCAGTGGTGCCACTGCCCATTGCAAATTGGTGGTTTCAGTTTAGTGACAAGGAAAACAAATTTGTGTGCTTTCAAGTAGGAGGAGATTCCTTGAGTGCTGAGACAGGGTCTGGTGAAAAGCTTCATTTCTGCTCTAGAAACCCATGCACAGATCTGCAAGGCAAGCCAACTTTGTCGTGCTCAGAAAGAGACAGGGAGGAAACCCTTCAGGAGCTTGAGAATTGCATAATCATGAGCACACTTGGTTAAAAGTCTTCAGAAGTGAGAATTGCAATATGGATCAGTCCCCAGGCTCTGTGTATGGCAGGGTTTATCAGGCAGCTCCAGTTTTGCCAGACTCACATCCCTGGGTACAAAAACAATTACAAGCATGAATATTTCTCTGCAAATGAAAAATTTCCTTCAGCACCCCTTGAGGGTAGGAGGGGAGATCTGTCTTCAAACTTCACCACCAGGATTGTTGTATTTGGACTTGAGCTCAGAAGAAACAAGCAGAACTACATTTCCTTACAAGAATCCCCTCTAGTTATTGGATTCTAAAATTATAATTCCTGGGCAGAGGCACATTTATGTGAATTGCATCAGCACATTGAAATCTAAAATATTTGTTCTCTTCTGTTAGTTGAGGCATAGAGATCACTTTGTATAAGTATTTCATTATTAGTTGATTTTTTTCTAAGTTGCAGTTGTTGCTGGTAATTATCCTCTCCTTTCAAACAGATGTTGATGGGTAAACCTAGCACTTTGGTCATTCTCAGTGAGTCTTTGATACTGAGATGATATAACCCATGCCAAGGTCAGGTTCCACAGAGAAATCTACTCAGTGAAAAATCAACATATAACTTGGAAGAGAAATCAATCCAAATTCATGTACAAATCTTATCATAGCAATTCAGCTCATGAGAGAAAACAGGGCAATAACATACCTCCAGAATTTCAGAGTTGCCCCCAAACTACATGGTATGCTCTCATTCACTAAGAGGTTAAAGAAAACTGTTTAATAATTGTTACTAATTTCCTATGTGGAAAAGAAATGAGGTGGGAAGTTATTATAAGTTCCCTAACAGCAAAGTCCAATTCTGGAATGTAATATCCATGATGGAAGATGTGTGTCTATAAGGAGCCTCTGCCCTACCTTGACACTGACACTGAAGTCAAGACACAATGAAATCTTTGAGTCACTGGGAATGACAAGCATTTCACATGGTAGTGTTCAGTGGCCATGGCTGGTATATTTGTTCAAAATTTCATTGTTAGAAAGTTTTGTATTTAATGTTATTTCATTGATAATATAAGGAGGTTATACTAAAGGAAGCACAAGAAATCATTAGAAATAAATCTGCCTCAATTCCAATGACAAAGTTGACCATTCTGTTATGATTTCTTAAAGTACTTGTAAGTTCATAACCAGTTAAATGCTTAAGTTCAGACTTGAGTGTCAGATTCCAAGGCTATTCTAAAAACTAATTTCATTTGGCTGACTCTTCATTATCAAAGCAAGGAAAAGTATAGGAAACAAGGAAGTTAAAGTCACAGGTTTACATACCTTTGCCTTTTTCTTCTCTTTACCATTAAGAGTTTTTTGGCCTTCCTCTGGTGTCACATCTAAGTGTGGTTCTGCTGACAAATGTATAGTTTTTCGTAAATTACTAGACTGTTTCTTTTAAAGAGGGAATTCTATCAAAATTACATAAATACCTCTAATATTAATTTACTTATATTTCCCCAAATACACATTTTAACTATCTGCATATTTATATTGTAATTAAATTGCTGTTATTTGGATTGGTGTTGTCCTGAATTGAACTCAAGGCCTATGTACACCTGGCAAATAGTTTGGCACTAAATTTTATCCCTAGACCTTTTGTATTATTTTGAGATCTCGCCTCTCCGAAGTGCCCAGTCTGGCTGGAAAATGCAACTGTCTCCCAAGTAACTGTGATATTCTCAGTATCTCCAGCAAATACTGACTTCTGAAGAAAGTACTTTTACTCATCCAAAATTCAAAGAACCTCTTGGGGAGACACTAGATGTCATCAGATCTATGCACACAAGCATCTCAAAGATTAATCATTCAAGAAATGTGGAAAGTTCTCAGAAACAAAATTTTTAAATACCATAGAAACATGAAGATACAGTTTACTATGTTCTACCTCAGAATAGTAACTTTTATTTTTTTATTTTATTTTTATTAGTTTTTCAAGACAATACAATGATCTTGACATATCATACATTTGATTCAAATAGGGTATGAGGGAATACAATACAACTGACACTAGGATTGCTGTATGTATACACATGGATGTATAACCAATATGATCCTACAATCTGTACGTGTGAAAAAATGAGAATAGTAACTTTTAAATAAGCCCTATTCATCACCAATTGTTTTCAAATTGACTCATATTTTTACCCCTTTATCAATTATTACCCTGTCCTTTATTTCTGAAATAATTTTGTCCTCTATTATGACAAATTTCCTTTCTTCTTTAGGACTCTTGTCTGCTTTAGAAAATCTTCCTTGAGTGTGTCTACAATTCCTTTCTTAAAGTGGTGTTTCTTTTCTTCAGGTTTCCTTATCACTTTATCTGTTTTCTACTCTACATGTATGACTTAAACTGAACATTATTTATTGCATGTAAATCCCTTTTGATTGAGAACTGAAGGCAATCAATCAGTCACTTTTCTCTAAAAAGATTTTATTGTTGGATGCCATAATTATTGTGTGAGTTTCTAATAAGTGCTAATGTAGATAATGGTGTTGGAGATGATTTTTTTAGGACTCTTGTCTGCTTTATAAAGTCTTCCTTGAGTGTGTCTATTATTTATAATCATAGTGACCTGAGAGTTAAAGTATGAGGATAGCAGCTAGAGGGAAATAAAGGATGAGCACCTGGTAGGCAGTTACAAGATAGGATAGCATCTCTAAATGGGGTCTGTATTTGTCTATCATATTGGGATTCATGAGGAGGAATGCCAGATGATTGGACAGACTGAGGAAAGGTATGAAGATACTTGAACAGAACTCACCCTATCAAAGTTTTCTATGTAAGAGACTCTTCATCATGAGACTCTGCTCATGATGAAACCAATCAAAGTTCTCAACTGAGATGGGGAATGAACTCCAGGAACTGTTTATGAGGATTGTGTTCACCATATAGTTCTACTTTTACACATCATTCTATGTTAAGGGAAATCATGTAGGTATTTTATTTGGAACATTCTGATAGATGTATGAGACTCCTCAACCTTTAAGATAAGTGCAGTGGTAAATCTTACTGGTTAAGCAGATACTTAGCATCTGGGAATGGGATTCAGTTGTCACTGTGTAAACAAAAGTCAAACAAGGAATAAAGATACAAAATAAGAGGAAAACCATGAGTGGAACACATAGGCTACTTGGGATATATCAAACATAGTCACTACTCTGGGAAACAAATAATTGTTCTCTACAAAATACAATGCCAATATTCATTCCACTGTGAAACACAGTGGAATGAATCTGACATAGCTTTCCTATGTACATATATAAATACACCATAGTGAATTTCAATGCCCTGAACATCCACAAGACTGGGTTTCCAATTAGAATATGGTATCCAATTCCAAAATAAATATATTCAGATAGATTCTACTGCCATGTGTAACTGAAAAGATTAAATAAAATGAAAATGATAACAACAATGTAAAATAGATATATAACAATATATTGTTTGATGTCTTAAAAGCAGTTCTGATCTTATAATTACGGGCATCAAATAACCTTTGACTCAACATAGAACACACTTAATGTTATTATTCAATAGGCTGAATGTCATATATATATATTACCAGGGATATATTCCAGGGGTGCTCCACCACTGAGAAATATGCCCAGTCTTTTGTTGTTGTTGTTGTTTTCTATTTAGATGAAACTGGATGTTTTTATGGTGTTGTGGGATAGATTATATTCTCTTTAAAGACAGGGTCTTGCTGAGTTGCTTAGAGTCTTGCTACATTGCCGAGTAGCTTTGAAATCTTAATCCTGCCTTACCCTCCCAGGCCATTGAAATCATAGGTGCTAGCTACAATACAGATTTTTAAATAGTGGCATTTAAATTATTTATTATAGCAATACCTAAGATAAATGTTACAATTTAAAAGTCTTTCTCTTATGCTTGTAAATATCTGTTTTGTTTTGTTTTGTTTTTTTTGTGTGTGTGTGTGTGTGTGTGAGAGAGAGAGAGAGAGAGAGAGAAAGAGAGAGAGAATTTTTTTTAATATTTATTTTTTAGTTTTTGGGAGGCACAACATCTTTGTATGTGGTGCTGAGGATCGAACCCACACCACACGCATGCCAGGCAAGAGCGCTACCGCTTAAGCCACATCCCCAGTCCTAAATATCTGTTTCTAATCATTGGTACCAACATTGACACTAGTCTTTCTTGTGCCAAATCTTCCCCTCAAATTTTGAAGAGTCAGAGAAGAATTAGTAAAGGGAAAATTGCCACAGTATCATATATTTTATTATCCCTCTTTCTAGAGAATTCCTACTGCAATATTTACCTGATTTGAGTGTCCTTATATTCTTCTTCCTTACTACTTTAATTAGAAGAGAACGTCTTATTTTAGTGGTAGTCTATATGGGTTTCAGAAAAAATAGTATATACACACACATATATTTCATTCAATATGCTATTAATAATTCAGGATACAAATAGAAATGTAATTACCTTGAAGTCAGAAATTTTCTCTTGAGATAGTAAAAAACAAAAGGGACATATATAACTAAAGGTTCATAGGACAAATCCATGCATATATTCTTGATGAATTAGTATGAAGCTGAAATAGTGTGCTTAGCTTTGATAATGATTAGTTTTGTGTGTTCGTGTGTTTGCTTAGTTGTGGTTAATATAGTCATATGACTAAAATATATTAAAGAACACCAGGAATTTGGGTTTCATACAGCCTGCAGTAATATTTTAAAAGTGAGATTATGTATCCAGTGATAAAAATAAAATAGGAATATGTACACAGACTACAGTAAACATGCAGATTGATGGAAAGATATGTGACCTCTATTCAGAAGACAAAACCAGGACTCTGGGAGTATAAATGTCAAAGCTGATATGAGAATATAACAGCAGGTATTTTTAATGTAACATTATAAGAATTACTTAATCCATAATGTTATATTTCTATGTCCTGTCCCTCTATTTGTTCTTCAAGTTAACAAGTATCAAGTTGTAATAATGGCCCAGGGATTTGTACAGTTCATTTCTCATGCAAGAATGTTCTCTGCACTGATCAGCTTGGACATGTACTTTTAGAATGACAGCTCATACAAATATTCTTGTCTTTTCACACTTATTTGGGACCTGGTACACTGACAATTCTTGTATCCTCTGGTTTAGACACTGTATCTTTTCTTGATCCACTCATGTGAGAAAACATAGAAACCACATCTGTGAAATAATAAATAAGCTTCAAATACTAAAATGTGGCAATCTCAAAGAAAAACAGAGGAGATGGATACAAGAGGATGGATTAGCATAAAGCAGCATTTCTTGTAGCTTAGCTCTCTGGGACTCCAGCAACCAGATTACTCCTTCTCCTTGAAGTGGGTGAAAAAGAATTTCATTAATATTCAATATTGGACAGGCAGACTTAGAAAAATAAAAAGTTTGGCTAAATTAAACAAGGAAAGAGGACATAATTGGAGATGAGCTGCTTGCATGAGGAGTTGAATTTGACACAAGGATGGAAAAAGTGGAGGAATACTACTAGCTGTCTTGCCTGGAAAATACTGGAGGAGTAGCCCTAGCAGAACCAGAGTCTGTTCAACTCATTAAAAGGGTCCACAGAAGACACCCCAAAGTTACCAGTGGTCCATAGGGATTTGAGCCAGATGCCATCTTGGGACTACCAGAAAGTGATGCTAATAACAACTGGGAACTCAGATCTAGGAGTTCAGCACTGGTTTCCTTTGGTGTTATTTGAACCTAGCAAAAGGTTAGCTGAGCCTTGTCAACCTGGGACAATCAGAAAATGATAGCATTTTTCCAGGAGAAATACCAATTGGAGATGCTGGGGAAAATCCAGTTCCTTCCAATCCCTTCAATCGTGAGGTTTGAAGGTGCCCACAATGTCAACTACAGTAGGTTAAGTATTTGAAGGAGTAGGTACACAGGTGCTTGGTGCTCAGCCTACTACTCAGTGCTGGATGCTTGCCAACTGACCCCAGGAGGCCATGAGCAACAGAAGCACCAAATGAAAAGCTCCCCCTGTCCCATATTTAGAACCCTGGGGAGATTCGTGGGGTACAGTGTCCCGACAGAAATATCAGTGTCTACTGAGTTGTAGAAGTGGATTGATTCAGCTCCACCAGACAACCTGCCATGCAATAAAAGCACCTGGATTCTTACTAAAGTCCCATCCAAGAGAACACCATTTATGGGAACTCCTCTCACAGAACCCAGCAGCAAACACCTCCAAATAGTGAAGACCACAACTCTTCCCATTCCATGCCACAACAACAATAAAAAGGAAGGACTTGACAGCCTGCAGCCATTATTCACATGCTCAGTTTATGCCTCATGAAGAAATGAAAGAAACTCAATTGTGCACAAACAGTGAACATATATTCTTATTAATTATATTATCTACTGTAATGCAAATTACTCTCTTACTTTTACCAAAATTTTCACAGAAGAAGAAATACAATCAATCAACAAATATATGAAAAAAGCATTCAACATCTCTGGTAATTAGAGAAATGCAAATCAAAACTACCCTAAGATTTCATCTCACTCCAGTCAGAATGCCAATCATCAAAAATACAAACAACAATAAATGTTGATGTACATGTGAGGAAAAAGGTACACTCATACATTGCTGGTGGGATTGCAAATTGGTACAAACTCTATGGAAAGCAGTACAGAGATTCCTCAGTAAACATGAAATGAAACCATCTTTGATCCAGCTATCCCACTCCTCAGTTTATTCTCCAAGGACTTAAAATCAGCATACTATGGTAACAAAGCCATGCTAATGTTTATAACAGCTCAATTACCAATAGATAAACTATGGAGCAAACCTAAGTGCCCTGCAATAGATGAATGGATAAAGAAAATGTGGTATGTATCTTCAATGGAATATCATTAAGCTTTAAAGAAGAATGAAATTATGGCATTTGCCAGTAAATGGTGGACTTGGAGAATATCATGCTAAGCAAAATAAACTAAATCCCCCCAAAACAAAAGTCGAATGTTTTCTCTAATATGTGGCTGTTAATTCACAATAAGCAGGGGGTGTGGCACTAGAGAGGAATAGATTTACCTTAGATAGAGGGAAGAGAGCTAAGCTACAAGAAATGCTGCTTCATGCTAATCCATCCTCTTGTATCCATCTCCTCTGTTTTTCTTTGAGATTACCACATTTTAGTATTTGAAGCTTATTTATTATTTCACAGATGTGGTGAAATAATAAGGGGATGTGAGGATAGAAAGAATAGTAAAACAAGCAGACATTATTGCATGGCAATGTAATTCTACAACTTGTACACTCAGAAAAATGAGAAATTATATTCAATCTTTGTATGATATGGCAAAGTGTATAAATGAATTCCACTGTTATTATAACTAATTAAAACAAATAAAAGATTCACTTTTTTTCTTTCATTGCTCTTTATTTTTTTGAGTATGTCATATATATATACATATATATATATATATATATATATATATATATATATATATATATATCTGTCTTCCCATTTCTAGGCTTTTTTAATGAAAGTATTTTTTTGAGGGCTAAGATTTTTAATTAGTAAATTTTGATTTTGTTTTGTATTGTCTATTTCACCACTCTATTTCACACCCTTTCTCTTTTCATTAATAACAGCCAAATTCTACTATACTCTTTCATTCTTCCTTGAAATTTTTACTTCTCTATATACTATTCCATCCTCATAACCAACACATCCTATATCACCACATAAAATTGCAAACACCTTCTATTTTTTTATCTCTACTTCTTTCCTCTTTATCAAATTATTCTTAAGAGATTTTCACACTAAAACATGTAAGGAGTCCAGTGGTGCATTTTGGATTTGACACATATTTGAGATAATGGTTGCCTTTAAAAGTATATTTCTTATGCTCATAAAGACAATTTTGTACAAAGATGAATGCCCATGTTGAAATTGGTGTATTTTCTACTCAACCTAAACTTCAAATTGGGGATACAAAAGAATAGAAACTTTTCAGAGGTTTTCATATACGACCATTATATGAAGTGTTTTCATAGATGCCTTTCCGAGGAATTTTTTAAATGAATTCAAGTAAAAATCTGTGTTCTTGGAACATGACATTACTTCACAACTACCTATCTTCTTTCTTGCCTTCCTCCTTTCTTCCACCTTTCTGGTTTTTAAAGAGAATCTCTACCATGGTGGTTTCATCTGCCCATGACCAACCCTATGATTCCTAATTCCCCAAAGGTGCTAAAAAAAATACCAGCATTTCATAGGTTGTTCAATTTTGTATGTGGCTGTTTACATATGGTGAACCAAGGTACCTCTGCATGACCTGGGACTTTGTTCCTGAATGTCTTTCTCATTGGACAGAAGACAAGAAGAGTGGAACAACTTGCCACTACACCTCACACCAGGTTTGGTCCCTGAAGCTCACAAGGCTTTCTGGCATCTCTAATATGCTACTCTCTCTTTCTGTCTCTCTCTTTCTAACCAGTCACCTGAGTTTCCCCCCTTCACACTGCACACCTGCTTCTTTTCTCTCCATTAACTCCCTGCGCTCTGCCTTGCTCATTCTTCAATCCACCTTCTACTTTCCTCTTCAGTGTTTCCCAACATTAGTCTATGCAGGTTTTGAAATCAAATTAATTCCTGGAATCATCTAATGACACTCTGAATTTTACCGGTCACTCAAAAGGCACGAGATGTACCCCTTGTTACCTTCCACATTGCATAAGCACTACTTAGAAGATTCATGTCTTCAACTATTCAAATATTCTGCTGCTTAGGATTTAAATAAATATTGTTTCCACTGAAAAGTTTTTATACTGTTTGGCTCTTACCTTCCACAATATATGTTTCTTTTTCAAATGCATCCTCAGAGAAACTATCAATGCAGTCTTCTGAACAAATCTCAGAGACTCTCTGTAAAATTAAAATCAAAATTGATTTTACTTCAAATTAATATCAGCAACCAATTCTGAATCACAATTTAAAAGCAGACATCTCATTTTCACTTTTCACATCAGTAAGAATAAAAAAATAGACAAGTCTTGTCTTTAAAAATTGAACATTTAAAGAGAACAATATATATCCGCTCCCATAAAGCCTAACTCTCATCTTCACATGACTACTGACTATAAAACGTGAATGAGAGGACAGAAGAAATACATTCTCCCAAAACATACTATCTGATGTGCATAACTGCGTAAACATACACCTGTAACACCTAACCCTACTCAACATTTTCTAGCATAGAGAATAATAGTTAAAATATAATCAAATATATTCTTATATATTAACCCAATATCAGCCAGCATTAAAAATTGAAAACATTCGATGACAGGTTATTTTGTATTAGAATCACATTGGTCTGTAAGACAATTTGAATTATGTTATGTTGAACAGAAATAGAGCAGTGTTACTTTGGCCTCACTTAGCTAAACAAAAAATTTTGAGATCAAAATCTCTTTTGGAGAAATTGTTACTGAGAGGAATACTCATTTGACGTGATGCCAAATTAGTAAGAAAAAGATTTCTTCATTTTGCATTTACCTAACTTGTGAATGATAATGAAGTAGAGTAAGCAGCACTTTCCAGTTAGGAAACCAATGCAGAAAAATGGCCGAGTGAAGGCATACTGTGCTTCTCAGTGGCTCCCTGAATTTGACACAGATCAACCAGGGTCTGGCGGCATGATGAGGTGGCTGCAGGAATACACTGCAGGACAACTACAGAGAGCCAGACATCAGGGGAAACCCAGAAATACTGGTTATTTGAAATATAAAAGCATTGACTGCAGCAATGTCAGGGCAAAACTGGCTAGGCTGAATAGGGAAAGCTGCCCTCCAGGGATCCCAGTGAGGGAAGCTCAGCCATTCTGACAAAAGCTCATGGGAGGGTTTTTACTTTGATAAAGTGTTTGCCTCATCTGCATAAGGCCCTGGGTTCAATCCCCAGCACTACCAAAAAAAAAAAAAATGCTCATGGGATTCAAATCAAATGACCTCACAGAGACAATCCCACATAATTACAATTATCTTATTGTACAGAAAGGCACCAATGCTTTTAATTGCTGTTTCAATTTCATTACTTGATATTGTCCTGCTTAGGATTTCTTTATTTTGCTGGTTCAATATGGGCAGGTCATATGTGCTTAGAAACTTGTGCGTATTTTCCAGATTTTCTGTTTGATCGGAGTATAAATTTTCAAAATAGTCTCTGATAATCCTTTGGATTAATTTAGACTGTGTGTTGTGATGTCTCCCTTTACCTCTGATTTTGTCAATTTGCTTCTTTTTACTCTTTCTTTTGGTTAGTTTAACTAAGGGTATGCCAATTTTACTTATCTTTTCAAAGAACACAATCTTGTTACATTTACCATATGTATTGTTATCTTATTTTCAATTTCATGGATGTCCACTCAGATCTTATTTCTTATCTTCTACTGGTTTTGGTATTAGTTTGTTTTTTTCTTTACTAATGTCTTGAGGTGGAGCATAATCGTATTTATTTGGGAATCTTTCTTTTGTTTTTTAATAGTATGTATATATACATACTATATTTCAATGAACCTTTATTTATTTATATGCAGTACTTAGAATCAAACCCAGTGCCCCACACATGCTAGGTGAGCACTCTACCACTGAGCTACAACTCCAGCCCCTCCAATTTTTTGAAATAGGCTCCAGTGCTATAAATTTGCCTCTTGGAACTGCTTCCATACTTTTCCAAAGATTTTGATATGTTGTGTCTTTGCATTTGTGTGTTTCTTTTTATTTATTTGTTTTTATTGACTTTTTAAAAAAATTAATGACAGTGAAATACATTATAATTCTTATTACACATATACAGCATGAATTTTCATATCTCTGGGTGTATATAAATTGTGTTGACACCAATTTGTGTCTTCATACATGTACTTTGCATAATGATGTCAAGCACATTCCACCATCCTTGCTAATCCCATGCCCCTTCCTTTTTCCTCCCACCCCTCTGCCATATCTAGAATTCATCTATTCCTCCCATGCTCCCCCTCCATACCCAACTATGAGTCAGCCTCCTTTTAACAGAGAAAACATTCAGCTTTTCTTTTTTTGGGATTGGCTAATTTTGCTTAGCCTTATCTTCTCTAATGCCGTCCACTTATTTGCAAATGCCATTGATTTTATTCTCTTTTATTGCTAAGTAAAATTACATTGTGTATATATGCCACATTTGTTTTTAAACATTCATCCACTGAAGGGCATCTAGGTTGACTTCACAGTTTAGCTATTGTGAATTGTGCTGCTATAATCATTGATGTGGCTGTGTCCCTGTAGTATTTTAAGTCTTTTGGGTATAGACCAAGGAGAGGGATAGCTAGGTCAAATGGTGGTTCCATTCCCAGATTTCCAAGGAATCTCCATACTGCTTTCCATAATGGCTGCACCAATTTGCAGTCCCACAGCTTCACCAACACTTATTGTTGTCTTCATATAGCTGCCATTCTGACTGGAGTGAGATGATATTGTTTTGATTTGCATTTCTCTAATTACTAGAGATAATGAAATTTTTTTTTCATATATTTGTTGATTGGTTATATACCCTCTTCTGATAAGTGTCTGTTCAGGTCCCTGGCCTATTTATTGATTGGGTTATTTGTTTTTTTTTGGTGCTTAGCTTTTTGAGTTCTTTATATACCCTAGAGATTAGTGCTCTATCTAAGGCATAAAAATTTGCTCACAGGATGTAGGCTCTCTGTTCACCTCACAGAGGATTGTTTCTTTTGCTGAGAAGAAACTTTTTAGTTTGAACCCATCCAATTTATTGATTCTTGGTTTTAATTCTTGCACTATAGGAGTTGTACTAAGGAAATTGGAGTTTAAACCCACAGCCACCTCAATGTTTATAACAGCACATTTCACAATTGCTAAACTGTGGAAGTAACTTAGATGTCCTTCCATAGATGAATGAATGAAGAAACTGTGGAACATATACACAGTGGAATATTACTCACAATTAAAAGAGAATAAAATTATGTTATTTGCAGGTAAATGGATGGAGTTGGAGAATATCATGCTAAGGGAAAAAAGCCAAACTCAAAAATCAAGGGACCAAATTTTTTCTCTTATAAGTGGATGCTAATCTATATGGGGGAAGCATAGGATGAGTGGAGGAACCGTGAGTTGGGAAAAGGGGAGGAGAGAGAGGACAAAGGCATAGGAAACACAGTGGAATGAGGTGGACACTATTATATGTGCAATTGCACGAATGGTGTGACCCTACTTCATGCACAACCAGAAGAGTGAAAAATTCTGCTCCATGTGTGTATAATGAATTGAAGAGCTTTCTACTGCCTTGTATAACTGATTAGCACAATAAAAAATCCTGAAAAAAGAAAGAAAAATATCAAAATATATTAGAAAATGAACAACGTCTAACAACAGCAATTAATGCTCAATTGGGAATAAGTTAACATCAACATTCTTCAAACAAAGCAATTTAGAGTCATCCAAAAGGAAAAAAAAAATTATCAAAGCCTATTTATGCTGAGTATACCATTTTAAAGGAAAAGCATAAGGAACAAAAGTTAAAATTATAATAGAGAGGTTAAGAAATTCACTATTGAATAAAAAAAACACCAAAATCCATACTTTATAAAAACTGTTGGTAATACATAATCATGTTGTTTTAGTCAGATTTTTCACAACTGTGATCAAAGGACCTGGCCAGCACAATTGTAGAAGAGAAAACGTTTATTTAAGGGGTCATGGTGTCAGAGGACTTAGTCCATAGGAGCCTGCTCCATTTCTAGGGGCTCAAGGTGAGGCGGAACATCATGGCAGGAGAGTATGGCAGAGGGAAGCAGCTCATATCATGGTGATCATGAAGCACAGAGAGAAAGGTCTCCACTTGCCAGATACAAACATATATGCACCTCAAAGCCATGCCCCCCAATTCCCACCTCCTCCAGCACACTTCAATTACCACTCAGTTAATCAGTTAATCTCTGTCAGATGACTAATTCACTTATTGGGACTCTCACAACCCAATTATTTCTCCTCTGAACCTTCTTGTACTGTCTCACCGGTGAGCTTTTGTGGGATACCTCATATTCAAACCACAACACTTCTGAACAACAAAATCAACTATTTTTACTTAAAACATGGTTTTTTTGTTCATATTTTTCACTCTTCTCCAATATATATAAATTAATATACTCCTTCCCATTAATTTAATATTTGGCCTGAGTGTTTTTAAAGAATAAACTACTATACCTCCCTCTCTTGTCAACCACATGTATATTTGCTTTCACCTTAATTGAAAATTCTGCCATATGGTGTTTGTCTTCCTTTACAGTAAGTAAAAGTGGTATGCAGCCATCCTGAAAAACAAGAACAATTTATTACCAATTTTGCTTATTTCTCAATTGAACTGAAAATCTTATAACAGACCTCAAGAACATAAACCTATACTATATAAAATAAATGAAGAGCAGCCTCTCCCTTCTACCACCCTGCACTTCCACATGAACTTCTCTTTCACCTTACAATGCATTATGTGATTGCCACCACCTCCCATCAATACAAAACATTTATTTAGAACAAGGACTATGTCCTTATTCTCATGACCCCACTCCCAAAACACAATAGTAAAAGGACTTAAGTAACCTATTGAATTAATGAGCTAAACTTTCATCTCTAGAGCTGGGCTTATCAACCCATATTCCAAAGAATTTCCAGTTTTACTGAAACACCAAACTTGCATCAACAAATTTCCTTGATTCACTATCAGAGAAATACCACAGAATTGTGCATTATGCATCCATTATTAAGGAAATCTCTGTACCATTGCTAATACCAATTTGACATTCAGTTACGGAGTTACAGGGATACAGTTCTGAGAGTTATCCAATAACATGAGATGTTCCTCCATGCTATGCAAATGCTGTTGATTCTCTTTTATATAGTTCAAGATCCTAGAAACAATATAGGCACTCCTGCTCCACTAGGAAAATGCATTTTTGTGTTAAAAGAGAGAGGCTTCAAAAAACTAGGCTCAAATCTCCATAATGTTGGATTAGGCCCCAACTTCCTTAATAAGACTCCTATAGGGGCTGGGATTATGGCTCAGCAGTGGAGTACTCGCCTAGCACGTGTGAGGTTCTGGGTTCAATCCTCAACACCACATAAAAATAAGTAAATAAAATAAAGATATTTTGTCCAGTTACAACTAAAAAATAAATACTAAAAAATTAAATAAAAAAGACTCCTATAGCACAAGAATTAAAACCAAGAATCAATAAATGGGATGGATTCAAACTAAAAATTTCTTCTCAGCAAAAGAAACAAATCTGTGAGGTGAACAGAGAGCCTACAGAATGGGAACAAATTTTTTACCACAAGCACATCAGATAAAGAAATAATCTCTAGGATATATAAAGCACTCAAAAACCTCAACACCAAAAAACCAAAAAACCCAATCAATAAATGGGCCAAGAAACTGAACAGACACTTCTCAGAAGTGTGTATACAATCAATCAACAAATATATGAAAAACATTTTCATCTTTTCTAGCAATTAGAGAAATGCAAATCAAAACTGTCTAAGATATCATCTCACTCCAGTTAGAATGGCAGCTATTATGAAGACAAAAAACAATAAGTGTTGGCGAGGATGTAGGGAAAAAGGCACACTCATACATTGCTGGAGGGACTGCAAAGTGGTGCAGCCAATCTGGAAAGCAGTATGGAGATTCCTTGGAAAACTTGGAATGGAACCACCTATTTAACCAGCTATCTCACTCCTTGGTCTATACCCAAAGGACTTAAAAGCAGCATACTACAGGGACACAGCCACATCAATGCTTATAGCAGCACAATTCACAATAGCTAAATTATAGAAACAATCCAGATGCCTTTCAGTAGACAAATGGATAGGTACACTTTGGTATGTATACACAATGGAATATTACTCAGCATTAGAAGATAATAAAACTGGCATTTGCAAATAAATGGATGGAGTTGGAGAATATAATGCTAAGTGAAATAAGCCAATCCCCCAAAACCAAGGGCTGAATGTTTTCTTTGACATGAGGATGCTAACTCATAATGGTGATGGTGGGGGGAGCATGGGAGGAATGAAGGAACTTTAGATAGGGTAAAGAGGAGGGACGGAAATGGAGGGACATGGGTGTAGAATAGAGAGTGGAATGAGTTAGACATCATTACCCTAAGTACATCTATGAAGACACAAAAGGTGTGAAAATACTTTGCACAACCAGAGACTTTGACAAAATGTTCTCTATGTGTGTAATATGAAACGAATTGTAATCTGCTGTCATACAACAAATTAGAATACATAAATATTTCAATAAAAAAGAGAGAGGCTTCAAAGGAACATTGATTCATTTGGTACCTGTTCTATTGGTACCTGTTCTATTAAAAGATGAAAAATATTAATCTTAAATGTTAAAAAGTTAGTACAAAATCGTCCTGATACAATAATGCACATTAACTTTACCAAATTCTTTTTTTATTCTGGTTCCATTTGAATTGCTACTTAAAGCTATTTATAATTTTAGACAAAATAGAATTCAGAAATTTTGTGTATCAACAAAAGTTTTATACTGATCTGCATAAATTATTTTTAGCATCATAAAAGACTAAAGCACCCACATCTTTAAGAGACAAAGCTGAGTAAAAGATATAATACTGCTTGAACTATGTGTATGCTCTCCACATCTTACTATGAGTAACCTAATGAAGCTTTTAGAAATTCTAATGGGAATATAACTTATGTCATACATATAAGTAAAAGGTTTGAAAAACATCAATTTATAAATTCTAAGATTCAATTTCATTTCAAAGAGATTAATATATTCCATAAGCCATATTCTCATAAATGAATAGAAACTATCATGAATACCATGAAATTTTAAAAAATATATAGTATAAAACAGGAGTTATAAATTTTTTATAGGGCAAAATATGGGATTCTGAGTGAATGAATGCTGTAGTTTGCCAGTACAAACTGGAAAACACCCATGCCTGCAAGAAGGGGGCACCCTGAGCACAGCGCACCACACAGTCACATGGGCTCAAAGAGAACCATATGGTTCTTCAAGACACCAGTCTCCTAAATTTTAAATGTGGAGTCGACTTATATACACTTATATTAACTAAATATATCCATAAGATAAAAAAGTTGCAACATTTGCTACTATTCTAATCAAGAAAACTCTGCTTATGAACAACATTTATAGCATTTACCAATTAGTTACATTTAAATGATACGAATCAATTTTTATTCTAAGTATGTAAATACAGTTCATCCCTCACAGAAATACTGTGCTACATCTATCTTAATCAGAGGTGTGTTGTTGGCACTGTCACAGAGGTGAGTGTTGCATTTGTTCTTTACTAGAAAAGCCACCACTTCTGCCTGGCCATAGGCACATGCGTAACGTAGAGGGGTCCTACAAAAGTTAAAAGATTGGTTAGGAGGTCATAGAGCTCCCACTTAAAACAGACAATGATTCATGCCATTGTGAACATTAGATAGCATGTAATTCTTCTCCCTTCAAAACAATTTCTTCAGAAGAAACAACAATATTTACTAGCTATTATTACTAAATTAACAGAAGATCAGCTCATTCTAGCTGCCTATTCCACTGACTTCTTTCCTTTCCCCCGTCCCCGCTGCTGAGGATCAAACTGAAGGGCACTCAGCACTGAGCCATATCCAGAGCCCTTTTGTTTTTTTACTTTCTGCTATTGTCTAAGTTGCCCAGGCTCAAATTGAACTTGCAATCTTTCTGCCTCACCTTCCCTCCCAAATTACTTGAATGATAAAAAGGCACCATTGCTTCTGACACCAGTGAATCTTGATTTTTGTTGTGTTTGTTAATAATTTTTCAGATGTATTTTAAGGACTACATATTTCAATGTTTAAATGTTTCTTCATACATAAAATAAAGAACCAACACCCAATTCATGGTGCCTTACCTTAATTGAAAGTTATAAAACAATTGGTCAATGGCAGTTCTAGTCATATGGGTGACATTGAATTAAATTTTAGTTATAATAAGTACTATAGATAAACAAAGATAAACAGCAAAAGACCAAATTTAAAGCAAAGTTATTCTTACTTTTTTTTTTCAAGAAACATAAAGCTAAAGGAGATGTATGATTCAAATGGATTAGTACCTTTCACTTACTTTGTTCAGGATTTAGATTTGTAGCACATAAGTAAATTAGATATGTCCAATACTTTATATCAGTATTATTGTGATCTTAACTTTTCAAATGGGCAGTTTACAAATTCTTATCTCCAGAAGTGCTTTTGTTTGAAAAGCAGGAGAAAATGCTTCACTTCAAATTGAGTTCTATTACTTCAGTTTTAAATCTACCGTCAGGGAAACACAAAGGAGGACCAGAGAGATAATAAAATATGTCAATTATATAATAGATATTCAGGTTATGAGTGGTGAGCAAATAAAATGAAAGAACAGATAAAGTATACTTGGGGAGTTCAGTGTGTGGTGTTTGTATCTTTGTTCTCTACTGGGAATTGAATCCAGAGGCACTTAAACACTGAGCCACAGCCACGGCACTTTTTATTTTTTTATTTTGAGACAGTATCTTCCTAAGTTTCTAAGGACCTCTCTACCTTGCCAGGACTGGCTTTGAACTTGTGATCCTTCTGCCTCAGCCTCACATGTTGCTGGGATTACAGACTTACACCAAGGCACCTGGTGGGGAGGTCAGCATTTTTAAACAAAAGTTTTGTAAATAAAAACAATACTTTCACATTAGTAATAATCTTGTATATTTGCTTTCTTTTACTTTCATAAGAATGTAACTAAAACAAAATGATAACAATAATTGCATTTATAAAATAAATCTGTATGGAATGAAACATACATGTGTAAGAAATGTATAGGCAGTAACATCTATAAGCACCGATGAAAAGATTACCTTCTCTTCTCAAGAGGCTAAAAGTCGGCTGAAGACATCCATCTACAGAAACACACATATACACAGAAGTTAGTAGAATGAGAAATTTTTATCAGCACAGGATTCATCTCCCTGCTCCTCCCAAAGATTATTTTATTAACAAGAAATTCTCACTAAAACTTTTACACATATTCATTGTAGAAATAACAGGTAATAAAAAGGAAAAGGAAAAGTGGAATTTTACCAGAAGTACCCATATGGAAGGTGAAAAAAACCAGAACACAGAAAATGCCAAAATACTGCATTAATACAGAGCATATTAATAACTGTCAACGAAACTAAGGTAGGAACAACAAACAGAACGATAAGGAGGAATTGCCAATATTGAAAATAAAATAAACATTAAATGAAAGAGAAAAATAAATTTTTATAATTTGAATGCCAAAAATAGCAAATTTTACTACATTTTGTACATATTTGTGCCTAACATGAGACCACAATCTATTTGTGTGTAAGTACAATCGAGCTTCATTTTCACTTGATATTCAAAAAGACATCTTCCCAGGTCAACATACATCTATATCTTTGTCACCTTCAATGGTCACATAATATCTCATGCTAGAAATGCACTGCATTTTCTTCCTACAAGCAATTCTATGAGTCCTTTCTAACACATTGCTATTTTAAGCTGTGCTCAGAAAGACAATCTTTATGCATCTTTTATTATACCCTGAAGATATTTATTATAAAGTAATAGATGTGTACAGAAATAGTTATTAAAATGTACAATACTATCGTTTAATTGAGAATTCATATAATTCATATAATTATAATTTATTATAAAGTAATAGATGTGTACAGAAATATAGTTATTAAAATGTACATTACTATCATTTAATTGACAATTCATAAGCAACTCAACATTTAAGCAGCAGTGTAAATACCACTACTCTTCATATTACAAGTTTTGTAGCTAAAAACTGTATTTTATTTATCATTAAACTTAAATTCCTTCTCTTATCAGGGACACAAAGTACTTTTTCCTATATCCACAGGTCAATTGTGCATCTGGAAAAAAATACTTTTCCTAATTTAAATTAGGGTTCAGGGGTTCTGGGATACAGCTTAGTGGCATAGCACTCGAATAACATGCTCAAGGCAATGGGATCAATCTCCAGGAACAAAATTATAAAGTAATAATGAATGTATCTCTTAAAATACACCACACCAGGGCTCTGGCCCTGCCTATTCCAGGTCTCCTGAGAACAAGACAGAGAAAGGGCATTAGGGCAGCAGCTTGCGTCTGTGCAGCCTGGGCATATCCTGCCTGCTGCCATCTTGGCCATGGTGCCTGAAAGCCTGTACCACCTGGATGCTTTGAACAGATGCTCTGATCTCCCTGCCTAAATAAACAAAAGAACAAGAATTCATAACTATAGGAAATGATACCTGGACAGCATAAATCTGCAGATTTGCATTCAAAGTATTGAGGGAATGTTCCTTAGTGTGGTCAGCCTGAAGTGGTGAAAGATTGAAAACCCACAATGTGCTTGGTACTTTGGAGAATGTAAATGCTGCCATGCAGGACCTCTATTCTACTCTCTCAGAACTCATTAAAGTTAACTTAGCACTTTCAGAAAAAAAACAGGGATTCTCAATAATCTTGTAGGAAGACGTTTGGGTGATCAAAGAGACATTGAGAACACATGAACTAGTGAGTAAAGCATATGAGAAGTAAGAAACACAAAAAGAGGAGTAGAAGTGGCAACCCTAAGAAAACTAATGTAAAAAGTAATTGCAAAACTAAACCCAGAATAGGGAACAAAGGACCATCTGCCCTCATCAAAGACCCTTATAAGTCTCCAGAGCAGACAAAATGTAAACATAAGTATACAGCAATAAAGTGGTGTAGTTATATTATAAGTGACATTTTTTTATATAATGAACTTTCCTACCTGGACTTAATATATTTTTTTTTCTAATTTTTATTGATTCTTCTTAGTGAGACATAATATTAGGGTTAGGGTTAGGGTTAGGGTGGCATAAGGATGGGCTGGGTAAGGACACAGGTTAGCCCCCTCCAGCCTCAGGCAGAGCTCCTTCTCGCTGACCTTTCCACCTCTTCCCTAGCCCTTTACCCTAGGAGGCTAGCACAGAATGCCAAGTCCTCCCTGGGGCAGGACCCAGGGACAGAGGGGCGGACCTGGCACATCTCCTAGCCCAGACACTTCCCCTCTGAGGGATGCCCCCACATGTCAGGAGGTGTGCTCCCACCCTCTGCCGGCCCCTCCAATGGCTGCTCAGCCCCCTCTTTGAGGTCCAGGAACAACCCTCCCCCTGTCCCTGTGGTGAACAACTCTGCAGTGCTTGCTCCCCAGCCTCCAGAGGGGATACATCAGAACCCAGGAAACCAGCTCTGTTTTGTTCCTTCATTAAGAAGGCCTGGGTGTCAGACTGCCCCAAGGTCTCTAGGTACTAGGTGCTGAAGAGTCCCTAGGAGTGTGAAAGCCAAGCAGTCCGGTGAAAGAAGACCTGGCCACCCTCTGCCCTGTCCTCCAGGGAATGGCCAGGATGGTGCAGGCTTCTTCCCCATAGGCCCGCCTCCTCCAATAGGCCCCTTGCCTCTGGAGCTGTGGGCCTCCCAGACTCTATTACCTGTTCTTCTGATCTCTGTCACTGACATGACAGCTCCCTCGAACAAGGAGACGCCTCACCTCATCCAAGTCGCTATCCCTGGCAGCTTTGTGTTGTCTGCCTGTGGGGTTGTACCCAACCACCTTTGCTCCTACTCGGATGGTGCCCAGGATCTTCAGGACGCTGGTCAACCCTGTCTGGGGGCGGGGATGGCGGTCAGAGGTCACCTACTGTGTGCCTGTCGGGTGGGGAGAGGCAAGTCCTCCATAGGGCAGGACCTAGGGACAAAGGGGCGGACCCAGCACAGACCTAGAACTGCTTGGGAATGCCCCCAACTTGTCAGGAGGCGCGCTCCTCTGCCCTCTGCCGCTTCTCAGCCTCTTCACTGCTGAGGTCCTGCCGGGCTCCACTCCCGGCGCCAACCGCTGCAAAAACAGACGTTACTTACACTTGCGTGCCCATGCACGTGCACAGGAGCGCCACGGGAACTGTCTAACCGGCGGCACTGACTGTGCTCCTGCAAGACCCACCGCGTGAGCGCCAGCCACCACGGGGTTCTTCTGCCCACTTAGAAGGTGGAGGTGTGGGACACCGGGTCCCAGAGGCTGCAGCGCTGGAAGAGGAAGTAGAGACTGGCGCACCTCAGGGACCCAGTAGATAACTGTAGAAGGAGAGCTGGCCCTGAATTCGCCAAGCACAGCTTGCAGCTCAGCACAGGTGGAGCTGGATGAAGATTAAGCCTCCTGGTGCCAGATAAAAAATGACTAACCTGGAGGGCTGAAGCACCAGGGACTCTGGAGGCAGAGGCAGGAGGATCCCGAGTTCAAAGCCAGTCTCAGCAAGTTGCTGAAGTACTTAGCAACTCAGTGAGACCCTGTCTCGAACAAAATATTTTAAAAGGGGCTGCAGATGTGACTCAGTGGTTAAACACCCTAGGTTCAACCCCCAGTACCAAAAATAAAATAATAAATTAAAATAAATCAAATTTTAAAAAAATTTACTGAGCTCAGCGCTGAGAATACCTTCCACAAGCTCCTGCAAGGCCAGATCAGCGCTACCCAGGCTTAGCACCACCGAGTCTGCTCTGCTGCACTCCACAGTCTTGCCTAGCTGCTCAGGGGACACCAGGCCCCAGAACCTCTTAGTCTCTGAGACTGCTGTTGGTGCCTGTCTTTCTTAGGGTTCTGCTCTGGCCGTGCACTCTTTCTGGGCCCCAGGGCTCTATCAGCCTAGGCGGCCCAGTATTGCAGCTGGAGCCTCCATTCATGTCTCAGGCCTGCTCAAGGACAGAACTGTCCACCACAGGCCAAGAAAGAGGCTTTACAGCCCAGCTGTCCCTCTACCACAGGGGAGAGCCCTCTCAAGTAGGGGTCTCTTCTCCCTTTGTAGCCACCTTCCTAACTGAGGGGCAAAGGCACTGAGGGGCAAAGGCACTGCGGGGAGGTTCCAACGGAAGGCACAGGATCATTCCTTGGTTAAAACTGAGTTTAAAGTAGGCTGGAATTTATAATGTAAAGATTATGAATCTTTTGTCTTTTTCTTATTACTTACTTACCTACTTACTATTGACAGTTGAACCCAGGGACAATTTAGAACTGAGCTACATCCCCAGTCTGACCTTCAACTTGTGATCCTATTGTCTCACCCTTCTGACTTGCGAGGATTACAGGTGTACACACATCCTGGAATATGGCCTCAGCACTATATTCTCCTTCCTTTCCCCTTCTTCTTTCCTCTTCCTCCATTCCCCTTCCTTTCTTCACTTCTGCTAGCTGTTTTCTTTCATTTTTCTTTGTACTGCATATTGCACCAATGTATGCTGTGCACTGAGCAGCATCCATAATCTTTTTTAGTGTTCATTTTGAGAAAGGATCTCACTAAATCCATGAGGCTGGTATCAAACTTGCTATCCTCCTGCCTTAGCCTTGAAGAGATTTGCTAGGAGTAGAGGAGTGAACCAAATGGTCTGATTTTTTCCTTTTTAAAAATATCATCTTAGTCTTAATTTTTCATGATTGATGACATATTTTTCATTTTATGAATTCTTTCTTATTTAAATAAAGCTTTTTAAACAATTTACTTTGATAAACTATTTTACAAAGATACTGTATATTTGACAATTATTTATAAATTTATAAACTGAAGGTTTTCTAAAGAGAGCTTCACCTGTATTCTTCACATAAAGCTGAACTAATGTCTTCTTGGGGCTACAGACACTGTAAAACCAGGATGGAAGGAAGAAGCATATCCACTGACAGCATACCCATGGAAGTACATTATGTGCACAAGGAAATAACCTCTGTGTACTTAACAATACTTTTACTTCCCACCAAAAATAGGACATTTTTTAAAAAGTAACCAAATTTTTATGAACACAATTGCTTTCTACAACACTAAAGATTCAAAATTTCCTGTTGACAGACTGTTTTAGTGTTAAAATACTTGTGTGAAAAATGTTTGATTATGTCATGTTGAGATTGACTACTGCAGTTGCTTCATTTAGGTCTTTGAGGATTTAAAAATGTGCAACTAACTTTTGATAATTCCCAGAAAATCTAATTTAATAACATGACAAAGTAGTAGGATATGGTTTCTATATTTGACTTTTACATTACAGCACACATACATGAGGCAGAGTATACAACATTTCCACCTAAGAAAGAACTAAACAAAGGATACCAAGCAAGAAAACACTTTAGCAAGAAGCATGCAGTGCTTACTAACACTTCTGAGTTTGAATCAGATCAACTATTGTAAGGCTGCACAAAGACATAAAGAGGCTGTGGGAAAACACTAGAGTCAATTACAGAAAAAGTGGCCAGATCAAACCCAGAGACATTGGCTTTTAGACTAATAACGGTCTTCTTAAAAAAAAATAGTTTGCAGTTGGATGAGGAAGAAATTGACTGGGTTGAAGATGGGAAACTGCCCTATGATCGATTGAAGGGGAGAATCTCGGAGATCCACAGAAAGACAGCCTCTTATAAAGTTAACAAACCATAGAAGAGGGAATTGGTTTGTGCCTGAGATGTCAAGGGAGGATAGATGAACTGTGAAATCTACCTGCAGATTCAGTATCTCCCCAGGAGCTACCACCAACTTGGGTCTTTTTCTAGGTTTTCTTCAAGATAGATCAAAAGTTCCAGCCTTTTTATTTTATATCTCCAAGACCCAACTGTGAAATGAATTCACCATGTCAGAAGACACCCACCAAAAAGAGTCAAGCTGAGTCTAGGAGAGAAGCTCAGACACAATCTTGTGACAGCTCTGAGCAGCTGGAGGGATGATCTTGTGGTCTACCTCAGAGATAGAAGCCAAGGATACTTTTTTAAATTTATGTGGTGTTTGGAGCTATGTGACAATGAGTTCCCGGTTTGGATCTGGTAGAAAACTTACTACATGCAGCTCCACACAGGTGAGCAATATTCTCCTTCCTGATCACAGTACCATGCTCAGAGGCATTTGGAAATGTTGCATACACTTCCACCACAAAGGTTCCAAGCAAGTCCCTGCATAGTCCATTAGAGCCCTGAGGGAGAGCCCCATTTCAAAAGATTCCACTGTGGGAATGTCTGTGTGAGAGACCAGAAACCCCTGCATGGCTCAGAGCTCCAAGACACAGCAGCCACATCCCTTCACAGTCATGGTGTTTCCCACCTCATAGTCTGAGCTCAAGAATGAGACTGATATGAATGTGCCCCAAACTGGTTAACAGTAGGTTTGGTCTTGCTGTTGGATAGTCTGTAGAGTCAAATGCAGTGGACGACACTGCCCACTTCAAATGGATACTCTGAGACTTATGGCAGTGTGAGAAACCAGCTGTGTGTTCTCAAAAGGCAGAAGGATCCTGGAGCAAAGGGGTAGGGTGTGATGGAAAGCTTGTTGCCAATAGTTCCCCTAATCAAGCCCAAGTTCTACAGACAGACCACTTCTGCCATGTTTAGAGACACTAGAAAGAAACCTCATGGAACCTGGAATCTTGCACACCCCTAACTTCACTGACTGACGGACTCCAGAAGTGAGATCTGTACTATGGCCTGGCCCCCAGGGTCCACAGGTAGAGGGTTTATCAGGTAACTCTTGTTAGAGACAGACCACATCGGTGGATACAAAAACAAATACTGAGCACGATTATACCTAGGCAGCTGCCAACTTTCCCTCAGCACACTCTTGGAGCTAAGAAGGAGAGGAGCTCATCATGCACCCACTCTCAAGCTTGGCCTGTTTGGGCTGCAAGTGAGAAGGAACAATTGAATACAGTTTCTTCCAAGAAACCTCCCATAACTACTAGATTCTAAATTTAATATTACTGGATGGAAGTTGTTCCTTTTAATTACATCACCAAGAAAAAATATCAAAATGTTCTTATTGTTGCTCTTGATCTTTGGTCACGTACTGTATATGGATCTCCTTCACTGTTTGTCTCTCATGTTGTTTCTAATTTGTGGAATCTTTTGGTTTGTTTATTTTTTTCTCTTTAGAATCATACCATAATGAAGTCCCATCCTTTCTCATGTTTTTCTTTTCTCCCCATTTATTCTTCTGCCCCTGTTCCCTGCCAGAACTTTATTTTTTCTTTTACCTCTTTCTTTACATGTTGCTATGTTTACTGTCACTAAAGCTTATTTTTTCTCATCCATGTGCATATTGTTATTTCCTACTTCTCCAATTTTATTAATGGAGTCATTATTAGTTGACATATATTTTGCTTCTGTGTTGTTACTGTTACTGGTTATTCTTTCCTCTTAGGGGATTCTGGTGAGTGAAACTAACACTTTAGTCCTGTTCAGTTGGGGCTTTAACACTGAGATATATCTGTGGCCAGGTCACATCTCAAAGAGAAAATTGCTCACTAAAAGGATCCACATATTATAGTAGAATAGAAATGCATCCAACTTTATTCACAGACCTCAGCATAGTAACACAGACAACATGAGAAAACAAGATAATACAATACCTCTAAAATTTCACAACTCTCCAATAACTGAATCCATAGATTCATATCATAATCCTCACTGAAGAAGATGGACAAACATTGTTTAATAATATTTACTCATTGTCTACACAGAAAGGAAATGAGCTAAGCAGGTTTTGTTTACACCCTAACAGCAAATGTAGCATGTTTAATAAGCACTAAATTTTTCTTTTTCTTTTTTTATATTTTATTTATATATGACAGCAGAATGCATTTCAATTCTTATTACATATATAGAGCACAATTTTTTATATTTCTGGTTATATACAAAGTATATTCACACCAAATCATGTCTCATGTCTTCATACCTGTACTTTGGATAATAATGATCATTACATTCCACCATCATTACTTAACCCATGCCCCCTCCCTTCCCACCAACCCCTCTGACAGATCTGTCTGTTCCTCCCATGCTCCCTCTCCCTATCCCACTATGAATCAACCTCCTTAATCTCAAAGAAAACTTTAGCATTTGTTTTTTGGGGATTGGTTTACTTCACTTAGCATTCTCTTCTCTAACTCCATTCATTTACCTACAAATGTCATGATTTTATTCCCTTTTATTTCTGAATCATATTCCATTGTGTGCATATGCCATATTTTTTTAAAACATTCATCTATTGAAGGGTATCTATTGAAGGGTTCCACAACTTAGCTGTTGTGAATTGTGCTGCTATAAGCATTGATGTGGCTGTGTCCCTGTAGTATGCTCTTTTTAAGTCCTTTGGGTGTGGACCGAGGAGAGGGACAGCTGTGTCAAATGGGGGTTCCATTCCCAATTTTCCAAGAGATATCCACACTTCTTTTCATATTGGCGGTGCCAATTTTCAGTTCCACCAGCAGTGTATGAGTGTACCTTTTTCCTGCATCATCACCAACATTTACGTTGTTAGTATGCAAATAGCTGCCATTCTGACTGAAGTGAGATAATAACTTAGAGTGATTTTGATTTTCATTTCTTTAATTGCTAGAGATGATGGACATTTTTTAATGTATTTATTGATTGATTTTCCATCAACTTCTGAGAACTGTCTCTTCAGGTCCTTGTCCCATTTATTGATAGCTTTTTTTTTTTTTTTTTTTGGTGCTTAAAGTTTTGAGTTCTTTATATACCTATGTAAAGATTATTTCTCTATCTGATGTGTGATGTGTAAAGATTTGCTCCCAAGATGTAGGCTCTCTATTCATCTCACAGATTGTTTCTTTTGCTGATAAAAAACTTTTTAGTTTGATTCCACCCCATTTATTGATTCTTGATTTTAATTCTTGCACCACAAAAGTGGGGCCTAATCACACATGATGAAGATTAGGGTTTACTTTTTCTTCTATTATACATGGTGTCTCTGGTTGTATTCCTAAGTCCTTGATCCATTTTAAATTGAGTTTTGTGCCTGGTGAGAGATAGGGGTTTAATTTCATTTTGTTGCATATGGATTTCTAGCTTTCCCAGCACCATTTGTTGAAGAGGCCCTATTTTCTGGAATGCATGTTCTTGGCACCTTTGTCTGATATAAGATAATTGTAGTTTTGTGGGTTAGTCTCTGTGTTCTCTATTCTGATCTATCATTGATTTCCCAGTCTGTTTTGATGCCAATATACCATGCTGGGTTTTTTTTGTTACTATTGCTCTGTAGTATAGTTTAAGGTCTGGTATAGTGATGTCACCTGCTTCACTCTTCCTGCTAAGGATTGCTTTAGCTATTCTGGTTATCTTATTTTTCCAGATAAATTTCATGATTGCTTTTTATATTTGTATGAGGAATGCAATAGGAATTTTGATCAGAATTGCATTAATTCTGTATAGTGCTTTTGGAAGTATGGTCATTTTGCTAATATTAATTCTGCCTATCCAAGAGCAACTTAGATCTTTTCATCTTCTAAAGTCTTCTCTGATTTCTTTCTTTAGGATTCTGTAATTTTCATTATATATATTTTTCACTGTTTTTGTTAATTTGATTCTCAAGTATTTTATTTTATTTTATTTTATTTTATTTTATTTTATTGAGGCTATTGAGATTGGGGTAGTTTTCCTCATTGCCCTTTCGGAGGATTTGTCACTGATATACAAAAATGCCTTTGATTTATGGGTGTTGATTTTATATCCTGCTACTTTGCTGAATTCATTTACTAGTTCTAGGAGTTTTCTCATGGAAATTTTAGGGTCTTCCAGGTATGGAATCATACCATCATCTAATAATGCCAATTTGAGTTCTTCTTTTCCTATGTGTATCCCTTTAATTTCTTTCATCTGTCTAATTGCTCTAGCCAGTGTTTCAAAAACTATGTTAAATAGAAGCGGTGAAAGAAGGCATCCCTGTCTTGTTCCAGTTTTTAGAGGGAATGCCTTCAATTTTTCTCCATTTAGAATTATGTTGGCCTGGGTCATAGCCAAGATAGCCTTTATGATGTTGAGATATGTTCCTGTTATCCCTAGTTTTTCTAGTGTTTTGAACATAAAGGGGTGCTGTTTTTTGTCAAATGCTTTTTCTGCATCTATTGAGATGATCATATCATTCTTAAAGTCTATTGATGTGCTGAATTACATTTATTAATTTCCTTATATTGAACTAAACTTGGATCCCTGGGATAAATTCCACTGTATCATGATGCATGATTTTTTTTTATGTTTTTGTATTCGATTTGACAGAATTTTATTGAGAATTTTTGCATCTAAGTTCATTAGAGATATTAATCTGTTTTTTTTTTTTTGGTGTGTCTTTGCCTGGTTTTGGAATCAGAATGATGTTGATCCCATAGAATGAATTTGGAAGTGCTGCCTTTTTTTCTATTTCCTGAAATAACTTGTAGAGTATTGGTATTATTTCTTCTTTAAAGCCTCATAGAACTCGACTGTGTTTCCATTCGGTCCTGGGCTTTTCTTGGTTGGTAGACTTTTGATGGTATCTGCTATTTTGTCACTTGAAATTGATCTGTTTAAATTGTGAATATCATCCTAATTCAATTTGAGAAAATTATATGATTCTAGGAATTTGTATTTTATTGGAGTACAGGTTTTCAAAATAATTTCTAATTATCTTCTGTATTTCTGTAGTGTCTGTTTTGCTATTTCCTTTTTCATCATGTATGTTAGTGTTTCAGTTTTCTCTCTCCTTCTCTTCATTAGCATGGCTAAGGGTCTATCAATTTTATTTATTTTTTTAAAGAACCAACTTTTGGTTCTGTCAATTTTTTAATTTTTTTTTTATTTTTTTATTTCATTGATATCAACTCTGATTTTAATTATTTCCTATCTTCTGCTGCCTTTGGTGTTGATGTGTCCTTCTTTTCCTAGGACTTTAAGATGTAGTATTAAGTCATTTATTTATTGACATTTCCTTCTTTTAATGAATGAACTTCATGTAATGAACTTTCCTCTTAGAACTGCTATCATACTGTCCCAGAGATTTAGATATGTTGTATCTGTGTTCTCATTCACCTCTAAAACCTTTTTAATCTCCTCCTTGATGTCTTCTGTAACCCATTGTACATTCAGTAGTATATTATTTAGTCTTCAGTTGTTGGAGTGGATTTTATTTCTTCTTTTATCATTTATTTCTAATTTCATTCCTTTATGATCTGATAGGATGTAGGGTAGAATCTCTACTTTTTTATATTTGCTAAGAGTTTTTTCGTGGCTTAGTATATGGTCTATTTTAGAGAAGGATCCATGTGCTGCTGAGAAAAAAAGTATATTCTCTCATTAAAGGTTGGAATATTCTATATATGTCAGTTAAGTCTAAGTTATTGATTGTATTATTGAGTTCTATAGTTTCTTTTTTCAACTTTTGTTTGTTAGATCTATCTAGTGATGAAAGAGGTGTGTTGAAGTCACCCAAAATTATTGTATTGTGGTCTATTTGACTCTTGAACTTGAGAAATGTTTGGTGAACATACCTGCTCCACTCTTTGGGGCATATATATTTATAATTGTTATGTCTTGTTGAAATATGATTTCCTTGTAGTGTTCTTCTTTATTCTTTTTTGGTTGACTTTAGTTTGAAGTCCACTTATTTGATATGAGGATGGAAACCTCTGCTTGTTTCCACAGTACATTTGAGTGGTATGATTTTTCCCAACCCTTCACCTTCATTCTGTGAATGTCTCTTCCTATGAGATGAGTCTCTTGGAGGCAGTATATTGTTGAATACACACACACACACACACTCTCTCTCTCTGCTAGTCTATGTCCACACATATACTCTGCTAGTCTATGTCTTTTGATTGGTGAGTTTAGGCCATTAACATTCAGGGTAATTATTGAGACATGATTTGTATTCCCAGTCATTTTTGTTTATTTTTGGTATTTAATGTGACTTGGTTTCTCCTCTGATTAGATTTTTCTTTAGTGTAATCTCTCCCTCTGCTGATTTTATCATTGTTTTTTATTTTCTCCTCTTGGAATATTTTGCTGAGGATGTTCTGTAGTGCAAGCTTTCTAGTTGTAATTTCTTTTAACTTTTGTTTATGATGGAAAGTTTTTATTTCATCAAGAAATCTAAAAATTAATTTTGCTGGATATAAAATTCTTGGTTGGCATCCATTTTCTTTCAGAGCTTTGTATTTGTTGTTACATGATCTCCTGGCTTTGAGAGTCTAGGTTGAAAAATCTCCTGATACAAATAGGTCTCCCTCTATATGTGGTCTGATTCTTCTCTCTTATGGCTTTTAAGATTCTATCCTTATTCTGTAGGCTAGGCATTTTCATTATAATGTGCCTTGGTGTAGATCTGTTGTAATTTTATACATTTAGGGTCCTGTAAGCCTCTTGTATTTGGTTTTTACCAATTCATTCTTCATGCTTGGGAAATTTTCTGATATTATCTCATTGAAGAGATTGTGCATTCTTTTGATTTGAAACTCTGTGCCTTCCTCTATTTAAATGACTTTTAGATTTGGTCTTTTGATGCTTTTCCCATAATTCTTTGATGTTATGTTCATTCTTTCTTACTATCTTCACTGTGTGATCAACTTTATTGTTGAGATTGTATACTTTGTCTTCATTATCTGACATTCTTTCTTCCAAGTGATCTAGTCTGTTGGTTATGCTTTCTATTGTGTTTTTATTTGATTTTTTTTATCCTTCATTTCAAGGATTTATGACTTTATTTTTTTCAGGGTCTCTCTTCTCTCTCTTGAAGTAATCTTTTGCTACCTGTATTTGCTCTCTTATCTCATTGTTGGAGTGATAAATTTTTGTTTGTATTTTCTCATTTAGGTCAATCTTTAATTCACAGATCATTTTAATTATAAACCTTCTGAACTCCTTCTCTGACATTTCATCAACTTCACTGTTCATATTATAGTGCTGATATTATAGTGTCCTGGTTTGTTTGGGGCACTTTTCTCCCTTGTTTTTTTCATGTTGTCCCTGTGTCTTCCTTTCTTGCAGTGTGTATCTGAGATATTACAGTTTCTTTCCTAAATTCTTGGAGTACCATGCAGATTGGGCTTCTAGAACCTGCTGGTATCCCTCAATGGATGCTACTGCATCCTGGATCTGAGACCTGTGTAAGTTGGAGTGGGTGGATCTGGGCCACTAGCTTGACCTGCAGTGCAAGACTGCTGGTAGGAAGAGGAGGTCCTGCACCTGAGGCTAGGCTCTGGAGAGTGTCTGCCCTGCTAGGAATGAGGTGGACCCAGTCCTCTCCTGGCCTGGGCCCTGAAGAGACCAGTGTGGGTATATCTGGGCAGTTGGGATTGACTTCCCATGGTAGTCTGCTGGTAGGAAGGGGTGGTCCTGTGCCAAAGCCTTGGATATGGCGGTCTCTGCCCTGCTGGGGGAGGGTCAACCTGGCCTACTGAGATCCTGGAACCCACGGTGGACTTGTGTGGGCAGTCTTTGTGGGATCTCGGCTCCTTGGGTAGTCCACTGGTCAGAAGGGGTGGATCTTCACCAGAGGCTAGGCTCTGGTGAGTGTCTGCTCCATGGAGAAAGTGGTGGACCAGGCGTGCTGTGAGCCTGGGCTCCATAGTGGCTGGTGTGGGTAGATCTTCAGCACTAGGTTTTTATAATGAGTTATCTATTCCCTACCTTTTCATAGACAGTGAAGTCAAGACAGAATGAAACTCTGACCTTGGCATAGGGACTGGAAACATGAGACCATAATTTTGAGCCACTGGGAATGACTATCCTTTAAAATAAATGCATTTAGTGGCCATTGCTGTTACATTTGTTCATAATTTGAACTGGTTAATTATGAGTCCCAAATTTGACCTAACATCTTCATCAAGTTACCGTGAATTCTAAAAGCATTTTCCAGTTCACAACCATTTACAATGATTTTAGACATATACATTAAGTGGAAATAGTGCATTGTAAAAGACTATTCTCAAAAAAATCCAGTATAATCGTCAATGTTTTTGTATTCTAGTGTATCCTCAACTGTTATTTTGAAATTTTGTTTTTGAGAACTTTGCATGTATTTGGAAGCATGGAAATTCACACTCTTCACTATTTTCTACCCTCAGAATACTAACTTTCAATCAATCCCTGTTTATTTTTAGTGGTTCCCAAAATGATGGATACTTTTTACATTTTTTTAAATTATTTATTCTAATTTGTTATGACAGCAGAATGCATTTCAATTCATAGTACATAAATGGAGCACAGTTTTTCATTTCTCTAGTTGAACACAAAGTAGAGTCCCACCATTCATGTCTCCATTCATGTACCTAGGGAAGTCATATCCATTGCATTCCACCATTTTCCTACACCCATGCCCCCTCCCATCCCCTCCCTCCTTTTGCCATATCAAAGTACCTCCATTCCTCCCATTCCCCCTCACCCCCATTATGGATCATCATACACTTATCAGAGAAAACATTTGGCTTTTTGTTTTGTCGGATTGGCTTACTTCACTTAGCAAGATATTCTTCAACTCCATCCATTTACCTGTAAATGATATAATTTTATTCTCTTTTAATGCTGAGTAATAGTCCACTGTGTATATATACCATATATACCACAGTTTCTTTACCCATTCATCTATTGAAAGGAATCTAGGTTGGTTCCACAATTAAGCTATTCTGAATTGTGCAGCTATAAACATTGATATGGCTGCATCACTGTAGTATGCTGTTTTTAGGTCCTTTGGGCATAAACCAAGGAGTGAGACACTTGAGTCAAATGGTGGTTCCATTCCAAGTTTTGCAAGGTATCTCCATACTGCTTTCCAGATTGGCTGCACCACTTCATAGTCCCTCCACCAATGTATAAATGTGCCTTTTCCCCAAATGCTTGCCAACATTTATTGTTGTTTGTATTCTTAATAAATGCCATTCAGACTGGAGTGAGATAAGATCTTAGAATACTTTTGATTGGCATTTCTCTAATTACTAGAGATGTTTAACATTTTTCCATATACTTGTTAATTGATTGTATATCATATTCTGAAAAGTGTCTATTCAGTTCCTTAGCCCTTTTATTGATTGGGTTTTTGTGGAGGTTTTTTTGGTGTTATTTTTTTTTTTGAGTTCTTTATATATCCTGGAGATTAGTGATCTATCTGATGTGCATGTGGTAAAAATTTGCTCCCATTCTGAGGTTCTCTATTCACCATACTGATTGTTTCTTCTGCTGAGAAGAAGCTTTTCAATTTGAATCCATCCCATTTACTGATTCTTGATTTTATTTCTTACACTATAGGAGTCTTGTTCAGGAAGTCAGGGCCTAATCTGACATAATGAAGATTTGAGCCTACTTTTTCTTCTATTAGGGACATGGAAATGCATAACTCACTTGAATCAAATGTATGAAAGATGAAAATAAATAAATAAATAAATAAATAAATAAAAGAAATTAAAACATTCAAAATCTTAAAAAAAGTAAAATCAACAAGATAAAGATTAAATGATCCAAATATATCCTCATGATGACATTAAAATAAAGCAGCCTGAAAGGCAAAATATATAATCATGATATTGGAAGAAATACAATTGTCATTGTTTTCAGATAACTTGTTACAAATAATTATAAAAATTTAGCAATGGTACTGCATATAGGCAATACATCCACATAACAAAAATAAAAGAAATTTAAAAAATCTCGGCATTACAATTATTTTTTAATTATTCATTTTATTTATTTGTTCCAATTTATTATACATGACAGCAGAATACATTTCAATTCATTGTACATATATGGAGCACAGTTTTTTATTTCTCTGGTTGTACACAAATTGAGTCACATCATTCATGTCTTCATACATACATGTGCCTAGGGTAATGATGTCTGTCATTCTACCACCTTTCCTACGCCTATGCACTCTCCCTTCCATTTCCTTCCCTCCCCATTACCCTATCCAAATTTCCTTCATACCACGCTCCCCCCTACCCCCATTATAGGTCAGCATCCACTTATCAGAGAAAACATTCAGCCTTTGGTTTTTGGGGATTGGCTTACCTCACTTACCGCGATATTCTCCAACTCCATCCATTTACCGGCAAATGCCATTATTTTATTCTTTTTTATGCATTACAAATATTAACCAAGTATTAAAACCTATAATTAAGTCAATATTAACAAATATTTCATATCAACAATAATTATAATTGTGCTAAGAATTATCACAAATTATAAGAAGGAGATATCCAATTACATGCCCAGAGGATTTCACAAACTTGATAGTCAAATGATAAGGAAAAAAAAAGAGAAAAAATGCTGAGGTTTATTAGATTTTAGCTAAATGAAAACTAACATAATGGATTATTAAGTAAGCTCATAAGGATGACTAATTTAAAAAAATGGTAGCAAGTGTTCAGGAGATACTGAGATAATAGGACCCCTTTCATTTACAGGGAAGAAATAAAACTGAGAAAACAAAAATTTTCTGAGTTTTTGAATGTATCTACTAAATTACAGCATAGATATGACTATGACCCAGCAATTTTACATCTATATGAAAAGAATTAATATAAGCACCCAAAACTACAGATTTATCTTTTGAAACTCTGAAATAGAGAAACAACATAAATTTACATCAGCAATATAATTTAGCTTTATAATTAGCATATTGAGGGCTGGTGATATAGCTCAGTTGGTAGAGTGCTGGCCTTGCATGCACAAGACACAGGTTCAATCCCCAGCACAACAACAACAACAAAATGTTGCATATCAAGGCAGTGAAACAAACACACGATTAAATTGAGATGAATGACAACCTCACCATAGAGAATGACACAAATGTAGCTTTAAAGGAAGATGGCTCACAAAGAAGAACATATTATCACTTCAAATCCCAAGGGATTACTGCATGGGAAAAGCAATCAGAAAAAAAAAATAATAATTTCCATAGAAATTCATCATTTAAAGAATTTATAATTTAACCATCCATATAAACAAATCTTATTGTTATTGATACATATGAATAAGTAAACATCTCTCTATAAAGAGTCCTTGTAGTGCATGGATAGTTTCTTGCTTCTATGGGTGGGTGGGCTCCATGAGAATAGCAAGCCTCTGCAGACAAGCAGCTCTTAATAGCTGGCTCTGCCTGTGGATGTTCCAGCTTACTGTGGAAATTCACAGCCAATTTCTGCTCCAAGTGTTCCAGTCTTCTGAATCCAAAGTACAAAATGCATCTCAGATAATCCCACAGCAGCTTCTGCTAGTGGTCTCTGCTATGGTGACCTCATGGGTCAAGGCTATTGGTCCAAATTTATGCTAATGCTTTTTGCAAAAGCACCCACACAATTGGTTTTCACTTGAGTCTGAACCTCTAACTTTGCCCTCCCTTCAGTTCCACACTCACCATCTCACCATGGTGCTGGGGGGCAGGGCCCAGAGACAGGCCCAAGCAACCTGACTCCTCTGGGCCCTGGCCAGCATCTGCAGGACAGACTGGGCCAAGGGTCCAACACCAACTGTTTTCACTCTAGCCCATCCGGAGCCACCTCTGGAAGAGCATGCTACGCAATAAGTGGAGTGATAACTAATAACTTCCATTCTCAAATGTATAACTAATACAAGCATCAATGGACTTATACTTGAAAATATTCATTTATTTGTGCATAACTTGAATAGCAGAGATTGTGTATTAACTTGTTTATAAAGTAGAGAAATGTCTCAGAGCCACCAGGCAAAGAAACACACACACACGCACACACACACACACACAACCTTATCTATATTGCCTTGAAAATTAAGTTTGGACAAAGGTATTTTCAAAATGTACCCTATTCAGGGCTGGATATATGATTACCTTCAGTTTATGGTTAGACATTAACGCCTTCATAGTATTTAAGACTTCTTTTAACATGCTTGCAGTTTTAAGTAAGCAATGCTAAATCCTGACCAGAAAAATTTGCAGAAAATGCAATAAAATCAGCATTAAAAGAACTTTATACTACAAACCTTCACATTGCTGCTAAATGAGATTTCTTTGAAATGCATATCAGTTGAACTAGATCAGTTGAATTTTAGCTCCTATCAATATCATAACAAAATCCATATACAGTTGTTCACTGGTCTTATCTCCATGCTTCCATCTGCTACCTTGTTATTTACTTTCCTTGATTTACCATGCAGATTTAAATAAGGCACATTCAAGGAGGGCTTACAACACAATGGCTTCTAAAACTTTCCATCAAGGTATTTGAATCTCAAGCCAGGAATGGGATGCCATCAAAGACATCAAAGACATATCTCTAATGAACTTCAGCATCATAGAAGGTTTGGTATTTAATACTGCTGTGAAATGAAATAGCTACAAATAAGAATGGCCTATAAAAGAAAATGCCTACAAATTGATAAGACTAGGACCTCTGAGAATAGTATCCCAATAAAAATGATGTCTGGTACCTTGAGAGTTAAATTCCAACCTTTGCAGATGTAATGCACTGTGTCAGAGCAGGGAAATCATTTGAAAAGGTTAAAAGTTCAGGAAAGAATCATTAGTTTTCCCCCAAAGCTAGAAAATTACATTTTTTACTTCTGTTCATAGTAAATCCATGTCAGAATAAACACTCTTGAAGATAAAACACAAGAGATTCTTAACATTATTTTCTATGTCACATGCATTTTATATAATTTTTGAATATAATATAATATAACATAACATAACATAATATAATATAATATACACCAACAGAGTGAAGTTTCCTGTTATTTTGCAAATTCTTATATGCCATTTTTATTATGTCACTATGATATCCTTTTGAAAAGATATAGCACATAAGAAGAAAATCCTTCCACCTTTCTTCCCCTAATTTTATTTTCTCACTTTTATTTCTAAAATGCTAATTTTCAACAAAATAATCCATGTTTCCAGCACTCTCTGCTTGCATTACTAATTAACAATTTGTTTCCCATAAACAATAAGGTCTATAAAAAATGACACATTTGTTTTTCCTAAAGTAAACATTTCAAACAGTTGGGGTTGTGCCTCAGTGTTAGAATACTTGCCTCGCACATGTGAGTTACTTAGTTCAATCCTCACCATCACATGAAAATAAAGATATTGTGTCCATCTAAAACTAAAAATAAAAAAGAAAACATTTAAATCATTTATGCCATTTAATAGTAAAGGAAGATGCCACAAGCATGTTCTGTTCTGTAAATCAATTAATTCCAAACCAAAGTAGACATGGTGTTGATTCCAGTGCCTGGAGATCCTGATGCAGACTCATCAGATGATGAAAACTGAGGTATGCAGTATATGGGAGCCAACATAGCAATCAGTAGCTTCAGACATGTCAAACTTCACAACTATCCTATAGTCATTGACAGCAAACACCTTCCCTGTTCTTGCCTCTGAACATTAACTCATCTTTCTACCCTCCCTCCAAAGTAGGTGTAGCCTTCCAGAAACAAAGATCCAAACAGAAACAACCTCCCATGAGTATACAACAGAAACCACAGTTATCTTTTTGCTGGATATCATTCCATGTAGGCCATGTTCTAGACTTATTTACAACCACAAGACACTGTTACCTCTTCTTATTTAATGAAATGACAAAACAACAGATTTGCATATGCAAAAGATGGTGCAGTAACTGGTTTGACTACTCTGGAACCTAAAGCACATGAAAGAGGTTTATCTGCAACAGATTTCCAAAGGCATTGGTGCTCTGATGAGCAGTCAAAACCGCATCATTGATGTGTTTTCTAAATGACAATGTGAATTAAGAACTAATTGATAGAACTTCTCTCATCTTTTATGGCTATTTTACCAATTAGTCCTGGATAAGAAATGTAAAAAAGAAATGTTGCCATCCAAAAGTAATGTGTACAGGTTGATCATTTAAAGACAATTCTTTTTACCATTATGATATACTCTAAGGTACCAGATGCTGAATTTTAATCTTAGTATTATTTCATGAAGCAAAGTTTTCACAGTCTTAATAATTCTAATTGCTGAGATATTGACTAAAGTAACTGCATTTTCTGATTTCTTCCACCTTAATTGTTTTCCTTAACTATTTTTATATTCAAGTTATTTTGAGATCTTAAAAATAATGCGATTGTATGAACTATTTTTTTACCTCTAACTTTTAGCCTTCAATTCAGACAAGTAAATTATTTTCTACTTAAATTGCAATTTCCTTTAAGAGGCTACTTTCACACTAAAAAGCCTGAGTCTGACCATGACCCCTCACTTACCAGAATGGCTTGTTTTTGACTTATGGTTGCAGAAGGTAGCACCATATGTCCCAAGCTCCAAATTGGATGCTCTTTGTATGATCTTATTTGCTTGTCAAAAAATGTTACAATTACAGATCTACACCATATTTGTAACCTTAACATTGCATGAAATAAACGATTTTCCTCACTTTTTAAAAAAAGACAGCAGAATACAACAGACACTAGTATTGCAATATGTAAATCAATGGATGTCTAACTGATGTGAGTCTGCAATCTGTATACAGGTAAAAATGGGAGTTCTTAACCCAGTTGAATCAAAGTGTGAAATATGATATATCAAGAACTATGTAATTTTTGAACAACCAACAATAAAAATAAAAAAATAAATAAGACAATGTCTAATAAATGTAAAAGGTTTGAAAAGTTCAAGTAAACTTAACTATAAATAAAAGAACCTGGTACCACATGATTGATAAAAGAAAATACACACACACACACACACACACACACACACACATACCCTTTTAAATTAATTATCCATAATCAATACCAAAAACCTTGTCTCCTGTTTAGAAGAACAGAGACAGCATGAAGTTCCATATTTTCAAACTGACTGAACAACTTATTAAACAGAATATTGACAATAACAAAATTTAAATCAAATTTTTAATGAAAACTGATCTTTGCAATATGAAGCTAAAACATCCATTTATTCCAAATGTTTCTGCAACTTCAACTGTATAGTTCTGAAATATAGTATTAGCATCCAGGAATGTTAGGAATTTCCTACAACAGTTGTATAAAAAATTTTATGTATTTGTTTTCATGATGGGAAGATAATATCTGACCATAGGAAGGAATATACTCTACACCTTTTGTTCCTTTATTTTGTTACTTACACACTTAAGAATTAAAATACCATTTAGTCAAAAAAGGTATTCAATGGCTGTTTTTAACAACTGAGATGAGACTTCATTATGAGTCCTTCAAAGAGATTCCAAATTTTTTAAAACTAAAATTATTTATTCAATAGATTGTAACTGCCTTTTCTGAGCCACAGTAATCCATAATGTGAATAAATATTTAGACTACATTTTAGATGTGTACAATGTAGTTGAGGTAATGCCACAGTTTCAGCATGTCATGTAGATATAATCTGATCAAAAACATTCCACTTTTATAATAAAAGCCCAGATAAGAAACAAGAAACACAATAGTTCAACTAATAAGAGAAAATTGATATCCAGGAAAACTGTAGCAGTGGGAAATTACCACCAGTTACATAAACAGTTGTAATTTTAAAAAGATCTAAAAGCTGTATTTGTTGAAATAGACATCACATAAAAATATATACCTACTTTAAATAAACATTAATAATGTTTCCTAAAAACTTATCATTTGTACAAAGATGACATATTTATTTAATAACCAAAAAAATTAAGTAACTTTTATATACTGACTGACAGGGAGCAATTTCTAAGTTGCTCCTTTAAGAGTGTGGGTGTGTCTCTATATATCAGGTATATATACACATGATACATCCAAGTGTGTTAAGTTACCATTTGTGAAAAAAATATATACACATATGATTATACATGTGTTGATTAACTCTAGAAAAGTACAAAGAAGCTGATTATTAGATTACTCTCTGAGAAGTGAAAATTAACATTTCCCAAGCATTTTCATAACATTACATACATATTAATTATTACATGGAACATTGGAACAAATGGAGAACCAGCTTTCCCAGGCTGGAGAGACACAGCATGTTGTGTATTACCTATTTTAAAAAATTAAAGCAAAATCAACTAAGCCAAATTGACCATGTAAAGCTTATAAATGAAGAGTAAAAAAAATTGCAGTTTAAAAATTAAAAATTAGCTCATAGTAGAAAATCTAACTTCACAGTAAGTCATACTCAGATAATCCCTCAATCTTTCTAAAAATATGTTGCTGATGATAATAAAATTTATAGTATAAGGACCAAAAGTCCTTAAACCAATGTTCCTTGTTCCAAGTTTCACCACACCGTGATGTATTTTACTATACTCTTGGTATTTTAAAAAAAATTAAATGAAATTACACTTTTTACTCAAGATAAAAATGCTAAAACTAAGTCAAAATTTTATGCATGACTATACTAGACATTTTATTTTTCTAACACATACCTGTATACACCAGGAAAGTCAAGAAATTGCAGCTGATATTCACATGCATTTGATTTAAAAAGATAGAAATAACTTATGACTTTTTGCTTTAGTGAGTGCAATTTGTTGGCTAGATAAAAATATTAAAAAGATGTGGGGGGAATAAGATAAATTCCTTGGTGGTGGCTCAGGGCTAGAACTATACATGTTACTCTGACCTCAAAGAATAGAGGATGTGTGTTAGAGAGCACATTTTTGTTAAAAAATAAAATTTGGGTTTTTTTCCAACTTTCAGAGGGTCCTTTAAGTATGTAAACTATGTAGTACATACTTGTATTAGTTTTCATGGAACAGTTTAAACCAATAATTGCATGTTATATATTTGGGAATTGATTGTGTATAATAACAAATGACATGACTTAGGAATTCCAAGACAACAGGATGAAATTAAGACCAATAATATTTAAAAGTTGCTGGTGAAAAACTGGAATTCAAACAAAAAGACAAAGAGAAGCAGTTCTGGGTTGCTAGAAATAAAAAGATGGATTCAACACTTTTCCCAGAAAATGAAATATTCACTATTTCATGAATAATAAGGGAGATTCAGTGCCATTTGAGGTATTCAAGAAGGTGTTAATACTGACTTCTACTTGGCTACTAATGTATTATCATTCAGTCAAAAATATCTGTGTGTGTGCTATGTTCCAGACCCTGTGTCCAGTACTAAGACTTCAATGATTCAGTCATCTTAAAGCTTTATAAAGAACTGGGAAGGGGAACAATTGATGTAAATATTTATTCACAGAAAGAAAGAAATAAACTATAGCCATAGGGACAAATTAAGTAATAATCCAAACAATTAAGGATGACACCCTAATCTAGGAGAGTAAAAATGGACAAATGTGATATTTATAAATAAGTCATTAAGATTAAAAAAGAAAAGAAAAGGAAGGAAAACTGAAAGAGCTGTCAGGTTTTTAGGTTAGGCAAGTGCTTGAAAACAAAGCTATACCCTTAGCCCATTTTTAAATTTCATTTTGAGACAGGGTCTAAGTTGCTGAGGTTGGCCTCAAAACTTGGAATCCTTATGCTTCAGCCTCTCCAGTAACTTGGATCATTGGCATGTGTCCCTATGCCTGGCTCAATAGAGATTTTAATTATTTCTAAAGGAAATCATAAACTAATTTTCTTATCAGAAAGTCACATAATGATTTTAAAGATGGATAGCATGCTTTGCTCTCATAGATGGAAAAACATATTATAAAGCTCTGAATGCTTTTAAAGTGTGTGAAGTGGCCCCAGGCTCAATGGTGCTAATAGTGTTCACCTCTCCATGAAGTTTAGATGGCTCGTGGGAGAAAAATGTTGAGGTCATTTGAACCCATTATTTATATCCTCAGAGAGTGTGTGAGAGTGCTGTCAGAAAACCTATTGTGGTTGACAAGGCTCAGAAATTATAAATATCTCTGAAATTTTTATATTGCTTCCATTTTCTCTTCCCTTGCTCCATAGGGGTCTCCACTGTGCCCAGATACTCAAGTGAGAGTTAACTTTCATTAGTGTATTTTATTTTCAGACTCAGGAAAGTCCAGGATTAGGGGACGCTAATGAAATCAACTATTTCATTTTTTCACATAGCATGTGTTTTAAAAACCAAGAGTTTTGCTGGGCACAGTGGTTTATGCCTATAATCCTAGCAGCTCGAGAGATTGAAGCAGTAGGATCCTGGCTCAAAACTAATGTCAGCAACTTAGTGAGCCCCTAAGTAACTTGGTGAGGTTCTCTCTCTCAATAAAATATTTAAAAGGGGAAAGGAGGCTGGGAATGTTGCTCAGTGGTTAAATGCTCCTGGGTTCAATCCCCAGTTCAAAAAAAAAAAAAAAAATCAAGTGTTTTTCCTTCTTAGTTATGTAGACAAGTACCACATTATCTTCTGAGTAATAGTTTTCTTTGAGCCACAAGTATACCTTAAAAAAATTACCATTTTAGAGTTAGTATGGACTTGTTGTAGGTACATGTAGGAGACCTTTGTGGTACATGCATTCTGGGTGTGCCTGGCCTAAGCCTGTTTCCCTGGGGGTAACAAATGCTGTGGGATCAACTGTACTCTGAACTGTCCTCCTGTATTCTCATATAGGCTTTGTTGTGTATTTCACCATATCATGGTACTGATGTGTGTGTCTCTTGCTCCCTACTCAAAGCCATATCAAACCACAAAACATGACTTTAGTGGCACCTGGAGAAAAGAAAACCTGGGGACAGCTAAAGAACAATTCTAATTAGCAAACAACAGTCTGTAAAAAATAAAATCTCACACCTAGCATTTTACAGTTTGTAAAGCTTCATCACATATTTGGAATCCCCATAACAACCCCATCTTATACATGTGTAAAGCTCAGTAATAAAGAGGCTTAACCAACAATAAAGAAACAACTAAATTGTGAAACAAATCTCAATCCTGTCCAGTGTTGTTTTCTTTAGGCTACACCACCTAAGTAGTATTTTATATAATGTCTGAGTATTGAATCAGGGACACTAAAAATTTGTAAAGAGCCTGATTTGTGCTGAGCTTAAGAAGATGTTAAGATACTGCTAAGATAATTCAACTATCCAACTGGCTACCACAAGTAAAGATGAGTAAAATGGTCAGGCTGAGGGTATATGGCTATATATCTACTAAAGTGGACAACCTTTAAGATCCTTTCCAACTCAGGGACTCCATGACTCTATGGTAACAATTATGCTATTTCAGCCTGCTGCCAAGAAACCTGTCTATTATTTTTCCTGCCTGTTACATACAACAATGGCAACAACTTTAGGCCATGACAAATTTATATCATAGTGTCAAATGAGCATTCCTGAAGTTTCTTACTTTTGTAATATTCAGAACTCAGGAGCACTCTACCACTTAGCCACATCCACAGCCCTATTTTGTATTTCATTTAGAGACAGGGTCACACTGTGTTGCTTATTACCTCACTGTTGCTGAGGCTGACTTTGAACTCACAATCCTCCTGTCTCAGCCTCCCAAGATGCTGGGATTACAGGCCATTCTAAAAAGATGCAGTGCAAATTTCATTTTAAAGATGTGAAAAGAAAATTCCTTTGATGAATGACATACCCTCAAGCAATGTCCCTAATTTCTTCTCCTTTCTTTTCCCTTCCAGCTTCATCAGTCACACCCTCCTCAATCCACCATTGTCTTCACTGATTAATAGAGTGATTCATTCATACATTTTGCTCATTCTATGAATATTTACTCATTGAATCTATGCAAAGCATACTTTCAAAGAGAATGCAAAGTTAGGTTCAGAAGGTTACTAGCTATCATGTGGATAGAGCTAAAGAATCAGTTCACATGAATTTAATATGTGTTTATTAACCACTAGGAATCTAGTTTAGAGCTACCACCAAAGATGGCTGAGTTGATTCTTAAAACCAGGTAAACTAAGTCTGGAAGTTACAAGATGAACTTTGTTTTATTTTTTTGCTATAAGGCAAATGAAATCTATCACTGTAAAGAAGGTAACCAGTGTCAAATGTACATACATATAGAAGACAAGCAGAAATAAATAAATACGTGTGTGTGTGTGTGTGTGTGTGTGTGTGTGTGTGTTTACCACTATAAAAACTTTGTATTTAAGAAAACTCAAGTCTATGTGAAAATGTCTTGGATAAAAATACTATAAATAACATTTGTATATAATTTCAGTAATTCTATCTTCCTATGTAAGAGTCATTAAAAATAGTAGTTTTCAAGAGAGTAAAATTTGCTGTAACCTGACCACTTGAACAACTGTTTTGATGTCTCTTTCCAACTTTATACATTGTCCAAAGTTGTTCCCCATTCTGTAATTTTTTAAAAATGTTTTAGCTTTCAGCAGTAAAGTTGTAGAAATGACCAAGTAATATTTTAAATTAATTACTCACTATTTAATTATTTTAAAATAAGTATTTCAGATTGTTTGCTATGTTTTTTACAATAAGATTTAAGGTCTAACATTAAAATTTTTTGATCATTTACATAAAAATGTTAAAAGCAGTAAAATATTAATTACTAACACATTCTTATACTATTTTTATTAGCTACAATAATAACTTTAAACATCACAGTTCACAAAATTCTTTGACAAAGAGAATTTTACTATATATCTCTGATGGTAAGTCCAGGAATACACTGTTACTGCTGCTACTTTACCTAAGAAGAATTAAAAATAAAGGGCTTCAAATCTTCATCCCATCAGATTAGGCCCTAACTTCCTTAAGAAGACTACTCAAGTGCAAAAAATAAATTAAAGAATCAACAAATGGGGTGGATTAAAACTAAAAAAGTTTCTTTTTGGCAAAAGAAACCATCAATGAGGTGAAGAGAGACCATACATTTGGGGAGCAAATTTTTGCCACACACACATGTCAGATAGAGCACGAATCTCCAGGATACATAAAGAACTCAAAAAACTTAACACCAAAAACAAAACAAAACAAAACAAAACAAACCCAATCAATAAATGAGCCAAGGAGCTGAACAGGTACTTCTCAGAAGAAGATATACAATTGATCAATAAATAAATGAAAAGAATGTTGAACATCTCTAGCAATTAGAGAAATGCAAATCCAAATTACTCTAAGATTGTATCTCACTCCAGTCAGAATGGCAGTAATCAAGAATACAAACAACAATAAGTGTTGGTGAGCATGTGTGGGGAAGGGCATACTCATACATTGAGAATGGAACTACAAATTGGTGCAACCAATCTGAAAAGCAGTATGAGATTCCTTAGAAAACTTGGAATGGAACAAACATTTGACCCAGCTATCCCACTCCTCAGTTTATACTCAAAGGACTTAAAAACAGCACACTTCAGTGATACAGCCACTTCAAAGTTTATAGCAGCACAATTCACAATTGCTAAATTGTGGAACCAACCAAGATACCCTTCAACAGGTAATAGGATGAAGAAACTTTGATATATATATATATATATATATATATATATATATATATATATATATATATATACACACACACACACACACACACACACACACACACAATGGAGTATTACTCAGCAACAAAAATGAATAAAATCATGGTGTTTGCAGGCAAATGGATGGAATTGGAGAGTATCATATTAAGTGAAGTAAGCCAATCCCTAAAAATCAAAGGCTGAATATTCTCTCTGATAGGTGGATGCTGATCCATAATGAGCGGTGGGTGAAGAATAAAGGACATTTGGTTGGGCCAAGGGGAGGGAGGAAAGGGGAGGGGGCATGGGGCTAGGAAAGACAGTGGAATGAGACAAACATTATTACACTAGGTACATGTAAGACTGCACATATGTTGTGATTCTACATCGCTTACAACCAGAGAAAAGAAAAGTTGTGCTCCATTTCTGTATAATGAATCAAAATGCATTCCACTGTCATGTACAACTAATAAGAACAAATAATTTTCCAAATGAAGGGCTTAAGATTATGGATCATATGTGACTAAAATGATACTCATATTAAAATGCTGTGTCTAGGTTTCAATTCTCTGATTTAACCTGAAGACCCCTTGCACTAGTTTATAGAATTTTAACTAGATCACCTCATGTTTGGGAGTCCTGTGAGCAGTTATTACTTCAACAAGGCACCCATCAGTGTGAGAGCCAGTTTGAACATTAATAATGCTTAATAGATAATAAAAATGTTCTTTCCTCAGTGGAACAACCTTTTCATCACACTTCATTTAAAGAGCCCAGTTATATAATGTTACTCCTATACTTAGAATAAATAAAAAACAACTTACTGTAGTGCATTTTGCATTAAAATACTTGGCTAAAAGTAAGTATAAACACACTCAGAAATACTTCCAAACCAGCAAATCTACCTCAGAGGAAAAGAAGACAAATAACTTTCAATGAAGCAGTGTAATAATGTGAGGCATTCTCATGCACATTAGATTAAAATTTAGCCTGCATATAAGTAAATGAACTTTTATCAAGGGTTATTTGTATTAATTCTTTAACATGCCAAGAAATACTTTGGTACTATTTCTTTTAAAAGCGTATCTGTCATGGTTGGACAGTTTACTAATATATGATTTTTGTTGTAGTTCTTGAGGTCAAATACTTAGGAACTAGAAACTGAAGTTGATGCTTATATTCATTTTTAAAAATATTTATTTCTTAGTTTTAGGTGGACACAATGCCTTTATTTAATTTTTATGTGGTGCTGGGAATCAAACTCAGTGCCTCACACATGCTAGGCAAGTGCTTTTCCTTTGAGTCACAGCTCCAGTGCCTTATATCCACTTTTGTAAAACAAAAGTCATCTAACTCACTACTAGACCACTGTTGTTGTTGTTGTTTTTAAAACAGATGTAAATACTTTAGTCATTCAAGTGGTGAGTCAAAGTTTTCTCTAATGTTTTGCTTGACCTGCCCCACACTTATACAGGATTACTGTTGTTCACCAAATATTCTGGCTCTGTGCTTTTGGACACATGGCAGGACTGTAGGTCTCTCCCTATTTGAAATCATGTGAGGTCATGTGAATTGCTTTTTCAGGGAATGTGAGCAGAAATTCAAATAGCTAGTACATAAGTGTATTCCCTTTCCTCTGGTAAAGCAGCACAAAAGCATATGCTCAACTGGAGCTTCTAACAACCTAGTTTTCTCAGTAGAGAAACCTAACAATTTACACTGGGATTGGAACCTGATTGACAAATAAACTGTTTTCAAATCAAGACAAGGTATCCTGACCAATATACTAATTTAAATAGGTTCACTTTTTTAAGGACTTTTGGGGACAAACTAAGAAAGCAAAAACTAAATTTCCTAAAAATCTAATCATAGTGCTTTAAAATATCACTCTCATAAATTATGCCTTTTAAATAAAGTAGTACTAAAAGTCTATTTTAAAATGATAGAGTTCCAATCATGTCTGAAATATGAAAGGACATACTTTTCCATACAATTTGGAAATGGGATTTTTTGAAAGATCACTGATAAGCATAAATTTCATTAATACCCTTGGAACAAATACATTAACAATTATTCCTTATGTTTATATAGAATTTTACAATTTTGAAAGAACATTCACATACACCAATTAAACCATCACAAAATTCCTGTGAGGTAGACAGTGTAAGTGTTATTATTTTTTATAATGAGATCAAGGCCCAGAGGTGAAATAGGGTCATACTTGGTAAATAATGGAGCCAGGACTAGAACTTAGGCCCTCTGACATGTTGCCTCCCTAAGAACATTCAAGTAATGAAGTCCATACTATATAATGAAATTTTTCTCCTATGATGTTGATCAAATCCATTCTTGTAAGTTTTTCTATCACCTTTCTCTAATATCCATGAATATTCAAACTGATAAGACATTTCTTCCCTGCTTCTGGGCTATTTCTTAGATGTGTCTAGCTCCATCCTAACATGAAATTTATTATTAAGTTTTAAGGATCCTAGGCTACACATGCTTAGATTATGATATGAAGATTTATTTCAAGCAACAATAATTGTTGGCAAGGATGTTGGGGGAAAGACACATTCATACATTGCTGGTGGGACTACAAATTGGTATAACCAATCTGAAAATCAGTATGGAGATTCCTTAGAAAACTTAGAATGGAACCACCATTTGACCCAGCTATCCCACTCCTTGGTTTATATCCCAAAACTTAAAAACAGCTTACTAAAGTTTTGCGGGCACATCGATGTTTATAGCAGTACAATTACAATAGCTAAATTGTGGAACCAACCTACATGCCCTTCAATAGATCAATGGATAAAGAAACTTTGGTGTATATATTCACAATGGAATATTACTTAGCATTAAAAGAGAATAAAATCATGACATGCAGGTAAATGGATGAAGTTGGAGAATATCATGCTAAGTGAAGTAATCCAATCCCAAAAAACCAAAAGCCAAATATTTTCTGATAAGTTGATGCTGATCCATAATGGGGTTTGTGGTGTGGGAAGCATGGGAGGAAGGGAGGAACTTTGGATAGGAAAAATGGGAGGGAGACAATGGAAGGGGGAATGGGAGTAGGAATGATGGTGTAATGAGATGGACATTATTATCCTAGGTACATGTATAAAGACACAAATGGTGTGACTTTACTTTATGTACAACCAGAGAAATTAAAAACTGTGCTCCATTTGTGTACTATGAACTGAAATGAATTCTACTGTCAAGTATAACAAATGAGAATAAATAAATTAATTCATTTTTTGAAAAGAGCAATAGGAATAAACTTAAGCCTGTGGGGCTGAGTACAGAATGAATGGGATCTAGAGAGGGATTTAGGGTGGGAATTTAGGGAAAACCAAGAAACAACTTAAATACATTCAACTTTCCAAAAAAAAAAAAAAAGAGAGAATATTTTCTAAATAGACTTGATCAAAAAGTTAGTGACAATGAAATGTGACTATTTTATCTTTCAAAACAAAGTAGAACTTTAAATGTAGGTTAGAAATTAAAGATTAGTTCACAGACTGGGCTGTAAAAACTGAAATGTAAGTGCTCCTGTCAGTAAGAGATGGCAGAAAACTGCTTCCAAAAATAGAATTGCTGTGGTAGGACTGAACATTAATGAAACTATTAAGAAACAAATACTTAACTTTTGTACTTGAAGCCTAATTGAAAAACATTTGTGCTCTTATTAAAGAAATTTAACATTTTGAGCTAATGTGAAAAATACTGCAGCTACATTTTTCTGTAAAAAAGTTAAGATCTAGAATATTCTAACCAAGTATATCAGCTCAAAACCAACTACACACTTTTAAAATGGATGTAAACTAGAGTATCCCCCTTACATAGTATCATTGTCATCATTATCTTCATGTTTCCTCTTCAGTGGGTTTGATTCATTGCCTGTGTTCTGTGATTAAAGCATGTTAGTGTTAATAAGAATGTTTTTGGGCCAATCACTGAAGAACATTTTGAACTATGGTTGTTGCAGGAACTGGTTTGGCAGTAGTGGACTGAGAAGGTGGAATCTGCACTGTAAATATTTGGCTTATCACAGACACTTGAGTTGCAACTTTATTCGGGCAGACACTGTTTATGGTGTTGCTGCTTCAGATTGAATCCAGGCTCCATCAACTATAAGCTGGGTTTCATTGGGCAAATTCTTTTGTACCTCTGTTTCCTCATCTATAGTAGGAGTAGTAATATGTCTGGTACTAACAGTTTCAACACTTAACCATGGAACTAGACTTCCATGGATGGCCCCTTTTCAATTAAGGACTTCAGTCTGTAGTTTGGAGCTGTTAAGCAGTATCTATCAGGTGGCAGCCTAGGTCCTGAATATGGCTTAATCAGTGGCAAAGGTGTTTGATTTTTCTGCCTTGCAATATACAGCAATTAGAGTACTATATATCTTAGTCCCTCTCAAAACTGAGCTCACAGACCTGTGATTTGAAAATATATCTTTAAGTTTTACAGAAATAGGTCCTTCAGAAAATCTGTTGTTGGAACATGGTCAAGGATACAGCCTGCAGTATCACTTATTATTTCCAAGTATGGGATATCTGCCAATATGAGACATAGTCCAAAGATGACAGTCCCTTTCCTAAAGAAAGCCATTCTCCTTTTTCCCCAAAATGAACAGTATACAACTAATTACAATCCATTTTTAACTGCTAGAAATCTCTAAGACAAATTAGAAGTTTATAGGTCTCTGCATCTTTCATTTTGATAGACATCTTTTCCTCAATTTAACTTTCCACAGTGAATCATTTTTTTTCCATCTTGTTGGTTTTTCTTTTTTTCATCATCATTATTTCACTGGGGTGTTTTCTTTTTGTAGTTTTCCTAAATCCTTAGTGGACTAAAACAATGTGAATTAAATTGACAGTGATGTATCATGGCTTCATTGTTCTCTCATTTGTGATCTTCTAGAATAGACTTGAAATTTGCCACTTCTTTTCTGTTTGGTAAAATGATTAAAAAAAACCAATCTTGTTGGAATTTTAATTGTCACAACTTTAAAATATATAAAAATCTTTATCAAATGTCACTAATGTCTAACAAAATACAGAGATTATATTTAAAATTTTACAAATTGTTTCTTTTTTGAAACTTAATAGTGCTTCTCCCATGCTTCTCAAAGTTCATACCACTCTATTTCACATCTGGCTTTCTAACAAGTACCTACAAAGGGGACTGGAAAGTAATTTTTCTCCTAATATGATAGTTCTGGGTCTTCCAGGAGTCATTTTCCATTGCTCCATAATTCTTACTCCATTCACAACTCAATCTCTGGTTAAGGATCAACTAATAACCCCAAGTTACACAATAAACTTAGGACTCTCAAGTTCTATCAGAATTTATTTGTACTCTTATTTTTGTGCTTTAGTCCTTTCTGAAGGAATTAACCCAGAATGTACAAGTCTAACTCATGTTCTCCCAGTCCACATCAGGCTGGTAATGCAAAGGAGTCAACTAGTAAAAATGAGAGTGGCTAAATCCAGGTGAACCCCCAAAACATTCTAACTTCAACCAAATGAATGCCTCTTGACTAAGTTAGAAAATTTTCAAAGATTTCCCATGGGAGCTCAGGTATTTCTCCTTGTTTTATTCAGTGGTACATAAATTCTGGAGCCTCCTTGTTTTGCTTCTCCTGAAAAAGACCACTTGTGCCCTCAGACCATGTGGAAGACACCCTAGGGACAGCAGGTATAAGCTATTGACATTTCAGGGAGCACATTTCTGATCCATTGGAGCTAGGTACCAAGAAGCCTGACTCCCTAGGTCAATTAGTGCTACAGCATCTGATATTTCCTATCTGTGGTCCTCAGCTTTGTGTTTCAACTTAATACAAAAGTTACCTTTATTAGAGTGGGCAAAAATATCCAATCCCATCAGTGTCACACTCTTGAATGTAAGTCACAAAGTATTGCTGGACATAAGTCCATAAAAGTCTTACAGAGATCAATATTTCTATTGTTGCTCCTTATGGTCTCTGTCTTTCTTTTGAGGACTCTATAATAAATTCTGCTTTGGATAAGTTAACACTTAGCCTACCTGAGAACTTCACAATGTCTTCTTCTTGAATAAATACCTCTTCTTCTCAAAACACTGTATGACCCTGGGAACAGTCTGAAAATCCCAAATCTCTCCTCTCTAAAAGTGAGGTGCTCCAATAAACATGTAATCATTCTCAAAGGTTTGTTGAGAGTCCTAATAAGCATCTCGCCAAAATCTGCTATTTAGATACGAACTTGGACCATTAAAAAAACTTCATTCATTTTGAGACTCCTCCTTTCTACTAAGAAATCAAAAGACACAAATCCCATTTTATACAATGAAAATTATGAACAATTATTGCTTAATCTTCTGCAGATATAGTGTTCTGTAATAAAGTATGTATTGTGGGAACATTACCAAAGTGACTGCTATGAAATAGACATAGAGAAAAGAGAAAAAATTAAGTTCCTGTAGTCACATAGGTTGCTGTGTTCTTCATTGCTTAAAACAAAATCTAGTGGCTTTAAAATAATTTATTATTTTCACTATCCACTGAGTCAACTGTATGATGCTTCTGCTGATCTGGCATGGGCTCACTCATGTAGCTGCATTTACCTGGTAAGTCAGCTAGGGGCAAATTATTTTGAATTTTAAAATGCACCATATGCCTGCAGGGTTAAATCACTCCATGTAGGCTTTTATCTTCCAGGAGGCTCTACCTGGCATCTTCAGATAGTAGATGAAGTAGACTTCAGAAGCAGTCCAAGGAGTCCAGGTCTAATTTGCAAATCTCTACATGCACTACAATCTCTTATGTCCCACTGGTCAAAGCCAGTCACATAACCAAATTAGAGTTACTATAGAATGAGATCTACAAAAAAAGTTTATCTGGGAAGGTGTGATTCATTGCACGCCATTAACATAGCAATCTACCATGGCAACTTCCTAGTAGGGCTGTTACTTAAAATCCTCTAAAAATCCTTGTAATATATGAGTCCTGATATTCTTTAAGTTTTTTTTCCTACTTACTCTATAACTTAAAATTGTGCTCTATATGTGTAATATAAAATGAATTACATTCTGCCATCATGTATAACAAATTAGAATAAATAAATAAAAGATCTAAAGTACTTTTATCGGTGTTCTAAGCTCATACTAGTTCAACATATCAGTGAATGGATGCCTATGTAGGACTCAAAATTATTTTGAAACTTCAAATGCACCATATGCCACAGCAAATGCTCACTACTAAATTCTTAAAGCTCTTCTGGAAAGAATAAAAATTCCTTTGAATGTAAGTTCAAAAGCCTTTAAATACACCAGGGCCAAGTAGTTTCCCCACCAGGAAGAAATTCATCAGTCTGCCATTGATGTCACACAGTCAAACTCCTGAGGCACTTTGCACTTCTAATCAACATTGAATATGTTATCAAACAAAATTTCCAAATGTCCAAAGTCTTAAGAGTTAGAAAAGGATCCACTATGTTCTGATTTCTATACCAAGTATTTCCTTAAGCAAGACAAAAAGATGCCCAAAAGTGTACATATATTAACAATCTGAACACCAGTCAACAGAATGAACAAAATGTCAAACATCACCAAAGAAAAGGTAAGGAGGAAAGAAATGCTTAACTTTATTCCATTTTACAAGCTGCTACTATTTTAAAAATACTCTAAAAGTTTAAAGAACAGGTAAATAGGTAAAGTAGTAATAATTGAACTTTTCAAGGCATTAGCTATACCTCTTGTGATTAGTTTTAGAGTATATCTTTTTTTCATCTCTTTCTAAAAAACATTAATTCGAGTTCAAGTTTGTAAGTTGTTGTGAAAATGAATGTGATTTGGAAAAATGTATGTGCCTATGGAACTGGAGGTGTGGCCAAACTATGATCCTCTGCTTCTGCCTGGGGAGTCTTTTGTCTTCTACAAACATCAATAAACACTGTCTAGTTAATTAGCTTGCGAGTACTATACCAGGATATTCACAGTTCTTGAAAATATGCAACTCAGCTTAGTCATTTGTAAAATAGAGATAAAACCTCCTTATGAAAGTATTATGTGGAGGAGCTTGGGATGTGGCTCAGCAGTAAAGTGCTCACCTAGCACATGTGAGGCACTGGCTTCAATGTTCAACACCACATAAAAATGAAATAAAGATATTGTGACCACCTACAACTAAAAAATAAATATTTTTTTAAAAAGCATTATGAGGATTAAATGAATCAATACATACAAAGTTACTTAGAAAAGTACCTACCTTAAAATATCTGGTAAATGTTATTATAATGATAATTATGATAAGTTTCAAATATACGTCACTAGCTAAACAATCACATCCAAAGGACTAATGACAAGCTAAGGAATCTACCTCTTCTAAGAACAGAAAAGGCTCTATACTTTTCATTTATTATACAAAAATGTTCTGCTCAATATTTTTTAAAGTTGAATAGACTCTAAAATGTATTAACAAAAATTTATGGATGGCACAAATACTAACAGATAAAACAAGCAGAATTTCTTAAAAGTTGATATGCTCAATAACTGACCTAAAAATACACAAATTTAACCAAAGTACAAATCTTATTTCAAAAATAAACTATTTAAATTGTCATTGATTGCAATTTAGATGAACTGAATTACAGTTCTATTAACAATGTAATGTGTCTAAAAATTAATTTCCAACCACACATTGGTCTCATTTACAGTATGGTATTTAGCTCCAAATACAGCATTTTAAAGAGAAACTTCAGCAAATATTAATATTTAGGCAAACCAGATAATTTTTAATATGTAAAGAATAAGGAAACTTGTCCTCTTTCAATGGAGAAAAAAAAATGTATTGGGAATGATAAATTTTCAAACAGCTTGTATAGATGAAATATGTTATGCAAATATATGTCATAAAATTTGGTTGACTGATTTCAGTTAATTCCAATTCAACATAAGAAAGAATTTTCTATTAATTTTTTCAAATGTTGGATATTTTATTTTTTTATATATACCACATTTTCTTTTTCCAGTCATCTCTTGAAGGGCACCATAGCTTAGCTATTGTGAGCTGAGCTGCAAAACTGTTGATATGGCTGCATCACTATAGTATGTTGATTTTATTTCCTTTGGATATATACTGAGGACTGGGACAACTGGGTCAAATGCTGCTTCCATTTATTGTTTTTGTGCTTCCTCAAAAAGAGTGGTTGTACCAATTTGCAGTCCCACCAACAATGTGTGAGTGTACACTTTTCCCCACATCCTCACCAATATTTTTTGTTACTTGTATTCTTTTGTATTTAATTTTTTATTTAATTAGTTATACATGAAAGTAGAATGCATTTATGTACTTTGATATTTCATACATAGATGGGGTATAGTTTCTTATTTTTCTGATTGTACACATTGTAGAATCACACCATTCATGCAGTCATATATGTACAGAAGGTAATAATATCTGTTTCATTCTACTTCATATGCCGATATTTCCTTCTCCCCCTTCACTCCTCTCTACCTAAGATAACTCTATTCTTCCCTTATTGTTAATTATCAACTGCATATCAGAAAAAATATTCAGTCTTTAGTTTTTTTTAATTGGCTTATTTTGCTTACCATGATATTCTCCAACTCCATTTATTTACTAGCAAATGCCATAATTTAATTCTTTTTTAAAGCTGAGTAATATTCTCAAATCATCTATTGAAGGACACCTAGGTTGGTTCCATAGTTTAGCTATTGTGAATTGGGCTGCTATGAACATTGATGTGGCTGCATCACTGTAGCATGCTGGTTTTAAGTCCTTTGGGTATAAATCTATGAGTGAGAGAGCTGGATCAAGTGGTGGTTCCATTCCAAGTTTTCTGAGAAATTTCCAGACTGATTCCCAAAGTGGTTGTACTTATTTTCAGCCCCATTAGCAATGTATAAGAGTACTTTTTCCTTCACATTCTCACCAACACTTATTATTATTTTTTTGTATTCTTGATGATTACCATTGTGATTTTAGTGAGATGAAATCTTAGAGAAGTTTGGATTTGCATTTCTCTAATTGCTAAAGATAATACTTTTTTCTATATGTTTGCTGATTCATTGTGTTTCTTCTGTGAAGTGTCTATTCAGTTTCTCAGTCCATTGATTAATTGACTTATTTGTAATTTTGGTGTTAAAGTTTTTTGAGTTCTTTACATATTCTGGAGACTCGTGCTCTATCTGATGTGCATGTATTAAAGATTTTCTCCAAGTCTGTAGGCCGTCTCTTTACATTATTCATTGTTTCTTTTGGGGAGAAGCTATTATTCAGCCATAAAGAAGAATGACATTATGACATTTGCCAGTAAATGGATGGAACTGGAGAATATTTGCTAAATGGATAAGCCAGTCCCCAAAACGCAAAGGTTGAATGTCCTCTTCAATATGTGGATGCTAACACACAACAAGGGTACAGAGATTAAGAGTTCAGTGGATTAGACACAGGCAAGGAAGAGAATGGAGAGGGTGTAAGGGTCTGGCGAAGCGTCGGAGGAAGAGACCACCAAGAGACTGACTTTATGCAATAAGCAGGAGGGAGTTTATTGAGGACCCAATTCAGCACACTGAGGCTCCAGGCAGGCTTTCTCAAGAAGGGAGAGCAGCCCAGAGCCCAGATCAGAGGTCAAGCAGTGCTTAAGTACACTTTTTGGGGAGGGTGGGGGCTTTGCATACATGAGAACGAATCATCATGAGGCGCGGGAAAATTGAACAACAACTCTGAGACATGATTAGTACATTCATTGGCGGGAACAGATTGGACGGGGATGATTGGTCATTCCTAAGTGGGGTACACATTCAAACTGATTGGTTTTAGGGCCTAAGTGCCTATGTGACAAGCTGCACAGGGTCCTAAGCTATTAGATAACCAGGGAGTCACTGGAAATATTTACTGGGCAGTTCAGGTATTGTCCTAACAGCTACAGGGATTTCAGGTTTTGGGGATAGCAGGGAAACTTAACAAAACTTGGCAGTCATAGAGACATGAGGTGGGAGGAAAAGGGAGAGAAAAGGGAAATTGCATGGAAATGGAGGGAGACCCTCAATGTTATACAAAATTACATATAAGAAGTTGTGAGGGGAAGGGGAAAATAAACAAGGAGAGAAATGAATTACAGTAGATGGGGTAGAGAGAGAAAATGGGAGGGGAGGGGAGGGGAGGGGGGATAGTAGAGGATAGGAAAGGTAGCAGAATACAACAGATACTAATAGGGCATTATGTAAAAATGTGGATGTGTAACCAATGTGATTCTGCAATCTGTATTTGGGGTAAAAATGGGAGTTCATAATCCACTTGAATCTAATATATGTAATAGGAGATGTCAAGAGCTTTGTAATATTTTGAACAACCAATAAAAAACAAACAAACAAACAAACAAACAAACAAACAAACAAAAACAAAAAAAACAATACTTGGTCTTTTACTTTTTAACCCAAGCCTTGTAGCTTAAAAAACTTTACAATGCCCGGTCTTTTACACTTTAACTCAGGCTTTGTGGCTTAGAAGAACTTAGAAATTTTACACTTACAAGGGGATAGGAATAGGAAAGACAGTGGAATTAACTGGACATAACTTTACTACATTCATGTATGAACACATGACCAGTGAAACTCCACATCATGTATAACCACAAGACTAGGATCCTAAATCAAATGTTATACTCCTTGTATATTATAATACATCAAAACATACTCTACTATATATGTAAAAAGAATGAAAAAAATAAAATAAATACTATAAACAAAAAAAATAGAAGTAACAGCAGTAGAGAAGAAGAAGAGGAACAAGGGAGGGAAGAGAAGAGTAAAAGGAGAAGTACTGGGGACTCAAGTGAAGCAAATTACATTCCATGCATGTATGATTATGCCAAAATGAACATAACATACAATTGTATATAACTTTAATGCACTAATATAAACATAAAAAAGAAAACTAAATAAAATTAGTTTTGGGTAAATGAAATTAAATGAAAATTAAAACTAAAAGAATAAGGTGGAGATTAAAATTTTTTCATTCATGGAAGTTTTTGAAAGTCACCAGACAGGACTACTAATTGTAACTTCTTCCTGAACATTCAGATTTCTTTGAATTTCATGTCCATACAAAAGCAAAGACACAGGTAAGCATTCTTCATTCTTCTAAATATTTTTATTCCTATCTTCTCTCCTTATATTTCTGTTCCATTTCTGCTAACCCACTTCAAACTGACATTTTTTTCTTAATATTCAATCTGGTTTTCTGATTTAACTCTCTGTTTATTCCTTCTTTGTACATCCTGCAGTCGAAAAGCAGTTCAACAGACACTCTCAAGTAATAACTTAACTGCTACTCCTACATTTGGTTTGGAGGTATAGAAATAAATTTTAAAATCACAAATTTTCTTTTAATTCTTGAGATTCTGAACTCTTCTTACTTATTTTTCCATTTAGAAAAAACAAAAGATGTCCATGGATGAAGAAAGAATACATGAATTAACATCATTAAACAACTGATAATGAGGTTCTTTCTTAAGAACTAGCTACCTCAATGGGTCTTAAGTCTTTCAATTAATAAAGAAGATGACAAGGACTATGACAGCACAGACAATAAATACCCATCAGAGCAAAAAAAAATGTCAGAGAGAAAAAAAGCAAAATAGGAATTGGAGGTTGAAGTGAGAGTAGGTAGAGAACTACTTATGATGAACATCCCAAGATAAATTTTTAATTTTAGAAATTATTAATCTGTCTTCATTCCAAACTCCTAATTATGACAGGAGAAACTGAACAAAGCACAATGACAGGCATAACAACATATTTAAATCTCAAATGCATGGTTTAGATATGAGGTGACCCCAAAAAAAATCTCATATATGAGAAAACACAAAAATTTTCCGAGGTGCAATGATTAGATTATGAAAACTGTAACCAAACCCATAAATTAATCTACAGCTATGGATTAACTGGAAAGTAAGTGTAGGCAAATAGGGTGTGGTTGGAGAAAGCAGGTCACTGGGGATGTGCATTTGGGTTTATATTTTGTCCCTAGTGAGTAGAGAGCAGCCCCCTGGTTGGTCTCTCTCTCTCTCTCTCTCTCTCTCTCTCTCTCTCTCTCTCTCTCTCTCTCTCTCATTTCTCTCTATTTCATACTTGCCATGTTCTGAACTACCTCCCTGCACCATGTCCTTTCACCAGGACATTCTGCCTCTCTTTGGTCCAGAGCTATGGAGTTGATCATCTATGGACTCAGACCTTTTAAACCATGAGCCTCAAATAATTTTTTCCTCATCTAAGTTATTATTGCAGGTCTTTAGGTATCAGGAATGTAAAGCTAACTAAGACAAAAGTTGGTTCTGGGGGTGGGGTCATTGCTGTGACTTGCTTGACTGTGTGGTTCAGAAGCCTTTGAAGCTGGTTTTCAGGGAAAAGAATGGTAAAAAATTTGGAGATTAATCTTGAAATGCCTTAAAATATTGTACATGAAGCTTAATGAATGATTCCTGTGGGAGTTCAGAAGACCAAAATGCCAATATACTTGTGGAGAGTAAGACTGAGATCAAGGGGTTTCAGAGAAGGACTCTACTGGAAATTTGACAACATGCCATTCATGTTATTTTATGACAAAGAAGTTGTTTCTATTTTGCCCATGTTAGAGTATTTCTGTGAGGCTGACTTTAAAGGAAGTGGATTGAATAATCTGGCAGAAAGAATTTCCAGGCAGCACAGTATTCAGGCAGTGGTATGGATATTGATGGTGGCTTTTAGTCAGGTTTACTGTGAAAATCAGAATCTGAAAGCAAAGCACAAAGATTTGAAAAATTTGGAGTTTGACCAGAAAAATCTTTGTAAAACTAGAGCTAAGGAAGTTCTGTTTACTAAGGACATTATAGCCATTAATGTTGTGCTAAGTACTTTGCACAAAGACAATAGAAAAGATTACTTGAGGGCTTTTCAGAAATTGGCAAGACAATTCCCATTTAAAGCTCAAGCACAGCACGCAAAAAAATATATTTGAGAAAAGATGATGGGGATACATTATTTGCACAGTGAGGCTTACCAAGTTGTTTCACCATTCTGAGCTGTCCAGGTGCTCAGGCTGCTGCAGCTATGACACTAGGAGGAGACTTGGCTACTTCTCAAGATGGTAGCAGACCTGGGCATCAACCATGCCAAGGCAAGCATATAAAGCAGGATTTATTATAAAGAGGTAACATAGACTTCTCCCAGGAGAGAGAAGGGGGACATAGTTTGTATCCTGGTATCTCTGGAAGTGAGGTGTTCTGCCCTTTTTGTATGTCTTAGGTTTTCTTTATTCTTCTGCTCTCTTCCCCTCATCTCTCTCCCCCCAGCATATGTGACTAGGTCCAGGAATGCTACCTGGGATGGCCAAAAAGGTGGGAAACAGGTGGGCTGAAAGGGAAAGGGCAGAAAGAAAGAGTGTAGGACACACTAATTAACAACCTTATGGCTCCCTGTAGGAAGGGGCAGTTCCTGGGACAGGTTATATTAGCAACAGGTAGAAGCAGGGCCAAGTTCTAGATAAGGTTGGAGGAAGGGCTCTGAAGGAATTAACATTTCAATCCCTCAGGGGACAGTCTCCAACTTCCTGGATTTACTCAAAATCAGCCTCCTGATTTCAATCTAATTCAATTTACCTATCTTTACTGACTGCCTGTCTAATTCTGGCTTCACTAGTAACCATGTCCTGAGCTACATTTCTTTCTGCAACATGCCCTATTTGCATGATGTTCTGTCTCACTTTGGTCCCAGAGCTATAGAGTCAACTTTCTCTGGACTGAAACCTCTGAAAATGTGAGCCAAAATAAACTCTTCCTCCTTTAAGTTGTTATTGTTGGGCCTTTTAGCCACAGTAATGTATAGCTAACTAAAATATCATGCTAAGTGAAAAACCCTGATTCAAAGGTTACATATCACATGATTCTATTTATAAAACAGACTTGAAAAGAAACAGAAAACAGATCATTGGATACACAGGTGATGAGCCCAGTCTAATTCCATCATAAGATTGGGAGCCATCTTGTCACAAAGTCATGAAAAGTTAATTTCTGTTTTACTATAAATTACAGTGATTTCTAAAGTTGCTTGGAATTCCTGCCCATGCCTTGAACTCACCTATGCCTGGCTTTCCCTGACCAGATAACAACACTCTCTTAAACCTTAGGGGCACCTCATAAATTCTGGTGTTGAGATCTAAATTTATTCCCTAACTTGAAATGTTGAACATTTAGATCATTAACCTACTATCTGCCTTTGTATTTTGATTGTCAAAATTCTGTTACATGTAAATCCTCAAGATACTCCCCTTTTGCAACGTTTTGTGCTATAAAACAATGGTTCTAGAGAGCTGGGGGAGGTAAATGAGAACATAGACACAATATACAAAAATCTCTGGGACACTATGATAACAGTACTAATAGGAAAATTTATTGCATGGAGTTCATTCCCTAAAAGAAAAAATGGTCAACAAATAAATGACCTCACACTACATCTTAAAGCCCTGGAAAAAAGAAGAACAAATCAGCAGCAAAAGCAGTAGAAGGCAAGAAAGAATTAAAATTAGAGCTAAAATCAATAAAATCAAAACAAAAAAAATTGAAAAAATTTGACAAAACAAAAAGGTGGTTTTTTGAAAAAATAAGTAAATTTGACAGGCCCTTAGCCATGCTAATGAAGAGAAGGAGAGAGAGAACTCAAATTACCAGCATACATGATGAAAAAGGTAATATCATAATAGACACTACAGAAATACAGAGTATAATTAGAAATTATTTTGAAATCTTATACACCAATAAAATAGAAGACATTGAAAGCATCGATAAATTTCTTAAGTCATAGGATTTGCCCAGATTGAGTCAGGAAGATATACACAATTTAAAGGGTCTAATATCAAGTGAGGAAATAGAAGAAGCCATCAAAAGCTTACCAACCAAGAAAAACCCAGGACCAGATGGATACACAGCTGAGTTCTACAAGACCTTTAAAGAAAAACTAATACCAATACTCTTCTTCTTCTTCAGCACTTTCAAACTTATTTTATGAGGCCAATATCACTCTGATTCCAAAATCAGACAAAGTAACATCAAAAGAAAAAAAAAGAGAAAACTTTAGACCAATATCTCTAATGAACACAAATGAAAAAAACTCTCAATAAATTCTGGCAAATTGAATACAAAAATATCTCAAAAGATCATGCACCATGATCAAATAGGATTCATCCCAGGGAATGCAAGTTTGGTTCAACATACAGAAATCAATAAATGTAATTCATCACATCAATAGACTTAAAGATAAGAATCATATGATCATCTCAATAGATGCAGAGAAAACATTTGACAAAATAAAGCATCCCTTTATCTTCAAAACACTATAAAAACTAGGGATAACCGGAACATATCTTAACATCTTAACGACTATCTGAGGTAAGTCTCAGACCAACATAATTCTAAATAGAGAAAAATTGAAGGCATCCCCTCTAAAAACTGGAACAAGACAGGGATATTCTCTTTCACCACTTCTATTCAACATAGTTCTTGAAACACTGGCCAGAGCAATTAGACAGACAAAGGAAAGCAATGGGATATGTATAGGAAAAGAAGAACTCAAATTAGCACTACTTGCTGATGATATGATTGTATACCTTGGAGACCCAAAAAGCTCCATCAGAAAACCTCTAGAACTAGTACATGAATTCATCAAAGTAGCAGGTTTTAAAATCAACACTCATAAATCAAAGGCATTTCTGTATATACTACAGAGCAATAGTAACAAAAACAGCATGGCATGGGCACCAAAACAGACTGGTAGACCAATGTACAGAATAGAGGACACAAAGACTAACTCAAAAAATTACAATTATCTTATATTAGATATGGGCACCAAAAACATGCATTGGATAAAAGCAACAAGTGGTGCTGGGAAAACTGGAAATCCATATGCAACAAAATAAAATTAAACCCCTATCTCTCACCTTGCACAAAACTCAACTCAAAGTGGATCAAGGACATAGGAATTAAGAGACTCTCTATCTAATAGAAGAAAAAGTAATCCATAATCATCATCATGTGGAATGAGGCCCCATCTTTCTTAATAAGACTCCTATAGCTAAGAATTAAAACCAAGAATCAATAAATGGGATGGACTCAAACTAAAAATTTCCTTTTCAGCAAAAGAAACAATCTGAGAAGTGAATAGAGAACCTACATCTTGGGAGGAAATTTTTACCCCTCACACATCAGATAGAGCACTAATCTCTAGGGTATTTAAATAACTCAAAATAAAACCACTAAATAACATAAAAGCAAACAAACAAACAAAAAAGAAATAACCCAATCAACAAATGGGAGAAGGACCTGAACCTACACTTCTCAGAAGAGGATAGTCAGTCAACAAATACATGAAAAAATGTTCATCATCTCTAGAAATTGGAGAAATGCAAATCAAAATTACTCTAAGATACCATCTCACCCAGTCAGAATGGCAGCTATTATGAAGACAAACAATAATAAATGTTGGCAAGGATGTGGGGAAAAAGGCACACTCTTACACTGCTGATGGGACTGTAAATTTGTGCAGCCAATATGGAAAGCATATGAAGATTCCTTGGAATACTTGAAATGGAACCACCAATTGATCCAGCTATCCCACTCCTTGGTCAATACCCAAAGGACTTAAAAACAGCATATTACAGGGTCAGAGTCACATCAATGTTTCTAGCAGCACAATTTACAATAGCTGAACTGTGGAACTAACCTATATACTCTTCAGTAGATGAATGGATTAAAAGATATGGCATATATACACAATGGAATATTACTAAGCAATAAAAGAGAATAAAATTATGGCATTTGCAGCTAAATGGATGCAGTTTGAGAATATAAGGCTAAGTGAAGTTAGTCACCCCCCCAAACAAAAACAAAAACAAATGGTGAATGGTGAATGTTTTCTCTGATATAAGGAAACTGACTCATGGTGGAGTATGGATAGGGAGCATTGGAGGAATAGACAAACTCTAAATAGGGCAGAGGGGTGGGAGGGGAAGAGAGGGGTCAGGGATTCAGCAATGATGGTGGAATGTTATGGACATCATTATCCAAAGTAGATGTATGAAGACATGAATTGGTGTGAACATACTTTCTATACAGAGATATGAAAATTTGTGTTCTATATGTGTAATAAGAATTGTGATGGATTCCACTGTCATAAATTTAAAAGCAATTAAAACAAAACAAAACAAACAAAAAAACCCCAAAAAACAAAAAATAGTGCAGAGAGGTTCCATCTCCTCTTCACTTAACTTCAGTATCTTTCATGACTATAGTGTAATATCAAAATCAAGGAATTGACATTGATACAATCTACATACATTATTTAGATATCACTAGTTCATATATGCAATTATGTGTATGGTCTATGCAATTTAATTATTGCTGTAGATTCTTGTAAGCACCACCACATCAATTATGACTGTTTCATCCCCACAAAGAAAGTTTCTCTACATCTCTTTGTAGTTATTACACTTGATTTTTGTGTCTATGAGTAAAATGTGGCCTTGTACTAGTCTTCTAATTCTCATATATTTACTCTGGATTTCTAAGAATTTTCTACATTTAATACCACAGCTGTGCTAGTCACAAAATTGACTGGCAAAACAATTGTACTTTCTTTCCAAACTGGCTTGATATTCAAATATTTGTATTTATAGATTCTCTTTTTCTCTTTCCTGCCTTATTGCCCTGGTTAAAACTTCCACTGTAGCACTGCATAGAAGATGAGGGAGTAGATACTCTTGCTTGTTTCTGGTTTTGTGGGGAAGGCATTCAGCCTTTTATAATTAAGTGTGATATTTGTTGTAAGAATATCTTATGCCCTTTATCAGGTTGAGAAGTTTTCTTCAGTTTTTATTCCACGGACTTTTCAAACATATATATTTTTATTTATAATTGGCACTTATTAATTGTTTGACACATAGTTGTTGTATATAATTATGGGGTTCAGTGTGACTTTTCAGTGTATATGTACAATGAGTAAAGATCATATCAAGTAATTGACACATCCATCACCTTAGATTCCAGCATTTTACATTACTGTCATAAGATTAATATAGTTACTGCTTCAGTATCCATGTTAGGCTTGATGTGAGGCTATGTTTGTTGCTCACTCATGTCCTGTCAACTTTCTCCTAGTTTAAACTTCCTCTCCTAGTATGGTTGTATGTAATACATCTTTCTTGTGCTCAATGAGTCAAAATCCAAGAGACCCTACAGCACTATGATTAAAACCTAATGGGTAAACCAGAGTCATGTGCATAAATTTCCCTCTGTGCATCTGATTTTTTAAACTGCCAATGTAGAACCCCTGAGAAAATGTGTAAAGCATAGCACCCCTTGATAAAGACTCAGAAATTCTCCTTGTTTCTGTCTCATGTTCCACCTGTTGGTTCAGCATCCAGCTGTCCCTGAACCTTTTGTGAGCAGCCCTAACCTCTCTTAAACCTAAGAGTAAAAAACCTTTTTCATTTCATACATTTTGCCCTATTTCCTTATTGTGTCTCACCTGATGTTATGTAGTGTTCTTCTCAACATTATTTATCTTTTTTTAATTAACAGTAATAATCATGAATGGGTATTAGATTTTAAGAAATATTTTTTCTGCTCTATTGAGATGGTCATGGTTTTACGCTTTACTAATATTATTTAATGTACTAATTGGCTTTTGGAGATTAAACTAACCTTGTATTCCTAGAATAAATCACACTTGTTTCATGGTGTTTGTTCTTTTTATGTGTTGCTAGATTTTGATAATTCTTGGTTAAGGAGTTTTGCATTAGTATTCACGAGGGAAACTGAATTATAATTTTCTTGTGCTGCTTTTGTTTGACTTTGGAGAAGGTAAAACTGGCTTCATAGAATTCATTGATCCACCTTTACCACCAGAAGGTAACATTCCTGGCAGTTAGTGTTAGCATTGATTATGCTTAGTCATCAGAAATGAATGACAAGGGAAATAAATGAATGAGCCCAGAACAAAATGAAATTTAAAGATAAGTAAAATACAAATATCTCCAATAGTTGGTTTTTGTAGTTTTCTTTGCTCAAAAATGCTTGTCCTTTTCTCAGAAATGATGTAGTATACCACAAATTCAAAACACATGTAGTTTTCTTTTTCTCTCAAGATATTCTTATTTAAAAAAAAATGGAAAGAAACACCTAAATCTCATTGATGCTACTTTCCATGGGCTTTGTCCAATGGTAACTGAGCTTTAAATTCATATTTTCTTACAGGCTTGATTAACATTCAGTTATTCCTCCTGAAGAAGAGTTAGATTTCATATTTTCTGATTTGTTTCATGTTGAATGTTAGGTAGGGTTGCCTAATTTCAGTGTCAACCTCAATTTATTTCTAGTGATTTTGGAATTTCTATTTTTATTTATTTATTTATTTGGAGTACTGGGGATTTAATCCAGGAGCACACTACCACTTAGCCAAACCCCCATCCCTTTTTATTTATTTATTTATTTTTATTTTGAGACAATGTCATACAAAGTTGCTGGGGATGGCCTTGATCTTGTGATTCTACTGCCTTATTCTCAAAGTTGCTGGGGTTATAGCTGTGCACCTCTGCACCTGACTCTAGAATTTCTATTCTTAAAGATGTCTTGCATTTATTATTTATTGATAAATTGAGTAACCTCAATGGATGGAATATCTAAGTGGATGGAATGGGATATCATTTCCTAAATTGAATAGAATTTGATTAACATGAATAATCTCATTAAAGTACTAAAATAAATCAAAAGATTTACCAAATTTTATTGAAATTTATGTTCACAGAATATCTAAATTTTTTTTAGTGATTTTATTTTTATTTATTTATTTATTTTATTGTTGGTTGTTCAAAACGTTACATAGTTCTTGATATATCATATTTCACACTTTGATTCAAGTGGATTGTGAACTCCCATTTTTACCCCATATACAGATTGCAGAATCACATCAGTTACACTTCCATTAATTTATATATTGCCATACTAGTGTCTGTTGTATTCTGCTGCCTTTCCTATCATTTACTATCCCCCCTCCCTCCCCTCCCCTCCCCTCTTCTCTCTCTACGCCCTCTACTGTTGTTCATATCGCCCCCTTTTATTATTTTTTCCTTTCCCCTCGCTTCCTCTTGTATGTAATTTTGTATAACCCTGAGTGTCTCCTTCCATTTCCATGCAATTTCCCTTCTCCCTCCCTTCCCCTCCCACCTCTCATCCCTGTTTAATGTTAATCTTCTTCTCATGCTCTTCGTCCCTACTCTGTTCTTAGTTACTCTCCTTATATCAAAGAAGACATTTGGCATTTGTTTTTTAGGGATTGGCTGGCTTCACTTAGCATAATCTGCTCTAATGCCATCCATTTCCCTCCAAATTCTATTTGTCATTTTTTAATGCAGAGTAATACTCCATTGTGTATAAATGCCACATTTTTTTTATCCATTCATCTATTGAAGGGCATCTAGGTTGGTTCCAGAGTCTTTCTATTGTGAATTGTGCTGCTATGAACATCGATGTAGCAGTGTCCCTGTAGCATGCTCTTTTTAGGTCTTTAGGGAATAGACCGAGAAGGGGAATAGCTGGTTCAAATGGTGGTTCCATTCCCAGCTTTCCAAGAAATCTCCATACTACTTTCCAGAATGGCTGCACCAATTTGCAGTCCCACCAACAATGAACAAGTGTACCCTTTTCCCCACATCCTTGCCAGCACTTGTTGTTGTTTGATTTCATAATGGCTGCCAATCTTCCTGGAGTGAGATGGTATCTTAGGGTGGTTTTGATTTGCATTTCTCTGACTGCTAGAGATGGTGAGCATTTTTTCATGTACTTGTTGATTGATTTTATGTCCTCCTCTGAGAAGTGTCTGTTCAGGTACTTGGCCCATTTGTTGATTGTGTTATTTGTTATCTTGTTGTCTAATTTTTTGAGTTCTTTGTATACTCTGGATATTAGGGCTCTATCTGAAGTGTGAGGAGTAAAGATTTGTTCCCAGGATGTAGGCTCCCTATTTACCTCTCTTATTGTTTCTTTTGCTGAGAAAAAACTTTTTAGTTTGAGTAAGTCCCATTTGTTGATTCTAGTTATTAACTCTTATGCTATGGGTGTCCTATTGAGGAATTTGGAGCCCGACCCCACAGTATGTAGATCGTAGCCAACTTTTTCTTCTATCAGACGCCATGTCTCTGATTTGATATCAAGCTCCTTGATCCATTTTGAGTTAACTTTTGTGCATGGCGCGAAAAAGGGATTCAGTTTCATTTTGTTGCATATGGATTTCCAGTTTTCCCAGCACCATTTGTTGAAGATGCTATCCTTCCTCCATTGCATGCTTTTAGCCCCTTTATCAAATATAAGATAGTTGTAGTTTTGTGGATTGGTTTCTGTGCCCTCTATTCTGTACCATTGGTCCACCCGCCTGTTTTGGTACCAGTACCATGCTGTTTTTGTTACTATTGCTCTGTAGTATAGTTTGAAGACTGGTATCGCTATACCGCCTGATTCACACTTCCTGCTTAGCATTGTTTTTGCTATTCTGGGTCTTTTATTTTTCCATATGAATTTCATGATTGGTTTCTCTATTTATATAAGAAATGCCATTGGGATTTTGATTGGCATTGCATTAAACCTATGGAGAACTTTTGGTAATATCGCCATTTCGATGATGTTAGTTCTGCCTATCCATGAACAGGGTATATTTTTCCATCTTCTAAGATCTTCTTTGCCGCAGTCTGGCTGGGCACAAATCACGAGCCACTGAAGCAGGAACAAACTTTATTTTTTAACTGCAAGAAAAAACCTCACACACGCTCCAGGAACCCGGCAGCAGGAAATATCACCTCTGGAAAACCCTCCTCCTACACTTCCCCAACCAATGGGAACTCTCGGGGAATCCCTGGAAATCCCCACGAGAGCTCGAAAGTAGTGCGAGAACTCAAAAGTAGCGGCAGAGGCGGATAGTAATGCCTCGCCTGTCAATCAATACTGTTGGCAAAATGCCAGGGGCCATGCAGACTCCGCTGGCTCTCAGCACTTCTTCTATTTTTCTCTTTAGGGTTCTGTAGTTTTCATTGTATAAGTCTTTCACCTCTTTTGTTAGGTTGATTCCCAAGTATTTTATTTTTTTTTTGAGGATATTGTGAATGGAGTGGTTGTCCTCATTTCCATTTCAGAGGATTTGTCACTGATATACAGGAATGCCTTTGATTTATACGTGTTGATTTTATATCCTGCCACTTTGCTGAATTCATTTATTAGCTCTAATAGTTTCTTTATAGACCCTTTTGGGTCTGCTAGGTATAGAATCATGTCATCTGCAAATAGTGATAATTTAAGTTCTTCTTTTCCTATTTTTATGCCTTTAATTTCTTTCGTCTAATTGTTCTGGCCAGTGTTTCGAGAACTATGTTGAACAGAAGTGGTGAGAGAGGGCATCCCTGTCTTGTTACAGATTTTAGAGGGAATGCCTTCAATTTTTCTCCATTCAGAATGATGCTAGCCTGAGGCTTAGCATAGATTGCTTTTACAATGTTGAGGTAAGTTCCTGTTATCCCTAGTTTTTCTAGCGTTTTGAACATAAAGGGATGCTGTACTTTGTCGAATGCTTTTTCTGCATCTATCGAGATGATCATATGGTTCTTATTTTTAAGTCTATTGATGTGGTGAATAACATTTATTGATTTCTGTATATTGAACCAGGCTTGCATCCCAGGGATGAATCCTACTTGATCATGGTGCACAATTTTTTTGATATGTTTTTGAATCCGATTCACCAGAATTTTATTGAGGATTTTTGCAACTAGATTCATTAGAGATATTGATCTGTAGTTTTCTTTCTTTGAAGTGCCTTTGTCTGGTTTAGGAATCAGGGTGATGTTGGCCTTGTAGAATGAATTTGGAAGTTCTCCCTCTTTTTCTATTTTCTGAAATAGCTTGAAAAGTATTGGTATTAGTTCCTCTTTAAATGTTTTGTAAAACTCTGCTGTATACCCATTCGGTCCTGGGCTTTTCTTAGTTGGTAGTCTTTTGATGGTTTCTTCTATTTCCTCAATTGATATTGGTCTGTTTAGGTTGTCTATATCCTCCTGACTCAATCTGGGCAGGTCATATGACTTAAGAAATTTTTCAATGCCTTCACTATCTTCTATTTTATTGGAGTATAAGGATTCAATATAGTTTCTGATTATCTTCTGTATTTCTGAAGTATCTGTTGTGATATTGCCTTTTTCATCCCGTATTCTAGTAATTTGATTTCTCTCTCTTCTTCTCTTCGTTAGCATGGCTAAGGGTCTGTTGATTTTATTTATTTTTTCAAAGAACCAACTTTTAGTTTTGTCAATCTTTTCAATTGTTTCTTTTGTTTCGATTTCATTAATTTCTGCTCTGATTTTAATTATTTCTTGCCTTCTACTTCTTTTGCTGTTGTTTTGCTCTTCTTTTTCTAGGATTTTGAGATGAAGTATGAGATCATTTATTTGTTGTTTTTTTTTCTTTTTTTAAGGAATGAACTGCAAGCAATGAATTTTCCTCTTAGAACTGCTTTCAATGTGTCCCATAGATTCCGATATGTTGTGTCTGTGTTTTCATTTATCTCTAAGAATTTTTTAATTTCTTCCTTGATGTCTTCTATAACCCATAGATCACTCAGTAACCTATTGTTCACTCTCCAAGTGATGCATGATTTTTCCTTCCTTCTTTTATTGTTAATTTTCAGTTTCATTCCATTATGATCAGATAAGATGCATGGTATTATCTCTACTCCTTTATATTGTCTAAGAGTTGCCCTGTGACATAATATATGATCTATTTTTGAGAAGGATCCATGTGCTGCTGAGAAAAAAGTGTAACTGCTTGATGTTGGGTGGTATATTCTATATATATCAATTAAGTCTAGGTTATTAATTGTGTTATTGAGTTCTATAGTTTCCTTATTCAACTTTTGTTTGGAAGATCTGTTCAGTGGTGAGAGAGGTGTGTTGAAGTCTCCCATGATTATTGTATGGTGGTCTATTAGACTCTTAAACTTGAGAAGAGTTTACTTGATAAACATAGCTGCACCATTGTTTGGGGCATATATACTTATGATTGTTATGTCTTGTTGGTGTATGGTTCCCTTGAGCAGTATGTAGTGTCTCTCTTTATCCCTTTTGATTAACTTTGGCTTGAAATCTATTTTATTTGATATGATTATGAACACTCCTGCTTGTTTCCGAAGTCCATATGAGTGATATGATTTTTCCCAACCTTTCACCTTCAGTCGAAGTATGTCTTTTCCTATCAAATGCGTCTCCTGTAGGCAGCATATTGTTGGGTCTTGTATTGTGATCCATCCTACTAGCCTGTATCTCTTAATTGGTGAGTTTAAGCCATTAACATTTAGGGTTATTATTGAGATATGGGTTGTTCTTCCAGCCATATTTGTTTATTTATGTTACTAAACATGGTTTGTTTTCCTTTTTGATTATTTTCCCCCCTTTACTGTACTACCTCCCACTGTTGGTTTTCATTGTTATTTTCCATTTCCTCTTCCTGCAATGTTTTGCCGAGGATGTTTTGAAGACATGGTTTTCTAGCTGCAAATTCTTTTAACTTTTGTTTATCGTGGAAGGTTTTAATTTCATCTTCCATCCTGAAGCTTAATTTCGCTGGAAACAAGATTCTTGGTTGGAACCCATTTTCTTTCAGTGTTTGAAATATGTTATTCCAGGATCTTCTAGCTTTCAGAGTCTGTGTTGAAAGATCAGCTGTTATCCTGATTGGTTTATCCCTAAATGTAATCTGCTTCCTTTCTCTTGTAGCTTTTAAAATTCTTTCCTTATTCTGTATGTTGGGCATCTTCATTATAATGTGTCTAGGTGTGGATTTCTTATGATTTTGCACATTCGGCGTCCTGTAGGCTTCTAGGATTTGGGATTCTGTCTCATTCTTCAAGTCTGGGAAGTTTTCTCGTATTATTTCATTGAATAGATTGCTCATTCCTTTGGTTTGGACCTCTATACCTTCCTGAATCCCAGTGGCTCTTAAGTTTGGTCTCTTTATATTATCCCATATTTCTTGGATGTTCTGCTCATGGTTTCTTAACAGTCTTGCTGAGCTGTCTATGTTCTTTTCAAGTTGATATACTTTGTCTTCATTGTCTGATGTTCTATCTTCTAAGTGTTCTACTCTGTTGGTAGTATTCTCAATTGAGTTTTTAAGTAGGTTTATTGCTTCCTGCATTTCTAGGATTTCTGTTTGTTTGTTTTTTATTACCTCTATCTCCCTGTATAGTTGATCTTTTGCTTGTTGGATTTGTTTATGTAATACATTGTCGAAATTGTCGAAGTGATCTTTCATTGTCTGATTTTGCTGTCTACTGTCTTCCTTGAGACTCCAGATCATCTGCAGCATGTATATCCTGAATTCTTTATCTGACATTCCATCTGCTGCAGCTATTACCTCTTCTAAAGTTGAGTTGACCTGCATTGCTTGTGGTCCTTTCTTTCCTTGTCTTTTCATATTGCTCGTGTTTCTTTCTGCTTGGTGAAACTGTTGTGTTTTTGAAATTTTCCCCCTATATATTTATATTGCTCTTGTATAGTTGAAAAGTCTCCCTTGCAGGGGCGGGCGACGGCTCTGCTCCTCCTCCAATTGGCGTGATCTGTCTACCAGGCTGGCGGGCCGCTGGGACTGTTCTGCTGGTCGTTGCAGGTCTGCCTACCTTGGAGGCACGGGCAGCGTCTCTGCTCTGCCCCTCCTCTAATTGGTGTGACGTGTCTACCACGCCCGCGAACCCCTGGGCCTGTTCTCCCGGTCGGACGCAGGCCTGCCTACCTTGCGGGTGTGGGTGGTGGCTCTGCTCTGCCCCTACTCCAATTTGGGTGTCGTGACTACCACACCGGCAGGTCGCTGGACCTGTTCTGGGCGTGGGCTGTGGCTCTGCTCTGCCCCTACTCCAAATGGGGTGATGTGACTGCCACGCCGGTGGGCTCCTGGGCCTGTTCCGGGCTCGGGAGGCGGCTCTGCTCTGCCCCTCCCCCAATTGGTGTGACGTGTGTACCACGCCGGCAGGCCGCTGGGCCTGTTCCGCCAGTCGTCACAGGCCTGCCTACCTTGCAGGCGCGGGTGGCGGATTTGCTCTGCCCCTACTCCAATTGGGGTGTCGTGACTACCATGCCAGCAGGCCGCTGGACCTGTTCCGGGCGCGGGCGGCAGCTCTGCTCTGTCCCTACTCCAATTGGGGTGACGTTACTACCACGCTGTCGGGCCGCTTGGCCTGCTCCGGCCGCGGGCGAAGGCTCTGCTCTGCCCCTACTCCAATTGGGGTGACGTGTCTACCACACCAGCAGGCCTCTGGGCCTGATCCGCCGGTCAGTCACAGGTCTGCCTACCTTTCAGGCGTGGGTGGCGGCTCTGCTCTGCCCCTACTCCAAATGGGGTGACGTGACTGCCATGTCGGCGGGTCGCTGGGCCTGTTCTGGGAGCGGGCGGCGGCTCTGTTTGGCCCCCACTCCAGTTGGGGTGACGTGATATCATGCCGGCGGGTCGCTGAGCCTGTTCCGGGCGCGGGCGGCGGCTCTGCTCTGCCCCTCTGACCTCCACAGTATTCAGCAGGACCCGGACCGAGAACAGTTTCCGCGGGTTCTTTATCCCTGGGCCAGAGCAGTTCCGGGAGCCAGAATTCAGCCTCTCCGGGCTTGGTGCATGCTCTGACAGGAGCAGGCTCCAAGTAGCAGTTTCCGCGGGTTCTGTAGCCCTGGGCCAGAGCAGCTCCGGGAGCCGGCACTCAGCAGTTCCGGGCTCAGTGAGTGTTCCGATAGGAGCAGGCTCCAAGAAGCAGTTTCCGCGGGTTATTTAGCACTAAGTCTGAGCAATTTGTCTGCGAGACACAGAAAAATGTCAGCCTGAAATTACCTTTTCTATAGCTGAAAGAGCTGGGATCAGTCGAAAATAAGGATGGTGACGTCAGCTCTCCAAGATGGTGGCCGCTGGCTTCCTCTGTGGTCTGACCAGTGTGGAGAACCGAACTGGACCGTTTCCTTCCCCGTCTCAAACCCAGAATTCAGCTCCAAGCACAGCAAATGCACAGCTGGCAGGAGCCCACAGAATCAGCAGCGCTGTATCTCTGCGCCGCTAGCTCGTCGTTTCCCAGCGCGCGCCGCAGACTCTAGCCACGGCGCGATTTGCTAAATAAGCAGTGTGACCCTCCGTATGGAAAGATCGCTCGCGTTTGAGCCCCCGAAGCTGATCCTCGTGCGATGAAAATCCTTCCACTAGGTTTTGGAGCACCCCAATTTTGTTGGAAATTCCTAACAAGATAGCTTTTAGCCATTCTAACTCATCATTTTCCCTCACAGTGACGCAGTACACGGAGTTGATGCACTCCCTTCGCCGCCATCTTTCTATCCCCCTCACTTTACTTTTAACATTTGAAGAATCCTTCCTTCATTACAATATACTCTATTCTTGAATTTATTTGGTTTACTTACCACGTTCTTTTTCATATACTTGCCTAACAAGAAGACATCACTAGTTAAAATCAGAAATTTTGGGGAAAGAAGATCCTGGTAAGAGAAACCTGATGTTTCTATTGTGTGTGGTGTGTGTGGGGTGTGGTGTGTGTGTGTGTATGTTTGTGTGTGTGTGTATTGTCAAGTGGATATGCTGGTCATTTGTTATGTTTAACACAGGATCAATTTGGAGTTCATCCAGCATAAAGTAGACCAGGCACTAAATAAATTACAGCCAGAGGGAATGAAATGCACTAAATAAATAGTGAGAAAAGTTGTTGAATTTTAGGGATATTTCAAGAGGGCATGGGGGAAGAGAGGGGTTAAGTTGGTTAGTCTGGGTAATGAATAGGAGGACTGCAGAGGGTGGACAAATTGTATTGGCAGTTATCAAAATACATGAGGAAGATTTCTCAGAATCATTGCTTCCCTCCACCCCCTCTGATTAATGCTTAAATACCTCCTTTCCTGCTCTCTCTGCAGCCTTCAATAAAGTCAGTTCTATACAAAAATGCTACTGGTGAGGATTTTGTAGAAATCAATAGGCCAAATTTCTAGATTGATTCAATACAATGTTAGAAGACGGTGACAAAAATGGGTGGCATTATTTATAAACTGAGTCACTCTTGAGAAGGTGACAACTGGAGATCTCAGTGACCATGAGGACCTAGGCTTCCAGATCATATGCAGAAATCTTGAAGAGAGAGTTTTGGAGTTACTACTGCCATGACATGAGGTTTTACCAAATCTTACCTTGATTTAAGGGGCAGGGTAACCCTAGTTGGCTTCTGGATTATTTTCAAAAACTTCTCATGATTAGCTTATTTCCCTCATAACCTTATGTGATTCACATTATATTACCTTCAGGCTGAAGGTTTGGAAAACATGTTTATAACAAAATCATATATTATGTATACAGACTGTACCTTAACCTTTTATTTTTAAAATATGTAAAATTAATTTGCATAGTGTTATAGCCCATTATGTAGCAAATCCAATGAGGGGAGAGTGATTGACTGACTAAACAAAGCTGAGGGACTTTATAACAAGCATCTCATGCTACCTTAAAAAGTCATCATCAATATAGTAAGTAGTTTTGGATTTCTTTTAAAGATGGAAAACATCAGTTAAATTATGTCCTTGAAAATTGCGGCTAATACCTTTTAATATTGACTATCACTCTTCCTACTTAAAAAGGAAAAATAGAAATATATGAAAACAAAGAAGAAAAACAGTTGGTACTACATATACTACATATAACTATTACAATGGAACATTTTCTATGTGATAGCAACAGGGTCAAAAATTTTAACATGTATCTCATTTGAGTCTCAAAACTCTACAGAGAAGAGCATTATCGCTGATTGTGAAATGAGAAAGCAAAGGGTTAGAGAGGCTAATAACTTGCCTAAGTTCACATAGATAGTAAGTGTTAGAGTTTAGACTTGAATTTAGGACTATCTCATTCTAAAATCTGTATAAAATACATCTAGAGAGGTTAATAACTTGCCTAAGTTCACACAGATAGTAAGTGTTAGAGTTTAGACTTGAATTTAGGACTATCTCATTCTAAAATCTGTATATACTCTCTGGTGAATCCTGGTAAGAATATGGTCAAAATGGTTTTAACAGAACCATATCTGTTGGCATCTATCAAGAGATTATTGCAGGCTGCCAACTTCCGACATTTAAAGTATAAATCTATTCAGGAAATAGAATCACCACGATCAACTTCCCCTTAGGGAAACTGTTTATCTTGTAAAAAAATGAATTTCCTCCTTTCATCTCTCATATTCCATACCGCTTAAGCTGTATACCACTCTTCCTAGGGGTTATTTCTTCACCTTTGAACAGATTAGATAATCCTCTGCCCTCCTTACCTCCTAAACCAACTCTAGTCTTTCTCCCATGATGTTTGGCTTCTTATTCTCTAAACTTTTATCAGTCAACCAATAGATATTGAAAGCTGACTACAGGCAAGACACCGAAGGTGATAATAAAAGAGAACTAATGTTTTTTGAAGGGAATTCAGAAGTTTGAATGCAGTAAGAAAAAAAGAAGATAGGAAAGGAGAGAATAGGATGAGAAATGCAGGGAATATTTCAACAGTGGTGTCAAACTAAATGAATAAATGAATAAGTGAATAATCATATTGTGGATGGATGGATGGAAAAAATGGATTTGACAAAGATGGGTTTGGAAAAGATGTTTATAGGGGCTGGGGATGTGGCTCAAGCGGTAGCACGCTCACCTGGCATGCATGTGGCCCGGGGTTCGATCCTCAGCACCACATACAAACAAAGATGTTGTATCCACTGAAAACTAAAAAAATAAATAAATATTAAAATTCTCTCTCTCTCTAAAAAAAAAAAAGGAAAAGATGTTTATAACAAAATCATGTGTTATTTATACAGACTGGGTCCTTTCTTGAAGAATCTGAAAGAGCTTTTCCATGCTTCCAGTCATCTTAAAAGGACACACAATGACAGGCACTGATTCATGGTTCTCCCACTTGACCAGATTTAAACAAGTCAAAAGACACCTGGGGCCTGGATGTTAGAATAAATGCATGGTTCAGTGTTGCTCCCTGGCAGGAAGGATCACAGATGTAAGCGAATGAGATGAGTTTCCAATTTGATATAGAAAAACTGGGTTTTTAACTAAATCCTATCACCACATATACTCAGATATGAAGAAAAATAGTGCTGATTAGAAAGAAGAAAGACGTTTGCACAAAAGCACTGTGACACCATATGAGAGAATGGAGAGAGGAGAGATAAACAGCTTAGCAAGACACAAGCTTAGAGCTTTGGAACCAAAAATCAGAACAAGCTGTGTCTTGCTTCTGCAGCACCAGCATTTCCCATCCCATCAGGAGGAGGACATCACCCCTGAAGGCATTCTGCCCATCTCCTGGGGCCCAGATCAGAATTTTCTGTTTCTTTTTTTTTTCTTTCTTTGTTTCAAAAATATTACTGTGCTGTTTCAGAATGAACATTGCTTATAGCAAGGCCTATGCAGATTTTTGGAGCATGGTTGTTTTTTATGTCACTATCCTACCTCTGACAACCATTGCTAATTTGAATATTGATAAAATACCCTGTGGCTCAGTGGGAAGAGATTTTCTTGACCTTGGGTAGGTTTATTAAGCCTCAGTTTCCTCATCAGTTATATGAGGATGATGATACCTAACTCATAATGCTGCTTTATTATTATTTTTTCTTTTTTTAGTACCAGGGATTGAACTCAGGGGCACTCAACCACTGAGCCACATCCCCAGCCTTATTTTGTGTTTTATTTGGAGACAGGGTCTCACTGAGTTGTTTAGCACCTCGCTGTTGCTGAGGCTTGCTTTGAACTCGTGATCCTCCTGCTTCAGCCTCCTGAGCTGCTGGGATTGCAGGCATGAACAACCATGTCCATCTTATAATGCTGTTTTAAGGATTAAATCAAATAACCTTTGTGAAACAACTAATATTCTAGTTGTACCCCTTATATGGTGTTCTGTAATCCTATAAGATTGTGCCCATGCTAAACCTGTGTCTTGAGGCTGGGCTTATTGAATAGAATTGCCATAGATAGAGAGAGCAAGTCACTGAACACAAATTTTTCTTAAATTTTACTTTATTTTACATTTTATTATGTAAGGATACTAACCTGAAATCTATCCTCAACATATTTTTAAGTGTCATACAGCAAATCTTAAGAACTTATTCATCTTGCTTGACTAAAAACTTCATGCTTATTGATTAGTGACTCCCAATTGGACCCTCTCCCTGGCTGTGCAATCATCATTCCAGTCTTTGAGTCTGTGAACTTCACTTTTTTACATATCTCATGTAAGAGAAATTATACAATACTTTTCTTTCTGTGACTGACTTATTTCATTTAGTGTAATGTCCTGAAGATTCATTCATGTTGTCACATACTGCATAGTTTTCTTATTTTTCAAAACAGAATAGTATTCCATAAGTGTATTTACCATATTTTCTTTATCCATTCATATGCCAATAGACATTTAGCTTGTTCCCAAAGCTTTACTATTATGAATAGTGTTGCTAATTCCTCTTTAAGATCCTGATTTCATATCTTTTGGAGAAATGCTAAGAGGTAGAATTGGAGGATCAATTAATAGTTCTTTTTTTAACCTTTAGGGGGAAACTCCATACTGTCTTTTATAGCAGCTACACCATTTTTGCATTTCCACTACCCAATACCAACACTTGCTGTCTTTTTTTTTTTTTGCCTTGAATTTATGATCCTCTTGCCTCCATTTCCTGAGTTGCTGGGATTATAGGCATGCGTCACCACACCTGGCTTGTTTTTTGATAATAGTCATCATGACAGATGTGAAATAACATCTCATTGTGGCTTTGATTGGCATATCTCTGACTACTTAGTGGTGTTGAACATTTTTCATTTACCTGTTAATATGAATATGTTCTTTGGAGAATTGTTTATTTAAGTCCTTAGCTCAGTTTAAAAGTTGGGCTATTGGTTGTTTTACCCTGAAGATATGAGCTTCTTATGTGGAGATAAATCCAGCTGAGAGCTGGATTGCCCCCCACTCCCCTTATGTCTGCTTGCTTTGTGTTAAGCAAAGGGAAGGATCAGTGGCAAGGCTGTTCCAGACCCATCAGAGCTCAAAGACTGGCAAGATAGAAGCCAGTCAGTCCTTCAGAAGCTTCCCTGGAAAAGCTGAGGCACTGGATGCACCCACCACTCCTCCCCAGTGAGTCTGTGGGCCAGGGTACCTCTTCCTGATCATATGGCAGCTCCCTGACAGCAGCATCTCTGGCCAGAGGATATCCCAAATTCCCCTACTGACCTTGAGCGGTTTGATTTCAATTCTTCTAGGGTACAAGAACCTTTCAATTAGTTTCTGATTTATCACAAAGAAAATTTGTGCATGAATTGGAGTGTCTGTGGGGAGTGGAAGTGTCCCTGGTTTTCTACTCCAGCATCTTGCTCACATCAGTCCCCCAGAAAAATCTTTGTTGTGAATAGGTAGTGTTTACTCTTAGATGTGTAACTGAAGGAGCTTCAGCTCCACCTGGTAACAGATCAAAGGCCAGAGGAGGGTACAAGTGCTAGGGTCATGGAAACTCTGTGAGCAAAGTTCAAGGTCAAGAGCATTTCTTTAAGGAGAACTTATCTAATGATTGAGAAGATATTTACTGAACCCCTTTGCAGGAGCAAAATATACAGTAAGACAAGGGAGTCTGTAACCATGACCCAGTTTTAGTGCTGAGTTTGAGAGCTTGGGATTGGCATATGGTCAGCTGTCACACTGAACTTAGAATTTGGCTCAGAGCTTAGGACAGATGATCCTTTCTGATGGCAGGAGACGTGAGCATGACAGCCAGAATGCGCCTGTCCTTCCCATGGTCTGCTGAAGTTTTAGGGTGGGACACACATTAAAAATAAGCAAAATGATTTCTGATAATATGGCATGTGAATCCCAAATACTTCTCTGGCTATTAAAAAAATTTAACTTTCCTAAAAAAAATCAAATGAATCTGATCAAGACTCTAGATCTGTATTAGGAATATATAGCTAATATATCTAAACATAATATATTAGGTAATATATTATAGATATTTATTTCTACACATAATGTTATAGATATATAGATATCATATCTACATATTATATATAATATCTGTATATCTATATATTATATCTATCTATAGGTATACAGATATAGATATACCTATAGATTGATATAATATTATGAATATCCATATCTTGATATATAGATATCTATATGTTATGTATATCTATTTATTATGTATGCCTGTATGTCTATACATAATATATTGAAACCTATTTCTATATTAATATCTATTTCTATATTAATATATCTGTATTATATTAATTTCTATATTAATAATATATTATATTATATTAATATCTATATTAATATTAGAGTGGGTGGAGATGAGGAGGGAGAAAGAGGAAGCTGAATGATGGTGAGATATTTAATAAAATTAAGAAATCAAGATTAATTTTTCTCAATTTCACCTTAGAATTGTGCTTTTTAAAAGGAGTCCTTGTCATTCCATCCATAAATGTTTTAACTTAATTCTGAAATATGTATGAGTGGAATGAGATAGAGTTCAAGTGAGAGAGTGCATGCCTTGTTTGAACATGAGGCTGGGTGGCAGGTAAACTGTGTGACCCAGGGAAAGCACTAGAGACAAGTGTAGTGCCTTCCTCCAGGTGGACCAAGGGACCTGCTCATGGATTCATTTCCTCAATACCTTGCTCTTCAGCAGACTGTTTATTCCTAATTTGTAGTTTTCTGTATTTCAGATATTGGAATTTTTTTCACTTATACCTAAATACCTTCTAAAAATGAGATGATCTAGAGTTGGTTAGGGTGAGAGAAACACTTATTATTATGCAGGAGGCAGAAAATGTTAAATGCTAATGGTGTGCTCATGCTTATCAACACGAATGTTTACTTGTGCTATACTAGAGCTTAGCTTAGCAGTGGTTCCTTGATAAACAATTTCTCTAATAGCACGTGCAGGCCTGGTGGAATGCAGCTGAAATAACTGGATGTGACAAAGGCTCTGTCAAGGACTTTCATTCCTATTCAATGTGGTTCAAGAGTTCTCATCTTCTGAGCAGACTACCCTGGTAGTCTCCCCATTTTAGCTCTGAAACACAGAGGCAATGTTAAGCTTTCAATCTCTCTCCAGATACTGCTCTCCGTATTAGCTTTATGTTGGTGTAATGAACTATTGGATATAATCAAGTTACAAAGGGGAAAAGTTAATTTGGTCTCACAGCTTTGGACGTTTCAGTCCTGAGCATCGGCCCTATTGCCCTGGGTGTGTGGTGGTGCAGTACACCCACTTGTGGGGGTGTGAGGCTGAGGTCTCCAGTTCACCTCATAGCCAAGTGCAGGGGAGGGTCAGTGCAGAAAGAGGAAGGGGCGGGACTCCACTCTTCAAGACCTCCACTCTTCAAGACCCACCTTTTGAAGTTTAATTGCCTCCAAATAGTGTGGAACTGAGGACTAAGCCTTCTACATAGGGTCTTTGTGGGATATTTCAGTTACAAATTCTAATATTCTCTAATACAGACTTTGGCTATGTGCTCTAATCAAGGGGAAAAAACCCAGTCTGGCTCATTGAATCCATTCATTGATCCATCCATCAATTCATATCTATTACATATCTTTATCATTTGGTATGACAAATTGATTTCATGTGCTATTTGTCACGAATTTTGATTACCAACATCATTATATTGGGGGACATCTACTTCATATTTAAGTGGAAAAAGTTAGGTGAGGAAGAGACAATCTTAAATATTAATGTTTATGACTTCAAAACATGAATTTTTCTGTGTTTAAGCTTCTACATCTAAAAATCCTTGATAAAATGCCTTTCCCTGAAAAATAAAAACAAGGATGTCCCCCAGGAAAAGATCATTAATGACTTTCTATCATGTTCCAAAGACTGTTTAAGGGGTTGATATATCACTAAATATGTTTATTGGAAAGAATGTAATATTCTTTTAGCATAATCAAAAATTTGTCACATTTTTGTGTAAAAATACTGGCTGCAAATAAATCAATATTGGTGAGTTTATTTAATATTTTAACTTTCTGTAATTAAAATACTTTTACTTGTAATCAGGAAAGAAAACAATGCTAGAAATGGAATCCTGAAGATATAATAAGGTTACAAGTATAAAAACTTAAAGAGCCAATATACCATGTAATTGTCTGTAAGTGCTGTTTTATTTAGCAAATTGCTGAAGATTACAGAAGGATAATCCAGGGGGAGATAAAATAGGTAATATTGCTCTGTTGTAGTCTTTCTAACTATATTAAATCCAGCAACTACCTATGGAACATTTTTTTTTATGCCTAAGACATAAGGCTAGGACCAATAAATGTAATTCAAATGAGGGAAAGTAAATTGAAAGAATGAATTTGACTTTCCAGTAGGTTATTTGATCTGAATTAAAAAGAGATTTATTGGAAGGTATACTTTGATAAGAAAACCCCACATGTGGAATATTAGCCCCGGAAGGAGATTTGGAGAGTGTCTAATCTAGCACCCACAATTAACATAAAGGAACGTAAAGACAGTAGTATATTACCACTGCTTGCCTAAACACATACAGATTATATCAGAGTTAGGACTAAAATAAGGTTTAAAAGGCAAGATTGGACTCAGCGACATTTTTACAGAAACCAACAAGCACTTAAGAGTAAGGGATATAATAAAACCAAGTTTATTTGTTTCTGAAAATTATTTTAAAAAATCCCAAGACAGAAGGTTTAGGACTGGAAGTGGGGCTCCTTGATGCCACCAAGCACCTTCCCCTTCAGTTCCATGCTTAATTTAGAGAAGGAGGAGGAGCAGCAGAGGCAGCAACTTCTGCTTACATCTACTGGGCCCAGGTGGGGTCAATATGGCCCCCTCACCATAAGAGACCACCATGATGAACTTCTAACCTCCCATCACGTGCAGTTGAGAATGGAATCTAAAATAGGGGTGGGATAGATTTTGAGTGAGCTGCCTAAAGTACCAGCTTTCTTGGTTCCGAATCCAGGAAATCATTTAAATTTGGAATAAATCTGTGAGCTACACACTATTATTCTCTCCCGTTGACAGATGAGGAAATTGAAGCACAAGAAGATTAAGTGACTTGCTGTAGTTATACAGCTAAATGATGAATAGAATCCAGAAATTTTGATGCCCCAACTTGCTCTTCTGACCTCTGTACTGTTTATGAGTGAGTGAATTTCACTTCCTGTTGCCTTCCCTGCTACCAACTTAGTCCAAGTCACTAATATCTCTTGCCTGTGCATTGCCATCACCTCCTAATAAATCTTTCTCACTCCAAATCAATCCTCTTCATTCTATTCTCAAGTGAACAGTCAGAGGGATGCTGATAAAGTTTAAATCAGATCATGTTGTTCCTGGGCTTGAAAACCACCTAATCGCTTGTTATTTCTCACAAGAAAAGTCAAAGTCTTTACAGTGGTCAATAAGGGCCACACGCCCCCCCCCCCACCGCTGACCAATCACGTCTCCTTCACACTGATCATAGCTACAATTCCTCTCTCCCTTCTTTACCCTTTCCTGGTCACAGTGGCTTCCTGGCTGTCCCTTAAACAGACCAGGTATGCTCTTCACTCAGGGCCTTGGAGCATTCCACTCTATACTTGGAATGTTTCTCCATTCCCTTCATGTCTTTGTTCAGTATAATTTTTTTAATAAGATTTTTATTGACCATTCTATTAAGTTGAAATTCATCTCCTGTGAGGGGCCTCCCATGAGCTATATTAAGCATCCTCTCTCAGCCTTGAGCCAAGTGGGTTTTGGTCTGGCATTGCACACTGTCTGGGCTGTCTGGGCTGCCTGAAGTGGGATGCCTCCAGGGGCTAGGGCAGCTCACCCCCTTTCTTATTTGGTGAAGAACATTCTATTGAAACTCCTTTGTTAATTTCTCTACAAATAAAGGGATTCAGGTGCACGTTCTCTCTTTCCAGCATGGAAGCTGACCCTTAAGGCCAAAGAGTCAAACCGCCCTCGATTGTGCTGTATGATTTTTTACCATTTTCTTAGCTTAATGTTGCAACCAACTGTTTTTTTTTTAAGAGAGAGAGAGAGAGAGAGAGAGAGAGAGAGAGAGAGAGAGAATTTTTTAATGTTTATTTTTTAGTTTTCGGTGGACACAACATCTTTATTTTATTTTTATGTGGTGCTGAGGATCGAACCCAGCTCCGCGCACATGCCAGGCGAGTGTGCTACCACTTAAGCCACATCCCCAGCCCAACAACCAACTCTTTTAAACCCAATTCTTCTTGTCTGCATGGGTTGTGGAAGAGAATCTCTACTTCCTGGGTCTCTCTGTGACTGTACATAGCTTAATTTTTCTCCAGAGCAGTAATCAATTGGGTTTACTGTGTTTCCTTTGACCAGAATACCATGATTGGTAGCAACAATTTTTGTCTCACCATTGTTTTCTCAGTTCCTCAGCAAAAGAGCACTGGGAGAGAGGAATGGAATGAATAGAATGAAGAGGATTGATTTGGAGTGAGAAAGACATATTAGGAAGTGAGAGATATTACACAGGCAAGAGATATTAGTGACTTGGACTAAGTTGGTAGCAGGGAAGGCAACAGGAAGTGAAATTCACTCACTCATAAACAGTACTTGACTGCTGGCTCCAATCCCATGGGAATATGGCTTCAAGGTTTCTATGCTTCTTAGAATTACTGCTTCTGTTATGGTAGATGTTTATTACCATCTGTCCTATGACTTCTGGTAATTCTACCTGTCCTTTTACTAAGGATCAATTGTCTCCCTCCAAAATTTGTATGTTAAGGAATTAACCCCCAATGTGATGATGGTATGGGCCTTTGGGAGGTAATCAGGTTTAGATGAGGTCATGAGGGTGAGGTTTGGAGGATGGGTATAGTGCTCTTATAAAAAGAGACACCACAGAGCATGCACATGGTCTCTTTCTATCAGATGAAGACACAGTAAGGAGGCAGCCATCTACAAGCCACAAAGAAAACCCTCACCAGAACCCAACCATGATGGCACCATGATCTCAGACTTTCAGCCTTCAGAATTGTGAGATGGCCATATTTTGTTATGGCAACTTGAACTGACTAATACAAATTTTGGTACTATAAGATGGGAGTTGTGCTGTAGTAAATACCTAAACATGTGGAAGCAGATTCTAACTGGGTAATGGGTAGAGGCTGGAATAATTTTGAGGTCCACACTAGATATATGAGCATTAAGAGTGATTCTGGTGAAGTCTAAGATAGAAATGAAAAAAGTGATGATCCTTGTTTTAAAGTGTCAAAGAACATTGGTGTTATGATTTGGATATGAGCTGTCCCCCAAAAGCTCATGTGTGAGACAATGCAAGAAGGTTTAGAAGATAAATGATTGTGTTATGAGAGTCTTGTCCTAATCAGCAAATTAATTCCCATGGTGGGATTAACTGAGTTGTAACTGAAGGTGGGTAGGCTATGGCTGGAGGAAGTAGATCATTGTGGGTATGACTCCCGGATATATATTTTGTATCTGGTGAGTGGAGTCTGTCTCTCTGCTTTCTGATTATCACGTGAGCCACTTCACTCCACTACATTCTTCCGACATGACTTTCAGCCTCACCTTGAGCCCCGAGGAATGGAGCTGCCATGAATTGAAACCTCTGAAAGTATGAATCCCCTCCCAAGAAACTTTTTCTCCTAAAATTGTTCTTGGCAGATCTTTTAGTCACAGCAGTGAAAAAGCTGGCTAACGCAAAGAGTGACCTAGTGCCCTAGTGTTTTATGGAAGGTTGAAATTGTGAGTGATGAAATTAGAAATTTAGCTGAGGAGATTTCAAAGCTAAGTGTTGAAGGAGAGGCTTAGTTCCTCCTAGCAGCTTATAGTAAAACATAGAAAGAGTGAATTGGAACTGGTAAGTTAAAAAAAAAAATCAGGATGTGAAGATTTGAAAGTGTCTTAGCCCATCTTTATTGCAAATACAAGAAAGCTTGATCTGAGAAGAGAAAACTGAAGGCATGGATGAATAACCATTTGATAAAAAGATCATGGGGTTTACTCATGGCTTTTATTAGCCCAGAATAAAGTTAGAATTACCCCTGCAAAGGCATCATAAATTTGAATAAAAGGGTACAGAAGAGGTGGGACAATAAAAGAGCATTGTCAGTCCAAGCTGTCAAATACACTTCTATGAGGATGTAAGGTGACTACAGATCTGCTGTTTGGGGTCCAGCTTTATCATGCTACTCTTTGTATTTTCCCTTTACCTGTCCGTCATTTTGTAATGATTCCCTTCTTTGATTATGCCATCTGTTTCCTGAAAAAGCCTGATTGAGGTATAGTTCAATAAATATTTTTGAAAGCATAAAACAATTAATGTTGAAAAGGCAGATTTTTAAGGGCAAAGGTGGTCTTTCACAAATTCATAATAAATTTTACACATTTTTTCAAGTTCAGTGAATGAAGCTAAGTTCAACTCTTAAAGAAGGATTTATTAAATGCTCATATTCATACAATTTAGAATGTTTTGGACAATTATTAAATGAAAGGTCCTTGTAATCAGATAAAAAGATTAATAATTTGATTTAATTTACATTAAAATGGTTTATATAACTTGTTAGCATGACACCTATAGAATGATTTTATTACAGTCTAGACAAGGAAAAGGAAAGAACTAAAAATTAGCACTAATAAAGCTCTCTACTCATGAGATTGCAGGAGACTGGGATGTGCTTGCCTATTAACCCTAATGACTGGTTTATGGAAATGGTTTGAAGATGTGGAAGATAGGTGTTGCCTCATTTTCTTCTGAATCTTTATTTGGTTACTGACTACATTAAGGTGATACCTCAGTAAGTTGCTAAAAGTTATTGTTCAGTTACTGTCCCTATATCTGTGTTTTCTAAAACTTTTACTTTACACAATGTAGAGATGGGTGGTTCTATTCTGACTTGGTGTGCTGGAAAATGGTTGGTGAGGTGGGACAAAAATCTTCCTTTGAAAATTTATTGATGTTATCAGAGGCCTGGAAAGTTGGAAATCCATCAATTTGACTAGGGTGTAATTTTCCCAGAGTTCCACCACAGAATCAAGAGACTGTCATTATATCTTTTTATTTTTTTAAACTCTACATAATTTGGCCTAATATTCTTCTTTTAATTATTCTTTAAAAATTTTTTTAAATTTATTTTATATTAGTTATACATGACAGTAGAATGAATTTATGCACTTTGATATACGTAGATGGGATATAGTTTCTCATTTTTTTTTGAGTGTACATGTTGTAGAATCACATTGGTCATGCAGTCATATACATAAAGTAATAATGTCTCTTTCATTCTACTATCCTTCCTATTCCCACATCCTCTCCTCTTCCCTCTCTTCACTTCTGTCTACTAATCTAAGGTAATTCTATTCTTCTCTAGTGCCCCCCACCTTATTGTGGATTAGTATCCACATATTAGAGAAAACATATGGCCTTTGGTTTTTGGGGATTGACTTATTTTGCTTAGCATGATATCCTCCAACTCCATCCATTTACTCACAAATGCCATAATTTCATTCCTCCTTAAAGCTGAGTAATATTCCATTGACCATATATACACCACATTGCTTTATCCATTCATCTATTGAGGGACACCTAGGTTGATTCCATAATTTAGCTATTGTGAATTGAGCCGCTATAAACTTTGACATGGCTGCATCACTGTAGAATGCTGTTTTTAAGTCCTTTGGATATAAACTGAGGCGTAGTATGCTGTTTTTAAGTCCTTTGGATATAAACTGAGGAGTGGGATGGTTGGGTCAAATGATGTTCTATTCTAAGCTATCTGAGGAATTTCTGTACTGCTTTACATAGTGGTTGTGCCAATTTTCAGTTCCACCAGCAATGTAAGAGTGTACCTTTTCCCCCACATCCTCACCAACATGTATTGTTGCCTGTATTCTCGATGATTGCCATTCTGACTGGAGTGAGAAGAAATCTTAGTGTAGTTTTAATTTGCATTTCTCTAATTGCTAGAGATGTTGAACACTTTTTTCATATATTTGTTGATTTATTTCATTTCTTCTGTGAAGTGTCTGTTCAGTTCCTTAGCCCATTTGTTGATAGGATTATTTTCTTTTTTTGGTGTTAAGTTTTTTCAGTTCTTATATATCCTAGAGATTAATGCTTAATCAGAAGTACATGTGGTAAAATTTTCTCCCAATCTGTAGTCTTTCTCCTTACATGATTATTTCCTTTGTTAAGAAGAAGCTTTTAAATTTGAATCCATCCCATTTATTGGTTCTTGATTTTTACTTCTTGTGCTTTAGGGTCTTGCTAAGGAAGTCAGATCCTAGGCTAAAATGGTGAATGTTTGGGCCTACTTTTTCTTCTATTAGGCATAGAGTCTCTGTTCTAGTGCCTAAGTCTTTGATCCACTTTGAGTTGATTTTTGTGCAGGGTGAGAGAGAGAAGTTTAATTTCATTTTACTACATATGGATTTCCAGTTTTGCCAGCACTACTTGTTGAATGGGCTATCTTTTCTCCAGTAAATTTTTTTTCTCCAGTGAATGTCTTTGTCTGTTATAAGATAACTATATTGTGAGGGTTTGTCTCTGTGTCTTCTATTCTGTGCCATTGATCTCTGTGTTCAATTTGGTGCCAACAGCATGCTGTTTTTGTTACTATAGCTCTGTAGTATAGTTTAAGGTCTGATATTGTGATGCCTCCTGCTTTACTTTTTTTTTGCTAAGAATTGCTTTAAATCCCTATACATTAACAATGAATCCACTGAAAAAGAAATTAGAAAAACTATCCTATTCACAATAGCCTCAAAAACAAAAACAAAAACAAAAAACTTGGGAATCAATCTAACAAAATATATGAAAGACCTCTACAATGAAAACTACAGAACACTAAAGAAAAAAATTGGAGAAAACCTCAGAAGATGGAAAGATCTCCCATGCCCCTGGATAGGCAGAATTAACATTGTCAAAATGGCCATACATTATACAGATTTAATGAAATCCCTATTAAAATCCCAATGACATTCTTCATAGAAATAGAAAAAGCAATCATGAAATTTATTTGGAAAAATAACAGATGCAGAATAGCCAAAGCAATCCTTCTAATTATTCTTAGTACAAATGTGATTGGTACATTATTACTATACATAATATCTTGATTCATTTCTCCTCATTTTTGTCTAGCCCCTTAGATTTTTTAATGTTTCCTTACATCTCATCTGCCTTTCAAATACATAATAAAAAGTGTTATAATTACTTCATCACACATTGGTTTTAAAGTCTAATGTTTTGTTTCTATCTACAATTTTAAGAGGAGTTAGAAGTTCGCTTTTCCAAAGAAGCAAGTTCCCCAAGTATTACACTTACTTATATTTAGAAATTCTATTGATCAGAACATAGAATGTATCAGTTAACTATTATTGAACAAATGATCACAAGCTCTCATTGGCCTGAAATATTAAGCAACGTTTTTTTGACATGTATCAGTAGACCAGCTGGGAGTCAGTTCATCTGGACTGGAATGGGCTGGTAGCTTTATTCATCTTGACTTGACTTGCTGGTGAGTCTGTAGGTTGGCTGGGGTTGGGTGATATGTTGACTGCTTGCAGAAGCTTGACTGGGTGGCTCTGTTCTACATGCTTTTCCTTAGCTCTTGGGGCCAGAGGACAAGCTCAAGGTATGAGCTTCTCACAGGGATAGCAGAAATACTCTAGTGCAAACAGAAACACATAAGACCCTTTAGGGTTTAGGATGGTACTTGCACTATTTGATTCCCACCTCATTTGTCTGTTGGCCAAATAACATCACATTTTTAGTGTGAGTAACTGGGAAATCACATGCCAGAAGGTGTGGATACAGGGAGTAAGTATAGAGAACTGGTACTAATGAGGCAGTTTACCACAAAGACTAGCTGATCCAAGGCCATTTAATGTCATTAATATTCTCAGTTTTCTAGTTAAATCCAATGATGATATTTCCTTGCAAAGTGTTTATCAGGGATAGTGTTCTGAACACAATGTCTATTTAGAACTTAATTTTCCCACTCTGTTTCAGAATTCTGTCTCCATTATCCTGAGCAAATTATGGAAAAAGTCTCTTTAATTCTAGGATATTTTAGTCATTTACAAAGAATGCTAATCAAAATGCTTGCTGTATTTCATCTCACTTTTGTAAGTGCAATTAAGACCTTATAATTTCAGAAATATAAAAATACAGAAATTACAGACAGAAGACAATATGCAAATATTGCAGTCCATGGGCAACATACCTAATTCTTAACTCAGCTTCCCTAATTACATCATTAAAGCATAAAACAAATAAATTTTTAAAAGTAACAGTCTAAAATTTAAGATTAGACTCCTGTAAGGCATCTTGCTAGCTGCCAGTTATGTGAACTCTGAGAATGACCCCATATAGATAGATAGATAGATAGATAGATAGATAGATACAGAGAGAGGGAGGGAGAGGGAGAGGGAATGCCTATGGAAATATAAACAGTTTGGTAAGTTGAACAAAAAAGTAAATATAGGCAAATGAAAAGTTTAGCACAATCTAGTTTATGATAGACCTTGATTTTACAGCAGAGCCAATGTTGTGCTCACACTAAATGAAGATGATGATTGGGCTCTCTGGAGACTGGAAAGGGCGATCACCTGGACTATTCGTATGGATGGTAAAAGCTCTCTTGGGAAAGAATCTTACATTGATGTGGCTGTATCACTGTAGTATGCTGATTTTAAGTCCTTTAGGTATAAACCAAGGAGTAGGATAACTGGGTCAAATGGCAGTTCCATTCCAAGTTTTCTGAGGAATCTCCATATTGCTTCCCACAGTGGTAGCACCAACTTCCAGTCCCACCAGCAATGTATGAGTGTACCTTTCCCCCACATCCTCGCTTCCTGGCCACTTTAGATCTCCACATATTTAGCTTGGGAAAGACCTACAGCCTACCTTAAGAAGGAAAATTTGTGAGCTAGACAAGAAACAAGAGGTGGTTCTAGATTAGGATTAGCAGGGATAATTACTTTGGTTGGTTCCCTGTTGGGATTACTTCATTTTACTATGTCTCAGCAAGAAACGTAAAGAATACACATGAGATTCTGGATACCTGGTAGTTCATATAGTGGATACCTCCCTAATACCTCCTTGATCCTCATGGACCTCCAGGACCTCAACATTGGAGATTTGTCTCAGCAGCCATGTGGAGTGAAGAATCCTTCAGGTCAGAGCAGCACAAAGTAGGAGGGAGATGGCCAAATCAAACAATCTAAAATGAATGTCATTATGTGCTGAACTTGCACACTTCCATGGTTTATTTCTTGCTATATCTTTAGGTGAGGCTTCATGCAGCAGTTCTGGTGATGACAGCCCTCACCTCATCACTCTCCAAGCTCTCTCTTCTTCATGGAACTGGGGTGGAAGGCAGGTCTGCTTGTGTGACAGTAGAGTCAGGTTTGCAGACTGTGTGGTGTCTCTGTGTGTCTGTGTCTGAGGCCTGAGTTTAGAATGCAAGGCAGAAGGCTCAGTTCTGGCCTCCTAATGATGCTATCCAATATAATTATCAAAAGGCCCAGCATTCTGGAGATTTCTGTGCAAATAACTTTATTTTTATTTTTGTGTGTGCTGCAGCTTTCTGAACTACTAATATGGTATATTTTTGTAGAGAATAACATAGGTGAGGCTGTCCGTTTTATTCAGTGCAGCAGAGAACATAGAATGCCACTACTCTAGGGAGGGCACTGGGCTATCAGCAGGGGAGGGTACCAGCCATATTGGAGATTTGGCAGCTTCAGCAAAGCACAACATGAGCACAGCATGACTTCAGCAGACATTGACAAAAGATGTCATCAGAGGCAGCATCAGTGAAATTGCACATTCACCTGGCCTCACAGAGATGGGGGCTTGCAGACACTGCCTCTCAGAGCCCCGGTTGAGGCCAGAGCACAAGAAAAGGAAATGGTCGTTGAGGGTGCCTAACTCATAAATATATACATATTAGTGGGAAATCAGAGGGCTTGCAGGAATATTTGAGAGAAGCTCTTAAGAGGATCTGGAAGGTGTGAGAAGAATTAGAAAATGTCTGTATTTCTATAAATGTGACTCCCTGTTGTTTCCAATCGGTTGGGCCTGGGGAAGCCCAGGTGCTAAGGAGTCTGAACAGGTGTTTTGCATACTTTTTTCTTAATTCTAGTCATATCTAATCTGAAAGCCAATTTGGGGATTTAAAATAAACTCTTTTGCCAAACATGTTTCCGGGTTTTAAAATCTACAGAGATGACATTCCGAATAGTGAATGAGGGATACCTGAGAAACTGTCCAACATACAGCCATAGCCATTTCCTATTTAAAAATAGGGGGAAAAAACCCAATTGTTTAAAGTTTCTGAGAATTTTCTTAGGGACATACAGTGAAAGGAGAAAGATGCATTCAAGAAAATCTATCTTGTTAAGACAGTGATCTACCACCAGTCTCCCGCCCACCCATCACAGGCTCCACCTTAAGAAAAGGACTCCAGGAGCTCTCATTTAGTAAAGTGACGCAAGAAGATGGAGACTCACCTGTAAGTCTCAGCCTGAATTTTGGTTTCAACCTAGGGGTAGAAAGGAGCAGGCTGCAGGAATTTCTCTTTCCACCTCCAGCCATCCGAGTATTATTCCAGGTAGGTGGGTGAGAAGATCAGTGTTCTCTGGCTCTACCCAACCCTTACTCCTAGGGGTTTACTCTAGGTGCAACAGACCAAGAAGAGCTTGTCCTGTTGTCTTGCACCATAGCTCCAAGCTCACTCATACAGCCTAGATTTCACAGCAAACAGGACAAGGTAGGAATACCAGGGGACCTGCTAGTACCTTCTCATAAAGCCAAAGAGTTATTCTAGGAGAAGATCACCGTCCCTGTTCCCAATGCTCATGAAGGTGTGCACAGGTTCTGCCCCTGCAAAGAAACAGGGTGGAGAGGCAATTCTCACTGATGAAGAGTTCCACAGCTCTACGTGAAGGAGTTGACTATATTTGGAGCATTTCATGTCCAAGTGTTATGGTTTAGATGGACTGAGACCCCTGAAACTGCGAGCCTCCAAATAAACTTTTCCTCCTCTACAATTATTCTGATCAGATCTTTTAGTCATAGCAGTAAAAAAAAAAAAAAAAAAAAAACTGACTAAAACACCAAGCATATTAGCAAAACCAATGGAGTTCATCATAGAGAGAAACTGAGGAGACCCACTCATAACTTCAAGATGCAAGTAGAAATAAGAAAAACCGATGAGCATTGAAAATTACAGAGAATTAGAAGCTGAGTGAACTAAGTGATGCCCTCCTGTGATCACAGCCCACCCCCAGGGTTGTATGAAGTTCTAAGCTGCAACTACTCAGGAGCAAGTAGGGCGGAATGTAGAGAATACTTGAAAGCATTTATTGACCACATAGAGGGCAATCAACAGAGGGTGGAATTCTCAACAGCACTAGGGCCTTATACACAGCCTATGACCAAGGACTTTGACATAGGGACTATTCCTAGGAAAACAGGTTTAAAAATATAATTACATGTATCCCTGGCAACCTGGAAGATTGTGAGCATGTCCAAGTCTATGCTTTATCAGGAATAAATGGAAAGGGAAAACCTTCTTTGCACATACTTGGCTGAGCATCTGTCAAAAATAAACTCCTTTAACTCATACCATCCTCTGAGTCACAGACACATCCAATAGTGCAGTTTAAAAATCTTACTGGCTAGGATGTACTAAGCATGACCTTTGAACAATAAATGGATTATGCTGGTCTGGGTAAATCCCTAGATAGTCAGACTAAAAGATTAAAATTGAAAAAATCTAAGCAAGGATACAAAAGGTCACACAATCATATTTAGTGAGAAATAAAAATTTGCAGGAACTGTTCAGCTAAGTCATTAATCGATGTATAAACAGACAAGTCACAAAACTGTAACATGTCCAGTTGGTGAAGGAGATCAGCATCATGAGCTGCTAGAATACAGATCTCAAATATTCCATTATTGACACAAAGTTATGACATGCACAGAAACAAAATTACGGTCTTAAGTGGGGGGGGGGGAGGCCAAAAATAAAAATTGTTTGGAATGATCTTGTGCTGTAGTTACCAAAGACTTCAAAGCAACCATTATAAATATATTTGAAGAATTAAAATAGGTCATGTCTAAAGAATTAAAAGAATTTATAATGACAATGTTCTGGGCATAGAAAATATCAATAAACAGAGAAATTATTTTTTCAAAGAACCAAATGAAAATTGTGCAGTTGAAAATGTAATAATCAAAATGAAACTGTCACTAAATGGACTCAACAGAAAATCTGAGTTGTTAAAAATATCAACAAACTTGATGATAGATCAATAGGGATTATGTAATCTGAATCATGGAAAAAAACAAGGAATGAAGAAAAACAGAGTCACAGAGAAATGGAAGGGACCAAGATACTCACCAGCTTGCATAGTGGGGAAACCTCAGAGAAGAGAGAGGAATGTGTGGGAAAATGTGTTCCTGAAAACTCCTTATATTTGATGAAAAGCATTAATCAGCAAATCTGAGAAGTCTGATGTGCTCCAAATGTGATAAACATAAAGGGATCCCTTCTCAGACACAGTGTAGTCAAATTTTCAATGCCAGAAACAAAGTCTTAAAAGCAGTGAGGAAAAAAGTGACTCATCATTGATAAAGGAAACAATGAAATAACAACTGAATCCTTGCCAGTAGCACTGGAGACCAAAGTTCATAGGTATAATATATTTAAAGGGCGGATGTTAAAAATACCATCCATCAAATATATTATATCCATCCACCCTCTCTTTCAAAAATATAGGTAAGGGGCTGGGGATGTGGCTCAAGCGGTAGCGCGCTTGCCTGGCATGCATGCGGCCTGGGTTCTATCCTCAGCACCACATACAAACAAAGATGTTGTATCCACCGAAAACTGAAAAATAAATATTAAAAAATTCTCTCTCTCTCTCTCTTTCTCTGTCTCTTTTAAAAATATATAGGTAAAATGATAACATTCCTAGATACTCAAAATATGAGAGAACTTATTGCTAGAAAACTTACTTTATAGGAAACTGTATTAGGCAGGTTTCTTCTGGCTGAAATCTAGTGAAACCAGGTAATAATATGGAAACACATGGAAAGGTTTTAAAAGTATTTCTAATAAAGGTAATTAGATAAAAAACTATAAAAGGCAGTACAAATGATCTTTCTTCACTCCTTCTTTCTCTACCTCATTTAAAGAGTAGTTACATGAAAGACATGTATATAAAATATATAATTGAACTGTATAATATAGAGCAAGTGTGTGGACAAAAGTTTATCAAATTAAGGAATGAACCAAGATGATAATAACATAAAGAAATGAAAGAAATGAGACCACTAAAAAGGAGGTAAATGTAACAAATAATTATAACAATGTTTTATTGAGTTTATAACATGTATAGACCTCATGTAACTCCTTAATAAATTATCAATAGAAGGAAAATCCCTTAACTAGATAAAAAAACATTTGGGAAACATACATAGGTAATATCATACTTAAGGTGAAAGTTTGAAAGTTTCCTTTTATGGATTGGATGTACCCCAAAATCTCATGTGTGAGACAATGAAAAATGTTTCAGAGAATAAATTATTGGGTTACAAGAGCTTTAATCCAATCAGTGCATTAATAACCTTATGGGATTAATTGAGTGGTAACTGAGAGCAGGTGGGGTGTGGCTGGAGGAGGCGGGGCATTGAGGGCATTACTTTGGGGTATATATTTGTATTTGGCAAGTAGATCTCTCTCTCTCTCTCTCTCTCTCTCTCTCTCTCTCTCTCTCTCTCTCTGCTTCCTGATCATCACATGAGCTGCTTCCCTCTGCCACACTCTTCCACCATGATATTCTGCCTCACATTAAGCCCCAAGCAATGGAACCTACTGTCTATGGACTGGCACTTCTGAAACCATGAGCCCCCAAATAAACTTTTCCTCCTCTACAGTTGTTCTGGTTGGATCTTTTGGTCAGAGCAGCAAGAAAGTTGACTAAAATAGTTTCTAAGGTCAAGAACAATTTTAAAAGAAGCTTTGGCAATTCTTCAAAAAGGTACAGAAAGGTAGACCATTTGTCCCATCAAGACTATTCCTAGATATATATACCCCAAAGTAAAAATAGGTGAACAAACAAATCTAGTATGTGAATGTTCATAGCAGCACTATTGGTTATAGTTGAAAGATGGAAACAACACAAGTGTCCCACTAAGGAATAGAGAAATAAATTGCAAAATATTCTTATAATATAATGAAAGTCTTCCATAAAAGAAATAGTGGACTGACACAAGCTACAACATGGGAGAAAGTAAGAAACTCAAATAGAGCGTTTTAAGTAAAATACTAAATATATTATGACTTCATTTACTTGAAAAGTCCAGAATCAAATTTATAGAGAAAGTATAAATAGATTAGTGGTAACAGGGCTGAGGTAGGGGAAATGAGTAAAGACTGACAATGGATGGATTTCTTTTGGGGATGGTAAAAATATTGCAATCTTAGATTCTGTGGTTAACTACACAGCTCAGTGAATATACTGGAATTACTGAATTGCACAATTTAAACAAATGAATTTTATGGTATGTGAATTATACCTCCAGAAAGATCTGTGGGAGTCTATGAATAACAGCCAATTAGTTTATCTGATTAATTATAATATTTTTAGTGAAAGATATATATCACTAATTCTGTACCAGACATTGATCTGAGAGCTTTGCATCTGTGAGTAGTTTCTCTGTTCTTTATAAGAACTCTATGAAACAGGTAATAAAATTTCATTCCCATTACCAAAATGAAGAAACCATGTTCAAAAAGATTAAGTACTTGCCTAAGATTGTGCAGGCTGAAAACATGGAACCAGAATTAAAACCTAGGCCATTTCTCTGCACTCTGTGTACTATGCCACTTCTTCAATTAGACCAATGTATGCAATCTCTGCAAGGAATTGAAGTCCCTTGCTAAGAAACTTATTTAAGGTATTATCAATAATAATAATAATTAATGAAAATTATCAATACTTGTGTAAAGCAATTATAGCAATAACAATTATTTTCCACAATGTAAAATATATAGCAATATTAGCATATATCAAAAAAATTAAATAAATTTAAAATAGTCTATGCTTTGTCACAAGAAGATTATTTGCTGTGTATAAAAGAGAATTAAAAAACTCAAAAGAAATGAAGGTGACCAATTTTAGAAAATAAAACTTTGTTAATAATAATTGTTAGCTTTTATAAAAGGTTAATAAAATTGAAATATTCTAAGCATCACACACACACAGATTTCACATTCTAGGACTTTTTTAAACTATCACTACATTACCCAAGATATTAAAAAGGTAATAAAGATACATTGAGCATCTTTATTTTAACAAATTTCATAATATAAATTAATGGTCAAATCATTTGAATAAACGAATTAGCCAAATGGAATCAGAAATAGAAATAATAGCCAACTTTCAGCCCATTATAGGGTGCTATTGCATGAGACCAACAAGCCACATGGTGGAAGGCTGATTATACTGAATCCCTTCCTCCCCAGCAATACTGTCTGTATGGGATATATTCTGAGCATGAGCTTGTCTTTCTAGTCATTAGTATCTCAGTTAGAACCACTATCTATAGCATTAGACTTCCATTAGGGGATTCCACATAATGCTCCTCAGAGCTAGGTATCCATTCTAGTGCAAGAACAACTGTGGGCACATAATTAAGGTATGCACAGGCCCCCCCAAATATATTATTTGCCATATCACAGATGCCAACAGCTGATAGTGGGTGGGGTAGTTTTTAAAAGTAATCTCTGAGCAACAGCTTGCCTGTGGCACCCTGAGAAGATGGTCTACTACCCTCTGAATACAGTGTAAACCTTAAACCAAAATTCATTGCACAGTTCTGTTTCCCAATACGTAGATGACATTTGTCCAGAAAACAACACTCCTTGCCACGACACGCAACTAAATCACTCAGGGTCACTCAAGGAGAATTTGGGTTGGCATGAAATAATTACACAGACACAGAAAATACCTTTTTTGGGGGTCCAATGAGGGCTTTCTACCTTAGGGGTCCATTATAAAGAGAGAGCTTGCACCTGGATTCTTTATTTTTATAGAGGAGGAGACAGAGGGAGAGTTGATGGAATGTTCTTTTCAAATAAGGCAAAAATCAGGTTTCAGGGGGTCGAGTCTAGTTTTGTGATGTCTTGTGGTCAGTAGATTGATTGACATCTTGGCAAGTCACACCCATCTCGGTTGCTGTGTGGGAACACAGGCAGAGCAAGAGGAAAGTACACATGTGTGTTGCACGGCCCAAAGAGCACACAATACCAGGCCAGTCCTCCCATAGGCTCAAATGCTCATAGTTCACACACACAGACCATGGCTGCCCCGTGACAACTCCTGAAAATACTTGGGAGAATTTTTGTTTTCTTACACCTTCAAATTAGACTCTCTACATCTAGAGGATCTGCTTTTCAGAGCAGTACCTATTGCACCAGGGCACTCCGCAACATCCCTACTGAATTAAAAAAACTTCCTTTTGCCTTGTATTCCTCATGACTGTTAACTGGCAGGAAAAGAAAAGAGTTAACATTATTGGCAAATCCATTAACTCTCATCACAAGAAGTATGTCTGCTGTTACACCACGAGTGCCTGAAGGAAAACATGGGCAGCTTAAGTAATGAACCCATTGATCACTTTATTTGACAATTTTAACTTTAAATAGGCCAGGTGAACAACAACGGCTTCATGCAGACATGATAAACGGAGATTCAGTCCCCTCAGTTAAGACAGTCTGGGTCACCCTTTCAGACAAGACATCCACGGTGATAGAAATTTTTCTTGAAAAACTGGGAATCTATAAATTGTAGTAAAGTTGGCAAAAGTTGGCAGTCTTAAAATTATTTAAGATTGGGGGTATGGTGTCTTCCCAAAATCCTTTTCTCAAAACTATTCCCACATATTGTGTCTGGAGACTCCTAGCAAATGTGTGTCCAGGTGGTGAAGTGATGTAGGAAATGAATTGAGCAAGGACTGCAGAAGATGCTGTCCAGGCCCTGCCTGTATCTCCCTCACTGCCAGTGCTCCCATCTCCCAGCTGCCATGCGTATACATGTCTCATGGCTCACAGGCTCTCTCCTGTCTGAAAAACTGCTTTGGTCTAAGGGAATCACTTCACCAGAACAGGCATGGACACTTATGCCCTTTACCTTGTAATGAGCTGCAGTCAATGACTTGCTAATATGGAGTAGAAAGCCTGTCCTTATCTGGAGCTTAGACAAACCTATGATTCAGAGTTTTTTATTCAATTAGTTTAATAGAAGTACATCTTTATATGGCTCCTGGCCCAATTTCTATCCTGATTTTTACACATTTTTTTTAATAAATCACTTGCACCAGGATTCCATGTCAAGCTCTGCTTCAAGAGAACTCTGGCTTAGGACACAACCACTCAAAAAGGTTGGATCTCTCAGTTTAACAAAGAAATGACAATAGTTGGTATAGTAAACAATATTTTAAAGATATGAACACAGTGTTCAGAAACAAAGTAAGGCAAAATGATAAACCAGACAAATGTGAACTAAAAAAGAAATTTTTAGAACTGGTGTTGTAGCTCAGTGGTAGAACCATTGCCTCTCATGTGTGAAGTCTTGGGTTTGATCTCCGGCATGGGAAAAAAAAAAAAATATATATATATATATATATATATATATATATCAGTGTCTAATTCCAGTAAAATAATAATAGACATGATGGACAAACAAATAGTGGTAAATCCACACATTCACCAAACAACATATTGCAACTCAATTTAAAATGTCTATGAATAAAAAATCAGGTTAAGTATAACCAATTTGATGTGTATTTGTGAAATGAAATTGGTGCTAATTATTTTCTCCTATACAGGCTCTATTTCTCCACTTTCAGTAGACCACCATTTTTATATAGAAATGAAGGCATTTAATTCAGAGTGTTTTACTCAGGAATACAGAGTTAATTCAAAGGTAGCACTGAGCACCTCAATTTAAGAGTGACTTGTCCAAAATATCCCCTCTTCTGTCCATTCCTACAACTGGAATCTTTTCCTTGCTGTCTACTTGATTCTCGGAACTTCCCAGATTTAGAGAGAGATTTGCTCAAGCTGGCTCCTGTGTCTTTTTGGTATGTCTCCATCATTCTTTGAATATTTTCTTTCTTTCCAGAACATGCACAAAAAAAGATGTTTTATGCCCATGTTTTTACATTCCATACCTCAGTTCTGGAGTCACATTTCTCCAAGGAGTCCTGGTACTTTTCTAAAGTAGTTTTAAGAGTATGAAAGTAATCTCCAAAACTTGGGAGCTTAATGGAATTTTCTTTTCACTCTTTCTTATTAAAATATTTTGGTAAAGTAATTTTCTATCATCCACTCCAAATGTATCTGAGCCAGAATGGGCTTGCATAAATTTATCTGAGTCTGACTACAAACTCTTTTCCCATGTAGCTTAGATTTCCCACACATTTCAACCAAATCCTCACTAAAATAGTCCATTGGTTTCCACCTTTTCAATCCTATAACAATGAAATCTACTTCCTTCAGACATTATGTTAACAAAGTTAAGACAGATAAAATAGAAACTAAAGTTTAAAATTGTTAAGCTTTATTCTTCTCAGGGAAAACATTATCAAAAATGTGTAAATGTAGAAATAGTTTTCATTTTATATATGTTTTCCGCTTTATAAAGGATAATATATGAACATATTTACTTAAGTCATAAAATCATAAATAGCCTTGGAAGGGAAAGAAAATATGTCAGTACAATGTCTAAATTTTTTGATGAACATTAAAAGATAGAATTCTTTAAGATGTTCAAATTATTAAAATAGTTAAGCAATATGTGTTTTCATGTTTTATATAACGTAGGATTTAAAAATATATTTATTAAAATAATAAAATTATGTTTTTGTGGCCCTTCAAGACTCTTTAAGATAATTCTGTCAAACAATTGGAATTTCAGTTATTTCACATCTGATTTGCTGTTTAATTTTATTTTGGTTCTTTTGCCCTTGTGTTTGAGTTGCTCATTTTAGATGTACTTTTGTTTCCCTCAAGTTCTAATAGCTGCTGTTTTCTATTATTACCATTTTGGAAGTTAACACGAGTAAATACAATTAAATAGCTTTTCCTTAAAAAAACTTTATACTTTCCTTTCAGGTAGCTGTGATGGTAAATTTTATTGAACATGAAGCTCTAATGATGATTACCATAATCATCTTCTTTCTGAGATTCTATCTCACACAAAATTCTAGTCCATCAGGCTTTAATAAACCATTTTCTCTCATTTACTGTCACATTGCTGAAACTGTAGTTATTGATTTTTAAATATGAAAACCAACAAAAACATTTTTTAAAAAATAACCTTTTCAATGAAGAAGATAGCATGATGGTCATTTAAAAATGGACCTTATAATAATTAACTAAATTTAAAAGACAGTCTCCAATATTTTTGTTAAAATGTTTCTTGCATCTCATTTTATTTCTTGTTCATGTTTTAAAGGATGAAATTGACAAACTTATCTTCAGAATCTCTAGAATAAAATCTTGTGTTTAAATACTACGTGTATTTTCATTTAGCATACTGAATCCTTTAGTAAATGAAAAAAATATTATAATGATATCTACTTTCCAGAGTTATAATGAGATTCTTGTAGCAATGTAATGTGTGTGAAGTACACTGCCAATATTTGTTTACACATTTAGATTGTCATTGGGTGCCTCTTATATGCTGAGAGAGGTTTCATTATATAGACATTGGTTCCTGCTAATATTTACTTATATGGTAGAACTTATGGGTAATAAAAATAATAGCAATAATAACTTTTCATCTTGTTCCAGATCTTACTGTCCACCATTAAATGATAAACTTGCTTGAAATAAGGTCATGCACTTGAAGAAATAAAGTCACATTAAAAATTGCATAGCCTTATTTACAGGTAAATAGATGGAGTCAGAGAATATAATGCTAAGTAATGTTAGCCAATCCCCAAAAAAACAAATGCCGAATGTTTTCTCTGATCTAAGGATTCTAACTCATAATGTGATGGTGGGGGGGGTGGGGAGGGGACAGGGGAGGAATAGACCAACTCTAGATAGGGCAAGGGGAAGGAGAAAAAGGGTGAATGGGGGTAAGAAAGATGGTGGAATGCAATGGACCTCATTACTCTAAGTACACTATGAAGACACAAATGATGTGACTCTATGTTTGTACCACCAGAGACATGAAAAATTGTGCTATATATGTGTAATATGAATTAAAATGCATTCTACTGTCATATATAACAAATTAGAATAAATTTTTAAACATAACCCCTACAAATCAATAATAATTATAAAAAAATGAATAGCCTTAATGGCAGTTTTAAAGTTTAACAGTTTCAGTCACCTTCTACTTTGTATATCTTGTGTAAGCTTCTCAGAATTACATGTGCTTTCTAAAACAGTGCTCACGTAACTGTCAAATCTTAACTATGCAAAGGAAAGGTCAGACTTCAGCAGATAATTCCTGTTTCCATGGAAACTGACTCTGTTTAGGAATAAGCTGTAAGTGCTTATAAATAATCATGGATTCAAAGAGTTCATTACCTTCCTGACAGGTGTAGTGATCTACATCTCCCTGAGGAAGGGCCAAGCCGTAGATTAGCTTGAAAACTTTGAATATTGATACTAATTTATCTGTCTTTAAGAGAAATGCATGGCATACTCTTCCAAATAAAAATCCAATGTTAAAATAAATCATATTTTTATTGAAGCAAATCATTTACTAAATACATAGGCTTTTTCACTAACAGTCACAAACCTTTATTTCTTTTGCTCCATGAAGGAGTGGGCAAGATACTGAATGAATTCACTTTACACCCTGTGGGTATCTGTGATACTGTTGAAGGACACTGCATTAGGTCTGCCAGATCTCTATGCATTTTACACAATAACACAGAGAAATAACAGCATTTACACTGATGCCATGAAGAGCCAAGGGAGAGCCACTTGAAAAGAGTAAGGTGTGAATTGGAAAATATTTTAAAGTAAATTGTTTTAGAGACCTATCAATTTAATAAAAGATCCATCAGTAGAAACAAAGATGGAACTGGATATGGACCACTTCCACATGAAATGCATAATATCTGGAATAAATTACTCATGTTTGTATTTGCCCATTACCATCATAAAATTGTTATTATTAGACCAACATTGATAATGAACTTCTTGGGGAAAGTAGTAGGTGGAAAAGCTAGTTAGTCTGTTACCCTTTTTTTCCTCATATTCTTTTTTCAATTATTTTTCCTTATTTCTTCTTTTATATTCTTTTCTCCATTAAGTTTCTCAAATGATCTTAATAATTCTTTATGAATAAGCACAATTAATGAAGAGTTCATGAAGACACCATAAAGTTATTCAGGAGTTTTTAAGTACTGTATATATTATTTTGCTTTAAGATGGCATCATGTCTAATTTTGTTTAATCTTTCCTTTCCCAAACATCCAATAAAATACTCTTGAAATGAGACTTAAAATTGGAATAACTTCAAAAATGTGAATTTATATCAATCATTTTTAAAAGTCTAGGAGTGCAGTGGTACTTGCACAAAATCACAGTGGCTTAGGAAGCTGAGGCAGGAGGATCATAATTTTGAAATTAGCTTCAGCAACTTAGTGAGGCTCCAAGCAACTTAATGAGATTTTGTCTCAAAAACTGAAAAAGAGATAGGAATGCTACTCAATGGTTATGTGCCCTTGGATTCATTCTAGGAGGAATGTCTCCTAATAGAGTTAAAACTAAAATGAAAAGCAAAAATAGTGGCTTTTCAGCTGGAAATAGTTTAAAACAAACTGTACAATGTGAGTGATTGATGGTCCCCATAAGAGATATGACCTGTATAACAATTAACTCTCTCTCTGGTAATTGCACATCATCAACCTTTGCCACAGGATGAATATTTACTTGGAGATACACAGAATCAGAGGATGAGTTAGGATTTATAATAGTACAGTTATATTATAAATTATAAATAGCAAGTGCTTGGATTAAGAGACAAGAGAGGAATCAAAAAATTTACAAGAGTTTGGATGGAATTCTATTATTCAATTCTCTTCTTTGCACAGCAAATGCTAACTCATCCTTTAAAACAAAGCTCAAATTGAAAAAATCCTGAGTTAGAAAGAATGATTGCTCTCTTTTTCATACTTTCAAAAAAATTCCAATATGTATCTTACCAGTATTAGAGTTACCAGAATGTAGAGTTAGATTCTACCATGTTGGGCTCTGTAGTTGTACACTTGACGTCCCACCTGTAGTCATTGCTTGATGCGTATTTACGGGATTAAGTGTGTCATCATTCAGTTCTGTCTTTCATATCCAATACATAGAGTTTGCAAACAAAGGCTACAAATATGAAAAGAATTAAGTTAGTGATAGTTGGACTTTACAATGGTCTTTCAAACAGAAAGTAGAGAACTCTGTAACTACTTTCACAATAAATGGTTCAAACTACAAATAATAGCTTCAAACACTGAGAATAAGAGGACTTTGAAGATGACGGTTTCACCACATTTTGAGGAGTCTCTTTGAAAGGTTATTTAGCTCTTTCATCTGTGTGAACTACAGGCAATCTTTCCTGAATCCTACTTAATAAATAAAAAGTATGGGATTACAATGTGCTGTCTTCTTGTACAAGATAACCTTGAAAATATTCTTTTAGATTGATGTTACTTTAACACTCTTGAAGAGAGGTACTTAAGTTGTGATCAACTTTTATGTCTCTTTCTGTTTTACCATAGAATGAAGGGAATAATTATGAGCTCTGTAAACTTGGTATGGGGGATATACTTGTTGCTGAGTATTGTTAAATTGTCAAGCACACCCACAGTTCTGATTTTATATTGTATGGCAGCTTGATCTGATCAGGGTAATATAGGAATGAGGATTTGTTATTTAAACATCATCCTTTCCACTTCAACTCTTTGTAATTGAATCTTTTTCTACAAACTAAAATTTAATTTGGAAAAATGTAATCAATTGATGTCTATTTTAAGTAACTTTTGTAACATTGTTTTTTTTAATAACTTTATATTACTTATTTATTTTTTAATGCGGTGCTGAGGATCAAACCCCAGACCTTGCATGTTCGAGGTGAGTGCTCTACCGCTGAGCCATAACCCATGCCCCTTCATGTCTATCTTTATAAAGAAAACAATGTATTATTTATTATTGAAATTTGAAAGGCAGCACATAATGATCAGGATTGGTATCAATAATGAGTATTAGAAGCATGTTCAGCTGTACTGAATAGTGAAATTTAGATTTACTTGTCAATATAATAATATATAAAATTATTTATTTCAATAAAAAAAATAAAATAAAATAAACTCTTTTGATTTGCTTGATAATTGCAAATCTTTAATTTTGTATTTGTTGTGTACTGTGAATGGGAGACTTAACATCTAATTTTAGTGTTTTGATAGTTTTTGTACTACTGATTCCCGAATCCGTGGATTAAAATTATACTGGCTGTTACGTCCCCGTCTTATGTGTACATGTGACAGAAGAGGATGATGGGTGATAAATATGTATGCAGAGTAAAGTGATGAGGGGCAGATGGAGGGAAGATTTAGCAAAGACATAGGAATTTCAATTTTTGCCACATTAGGTCATAAATTCCAAAAGACTATTTTTTAAAAACACTGTATTTCCAATTCCTAGCACAGTGCATGGCATATGACAGAAACTCGGTTTTTTGTTTTGGGGTTTTTTATTGTTGTTGTTTTTGGTGAATAAATGTTTACCACATCTGTGTTATTACATATGTAGCATCTAAGAGAAGAGTTAGATGCTAGAAGAATTTGTGCTTGGAAGGGATTGAAAGAGGAGGTAGAATGAGAAAAAAAGCAGAGAAAAGATTGAAGCCGAGGGGGTTTGAAAAGCAAGAGTGACATGAATCTGTCACTTGAAACCCCAAACCTACCATTAATCAATTTAGCTACTTTTTTTTTTCAGGTGTTTCTCTTTGTACATCACTGTCTCTTCAACCAGGAAAGAACTGTGCATGTGTTTTATGGGAATATTTATTCAATGAAGTAATTCAGAACATAAGACAGAACAGATTCTTGGCTGCGTCTGAACAATTTGTTTCAAAAAAGTCAGTTCTAAACATTACTGTCTGTGATAAAAGGAAGACATTGGGAAGATCTGCCTTATCAAGACCCAGACCTCTCACATCCATCAACTTTGATGAGATCACCTGCACTATGGGGTGGGGAGGGAGAAGAGATTCTGAAATGGCACCCACCCTTCTGTCTTTTCTATGTAGTCATCTCAGAACAGCAGAGAACTGCCCACGGTACTCATTGTGAGGATTTTAAATATCAAAAAGACATTTTTTTTTTCTTTTTGAATGGAGAGCAGCTGTGCTAGGCCTCCAAAGAAACAGAGCTAGAGACAACCTGATATCCGTTTCTAATCTAGAAACTTAGGAGTGCTTTTACTTCCTTAAAAAATAAACCTTTGTCATAATATAAAATACCACAATTGCTAGGTTTCACTATTATAATTTTCTTTAGTTCCTTGAAATTATAGTTCAAACCTGAAACATAAAATTGACCATGACAAGAAAAAATCTCTTTGTCTTTCACACTCAACCATCTTCAAATGACAGTACATTTCTGAGAAATGTTGGGGTGTGTTTTGTTACCTTAATATGCTCAAAAGACATCTTCTCACATCTTGTTTTCTGTGATGTGCTTATTTCTCAGAAATTCTTGCCAGAGGATTGTTTTTTACTTCGAGAATATATTTTGAAACCGTCACAATGAAAACATGCTTCATCTTCTACTAGAATTATTTCATTGATGTTTTCTTATCCTCCACTTTCTCTAATCTCTTTTCTTTTCCTGGGCCTGTTAAGTGAATTTTTCCTTTAATTTCTTTTCTTCTCTATTTTCTATTTCCACTTCTTTTTCTTTTTACATATATACATTGCAGCTGTTCTCTTGGCTTTTAAAAACTTTCTGCTAACTTTTATAATCCCTAATAATCTTATTACCTGAATGTTCTTTTTGAATAGCATTATGTTCTTATTTCATTCGTTTGGAGATGCTTGCTTTTAATGATTTATTTTTTTTTATTCTTATTGAATTTTGAGAGTTCTTTATATATACTGGTTAAAAGATCTTTATCAGTTGTTATTTGCAAATATTTATTTGCATGGCTTACCTTTTCATTCTCTTACCATTATCTTTGATTGAGCAAAAGTTTTTCATTTTGATGAAGTCCAATTTATCAGTATTCCCTTCCTCCCTTCCTTTCTTTCTTGTCAGGGTCTTGCTATGTTGCCCAGGCTGGCCTTGAACTCACCATCCTCCAGCCTTAGCCTACTAAGTGGATAGGATTACATGCATGTGCCACCATGGTGGCCAATTTATTGATATTTTCATTTACAAACTGTGCTTTTGGTGTCTTTTCAATGAATAATTATTTAATCTAAAATCACAAAGATTTCATCCTATTCTAAGAGTTTTAGAACTTTAAGTTTTGTAGCTAGGTTTTGATCCATTTTGTGTTAATGATATATAGTACAAAATGTGGATTATGATTCCATTTTTATATATGGATATTGAATTACTTTAGCACAAGATGTTAAAAAAAATTCTTTCTCCATGAAATTGCCTATCATATCTTTGTCAAAAACCAATTTTCTATGTTTTGAGAGTTTTTTTAGTCAGCTTTTCATCTCTGACCAAAAGACCAGACAAGAATATTCTAGAGGAGGAAAAGTTTATTTGGGGGCTCATGGTTTCAGAGGTCTCAGTTCATAGATGGCTGACTTCCTTGTGTTTTGGGCACAAGGAAAGGCAAAGCATCATGGATGAAGGGTGAGGAGGAGGAAAGCAGCTCAGGAAAATGATTCAGTTCACGAGAGCAAGGAAACAAAGAGAGCTCTGCTAATCAGGGACAAAACATGAACCCCCCAAACACACCCCCAGTGATTTACCTCCTACAGCCATACACTATCTGCCTACAGTTACTGCCCAGTTAATCCATATAAGTGGATTAATCCACTGATTAAGTTACACCTTTCATAATCATTTCACCTCTGAATATTCTTGCATCGTCTCACACATGAACTTTTGGGGGACATGTCATATCTAAACCATAACAAGGGTCATTCAAGACTCTCTGCTCTGTTTCATTGCTCCATGCATTCTTGCCAATGCCATAGATTTATCGTGATTCAACAGACAGTATGAATCTTCTCACTTCATACTTCCTTTCAAAAATTGTGGCTATTTTGCTTTCTTTATCTTTCCATACACATTTTAGAATCAGCTTTTCAATATACAAAAAAGCCCTGCTAAGATTTTAATTAGAATTGCAATGAATCTGTAGGCCAATTGGGTTTTATATAGTTCTATTTATTTTTCTTCTATGATTTCCTTTAATAGTGTTTCATAGTTTTCAAGCATCCGGTTCTTGCACATTTTTGCTAGGTTTGTATCTGTGTATTTTATTTTTATTTTTTATTTATTTTTAATTTTTTAGCAGAAAACAGTTTTATTTGGTTGCAGTAAGGTTCAGAGGGCACAGCTTTTGTTGTAATCAATTAATCCCCTGAACCCCGAGTTCAGGGAGTTCTGTGTATTTTATATTTTTGATGCTATTATAAGTGTTTGTGCCAGTTATTAGTTTTTTTCCCATATTCTAGACGATATTTTTTGGCTCTTAATTCTCAGGGGCTAGGATATTGTTGAGCATAGATTAAACACTAGTAAAAATATTTGTTGATCATTGGCCTTTGGGAAATTTTGAGTTGTTTCTCTGATTCTATTTATTGTATTATCTTGAACAAGACACACAACCTTCCCAAGCCCCATTTTATCTATTTGAAAACAATATAATGGGTCTAAATGCTAAGTTTATTTGATATCATTTAACTTACCTGATTTGGCGAGTAGAACACTGACCGACCTGAAATGAATTGCCAAAGCATATCTACATCCTCTTGGTCTAAATTAGGTGGAAGGATTAGCAGGAGTTTATGGTAGAGCAGGGAGGAAACTTACCAAAATTTTTCTCAATTCAGTCCATAGTCCAGCTAAATTAAATATTCCTAGCATTAAATGTTTGAAACTTTAACCACATATATTTATTAAAATTAGTGAACTGAGTTAGAGAGTCATGGTAACATCTGCTCATTTCTTCCTCCAACTCATAACTCTGAGACATTAATCAAGGGGGGAATATTTTCATGGTGTGGATATTCTCTATGATATGACTATTGCTAAGTGCTCTCATAATAATCATTCCTAGCTGGTAAGCCTGTTATGCATGGTAACCTTTACACCAAAGGGAATACAGTGACTACCATTCCAAATAGTAACAATTCCAATTATCTTCTCACTTCCCCATTCCACCTGAGATTGTACCTGTTTCATTACTCCCTGGTCACTCTTTGTCTTAGAGTGCTACAAGAGAAGAAAAGAATTTTCATTGGCTGTTTATTCCTAAGATTAGTTCAGAGGAGTGGGGGTCTAATTATTATGGTCTTACATATTTAATCATACTTAAGGAGAGAGAGAGTTTGGTAATACTGAAATTTCATCACTCTTATGGTCAGGTCTCTCTGAACAGTACGAAGCATTATTGCCTTTCATTTAACTCAAATTATTGCATTCTAAGTTAAAACTTTGAGTATTAATCTTACCCTTTTCCAAAGTCAAGATAATTACAGCTATATTCCTTTACAAAAGAATTCTCTCTTTAAAAAAATTGTTACATTCACTATTATTCCTCTTTACCTGTACAAATAAGATTGTGTATCTACTACTCAATGGAAACTGTTCTGGCAAAAGCCTACTGTAGCTCCATTTTATTCTTCTTTTACTCCAATATGTCTTCCAGTCACTTAAAGCCATTTGCCACCATTTTCTTGGCATCTTCTCCTTTCTTGGATTCCATAACATGCCTTTGTGTGTGTGTGTGTGTGTGTGTGTGTGTGTGTGTGTGTGTGTTTTTCTGGGGATTGAATCAAGGACCCCAGGCATTCTAGGCAAGCAGGCTACTATTGAGCTAAATCTTCAACCCCCGGCACTTCTTAATGTCAGTTTTAGTTTCCTCTTTCACTGCATTTGTTTTTTCTTTTGCAAGTTTACCAGAAACAGAGAGGCCTTGCAATTAAAAAGGGGAAAATGTAGCAAAGACCTGGAGAGGTTGATAATCAGGGGCTAGTTGGGAGGGGTAGTTATGGTGGAAAGATGACCACTCCACTGCTCATATTATAGTCGTTCTGGAATATGGGCACGAATGCAATTGAAGAGGGGAAGAACTTGAATCAACTAAGATTAACTTTGCACATTAAGTGAAATGAAAGCTTAAAAGAGAAATTACATTTAGTTGTAGAAACAAAGTTGTATCTTGGCAAATCTGTTACCTTAGGTTTATGTTTGCCACATATAGCACTTTTTAATAGGCTCTCCTTACATATCATTGAATTTGATAATATGAACAAGAGAAGTTTATTCCAGTTGCTCTCCATTCAGAGTTAAAAGACTTTCCTAAGGTTCATGAAATTCAGTCACAATAAGGAAGACATTGGATTTCAGGGTCTTTGCTCCACAATGGCTTCTTTTTTTCCATTAGACTACACAACCCTAGTGGCTGAATGGTTATTTAATAATTGCACATAAATAAAGATCTATCATCACCGAGACAGAAACTTTGCCTATTTTAAATACTTTCAAGCCAAACCAGTTGATAAAGTTATCAACAGCACCTGTTGCACTTCAAAACATACTGAGTCATATACCTTTGTCCCTTTAATGTCTAAGAATGATGGATGTTGACTTCAAATTAGAGGAATAGCATTTCAGAGTTAGGTTCAACATCTTCTGCAGCCACTCTCATTTTACAGGTAGGAGAACAGAGGTCCAGAAAGGTCATGACTTTGGCACATTGCTATGGTTGGTTAGTGACAGAAGCAAAGCCCGGACCAGGGCTGACATTATATTGCATTTACTGAAACTGAGAGTGGTTTCTATTTTGGTTGAGTTGTAGAAGCTGAAGTACAAGCAAAGCAAGTCGAATTTACTGTGTCCCAAGCTTCCTGGGCTAGATGTTCCTCTAGGCCTTTTGTTGCCCATTATCAGAGTATTTTGGTAAGCCTATTACAGGTATTTGTGTTATTAAAGTAATAACCTTTCCTTAGTAAATAGGAATATTTTCAGCTTCTGAAGATAGAGATTGCCTCAAAGAGTATTTGCTTAGGGTGTGGTTGGTGGTAAATATGTCTTTGGTCCATTAGCATCCAGCCTGCAGCATCATTTTCAATAGTTTTCTTTCTTTCTTGCAGCAGGAGGCGGAGGTGGTGGTACCGGGTATTGAACTCAGGGGCACTCAACCACTGAGCCACATCTGTAACCCTATTTTGTATTTTCTTTAGAGACAGGGTCTCATTGAATTGCTTAGTGCCCACTTTTGCTGAGGCTGGCTTTGAACTCGTGATCCTCCTGTCTCAGCCTCCTGAGCCACTGGGATTACTGGTGTGCACCACCACACCAGGCTCAATGGTTTTCTTGAAAAGATTTGAAAATTATACAATTTTCAGCAGTCTTACGAAGCATCCAGGTCTTAGATTCTTATTTTATTCCATTGTGGGATGGTTATACAAATTGCTGCACTTCCCAATTGCATATTATTATTCTTATTTTTCCCCCTTTTTCTAGCACTTGGTTACTTTTAATCTCAAATTCAATTATGTCTCCACAGTTTTCCTTCATCACAACCCCCCTCAACTTGGACAGCCAAGGTACTTCATTCCAGACAAGGATACTGTTTTAATTCATCAACCATGTGGTCAATTAATTAACCTAAATTCTTGAACACCTGTCAAGTCTTGCTGAGTTGGCAGGTTCTTCTTTCCCTACTTTCATTTTATGCTTTGTCTTTTTGACTAGTCATTTGGTAAAGTTCCAGTGATGAATAATGTGGGTTTGCTGCAGGTGAAGGATGTTTTAAAAGTGGAAATCTGAGCTCCAAGCCTCTTTCTGTGCCATACCAAAGCACATTAAAATCACATCTATTCTATCTTGACCCAGCTGTGTACACAATTTCCCAAGACTCAGTATCAATGACTAAAGTGTTAGGAGACTGATAAAATTATGAGGCTGAAATTAGACTACGATGTTAATCTCTCCAGTCCTTCTGATGTCTAAGGCTTAGCTCTTTTTCTAACCCTCCGAGTGTCTCATACTCTAGTAAATGAAGGCACCCGCTGGCCCTTCAACTGATTCAGTGCTTCCCTTGACCCATTGGATCCACTGGTGATGAGCTAGGTGCTTCTAGAATACAAGCCACATCAGAAAGCTTTCCCTATGTAAGACAAGGGGCCCAGTCTTTCATACTCCCATGAGCTGTCTTGAGAGTTTGTGCATAGCTTTCCCTGTCAAGTGGCTCCTATAAATACAGGGTGGTTTTCTTGATGAAGAGACATCTTTTTTTTTTAACTTTCTTTTTTAAAAGTTTATTTCTGCTATCAAAGAACAGAATTATGACAGTGTAATTTAACAATCCTAATTGGCTTCATTTTTAATTTTAAAATCAGGTAACACTTCATTCCATAAAACAGAATCAGTTTTCCTATGAGCCAAGCACTCCTCAAAAATAATTTGATGAGTTAACATCAGATTATTTATTTTGCTTACACAAAATAAGGGCAAGGGAACTTCACTATTTCACCAGTTGAGAATGGCTGTTTTCCCCCCAATCTAGATTTCTCTGGGAGGACCAGATGTGTCAGCTTGGTTTGATTGTCTCCATGTTGTTGGTTTTTTTCCTCCCCCTGGAATATTGTCTCTGTTGAAAAACTGGCTTCAAAAAGAAGGTGGCAGCAGGAAAATTTCAGAATCCAAAGCTTAAAAATAAGTCTTGGGAAGTGTGGTGTTATTTTCTGTCTCTGGGAGAGATCATCTGGTGTCTGAGGCCTGGGGACTGAGGCAAAGTCCCCAGCCGCCCATCCAGGAGATGTCACTCTCAGTAGCGTCTGGTGTCCTGAACTTTGCTCACCCAGGATGATGGTGGGTAAGGAGCAGAAGGTCACAGGGGCCCCATGACCCTCTGGGAGACAGAGCTCTCCCTGGGCAGACCCCGGGGCTGAGGGTCAAGGCCAGGAGAGAATCATGTCAACGACTCCCTGCCTGTGGTCCCTGAGGTCCTGGGGCAGGGATGCAGGAGGCAGCTAGTGTCATAAGATGTCCCCATCCCCAGTCAGGCTGGGCGCCTGACTAAGCAAGGAGAAAGTCGGTGTCCCTCCTCAGGGCCTGGCCCCTGCACCTGGTCTCACTTCCTTCCTGGCACTGCCTGGAAGGGGAGGAAGTGAAACCCAGGGTAAGGCCGGGAAGTGAGGCCACCACCATCACATTCAAGTTCAGGATGTGACAGCTCAGTCTGCCCCCCAACAGGCCCCATACTCAGCTCCCCTTCATGGGCCATGTCCCTTCTGAGAGTCACGCCCTGCCCTTTATAGGTTCAAGGACCCAGAAATTCCAGGGACATGTCCATATTTAGGCCCTCAGATCCGGAAGTTCCTCAGGCACACATCCATGTTTAGGCCCCCAGATATGGAAGTTCCTCAGACATCCATGTATAGGCCCCCGGATACGGATCCAGAAGTTTCAAAGGTGCACATCCATGTTTACATGCCCGAATCCAGAAGTTCCTCGAGCGCACATCCATGTTTAGGCCATAGCATCCAGAAGTGCCTCAGGTGCACATCCATGTTTAGGCTCTAGGATCAGGAAGTTCCTCAGGTGTCCATGTTTACGCCCCCGGATCCAGAAGTTCCTCAGGCGTCCATATTTAGGCCCACGGATCCAGAGGTTCCGCAGGCGCACGTCCATGTTTAAGCCCCCAGGTCCGGAAGTTCCTCAGCATCCGTGTTTAGGCTCTAGGATCCAGAAGTGCCTCAGGCACACCTCCATGTTTAAGCCCCTGGATCCGGAAGTTCATCAGTCCTCCATGTTTAGGCGGTAGCAACCGGCAGTTCTTCAGGCACACATCCATGTTTAGGCCCCCAGATACAGAAGTTCCTCAGACATCCACGTTTAGGCCCCTGGATCTGGATCCAGAAGTTTCAAAGGTGCACGTCCATGTTTAGGCCCCCATATCTGGAAGTTCCTCGGGTACACATCCATGTTTAGGCCATAGCATCCAGAAGTGCCTCAGCTGCATGTCCAGGTTTAGGCCCCCGGATCCAGAAGTTCCTCAGGCATCCATATTTAGGCCCACGGATCTGGAGGTTCCTCCATGTTTAAGCCCCAGGATCCAGAAGTTTGCTGGGTACATGTTCATGTTTAAGCCCCCGGGTCTGGACGTTCCTCAGGCATCCATGTTTATGGCCCAGGATCTGGAATGCCTCAGGCATCCATGTTTAAGCCCCCGGATCCGTGAAGAAACATCTTGATGAAGAGGTCTTTGTGTTTAACACAGCAGCTGGACCCCCGTAAAATAGGGAAAGGCCCCTTAATACCAGAGCATCTACCAAATTGGAGCCTTTTCCATCACTTCCTCTGTGCTCACACATCAGGTGATTGTCATTTGTGTATCTTAGGTCTCATCTACCCCATACCCCCTATATAGCTGGAAAATTATAAGCATTCAAAAGCAACTAGAGAATTCTATTCTTATGCTAATAGAGATTCCAAAAGATTTAACACGAAAATTATAGCTCAGATTTTTTTAAAATGGGCTTCAATTGAGTGCTTGCAATGCAAATATAAATAAAAGTCTCAGGTTAATGTTTGTGATTCTTAAACTAAGGATCTGTGAACAAGTAATTTATAAAAAGTAACAGATATATAAGCATATGAAAAAATTATTAGCTTCTTTGGCAATCAAAGTAATACAATTTAAAAATGATATTATGTAACAGACATAAAATTGGTAAATACTACAAATAATCTTAATACTCTGTGTTGGTATGAATGTGAAAAATATATATATACTCATATGGCTTAGGAGAATTTAAATTGGTACAGTCCTTTTTGGAGGGTTATTAATTTAACAACAGGCACTCAAGTACATACCCTTTGTATAGTGATTTCATGTTTTGAATTCAAACTAAAGAAATGATTGAAAGATACCCAAGGAAAAATTTTATTCATTTGTTATAATGACAGTGAAAAATTAAAGACAATAGATCTAAAAATCAGTGATAACTAATTTGATGTACTTATAAAATAATCTATTAGGCCTTTGAAATGATGTCAATGTGTTTATTGACAGATACTTCTAACGCATAAAGTTTTAAAGGCAAGTTATTAAATAATTATGGTTTAGATAGGACAAATGTGTCCCGAAAGCTCATGTGTGAGGTAATGCAAGTGGGTTTAGAGATGAAATTATTGGGTTCTGGGAGCCTTAACCTAATCAATGAATTAATACCTTCACAGGGATTAACTGGGAGGTAACTGTAGGCAGGTAGGGCATGACCGGAAGAGTTGGGTCCCTGGGGGAATGCCTTTGGGGTGTACATTTTGTCCTTGTTGAACGGAGCTCCTTCTGCTTCCTGGTGCCATGTCTTGAGCCACATTCCTCCACCACACCCTTGCTCCATGATGTTGTAGCTCACCTGGGCCCAGAGCAATGGAGTTGGCCATCTATGGACTGAGACCTCTGAAACCATGAGCCCCCAACTTTTCCTCCTCTAAAATTGTGCCTGTCAGGTCTTTTTGTCACTGCTGCAAAAAGACTTTCTAACAGTTAATTGTGACTCCTGGTACCATGGCAGGATGCTGGACTGAATAAAGTAAAAATATGAATATATAATTTATAGCAACTCTGTCATGTTGGGCAATTACTCAGCTTCTCTGAGAGTCAATTTTCTCAATTGCAAAATTGAAATAATACCATTTACTCTGCAGAGATATAAGAATTGGAGAAAATATATTTAAAATTCATAGTGCAAATGCCTGGTGCTTAGTAAACCTTTAGTAAATGCCACTGGGCATCACTACTACCACCACCTGCTTTATGCCTGTTTCCATCAGGAGGGAGCTACACCTGTGGTCAGAGCTAGGTCAAGGAGATTGTAGGATGGGGATGCTCAGCACATGCATGTTTTAGATGCTGCAGATCAGGATAAATCATAGACTCATAGCGTATTCCTGTTGGAAAAGATCTTAAGCATCATTTTTTGCTAACCCTCTCAAATTGTGAACGAGATCTGTCAGTGTCAGAGCCAGGGGTGAGCTCAGACATCATCCTGTACTCTCTCTACTCTTTATGTGTCTCAGAAAGGAAAAGAATCTCCCCAAGATACATCTTGAGGGTTCTCAGGACACTGGAACTCTTTCTCTGTCCAGTTCCTGAACTACTCTGTCCTATGAGCAATTGAACATCTACTGTTTGACCTCGTCTAGAATCCCCTTCCTACCTATTCTCTTTGTTTTTTTGATACACTGTTCCTTTCCCTCTTTGCATCCTGAGCCTCCTGACCACAAGGAGTTGGGGCTGTTCTAAGCCTGGCCCTGTGTAGCACTACTTTTCTCCTGTCACAGTTCTAAGGCTTAGGTACACAAACCAAACAGAAGCATTAAGAATCCTTGCGTTTTTAATCTTGTGGGAAGAGAGAAAAGTTCTGTCTTTCCTTTGAGAAAGTGAAGTTGGGATGTCATATGCCTGTATTCGTCTATAACCAGGTTCTCCTCTTACTCTACCAATAGGGGAGGGCCCAGACATGGTAGAACAGAATGAATGAGGCACACAGATAAGCAGATCTAAGAAGTGGTGAGAGGAAATCTCAACCACATCCTGACCAAGTTCACTGAATGAATGGACTTCCTAGTTCTATAAACAAACTTTCTCTCTGCTCTTATTTTGAGTTGAAGTGTTACAATTTTAAACCAATCATTCTGATCAATATAGCACATTGCTTTGGCTTTCATTAGCTGTCACTAATACTTCTAGTATCACACAGGATTCCTCTTCTGTCCTCTGGAGACAGTAGGCATCCGGAATCCCAGGACTCCCTCCTACCCTTGGCTTTTGGCTGCTCATGCTGTGGGGAGGTGAGCTATTTTGTGGGGAAACTAGACACATTTTTGAGAAGCTATCTGATTTTCATGTTTTCCCCACCCACACTTCCTCTATTCACAGTGGTAGAGATTTTAGAAGTTAACTAACATATTAGCCCTGCCATTTTACAGATGAGAAATTGGTGTTTTTTTTTTAAATATTTAAAAATATTAAAAAAAAACCCAGCCGGGGAAATTGGTGTTTTTGAAAGGTTATTTTCTAAGGTTAGAGAGAGACCTTGACTCAAGGGTCGCCTCCCAATTCCTTGACCTGTGGGATCTTTCCAATACAGCAGCCCTTCTTCTCCAGCCTCCCGGGAGTCTTGTGAGAGATTACAACTGCTGTGGTTCTGGCGAGTGAGGAGGATTCAGACCATGTTTAGAAAACAGACCCATCCCACTTTCCTATGTTCATATATGAATACATCACCATGTAACTCTACGTCATGTACAACCGCAAGAATGGGATCGTAATTAGAATAATTATAATATGTCAAAATGCACTCTACTGTCATGTGTATCTAAAAAGAGCAAATGAAAAAAAGAAAGAAAGAAAACAGATCCATCCCTCTACATTCATATTTTTCTTTAATTTAAATATTGTCTTAGTTGTAGATGGACATAATACCTTTATCTATTAATTTTTATGTGGTGCCGGGAATTGAACCCAGAGCCTCACACATGCTAGGCAAACCCTCTACCACGGAGCCACAACCCCAGCCCCTACATTCATATTTTTAACCTAATTACAGAAACTCTATAAAATTAATGTAGAATGAGTATGGAATACAAAGTCTACATCACTTTCATTTGTCATTTTATCTAAAAATACTCAAACAATAGAATATTTTGTCTATATTTATGATACCAAGAGTAACAATTCATTGAGAACAATCTCTTTCAATTTTTGACTGGCTATCATTTCCTGGATATTTCTCCAGTAAGTTTCAATGTAAACGCTAGTATTACAATGAATCCTTTCCCCCCTGCAAAGGACCTGCTTGTCAACAACAACCAATAGGACAGAATGCAGAAATGAAAAATGTGTTGTTCAAAGAACAAACTTAATTTGTTGACAACATTGAAGTGTTTCAAATCCTCCATAAAATCTTGGTTTAGGAGACAGGTGGGGCTGGGCCTCATTCTTACAGTGCACTCTACACAGATATTTGTTGACGTGGTAGAGAAACATCAAGAGCAGATGAATTTCCCATTCTCCACTAGGAAGCAGTGTACAAAGTCATTTATCCTTCCTGTTCAGCCTTGGATATAAACGGTCCCCTTGCTCACATTTTTTATGTACAGACTTCCCTAATCATCAACTCTGTTTAATCTCATTCTTTTTTAAACTGCCCTTTTGGTTCCTGGCTTCATAGAGGATGAATCCAATAAGAAGAATTTGGTGGGGAATTCAGGGAAGGTACTTAATGGTCTTTTTGTTAGGGAGTTCATGTAGGCAAGGAAGCCAAATCTGAACTGTCCATGTGAGTTCCTGAGACAGAGAGTCAATACCACATTGTGTTCTTTTCCTATAAGACCCTTAATTGTTAATCCCTAGAAAGGAGAAGTATGATATCTTAGGTGTTTTATTACAAAGAACTTAGGTGACTGGACTTTCTACATTTTTGGAAGATGTATATTCTTAAGTGAGGAGAATATTTACTTAGGAATATGGAAACCTAGTTTTCTCTTGATGTAGGCCAGCTACATGACATAGGACAAACTCACACCCCAAGCCTCTATGTTAGATTCCCACAAATTTCCCTTATCATTATAATACCCCAGGAGTTGGGATTATGGGTCTTGGGCAGACATTTTTTTTTGTACCAGGGGATTGAACCCAGGGGGCTTAACCATTAAGTCACATCTCCAGCCTCTTTTTGTATTTTATTTAGAGACAGGGTTTCATTGAGTTGGATAGGCCCTTACTAAGTTGCTGAGACTGGCTTTGAGCTCCTGCCTCAGGAGCTCAATACTCCTGCCTCAGCCTCCTGAGCAGCTGGGATCCTAGATGTGCACCACTGTACCTGGCCCAGGCAGACTCTTGTCCCTGGATATATACACAACACAGACCAACTCAGCTCCATAGACTTTCCATGTGACTATCTCATTTCCACCTCCTCCATGTTTCCTGCTAAAAGTAGGAAAGATAATACAAGGAAACAGACATTATTACTGTATGTCTATATGTGACTACATGACCAATATGATTCTGCAGCATGTAGACTCAGAAAAATGAGAAATTATATTCCATCTCTGTATCATATTTCAAAGTGCATAAATGCATTCTACTGTCATGTAAAACTAGTTAAAACAAATAAATAAATTTAAAAAAAGGTAACAAGGGCTCAGCACGACCCTCTCAGTGTCTGCTAAATAATTACTACATGTATCTAGAGACCATTCTGCATTATCTTGGTTTTTAATTGGAAAGATGACTCCTTTCTGAGTAATTCTTCCTGACTTCCAACAGTGGCATTTTTTTTTCAGTTTCTCTTCCTTGAAACCCTGTTAATAAATCTTACTCATAAAAATATTTCCATCATGAAATAGATTTGACAAGCTTTGTGTCCTGTCATTCCCTCAGAAATTCACATTTTTCTGTGAATTTTAAGAGTTCATTAAATTTTTGTTAGAGATTGCTGCTTGATTTTACTGAACCCAGTATGGTAGGAAGAAACAGAGTCTCCAGCTGGGTATTCTAATCCCCAGAACATGTGAATATATCACGTTGCATGGCCGGGGGAATTAGATTGGCAGTTGGAATTTAAGTTTGTTTGTCAACTGACCTTGAGATGGAGATCTGCGTGGGGCTGATATCATCACGGCTCTTCCAAATTGGAAGGTAGAAGCAGAAGAGGCAATTTCAGAGTCAGACATGGAAAGATGGGTCCCTGGTGACTAGGAAGGTAAAAGGAGGAGGTCTCTGGAAACATAAAAGCTCACGTTGTTTTGAGTCACCAACTTTGTAATAATTTGTCATAGCAGCCATAAGACATACATACAAAGTGTTTTTTAAAAGTTATGTGACCATAGTGCCCCCTACTAATATCTCCTGAATCTAGTGTCCTAGAGGGCAAAATGGGAATGCTGACCTTGGCCCTTTGTCCTTCCCTAGATCACCACCGTAATTGTGACACAAGATCCCACCTGGGGAGGAAAGAGACCAGTCCATAATGCTCATTGCTCCATGAATACTCAGAGTCGAATTGGCAGTAAAATAGGTTTCCTTCAAAGATGGAAGAAACTTAACTATTTCAAAGGTTCCATCTCCCAAATCCCTGAAAACAAGTAGGACTTTTAAAGGAGAAGAAGCAGAGAAGGGATAAAAGGCACACATTGATTTAGTTAGCCTGCCTTAGGCCTGCGTGGGCCGTCTCTGTTCCCATCCTGTTTGGCACCTGTTGGAGTTGGGGTCATAGCTTCTACTTTTGGCATGAGGAATGTGTTCCCAATTCAGAGGGGAAGTTGGCCTCCCAATTCATCCTGCCTCACTATCCACTAGAACTTTCTCCAATAATCAAAGTGTTCTATATTTGTGCCATCCAATATGGTACCCACCAACCACAAGTGGCATTAAACACTTAAATGTGGCTGGTGCATTAAACACTTAAATGTGGCCGAGGACAGAAAATTTAAGTTCCATTTTATTTAGATTAACGTAAATAACCACATGAGGCTACTGTATTGGGTAGCACAACTTGAGATCAAAGTTTCCAAATTCATGTGCTTTCCAAATCCATGGGGCTGGCGGATCACAGCAATATAAACAGTAGATCAAATAAGAACAAGGAAGATTCAGAAATAAATACAGCTCTGGGGCATATTGGCCCTTAGACTTCTAGTTCAGAGGCAACAAGAACAATGAACAAACTTTTCCTTTATTTTAATTCTGAAGCCCTGGCCTAAGGGAGAACATTCAGAGTAGGAATCTGAGTCCAGTAGTATAGACTGGGTACCATACAAGAGCATACATAATACATGTCACCATTGACATTACACACAAGGGATGCATATATATTCAGAGTTTTTTTTTTTTTCTTGCAAAGAGCAGTAAAAGTATTTTGTTCTAAGGAAGCCAGATCATCATGACAATTTTCCAGTGGATGGAACTAAATTGTCTTGAAGAAAGGTCGGTATTCTTTTTTGTTTGATCTTTAATTTGCACAGTTGTTGTATGGGTTAGTGGCAACTCTGCTAAGTAGTAATGAGTTCAAAGGAGAGTATCTAAGAAGGCTGAAAACCAGATAAAATTCAGATAAATGTGGGGCTTTCTTAGGAACCTTTGGTTTTAAAATTGTTGAGCTGACTTCTTTTTCCTCCTTCTCTCCCTCCCTTCCTTCCTCTTTGTTTTTTACATACTTTAAGGGGGAAAAAAGATCTGAATCCTTCCCTAAGGGCACCAGCTCACTTAGGTCATGTACTCTTGTTCTGTCTTCTTCTCAGAGGACTCCATCTAGCCTGACACTGTTCTTTCTTGCAGTGGTTTATTTCATTGATCTATTATTCTAGCTCCATGTCTGCAGCACAGAGACCTCCATGGAAATCTGATGGCTGGATGGATTTTCTTTTCTTTTTTGATACCTGGGATTGAATTTAAGGGTACTTAACCACTGAGCTACATCCCAAGCCCTTTTTATTGAGACAGGGTCTCAAAATAAGTTGATAAGGGCCTCACTAAGTTGTTGAGGCTGGCCTTGTACTGGCGATCCTCCTGCCTCAGCCTCCAAGCCTCAGGTGTCTTTTTCCTTTCCATTTTTTTTTCTTTGTCTCCAAAACTCTTTATTTTTGTCTCTATCCCTGATTGCCTCTGACTTTTCCTCTTCTTTCTACCTTCATCTGCCATCTCTGGCCTCCTCATTCCTTCTCCCACATTCTCTCTCCATCATCCTATGAATTGCCTCCACTTCTCCTCTTTCATTTTTCTTTTGCTTTTCTCTCTCACTTTCTACTCTTCTTACTAATTATAGTCCTTCCATCTGTCTTTGATTGTCTGTCCCCCTGTGGCCCCCAGACAAGGTTTTTGAATCCACAAATCTGAGAGAGTAGAAGGATGTAACATTTCAACCTTAATTTTCCAGTTGTTTTCTTATCGGTCAATTTCAGGTCTTTCCAAGGGGTGGAGAATGAGTAACAGGTGCTTTCCATATGAATGTCTTTCTCAGAAGCATCTGGGTAAGATTGTTGATAAAGCCATTGAACTTTGGCTATAGCAGCCTCCTGGTAGCAGCTGTTTTCTTTGCCTATTCTCTTCTTCTTTTTTTTAATCTTAGAAAGTAAGCTGGTAGCATCAAAGTGGAATTCGTTGCTACAAATGAGAGTAAAATGGTGCTTATTGTAGTTTATTTTAGGTCAGAAGAGGTGGGGAGCCAAGCACTAGGGGAAGGGAGCCTGGTTCTGCCATCACCCTCAGCATGACCTTGGGAGACAACTGGTCAACGAGATGAAAATGAAGATGGAAAACTGACAAGGCTTTTTCAGATGCTCAGCTATGAAGGAGCAGAGCCATTGTCCTACCTGATACCTCCTACTTTGCTTTAAATCATTCTGTAACTGGTCAAGTGGGACCAATTGCATGGGCCAATGTGTGTCTAAGTGAATAGCTTGTTCAGTTTATCTAAGGATTGTTGCGGAAACTCAGGGTGTTTGCAAAGCAAATTTTCTTCAGTTTCAGTATCTAGTTTATGTTAATTAAGATAAGCTGTGTGGAATGTATATATATCCCTCCTGTCCTACAATAAACAGCTCCCACTCCTGCTGCATCAATGTACACAAGTTGCTCGTCACTCCCCCACCACCCCCGGTTATTTTGCTGCAGCCGGGCTGTGGCAACATCTGATTGAGCACCCTGGTGATTAAGGAGGTAAAACACATGTGCTTTCCTTAGTCCTCACTGACCTATTTAATCCTTTGGATTTACTGCATTTCTTCTTGCCACTGGACCTTTGCACACATCATTATTTGAAGAATGACTCTTCTTAGTTGGTACTATTACTTCATCGCTATTTATCCCTCCATTCCCTCAGATATCACAGGTCCTCTAAGAATGGGGTTAAGGGTGACCTAGCCACATCCAAATTCTCCTGCCTTTTGTATGTAATTACAAACTTAGTGATTACAGTGGGGGATAAGGCAACTCACCATGAAATTGGAAATATTTACAATTATTGCCTTGGGGGTGAAGGATCCAGAGGAAGCAAACGTGTTTAAAAATTGTGGCCCCAACAGTTGCATCCTACTCAGACTCTTCCATATGAGCCTGAAGGGGAGTCTCCCTCTGTTAGTAATTGTTTTGTGAGTTTGATTTTTCGTTCTTCCCACAGACTGTGTGTTCTTTCTAAGCACCTGTCTGATAGCCTCCCAATAAATCATTCTTTTATTTACCTAGAATCTCCACACTTAATGGCTCGCTGGCATTACTTCACAAACCACTCCCTCTGCAAAATGCCAGGCGCCATCTTGATTTTCTATTCAAAATACATATGTATGAAAAATGACAGGAGAATCAATTCCTATTGTTGGCAAGGAAGAAATCTTGCCATAATAGTCCCCTCTCCCAGACTGCTGGAGTCCAAAGGCTCAGAGCTGGAAGAGATAATCAAATTCACTGGTTTTCCTACTGGGACAATTATGTCCTCTTGGGAGGTTAGATGGCAATGTCTGGGGCCACTTGATGTCACAACTGGGGAAGGTGGTTGCCAGCCAGTGAGCAGAGGCCAAGGATGAGGCTGAAAATCATACAATGCACAGAATAGTCCCACAACAAGGAACTGTCCATCAAAATGTCAATAGTGTTGCAACTGAGAAACTCTGATCTAGATAATTGTATCTGAAACTCTCTTTTTTTCTCGTAAGATCTTGGATTAGTAAAATGTACTTAGTGTCTTTTTTTTTCTTTTAGAAAAATGTAAACTTTTTAAACTTTCCATTTTGAGATAATATCTAGAACTGTGTTGCCTGATAGAGTAGCATCTGGTTATTGAGCACTTGAACTGTGACTAGTCTGAATCAAGGTGGGATGCCTATGTAAAATACTGTTTTTCCTAGCATGAAAAAATTATGTAAAATATGCAGTAATTTTAAAGTGCTGATTGCATGTTGACATGATCATTTTGAAATATTAAAATAAATGAAACAGATTATCAAAATTATTCCATATGTTCATTTATTCTCTTTTTAGTGTGGCTAATGGAAGATTTAAAAATTACATATGTGGTGCAAATGATATTAGTGTTGGACAGCTCTGGCCTAGGAAAGGGTGAGTCAGTGAGTTAGAGATTTTGGACATAAGACATTCTGCTCATATTGAAAGGAATAAAAGATAAAAGAAAGAGTCTCAGTTATCCTTTAAATACTTCACCAGAAGATGTTTGTGAACTCGGGCTATGTGCTAAGCATGGAGCGTATTAAAGATAAGTACCTCTTCTTTTGTGAATAAGTCACAGTTTATTGAAGAAGTCAGACTTAATAAAAGGGATTGCAGAGAATGTGTGTATCAGTGTGTAGGGAGGAGAGGATGATTAGCTGTCTGGATGTATCAGTGGATCTGACTGCAGACGGAGGGAATGGATTGGAGTCGGGTCTCTTTCTCCACTATGGATCATGGCCTGTCCGTTCTCTACTCTGGGGCTTACTGTCTGTAATGTGGTCTTCCCTTCTCTCTGTAAACTAATGTCCTGCCTATCCTAGCCTAAAAGACTGATCCCTGCCTGGACTACTGTAGCCCAGAGGGCTCCTTTGTAATTTCGAATTTCCAGATTTTTGTTTCTTGATTTCAAGAGGTATTTGTGATGTAGTTCTTATTATGCCACACCTGTTTACATGAAACACCAAAGAGAAGTACACAAATATATTTATTGCATGCGAGAATGATCATTCTAGAAGGTGTCATTCAGTTAAGTCTGCTCACAATTTGTTCTTGGATTTTTAGGAGAATGAGGAATCCACAGACTTTGTATAGATTTCTGCATTAAATGATCCAGCTGTGCACTTGCTCCCCCTCTGGACCTTTGCACATGATATATGTTGCTTTTGCACTTTTTTTTTTTGGCACTGCCCTTTGCCCTGTGTAATTCCTTCAGATCTCAGCTTCGATGTCCCTTTCTTTGATAAGTTGCTCCTGACCACTGGCACCCTAAAAGATACCATGCTCCTTCTCCTAAGGCATTCTGTCTCCTGAGTGGTTGCTGATTCAATGCTTCATCTTCTTTTAGACTGTGTGCTCCCAACAACAGTGTTTTGTGTCTCCTTTGTTCTTCATTATATTATTAGCATCCAGTTCCACATCTGACTCATGGTATATCTTAAGCTATGTTCCCCAGCAGTAGACATTGGGTTAAAGAGCTGTTTGCAGATGATTTCATAAGAACATGTTCTCAGGGGAAAGAGAGTTGGGGAGAGAGGTGAAGTAAGGGGAAGAAGCCAAGCAAAGGTCCAATTTCAGATGATGTTCCAGCCTCAGCCTGATTTTAGGGAGAGCTTTGGAGTCAAGGCTCAAGGCAAGGGAGCTAGTGTAAGCATCTGGCTGATGTAAACTTCACGGCCCTTCCAATTCTTCATGCTTTCAGGAAAACCAGGCAAAGTGACTCTGGCAAACACGTAAGTTGTCTGAAGAGGGTAGCAACAGAAGGCTTTGAAAAGCAAAGCACAGATGTTGGGGAAGGAGCACACAGAAACTGTAAAGGGAATCTGAAGGATCTAAATGGAGCAGAGAAAGCATCCATCCAGAGTAAAGGCTAAATAAATATTTGTTGTATGAATAAAAAAAATCTCTTTTAGAGTGACTGGCAACAGATTGATTCAAATTGTTATGTGGGCATTCAGGTGTAACACAATGACAAAAGTGGCAAATATGGTGTTGGAAATTTTGTAATTGAAAGAAATTTCTATTATGTTTTAGAGAATGAGTGATCAGAAGTTGATTGATTCTACCAGAAGACAGGATTGAGAAAACTTTGGATTAACTAACTAATTAGAAATCCAAAGTACATTTTTTCAGAGAGAAGTCAGGATCTTTCAAAAACTTTTGTCTAATAATTTCAATTAATTTTAAAGAACAGTGTTATAATATTCACTTATAAAATGTCACTCATTACTATAATTATAGAAGTCTTTTGTTAGGCTACTAGAACTAGTTATGATCTTGCTTGTAGAAACACCTTGTATGACCTTGCTTGTAGAAACACCTATTGAGGAAAATCCTACGTTATAATATTATTAATAATTATGATAATTGAAACAATAAGTGATGTGGAATCTTATTCTGACCTCAAGGCTGAGTAGAAAAATCTGCTGGATGAAATTTTTGACCATTATTTTCTAATCCTTTTGGCCATCAAGATGCTTCCCTTGAAACTATGTGTTTGCACTGCACCTGGTTGAAGAATCATTATGCATTATGAAAACAGTGCAGTCTCACCAGGAGGGCTTCTGACAGAGGCTTACACTCTTAGAGTGCCAGCAAAATAAAAATCATGTGGTGTTACTACAGAAAAGAGAAACAGTCATAAGGAAGTGATCAATGTAATGGAGATTACAGAATGAATGGTTTAAGATCAAGTGCAGAATCTTTCCTGTAGCAGGAATCTTATTTTTTACTAGTTTCCACAGATGTCAGTACAGTACAAGATTCTTTAAAGCTGCACTGACTTGCTTATCATTTCATTTGCTTTAGTAATGTAAACTCATTTAGGGAAAGAATTTAAACAGGGATAAATTAAGGGAACTATTCTTCTGTCTGGGAGGAGCTACCAATGTCACCTCAAATTTTGCCCTTTTCCTACTGAATGAGAGCAGAACTGACTTCTCTGTTAATGAGTGAATGCTCTATTTTATCAGAAAAGTGATGGGAAAGACAGAGTAATACGTAAATATCTATTTTTTTCTTTTTCTTTCTCTCTTTTTTTTTTGTACCAGGAATTGAACTTGACCACTGAGCCACATTCTCAGCCCTATTTTGTATTTTATTTAGAGACAGGGTCTCACTGAGTTGTTTTACGCTGTGCCTCGCCGTTGCTGAGGCTGGCTTTGAACTTGAGATTCTTCTGTCTCAGCCTCCTGAGCCACTAGGCTTACAGACATGCACCACCATGCAGGCAGTAAATATCTATTTTCTAGAATTTACCAGTGATTTTGCTATAGAGAGAAATTGCCAATAGTAATAAAAGGAACAATTCCTCATTGAAGGTAAAATTAATGTTTCAGAGATATGTAACAAAGACAATAAAATTGGTACATTTACAATGAAGAAATTCTTCAGTTACAAAGAGGACACTATAAAATGTACAATATTAAAGACAAATGCATACATGGAAAATGAAATCAATAAATTTTAAAAATAATATGAATCGATCTAACAAATTTTATTCTGGACATGGGAAATAAGTCAGAGAAATGAAAAGGAGCTCTGAGTAATCACTTTGAATGCAGCAGAGAGAGATAGATATCAAATAAGAAAGAACAACTGATAGATATAAAAGATAAATTGAGAACTTTCAACATAGGTATACTGCATTCTTTGGGAGTCGTGAGAATGGAGAGAGTTTTAGAGAAATAAGATTTGAAGTACCAATGACCGACGTTGGTACTCAGAAAGGAAAAAAACAATATTCTAAATGCTGGCGAGGATTTAAAAAAAATAACCCATACTCATACTTGGTACTGGAACTGAAGATCATAAACAATTTTAAAGAAATTGTTAAAGACTACCACAGAGAAAGGACAGATTACCTAGGACATCATGAGACTACAAACTTCATACAATGAACAGAGATGCCAAAAATAAAGATGAGTATGTATTCCTCACTACTCTTCAAAGTAACTGAAAAATAACTGATGGCTTACACTTTTATATCCAGCTAGACTATCATGAAGGAGAGGAAAGGGGCAAACAGAAAAACAAAATAAAAGACATTTCAGACATGCAAATACTAAGAGAGTTTATTAGCCATGGTTGCTTACTGAAAGAGGTATTAAACAGTTTTCTCCATCAAGAAGAAAAATAAACACTGAGAGAAGTGAACTATAAGAAATCAAAAATATCATTTTAAAAAAGTAAATATAAAATTTTGATAGTTGTAACTAACTACTGGATGCAAAAATAATGTAGAACAAATACTGCATGTGAATAAAACTAAAAAGACTAATTTTAATTCACAACAGCAATGTGGAAACATAGGGCTTTGGAGAATTATTTGGTGTCAAGATCATTGTCATTTTCAGGAGGAAGAAAGAAATCTCAAATATCTCCAAACTTAAGAGAATGACTCAAATAGGCATGTCAGAAAATTTAAGAGTAAATTCTACTTTTCCCTAGGAAAAGGGTGGAAGAAAATAAGTATTTAAATATTTATTAATCTAAGAAAAGAGAGCAAAAGAGGAAATACGTGAAAAATAAAATGGTCAGGAAAAAGCATAGTTCACAACATGATACCTCCTGATTTTTCTGGTGGCAGCTTCAGGCAGCTTCCGTAATTTCAGTTTTGTCTGTCAAAGCATAGAAATAAGATCATGTGACCTCACACAGCATCATGTTCCTAACTATCCTGCCAACTCTTCCTGACTCCAGTTCCTGGGCCAGAGAATGATCTGGTATCTCTCTACAGTCTTATTAAGAAATGAACTGCCTTTCTTTAGCTCTCAGTGGAATCTGAAATTAAGACCACTTAGGGGAAAATCTTATATTCCTCTTTGGCTTCTTTTCTTTCCCATCCTTCACCTTTCCATCTGGGATATACAATCAGGTTTCCAAGAAAACGAATTCAATTAAGTCCCTGAAGGGCTATATTACTTGAACCCAGATTAGATCACATTTTCTGGTAAGTGCTGGTTCTTATATAGGACTATGGGCTCATGTATTCCTGGGAGAGGGGAGCACAGAAAAGACTTGTACATGTCATCATGTACATTACAGGAAGAAAATAAAAGTATATTGTGGGAAAAAAAGACATTAAAAGAAGTAGCAGCAATAGTCAAAGGAAAAGAAAAAAGAAAAACAAAATATTTGCAAGATGACCAATAAACTCGTTGAATCAGTGTGCAGCCATCTATCTAGTCCCCTGTGCTGGGTGCTGCAGAAATACATTTGCCCATGATTTTTCTCTCATCCTTCTATCTAATGTCATCTGACTTGATTGAAGAAATTAATCTCTTCCTTTTAAGCTAGCAAACTTTAATTCACTACATTTTTTTTTCTGGTTATAAAATTAAGCATGTTTTGGCAGAAAAGATAGCTAGAACAGAAAAGTTGAACAAAAACACCACTCAAGAGCACCTCTATTAACAATCTAATGTATTTCTCTTTCAGTCTTTTATTGAAATATTTTTTTAAATGTTTGCTCTCCCTTTTTTGGAAAACAAATGTAATGTGTAGTGGGTTTCTGTGTTATTCTGGTGTCCCTGGTGACAAGCATATGGCAAGCACTCAGTGAATGAATGGTTAGATGCATAAGTGAATGGAGTCATGAATAAATGAATAGAGAGGAGAATGAAATTTATCAGAGGGAAAACCATGCCTTCAGATTCAGTTACGGGAGACCCTCCTGCACACCAGGATGAAAGAGACTAAATTATGAAGGTAGATTGTGGGTGGAGTCATCTAAACTCCAAGAAAAAGCTGAGCCTATTTTACTCTGAAAAGCCATCAATTCCAAATACAGAATTCATGCTCTGAGGAAAAAAAAAATTGAATGATTTTCAAGTAAGTATTGGTGGCATCTATGTCTTCATGAACCTCATCTGGTTAAGACAATAGACTCCAATAAGTGGAGCTATAATTAGGGAGTTTTCCCATCCTGGGCTATTACAGTTCATTTTATTTTAATAAATGGCACCAGAAATGGGAATTAGGTTGGGCTTTTCAAATCTTTTACCTACAGTATGAATGTGAGTATTCTAAGAGAGTTCTCCTATTAGTTTACAAATCAGACATATCAAAGCTTGGCTTCTTGTGCTTGGGACCTTTTTTTTTTGTTTGTTTGTTTTAGTGGTGCATTAAATAGTGAGATCCTATTTGTAGACGCACATAACATTCTTCTATACCTTTTCTCTCCCCTTCTTCCTCCTTCCCTCCCTTGCGGGAAGCCACCTGTGAAATGCATGAGGACCTTTTCAGCACTGAAGCCATTGAGGGGGTAGATCTGGTATCTGGGAACTAATAGCAGCAATCCCCCGCTATTAAGATCGCCCATTACAAGTGAGCTGCCCCTGAGCTCTGCCAAGAGTTCCCATGTAGCACCGGAGATGGGCATGACCCATTGGGAACGGAGCAGCCTACCTGCCCCCACTTCTATTCTGTTTTGGTGAAGAACTTTCTATTGAATTCCTCCTCCAATTGGGGTGATCTGTCTAACACGCTGGCGGGCTGCTGGGACTGTTCTGCCAGTTGGTCGCAGGTCTGCCTACCTTGGAGGCGCAGGCAGCGGCTCTGCTCTGCCCCTCCTCCAATTGGTGTGACGTGTCTACCACGCCCATGAACCCCTGGGCCTGTTCTGCCGGTCGGGCGCAGGTCTGCCTACCTTGCAGGCGCCGACGGCGGCTCTGCTCTGCCCCTACTCCAATTGGGGTGTTGTGACTACCACGCCAGCAGGTCGCTGGGCCTGTTCTGGGTGCAGGCTGCGGCTCTGCTCTGCCACTACTCCAATTGGGGTGACATGACTACCACGCTGTCGGGCTGCTGGGCCTGTTCTGGGCTCGGGAGGCGGCTCTGCTCTGCCCCTCCCCCAATTGGTGTGACATGTCTACCATGCTGGCAGGCCGCTGGGCCTGTTCCGCCAGTCGGTCACAGGCCTGCCTACCTTGCGGGCGCGGGTGGCGGATCTGCTCTGCCCCTACTCCAATTGGGGTGTCGTGACTACCACGCCGGCAGGTCACTGGACCTGTTCCGGGCGCGGGAGGCGGCTCTGCTCTGTCCCTACTCCAATTGGGGTGACATGACTACCACGCTGTCGGGCTTCTGGGCCTGCTCCGGCCGCGGGCGAAGGCTCTGCTCTGCCCCTACTCCAATTGGGGTGATGTGTCTACCGCACCAGCAGGCCGCTGGGCCTGATTTGCCGGCCAGTCGCAGGTCTGCCTACCTTGTGGGCGCGGGTGGTGGCTCTGCTCTGCCCCTACTCCAATTGGGGTGACGTGACTACCACACCGGCGGGCCGCTGGGCCTGTTCTGGGCTCGGGAGGTGGCTCTGCTCTGCCCCTCCTCCAATTGGTGTGACGGGTCTACCACACCGGCAGACCGCTGGGCCTGTTCCGCCGGTCAGTCACAGGTCTGTCTACCTTGCAGGCTCGGGCTGCGGCTCTGCTCTGCCCCTACTCCAAATGGGGTGACGTGACTGCCATGCTGGTGGGTCATTGGGCCTGTTCCGGGCGCGGGCGGCGGCTCTGCTCTGCCCCTCTGGCCTCCACAGTATTCAGCAGGACCCGGACCGAGAAGCAGTTTCTGCGGGTTCTTTATCCCTGGGCCAGAGCAGTTCCAGGAGCCAGAATTCGGCCTCACCGGGCTTGGTGCATGCTCCGACAGGAGCAGGCTCCAAGAAGCAGTTTCCGTGGGTTATTTAGCACTAAGTCTGAGCAATTTGTCTGCAAGACGTAGACAAATGTCAGCCTGAAATTACCTGTTCTATAGCTGAAAGAGCTGCGATCAGTCGAAAACAAGGATGGTGACGTCAGCTCTCCAAGATGGTGGCCGCTGGCTTCCTCTGTGGTCTGACCGGTGTGGAGAACCAAACTGGACCGTTTTCTTCCCCATCTCAAACCCAGAATTCAGCTCCGAGCACAGCAAATGCACAGCTGGCAGCAGCCCACAGAATCAGCAGCACTGCATCTCTGCGCCGCAGACTCTGGCCGTGCCGTGGGGCGATTTGCTGAATAAGCAGCGTGACCCTCCGTATGGACAGATCGCTCGGGTTTGAGCCCCCGAAGCTGATCCTCGTGCGATGAAAATCCTTCCACTAGGTTTTGGAGCACCCCAATTTTGCTGGAAATTCCTAACAAGATAGCTTTTAGCTGTTCTAATTCGTCATTTTCCCTCACAGTGACGCGGTACATGGAGTTGATGCACTCCCTTCGCCGCCATCTTCCCTGGATTAAGTCCTTGATACTCAAATTTGTGTTTATTCAATCAGCACTGTTGGTATAACATTGTTCACAATGTAGAATTTTAAGCCTCTCTCCAGATCTAAAGAATCAGATCTGCATTTTAACAAAATCCCCAGTTCATATAAAATGCCTAAGTTTGAGAACATAAGTTTAAGTCAATAGTTCTCAAACCTTACTGAGCACAGAATTAGCTGGATTATTGTAAAAACACAGATGGGGAGGGGGCAATCTCTAACGATGTACTTCTAGGAGGACCCTAAGTATTTGTGTTTTTAACAAGTTCTGAGCTATTGCTATGGGTCTGGGACTACATTTTGAGAATCACTGGCTTGATTTATAATTTGGTAGCACTTTCTGATTCTTGTAGCTTAATGTATCCCATCTGAAGAGGTAATTGTGGGCTGGTATTATTTATCAACAGTTCTCCAATTAAAAAGGAAAAAAGCTTATTATTTTTCATATTTGCTGATTCTGGAGTAAATACTCCCACCTTGGTCTGTTTCAAGCTGACAACATGGTGCCATTCAATGAACAGTGATGAGAATCGTGTATAAGAGAATTTGCTGAGCCTGTGTAAGCTAGCTGCAGGACAGCACCGACAACATAGAAGTCCCCACAAGGAACTGTCAAAAAGCTTTAAGCAGAATGACTCCATTAGATTTGGGCTTTACATGGATTTATGTCTATAGAATCACTTTAATAAGATCCAATGGAGTTGGAGATCCCCTTAGAAGACTATGGCAATATTTTGGCCAGAGATTAAACAGTGTGGCAGAAGGAGAGGGGCAGGTATGAAAATTGATTTGTTTGTTTGCAAGGGCTACCATAACAGAGCACCACAAGTTGGGAGGTTTTTCAAAAGTCTGTTTTCTTAAAGTGCTGGAGGCTGGGAGTCCAAGATCAAGGTGTCAGTGGGCTTGAGTTCTTCTGAGGCTTCTCTCCTTTTCTTGCAAATGGTCACCTTCTTGCTCTATTCTTGGGTGGCATTTTGTCTGTGCTCACATCCTCAATGTGTCATCCTCCTCTTATAATAATAGCTATCATGTTGTATTTGGGTCCTACCCTTATAACTTTATTTAACCTTAAGACATAATTTCCCCAAATCAGTCACATTGATGACTAGGGTTTGAACATATGAATTTGGGGGATTCCATTCAGTCCTTAACAGTATTAAGGAATAGATTTGTGGTCCAGTGACTGCAGGGGTTGATGTCAAGTGTGAATTCTAGGATGGTCCCCAGAATTGCAAGTTGGGTGAATTAACTGCTAAGATTAGGAAAACAGGAAGAGAAGAAGATTCTGGCAGGGTTTAATTGAAGATGAATTCTGAGTCCTTTATTATATTTAGCAGCAGCTTATTTTTGCCTCTGCTATGGGAACTTGCATTTTTGTAGGAGTTTTTTGTTTTTGTTTTTTTTTTAATCCCAAAGCTATTAACACTCAAACACTTTTGGGCCCCACATAGTTAAATTTGAATTTTAGACTTGCAAAACATATTATGGTGTAGGAATGTTCATATATTCCATGGAATAGTCATCTACTAAAATTCTCATCTAACTGGAGTTTTATGGTTTGGGTGTGAGGTGTCCCCCTAAAAACTCATGTGTGAGACAATACAAGGAGGTTTGGAGGATAAATGATTGGAAGAGCCTTAACCTAGTCACTAAATTAGTCACATGATGAAATTAATTAAGTGATAACTGAAGGCAGGTGGGGTGTTGTTGGAGAAGGTGGGGTACTGGGGGCATGGATTCGTGGTATATATTCGTATCTGGTGAGTGGAGTCTCTTCCTCTCCCTCCCCTCGCCTCTCTTCTCCTCTCCTCCCCCACACCTCCTCTTCTTCCTGATCTTCCTGTGAGATGCTTTCCTCTACCACACTCTCCTACCATGATATTCAGCCTCACCTCCAGCCCCGAGGAATGGAGCCACTGTCTACAAACTGAGACTTCCCAAACTGTGAGCCCCTACAAACATTTTTCCTTCTCTACCGTTGTTCTGGTAGGGTCTTTTAGTTACAGCAGTGAAAATCCTGACTAAAACACTGGAGTCCTGTATTTTTGCTTTGTTGGCAATCCTAGCTCCTGTGAACTCATTAGGGAGACACTATTGATTGACTGCACTCAAGTCACGCTGACCACAGAAATTCCAGGGGATAACACATTCAGTGGCCAGGGGTACATTGTAACAGGAAGTATAGATGTGGATTTCACATGGGCTTTCTGTGAGACTGGAATGGGGAAAGTAAGAGGAAAGATGGTGGTAGAAAACAGAGTGAGTCACTGGAAAACTGACTACATGTGAATATATGCTCCTATTTATGTAAGCTAGTCCCAAATCTATTGTGCTGAAATGTCTTTTCTAGAAAGAGATTATCTGAACTATCGCTCCCTAGTCACAATCTCATGTTTCTGAATTTCCACAGCCAACTGAGGTTGTAGGAAGCATCCCATGCATATTTCTAACATTATATCTTATGATTCCTTTACCACAGAAATGTTCTGCTTTAAGTCAAATTTTTGGTCTCGGTCCTGAATTCCTCTAAGCAGGGCCCAGCTGGCCATACCCCTCCTGGGTGAGGTACAGACCACGTCTGTGTATGCTTTCCACACCTGGGGCCTGTCTGGCAGGCATTCGTCACCACAGCCTGGTCTCCTGCAAGCCTCCTGGGGAGATGAACAGGAATCTGGAGTGCAGATGGGCCTCAGCCTCCTGGACTCCCCTGGCCAGAAGTGTGGCCCCCGCCATTGAACAGATAATCATGCCCATGTGTAAGCTGAACGGTGAAATCATCAGAGTGTATAACATTGTGCATTCTGCCGCAGTCTCTGGCTGGGCACAAATCATGAGCCACCACACAGCCATGAGTCCTTCCACTAAAGAAACATGGGGGTACGCTGGCAAGGAAATTGTCATACCTACTTGGCTGATGGCTCCCAGCATCTCCCCCCTTCTGATTACCAAAAAAGGAAAGAGGAAGGGGAAGCAGCAGAAGGGAGGAGGATACAGAAATGCCACAACACCAAGCCAATTGACAGTTCCTTTGGAAAAATTGCATCACTGGTGACACCATCAGCACTGGTGACACCATCAGTAAAGATATGCCAGCATTACCAAAATTCGCTGTACCAAACAATAGTTACATAGTCTAGGCAAGTTCTGTAAGAAGTTCAAAGTGGAGGAATCTATCAATATGTCCATCTCCTCCCAAAGTCCGTTGCCTCCCAAAGTAAGTTGACTCCTTGATTGAGCATACTTGTTGAGTTATATTCATTGGGATGAAGATAGGAATTCTGGTAATGATGCTAAAAAGACATTATCCTGAAAAGAATTATTAAATATAATGAAAAGGAAAGGTGAAAGTAAAAAAACAGATCTGTTAACCTCCTTAAAAAACAATCCTTAACAGCTGTTTACCTGATTTAAATTAAGCCATTTAAATCATGTGAATAAAAAAAATAATAATTTGGATGCATTTTTCATGAGCGCTCCTCATATATGAAATATGGACATATGCACACACAGACATACAACACAAAACACAAATGTGCAACCAAATGTACAACACATAAGATAATAATAAAGGCCTTGTAGATTTACCTAGGTGAAATCTCCATTGCAATGTTTAAAAACTCCACAGTCAAAAAAATAAAACTGATCAGAAAAACATTAACCTAGGTTTGTATGAGCTCAAAAAATAAAAATAGAACCTTATGATGTGGAAAAATGCAATAATAAGATAGATATTGAAAAAAGCATCCTGGTTAATCACAGTCGCAGATGTAAGAATGGCCAAGCTGGAGTTCTGGATATCAGCTGTTATGGAGTTGAGTCAAATCATCTTCTTTTCGATCTGTAGAAATCGTTTTAGTTAGTCTTTCTGGAATCCAAATTGGTTGCTGTTCTCCCTGTGGAAACACACAGACAGAGCCCCGACTCCAGACAATCACTGGGTCAGAACCTTTCCATTGTCCTGTTAGAATATCTTTCCAAAGTACCTTAGGCTTATGAACATTTTTTGGATACATATGTCTTTCCGCAGCACTAAGTCCTGATGAATCCAAATTTAAAAAGTTTAGAGTAAAAAGGGTTATTTTAAGTTTATCTTTGGGGGATATATACCCCTTTCCAATTTTTAAGATTAACTAGGCTTCGAATGACGCAATGTTTCCTCCATCATGAAGGCATCTTAACCACCTTCAAATTAACCTTTTAAAGTCTTACAATTATCATCTGTACTGTACTTTTAAATGTACTTTTTCATCACCTACAGCTTCACTCTTTTAAACGAGGCTTAGACTCTGTTTAAATCGCTTAATATTAGTTTACATGGCTGCCCTTCAACCAAAGGCCTTTTTTTACTCCATTAAGAAGCTTTGTCTCAATCTGCCATGTACAAATACCTTTTTCTTCTTACTTCCTTTCTCACGCTTTTAAGGTAAGTCTAGTTTCCTCAAAATCTTTTTAAATGGCATTTTACAACTTTTTACTTTAAAACAGAGATTATCTCATCTAGAAACATTTCTTTTTCTTTTAACCTTCCATATTAAAATATATTTTCACATCTTCAATCTTTTAATATCTCTTTTCTAACCGTTAACCCTTTTTATAAATTTACATTCTGAAACAACTCTTATAAAATTTCTGATTTAGACAAATTACTCCACTTTAATAAGATGAAATACTTTCCTGTTTTTATGGTACTATAATACTGTATTTGAAACCCAACTGAAACTTCTTATACTCTTTGTATATAAATTACACCTGATAGAATCTTAACTCTTAGTAACCTTGTTTTAGTAAAGACACAGACCAAAGCAATATTAAACTTTTTTTCCATTTACCAATTTATGAAAACACACATAATGTTTAAATATATTACCTTATGGAACTTAATAAGTAAAGAGTACTTGATTTCATATTTAGTGGTTGATATTTTAATGCTCTAGCTTTGTAAATTAATTAGATGTCTGTAAAAACCAAGATCTTAGACAAGCATAGTAAACAGAATTAGCCATCTCTTTTTTGTTGAAGAAAAATCCTTCTACAGGATACCATGATGGTCCCATTGATATATTTAATAACTCGTCTTTAAAAAGCCATGGGCTACATTTTTGTATTGTATCAACATATGCCCTAATTGTTCTTGGTCTTACTGGGCTGCCTCCTTTCTCTAACAATTTCTCTTCCTCGGAGGTGAACAACTTCAAACTTTGAGTCAACCATTTTCCCCAGTTTGCCTGAGAAAGTTCTAGGAACAGGCAACTTGAAATAAAAACAAAATAAATCAGAACAAGAACACATTGTTTTTTGAAATGGTCACCCATTCTTTCGCTCTCCTTTAGAGGTGAGCAATTTCACTTACCTCCAAGTTTCAGACGTTCCGCGTACGAGCCACCAAATGCCGCAGTCTCTGGCTGGGCACAAATCATGAGCCACCACACAGCTTGTAGATTCAAACAGCAATTCTTTATTCCCGAACTCACACCGGCAGTCTACAAACACGTTCGGGGGGAATCCACGTTCTCTGCCCAAATCCACTCTCTGCCCAAATCCACTCTCTGCCCAAATCCACTCTCTGCCCAAATTCTCTCTCTGCTCAAATCCACTCTCTGCCCAAATCCACTACTCCTGGACTTCTGTCTCCCAAAAATACTGTCTAACCCTAAGAACTCAAGAGGAATTCAGCAGCAGGATACGCCCTATTCTAAAGGGGGAACACCCTAATCTCCTATTATGCTAAACTGCCCTATTCTAAAGGGAGAACACCCTAAACACGGATCCGCCCTGTTCCTTGAGCAAGGTCACCTTACATGCAATGTCCTGCAAAATGTCCTATTTCCATGAGTCCTTCCACTAAAGAAATATGGGGGTACGCTGGCAAAGAAATTGTCATACCTACTTGGCTGATGGCTCCCAGCAGCATTCCATGATATATCTGAATGTTCCTGTGAGGAGAATATAATCAAGTTTTAGGTAAGTGGAAATTTCTGTAGGTCTAAATTATTTTCATATTGTTTTATGATTTTGTAGAGGTGTCATTTGTGTGATGTTTACTTTTTGGGCTATTTTGATCATCTTTATATTTCTTTTAGCACATAAGGAAGTAAGTTAACTGAAGAGTCACCATGTCTTCATCCCAGCTTTAAATTAAATTACCTCTCAACTGAAGAGTTACAATGTCCTCATCCCAGCTTTAAATTAAATACCTTTTTTTTTTTTTTTGAGAGGGGAGGGTGGGGAAGAATAGATGAACAGACTAGATGCATTGGTTTCATAGTTTTATACTTGGCAAAAGTTTGAGTCATTGCAAATTTTCCTTGCCTTTTTTCTTGACAGGATGACTTGTCTAAACACAAAAATCATCACAGCACAGAGGGTCAGCATAGTCAAGAGGATACAAACATAAGGCTCTGGAGCCTGGCTGCCCAAATTCAATGCTCTGCCACCATGTGACTTTGAACAGGCACCTAAACATTGCTGTTTCAATTTTCTCATGGGTCAAAGAAGATGACAACCCAGGAGGTATTGTAAGGATTAAATGAGTGCCTTGAACAAAGTCAGTACACTGTTAGGGATGGCAAAATAAAATGGGGGGCCTGGTGGGTGGTAGGTCTGAATTTGTCCTTGTTCTATGGGCAACAGGTTGCAAACTTGCCAGAAGCCCCATGACTGAATGGTACTCCTGAAAGACTTGGGTTTGGTTAAATGCCTACTTGCTGAAATGGCTAGACTCTGGGGAAGAAGTCTGGGGCATTAACTTATCTCTAGATTTTTCTCTAGAAGGAAAAGCAGCAGACAGGAGATGATGAATCCAAACGCACAATATATCTATTAGGAATGCGTTTGTTCTTGAGAGCTATAGACCTTGCTCAAGAAATAATGTCAATTGGGTGATACTAGTAATATCAATTTACTAATCTTTTCATTTGTTTTCCAACATTTGTTGTAGATTTAACTCTTCTATATGGGCACCTCTTGGGCACACAAAGGTGTGCAAAAAAAAAAAAAATCAACAATATTGGTCAGAATCAATCGTTTATACTAATGGAATTCAAGATGAGATAAAATAGCAAGAATCAAAGTCCGAGAGACAGGGGTGTTCAATGTTTAACAGTCCAGGCAAGCAGGTACTGGTCATCATTGGAGAGCAGAGTTCAGGGATATTCAGGGAATTTAATAGGAATCTTTGTGCTCAGAAGGGATAGGGATATTGGCTGGCATTATCAGACAGATTGCAGACACGAGATCTGTAGCAGGAGACTGTCTAATGCAAGACCACCATGGTGGTGGCCACAGGAAAGAGCCCTATTCTCCCTGAGAATGCAAAACCCAAGTGGAACCTAAGACAATGCAGTTGTTCTGGGCTTGCTCTCTAGTTCCTGATTCTGAATCCGAGGTGGCTACTAAGAGCCTTGTGGAGATAGCTGTGTCCTTTTTATGCTCCCACTTAAGTATGGATTTGCTTCAAAATTGAAGCAGGGTGTGCTGTTGGGAGCAGCTGAATTCTTGCTTTCTTCAGCGTCCTGTATTAGGAACCTGAAAACTGGAGTACAAAGGAAAACAGAGTCTCTCCAGAAGGAGCTGATGCTTTAACAACGAGGGTGTGGTCAACACAGGAAGAATGCACAGGGACATATTCATCAGGACTATCTCCCTGCTCCCCACTGGATCCCACCTTTTTTTTTTTTTTTTTGGTACCAGGGATTAAACTCAGGGGCACTCGACCACTGAGCCACATCTCCGGTCCTATTTTGTATTTTATTTAGAGACAAGGTCTCACTGAATTGTTTAGCATCTTGCTTTTGCTGAGGCTGGCTTTGAACTCATGATCCTCCTGCCTCAGCCTCCCTCGCCACTGGGATTACAGGCGTGTGCCACCACAACAGGCTCCACCTCACATTTTATTAGCACCGTTGCACATATCCATTCAGGTGTGCTTCATTAAATAAATTTCCTAGAAGTTAAGATTTAGTTTCCTAAAACAAGAAAGCCTTAGACATTATACAGCTTTTGGAAAAGGGAATGGACATGGTGTCATACAAAGAACTGCAGTTTTTCAGGTTCTTGACACTAGAAACTTCTGTTGCAACCACCATTCTAGTACACAATGTAACACATCCCTGCTTCTTTCCTATAGAGAGTGTTCTTTGGATATAAGTCATTTAAGACCTAAACCTAAGCAATTAGATCATATGGTCCCTTCTGTTAAATTTTTTAAGTCTGCAAAATACACTCAAGGTGTACAATTTTCCCCCCATATTATTTTGATTTTATGGGTAATTGACATAATGGAGATAACCTGGGATTAATTAAATCAATGTTCCTTGTCTCATTTTCAGAAAATAGTCATTAAATCCTTTGAAAACACACGTTTTCTGTTCTCTTAAGAAGAGTTCTTTTTCAATTGTAGAGTCAAAGAAGTGTCAGCCTCTGAGATTTACTTGTAGGGATTTTGTTGAGAAGCGGGGCCAGTGATGGGGCTAACTGCAGGCCTGAGGGAAGAAGCCTTAGAGAAGAGCAGACGGAGGAACCTGTTGTCCCACTGTGCCACCACACCGGCTAACCTAATGTCACTGTGCTTTAAATGGCTTTTTGTCTTGGGAGTCACATATCAGAAATCTCACAGAAGTAAGAGATGTGTTCTTCTATTCTTCCAACATGATAGCTAACAAACTGTTCCTAATTTGGGTCTTGGAGTGGATATTAGCTTTGCTTTGCTAAACCTTTGACAGAGAGAATCCTGTGGTTCTTTTGAATTTCTTGGGGGTGGGGACTTCACAGTGGCCATTCAGTGGTCCAAGACCCCAAGGGGTGTCTGCCTGTGGTGGGACCACCACAACTTTTGTCATAAATCAACCAGGGTGGGGAGGATCAACTACTCTGTGGTCTGAAGGAGGTTGGGGGACCATTGGTAGAAAACAGGCCCCTCCATAAAGAGATGCTCTTGTGGGGGCTGGTGGTCTCCTGTAGTCCTGGGAGACACAGGTGGTCCAAAAGGAGGCTGTGATTCCAACCAGCACAAAGGAAGGTGTGGCATTTTTATCCTCTTAGGGTAAAGGCATCTAGTCTAGGTCAGGATTGGCAGGTCCTCACAGTGCAGCCCAGGCCTGATCTGACTGCAACCTTGTTCCACTGCCCCTTGATGCCAGGTCATTCCAGCAGGCTCCGGACATCCAGCAACCTCATTAGCTAGCAAAGCTGAGGAAGTGGAGATGGGCCTAGCAAAGGTTCAACTCTTTTCTAAAACCTGGCTGGAGAGGCAAAAAAAAGAGCCCCATTCTTTCCTTTCCTTCAGACAGACAAAATCCCTGCCACTCCCTGTGTTTTTAAGGGGGGAAATTTCCATTTCTTTTCCTCTGCATTTTCTTCCCAAGAGCGAAGATCTAGGGATGGGGTAAAAAGCATATGTGCTTTGTCATTTCTCTACCAAGGGCTGGACTCTCCTATCCAAACACAAAATCCATGTCGCCCGCGCTGGCAAGAGGCAAAATATTAAACCTAGCATTATATGCATTTTTGAGAAAAGAAAGACTTTGTATTTAGGTTCATTCTCGAGTCTCAGGAGATGTGTTTGGGAACTCCCTCCGCCACTGAACTCATCACTGAGGCCTTTTATTCACTTACAAAATGCTTCCCCAGAATCCCAGCTCAATTACCTTTTGTCTCCCCTCTGTCCTAATACTGTGGTAGGATGCATGAAAAACAAAGCGTGGAGGTTAGTCGTCTGCTTTCTCTCCCACAATGGTTTGCCTTTCTTTTTTCCAGAATCAAGTGGAACAGTGGCCCTGACATCCAAATATATATGTGTGTGTTTGTGTATATATGTACACTACATTTACTTATACGTTGCCCGTTTACTTTTGCCTAAAATAAATATATCACTAAACGTCAATCAGTAAATACTTCTTTCCTATGTGTAAAAGTCAATGTTTGTTGACAAGGTTTTTACCAGTCAAGTCAAATGTTTACTTGTTATTTCAGAAGTCCAATGTCTATAGAAATATCAAGAATGATTGTTAATTCAATAACTTGTTACTGAGTTGATGAGGGGAACCTTATACTCTGATGTGGGGCATACAAAAATAAATTGTTACTCTCAAGGAATTTACCACCTAGTTCCAGAAAAATAGCCTTGGACAATTAGTGCTAGAGCAATGTGTAGATGCATTTGCATGTGTGTAGGCTGCAGATGTACAATATTCATTTAAGATTGAAATATGAGGGGATGTTATAGAGTTTTAGAGCAATATGTCTAGCAATGCATGCAGAATGGTTTGGTTGTCCCTTGATTTGAGCTGATACTATGCTTTATTGCTAAAGATGTGGATTAATTTCCCAAAAGGACTAAATTTGTCTTAAATTGGTAGAGTAATTTCTCTTTTCTAAAGCACTTCACACATGTATTATCTCGAGGACAATACTCTGCAAACATTTAACATTATGACTTACATTCAACAAGATGTAAGCAAGAGATGAACATATAGATTTTAAAGAACATTGCATGAGAGCCCAGAATTCCAGCTAAAACTTCATAATTTTCACTTCCTGTGGTCTCTTTATGTGTTTTTTACCTTCTAGAAATATTGGGTAGATTTGGATAGAAATAAAAAACTTCTCTGGCAGGAAAGCAAGGGGACTGTGTGTGCTCATGTGTGCACGTGCACGCTATTAAATGTCTTTCCAGAGGTCTTGGTCTGTTGCAATAGCCTCGTCAATCCTTCAATTACTGTTTTTCTTTCATGAGAAATTGTTACTAGAATGCACTCACCCTTTTAGGGAGCTGTGAATGTGGTTATAATTGCTTGTTTCTAAGATAATTGGCCTGACTGCATAGCCCTGGAAAAGTTACTTGAACAAATGGAATGTGGAGGAAAGCCGGAGCTGCATTCAGACTTTGTCTTGGCTGCAAGGCCCTGTTGCCATCACGGATCCCGAGTAACCGCCGTGGATTGTTAAACCAGAAAGTGGATTGTGAATTGTGAAATCAGAAAGTCCTATAAAGAAACCATCTCAAAGTGCAATGACCACTTGAGTTTTGACATTTCCTTGGGGGAGGAATGCGCTTTGAGTGGTGAAATGACCCGCCATATCTTTTGATGGGTTCAAATCCAGTAGCTGTTGATGGGTGGACAGATTTTCCAGTAGGTCTCACTCCCTGCTTCTTGGGAGGCTCTGGAGATTGAGGATCTGAATGTTATATGTGACTCTGTGGGAGTAATGGAAGGGAAAGGGAATGGTGAAAAGTTGGTTGATGTCAGGCATTAAATCAATGCAGGATTTCCTAACATCTATATTATCGGTACTATCAATAGCCTTTGATGCCATTGATCAAAGAGTTGTGCTAATTCATTACAAGCTGACATGAAATGATTATGTTCTTAGCTCCTGGGGAGAAGCTAACACACACTTTTACTGAAAAGTGTAGCCTCCTGAGGAAAACAGGATGCTGTTAGTTTTATTTTATTTTATTTTTGCCCCCAAATTTCATGCTCATCTTTTTTTTTTTTTTGTAGTTGTAGATGGACAGAATGCCTTTATTTTATTTGTGTTTATGTGGTGCTGAGGATGGAACCCAGTGCCTCACGCATGCTAGGCAAGCACTCTGCCACTGAGCTACAGCCCCTCATTTATTTTTGTAAATAGAAAAAGGAAGTCCTAGAAACCTTCTCATGATACATATCTATCTGTGTAGTAACTGAAATTTAGTTCATCATAAAGGTTAAAGCAACTTTAACTTGCCAGAAGCAAGAGAGTAATCATTTACAGAGAAAGTAGAGACCATGTTATAACTAGCTGAGGAATCCAATCAAGAAGACCCAATTGAATGAAAATCAACTGAACAATCCAGTGCTGTTCTATTTCTTTTCTTTACCCCCACCCCATGACCTTTTCTTGTAATAAAGATTTCCAGAGTCCCTGGATAATATAAGTTATATGGAAAAGCACTGTCAGGTTTGGAAATTATTTTAACTTGGCCAGTTTCAAGGGAGTATTGCAAAGAAAGGGAACCAAAGAACTTCCACCAAGACCTCTTAGATTATAAGTCATAGTCCTTACTAAGCTGCTTCTGGGAGCAGTGAGCAATGTGCTTCATGTTGCTAAGCAGTTTTTCTTTTGGCAGTGCTGGGGCTTGAACCAGGACCTTGTGTATGCTAAGCAAGTGCTCCACCACTGAGCTACATCCCCAGTCCTAAGCAGTTTTTCAGAGACTTAACCAATTTAAGCATGTGTTTGCAAGTTACCACTTAATTTTTCAAAAAGTTACTGCAAAACCAGGCAAATAGTACTTTTTCTTTTCAAAGTTCTTTTTAACCATGAAGGCATACTTACAATTTTCTCCTGCACCAACCCATAACAGCTCTGCAGCCATTCAAAAGTGAGGCAGCCCTATATTTACTGACATGGGAGGATCTCAGAGATGTACTAAGTGTAAATAGCAACAGGCAGAAACTCATAGAAACTCATAATTGTAAATTTAGTTACTATGGGGAGAAAAATGGGAGTGTATATGGGGCAAAAACTATTTCATTTTCTCTAATTCTATAGTTTGAATCTTTTTGTTGAAATATTATTTATGCAATGAGATAGTTTTTGAAGACTGACTGTACATGTGCTCACAGTGCTTCCAACATGCTGGAAAAATATGCCAGTTTCATTTTCTGATCTGTGTCTTGAGCCTATAAAAGATGTTTTTTGGTTCTATCTTTTACTGTAGCACAGACTAGAAAAGAAGGGGTTAAGCCACTGAGGTCATTTTTAAAAGCCTGGATTCTTGCAATCAAGGCAATCAAAACCCACTTCCACCTTAGCCCTCTGCCACCATTCATCAAATAGGTCCTGCTCTGCTGGGAAGACAGTGTTGTTTCACAAGCAGGAAAATAACCAGCTGCAAATGGTTTGCACACGCTGGTGGGGAGAAATCTGCTGAGGATTCCAGGAGAAAGCAGTTGGCTTTTCTAGGAGGGCTGTGGTATGTGCTTTGTTTTCCTACAGAGGAATAGGGTCCCCCAGTCGCAGAATGTCCGGGAGATGAATTAGCAGTGTCCTGGCACAGAGAGAGAGCATTAGAATTAGTGTTAAACTAATTCTAACAGGGAAGAAGTAAGCATTGCTCATTCTCCCTGAAGGACAGGGGACTGGGATTCCAAAGGAGCCTTCCTGAGCTGTCTTTCTGATTGGGTTTAAGTTGTCAGAAACCCCATGGTCATTCCTTTTGATGTCTCTCTTTACTACAGTATCTGTTACCAATTCACAGTTTTAGGCCTGGGAAAATTCTGTGTTGGCCTCAATGCATGGGGTTCTTGGGGACAACAGAGGTTCTTTTAATTTTTCTTTCTAGCCTTTCCCATCTCCCACCTTCCTCAAGTCAAAGCTCTATGCACTTCCGCATTCAAGTGTCTGGGGCTCTGTCAGAGTAGGGCAGGTTGAACCCCAGTGCTTTAATTTTCTTGGGAAAGAGTAAAGCTGATTACTTTGTCAGTATCTAATTGGGTTTTTTGCTTGCTTGTTTATTTTTTCCCCTTCCTAAATAATATTTTGAGGGTCACAGTTGCGTCCAGATGATTTTTGGATCCAGGCAGGAACAGAATGGATGGAGGAATTTGGGGAGGAGCTGGGATCATCCCTTCACAAAGCCATCCCCCTTGTGGAAGGGCTGGCTGATTTTCTCCTTGGGAGGACCAAGAGGAACATCAATGTGAAAATGTTTGAAAAGGTGAACTTGCTATTAGAAGCTGAAAACAGGCACAGACCCATGATGAATCACAAAGTCATTCTCCCTCGTATATCTCAGGATTCAGACCTTTAGCAGAGTGCTTATAAAACTCTCAGTTTCACACCTACAAGGAGACTTTAAACCCGAATAAAGTGCAAATGAAAGTTATAGTTCAAGAAGTTGAAATATAAAACAATGTGGAATGGTCAGAAAGCAGGGCTCTTTAACTTATAAAAAATATTATGATTATCCTCAAGATTAGAAAAAAAAACAGTGTTCTCTTTCTCTGCAAAAATACACCACTGTCGGCACTGCCAGCAGCCAGCCCTGCCACCTCCTCTGGCTACGTGGAATGGAGCAAGAAGGTGGACGCTGCGCCCAGGAACGCTCCATCCAGAGGCTGGTTTGGGCCAACAGGATCTGCAACAGGGTTTTACTTTCAGAACACACCTGGCCTGTGTCCACTTTCCAGCTGTTCTCTTTGTTTTTCTGAAGTCCTCCTGCTGTTTTTGCTCTGGAGAAAGGGACAACAGGGGAGGTGCCTGTCTAGCCTTCCTGGGCTAACAAGTTCAGCTTCGGTATTTGTGTGTTGCCATGTAGTGAAGTCCTTTATTCATATCGCAGAAGCCAGTGGGCACTTCTCAGACTACGGAGTAGAAATAACTGAGCAAAAGTTGGAGGCAGATGGACCCAATCATGGCGTGGTAGAACCAGTAGAACTGGGTGGTAGAACCAGTCTCTCTTGTACAAGCCATTCAGGGACCAGGCAGTATAGATGTCTTAGAGAACTCAAAAGATGGCCAGGGCTCCATGTATTCCAGTTTGAGAAACATTTATCTGTAGCTACCCCCATGTTCTTGAATTCTCACCATGTCCTGAATTTTAGAATTTGCTTTAATTGTGGCTCTGATTTTTCACAAAGTCAGGCTTCAGGAAATGCAAGTCAGTTTTGGCTAATGTAATTAACTCCTTTTATTCTCTCAATTCACTCCTCCATTTAGATGTAGACTTCTTTTGGATTTCTCTCTAACCAAATTCCTTCTGATTTCATGCAACTTTGGTAATGATCTTCTCATTGATTCAAACCACAATGTATTAAAATTAAGCCTGTTTTTGGTTTTTTTTTTTTTTTTTTTTTTTTTTTTTTTGCTAGCCTCATGTATTCTGGTTTTCATTTGGCTCCTGAATTCCTAAGTCACCTAAACTCATTAACTCATGGTGTTTCTAAAAAGGGGTTGACCCTGTTAGAATCAGGAGAGGCTCTGAGTCAAAAATAATTCTGTATTCAAGGAAGTTTATAAAAATACTGTATAATATATTTTTCTCTTTATATTATCTTTCATGTTATTAATATCATCAGATTAGAGTTTATGAAGATTACTTTAATCACTTTTAAATGCCCTAGACTTATATGGCTCTGAAATTCTTTGTTCATGTAGAAAAGTTTCATGAAATATTTTGGCAAACACTATTCTGGTTTTAAGATTCTCAGAATGAAAGGTAATGAAAGCATATTTCTCTCTGAATGCTTAAAAGGTAGCACACCTTTGGTTTGGTTTACTTTTTAAAATTTGGAACATTATCCCTTCCTGTTTTAAAATAATAAACTACAGGCTTCTACTTTCTCAAGTGGCCTATGCCAGTCTGGAATTTGCTTCTAATACTTCCTCTCTTCAGATAAGTTATGATTGTTTACCATTCATTCTATTCTTTCAAATGACTTTCATTTGAAAAATAATTTTAAAAATATTTTAATCTTTTCACTTATGCTCAGGCAGCGCTTTGCCATGTACAAAGTATTTTCACATTCATTACCTTATTGATTGTTGCTAAGACATTTTAAACAACCTTGCAAATAGTATTTAAAAATCATTAGGGCCATTAATATTCTATTTAGTCTGCAAAAATTTAAAATAGCTGACTTCTCCATATCACAGAACTAAGAGAATAGAAAAATTTTGCCTGTAGCAAAAATACTCAGAGCTTTTACTTAAACACAGATCACCAGATTCAAATGAAAAATAAAGAGACAGGAAGGTAAGGAGTGGAAGAATTGTTTGCTGTCATTATTTTTGGAAATATTGACTTTAAAAACATCATGCTCCTTCTCATTTATTTTAAATTCTGGCTATGCTGTCTTCCAAAGCCATTGTAGATAACGGTCCTCAAAGATTCTGGCACTCAAATCATGGCATTTTCTAAAAATTCCTAGCAAGTAAATATCTGAATAAAAATATTCTATTATTATCTTTAATTTGACTATACATTTTTGAGAGGGAATGAATGCTATTTTTATAATTTTTTGGTTGCAAGTTCTAAGATTTCTTAATTGTTGTATTTCCTGGTTTCTGTTACAAATATGACATATTTTTTGAATGAAGTAATGTCAAGGTTTGAAATTTTAATCCCCCTTTTCATTGGAATTTTTTTTGTAAATTATATTTACATTAAATATCAACCAGTTGCATTCATATATTAATGACTGCTGTTAAATTTATATAATTTTTACAACTTTTTAAGGTATAATAGATAAATTACATACATTTAAAGGCTATCATTGATGGTTTTTATATATGTGTACACACATGAGATGGTCACTATACTGAAGATAATTAACATTTCCATAAACTCACAAAGGTTTCTTTATGCTCCTCTTTTCCCCTGCTCCACTGCCATTTTGCCATCATTATAATCTAGTTCACATTTTCTAGAACTTCATACAAATGAAATAATGCAACATATACTTTTTGTGTCTGGCTTCTTTCACTCAGCATTTTGAGCCTTGCTGTGCTGTTGCAGGTAAAATAGTTCATTCCTTTTAAAACATCTTTTCAGCATGAAAGATATTTTTGAGCATATATTCTTGCTGTATATTTATTTATTGTATGAATGCTTCACATTTTGCCTTCTCATCTGTTGCTGAGTAATGAGTTATTTTGGGGTTTTCTCTTTCCTTTTCCTATTGTGAATAAAACTACCATGAAGAATACTTAGAATGACTGGGTACTCATGGTAGATATGCTTAATTTTTTTAAAAAAATTTTTGAAATATTTTTTGTGATAACATCTCAATAAATTAGCAGTCAAAAATTCAAACATGTCTTAAGCATATAGTATGTAGCAAGTAGCATGCTAATAAGAGGGTATGATGGACACAAAAATAGGTATCTTGCCTGTTTTCAGGTACCTGATAAAGTGGAATAGGAGTCGGATGTTAATTAAATAGTTATCCCATTGATCATATAATAATCCATTGACATAAGTGCTCTCCAGGAAAGGAATGTGGTTCTATGAAAAACCATAATACAGTAACTTGACTCCCCAGCCCAGAATCAGGGAGGCTTCCTGGGCAAAGTAGTAATGGAGGATGAGTGGGATAATCTAATACAGGGCTGGCTGGGAACACATGGCAGGAAGAGCACTCAAGAAAGAGGGAATGTCCTATGCTAAGGTCCTGGGGTGAGAACAAACAGGTGCATCTGAAGACTGAAAAAGGAGAAGGGAAAGCAAATAGCTGTTGCATGTCCTGCAGGCCCTGTTCAGGATTAGGCCTTTACTTTACAAGAACCTAGAAGGAACCTAGGGGTTTAAGCAGGGAGATAATATAACCAGACTTGGACTTTGAAGATGACTCTGGCAGCAGCATAGATAGCAGAGGCGGGGGTCATTGGATGGATGTGGAAGCTCAGTAGTTAGGCTGTGGTAGTGGTGCCCACATGACCTGAGGTGGTGTGCAAGGTAATGAGGTCAAGCAGATGGATTTGAGAGCTGTTTGGGAAATAAAATTGGCAAGTATGGGATATGCCAAAGGTACCTAAAGAGATGCAGTGCAAAGAGGGGCATGGTTTCTGACTTGTACAATGGTGGCCATTTGCTGACATAGAGACCCCAAGAAAAAGGCCAAGTTTCTGGGAAGGTGTCAAGTTCAGTATTGAAAAGATGAGTTCGAGGTACATTTTCATCACCAAGTGAGCAAAGCATGTGAGATATCTGTAGATAGGTCTTGAGCTCAGAGACAGGTTTGTGCTAAAGCTGTCTACAACTACAAGGGATAGAAGTCAAAGTGATCTAGCTGGGTTTGGTGGTGCATGCCTGTAATCCCAGTGGCTCAGGAGGCTGAGGTAAGAGGATCAAGAGTTCAAAGCCAGTCTCAGCAAATTAGCTGGGCCCTAAGCAACTTAGTGAGACCCTGTGTCAAAATAAAAAGGGCTGGGGGGCCTGGGGTTGTGGCTCAGTGGTATAGCGCTTGCCTAACATGAGTTAGGCACTGGGTTTGATCCTCAGCACCACATTAAAAAAATAAAAATAAAGGTATTGTGTCCATCTACAACTAAAAATATTTAAAAAAGAAAAAAAAAAAAAGGCTGGGGATGTGTCTCAGTGGTTAATTGCTCCTGGTACTTAAAAAAAGAAAATGAAAGTGATAACATCAAATAGGGAGGGCCTGGTGTCAAACACTAGAAAGAGCCGGATGCAGAGGGATGGCTTTAGAGGACTCGGGATCTGGGTGTCATGTTTTCCCTCTGGATCTTCAAAATGCTTTAACTGAGTCATGAACTTTCTTCCATTCAACTCCTCAATGGTGTACAATCCTTGAAAAGTAAGGTTTAGAATACTTTAATGAGGAAGTAAAAGAACTCTACCTGTAACATGGCAGGAACTTCTCAAAGTTGAGTGCATATATAGCTAAATTTCTTAATATATAGCATATATCTCTGGCCTAGGGTTGGATTCAAAGAACAAATGCTTGGGTGATGAAGGGCTTGGAAGTCCACTGGCCATGCCATGCACACACGGTCATTACTGGTAAAAGGGCCCATATGTAAACCTTTATGAGTAGGGTGGGAAGCAATTTTGTGGCTTAAAGGAAAGGACTTGGCCCCAAACATCCATTTTCTTTCTCCCTGTGTATTTTACTGTTTCCATGTTCCTCTGGCTATTGACCAGAGGCATTTATACCACTGTGAATGGCTTTGTCATCTTTTCCTTCTTGATCCTGCTGTAAAGTTGAAATTCCGAATTTATGACATTGCAATCATTTTCATGGCAACAGACTGTGGTGTCGTAAAAACAAGATTATGGCGACTTCACTGCAGGATGGAGCAGAAGGAGAAACGGGTTCTACACGGAAGCTTTTTTCTGGACATAATTAGTTTTGATGAAAGCAGAGGAAAGTACAGAACATTAGAGCTGATGCAGGAAAAATATCCTCCAACTGGTCAGACAAATGTTTCTACCAACGGTATCCAAAACTCAGGTATTTTTGAAAGGACTGAGTCAACGTTTTAATGTTTCTGAAAATATTTACCCATTGAAACCTGTATAAATATTGGAAATTTTGTTTTTTAAAATTTAGATTGTTTATTATGTTTTACAAGTAAAACACTGTATTTGACATCTTTATGCATATTCAGTATAGTTTTTTTCAGTGCATTTCTGTATGTGTATATTTTGATTTTTTTTTTTTTTAAGTAGGTTTTTCCATTACTTACTGCTTGGCCAATGTCTGAAAAGTGAACAAAAGTAATTTTCTCATGATTATGAGGTATGGAAATGACAGTACATTTAAACATGGAAGTTTCAACAGTTTTAAAATTTTCTTTCATAATCTGAATTTTAGCTCAATTTAAAAAAATTCTTCAAATGAATTACAAAGTAGTTTACAATTGTACCTTTGATCAAATTGTATACTCTTTTCTTAGTGTTCATAATGATCTCTCTCTCTTGCATTACCACAACACAGTTCTCCTTTTTAATATTTGAGTCAATTTACATTTTAAGAAATTCAGCCTAAGAAATTCTTTTCTGTTGAAAAATAATTCACACCTCAACAGTGTTTTGTGACATAAACGTTCTCTGTGTGTACTGTGGCTGAACTTAATTCACAGTATTGACTGCTTTTTATGAGCCAGTCATTGTTCCTGTCCTTGAAAGCTCACTGTTCAATCTCACACATATTGTAGTGTACAGTATTCCCCATGGAAGGGTGTATCTGTGTGTACTTGAACTACAAAGGGAAGAAAAACTCTTTCACCTTAATTTCAACAGACAGATAGTGAAGAGGTCATTGCTTTATGACAGATTCTAAGAAATTGTCAAATTGGATACTTTGGTCACATAATTAAAAATGATTAAGAGTTTATGTTGACAGCCTGCTCCTACAGAAATGTCCTAACTTCTGACTGTACCTTGGGGTTTTGCCAGGATGTTTAGAATTAATGCAGAGCACAGGAGAGAGCTGTATTCTTCTCTCATCTTTGTCTACTGTTGGAAGTCATTTTGTAAAGGAGCCTGTAGCACTGACATAGAGATTCAGAAAATAGTCTTGGTGGTCCGATGCATCCTACTTGAGCCCTGGTTTTGGGTTACACTTTCTTTGTAATATTAGGTGAACACTTTGAAAGATATTTGGATGGTGAATCCAGTTTATTTCAGGTCGATATTTTCTTATAACTTTTCGATTTTTATGTTGGTTGATTGGTGGATGACAGTTGGATTATTTTTCAATTACACATATGAATTTCTGCATTTTGGTTGGTAAATGTATCCCACGAGTTTTTATATATGTGTGTGTGTATGTATATTTATACATGTAGATGGACATAATACCGTTATTAACTTTTTTGTGGAGTTGAGGATTGAGTCAGTGCCTCACATGTGCTAGGCAAGCACTCTACCACTGAACCATGACCCCAGCCCCAGTATTTCTTAATTGAAATGTTAATTTTTGTTTGTTAGTTTGTGGTGCTGGGGATTGAACCCAGGGTCATGTACATGCGAGGCAAGCACTCTATCAACTGAGCTATATCCCTAGACTCTAAATGTTAATTTTTGAAAAATTTACTTTTGTTGTTTTATAGTTTCCATTTGCTCACTTTTCATTCTTTTTCTTTCATCCTTTCCGTACTTACTTTTCTTTAGAAAGACAAATGTTCTTGTTCTGTTTGTAAAGGTTCACATTTTATTTTAATATTACTTTGGTAGTTACCCTGACTTTTAAGTAAGACTCATTCTCATATTTTTTTTCCGATTAATTTTTTAAAAAATACTGGGGATTGAACCCCCAAACACTTAACCACTGATCTGTATCCCCAGTCCCACCTCTTTTTTAAAAAATACATATATTTAACTTAGAGACAGGGTCTTGCTAAGTTTCTTAGGGCCACTCTAAGTTGCTGAGGCTGACATTGAATTTGCAATCCTCCTGCCTCAGCCTCCCAAACTGCTGGGATTTAGGTATATGCCACAGCACCCTACCACCCCAATTGATTTTTGAAATTTATAAAAAATATTTTTCCTTTAAAAAGAACATAATTTTATATATTTAATGTCTTTTTGGTTTCATATGTTCTCTATATCTGCAAGGTTGATCTTGTGTGGTAGGTTCAAAGGTCTTTGTAAAACATGTTTTAAAATCATCACTCCTTTGTCATTTCACTGTTGAAAATCTGATTTAGTCTGATTTTATTTGTTGGTTACTGATCTTTCTGCAAAAATTTAGAATAATCTTTTTATTATCTTTATATTTTACTCTTCTGTGTTTAGATACATTTTTTTCTTCATATCTGGTATTCTATGGACACTATTACTTTAGGTCTTTTATCTTGTTTTAAATTCTGAGATATTTATCTTTGTTATTTCTTAAACTATGTCCTTCTATTCTGTCTTCCAGCTCCCCATCTTTGTGAAACTTCTTTTATCTACATATTAATATTTCTATGTCTATCATCAGTATCTCTTATCTTTAAGTTAAAAAAGAAAAACTCCTTATCTTTTCCCAGTGCCTTCTGGGGAGTTTCTCAATTTACTTCCAGCTCAAAAATTTATAATCTAACATTTTCCATTTACAAATTACTCTATTTTAAAATTTCAACAATTATTATTTTACACCTGACATTTTCAATGTCAGGTGTAAAATAATGACTTCCTGTTTAGTTTTTATGTTACTAATACATTCTGAAAGATATTTGATGCCATGATTATTTTACGTTCTTTATAAAGTCTGAGGAGTCTGCATCAGGTACTCTACCTGTTGCTGTCTTTACAGAGCCCTGCTTCTCAGGTGTAGGTGTGTTGCCTTGTGAGCTCATGGTCCTCTAGAGATATCAATTTCTATATTCTGTGTTTTGAGAAAGGATTAAAGGTTATGTCTCAATCTGTGTCCACTCTGGTGGGGCTAAAGAGAAGAAAGACTATGTCTTAGTCTGTTTTAGGTTGCTATAGCAGAATCCTACAGACTGGGTAATTTATCAAGAAAAGAAATTCATCTGGATCACAATTCTGGAGGCTAAGAAGTCCAGGTGCATGGCACCTGGCAAGGACTGTGTGATCCCAAGGTGGAAGGCAGAGGGCAAGAGAAGCTGAGAGCAAGGGTAAGAGATGAAGGGACTGAGCTTGCTTTTATTTATTTAATTAATTTTTATTGATTTTTTTAAAAAAATAAACGACAGCGGAATGCATTACAATTCTTATTACACAGAGAGAGCACAATATTTCATATCTCTGGTTGTGTATAAAGTATATGCACCAATTCGTGTCTGAATTTGCTTTTGAAACAAGCTGACTCTTGAGATTATTAACCACTTCTGCAATAACAACATTAATCCATGCATAGGGCGAAGCCCACGACCTACTCCCCTTTGTGACATTGGGGGTTAAGTTTCCAGCACATGAACACTGAGTGGGGGATATGTTCAACCATCTCAGACTGACTACTTAGATTCCACATAGCTTCCCTCAATGGTGTGTAGGTGCTAGGTGCCGCTCATCCTTAGATGAGGCTTGGGAGAGAGGACCAGCAATTTATGAGCTTTCCTCTAGTCATTCCCTCCTCCCCTGTCACTTCAAGTTGATTTTCAGTTTCCCCAGTGGTGTTTACAGATGTTGGTGGTTAGCAGTTTTTCTCCTCTGGTAGAGTGTCTCCATGACTAATTTTGAGAAAGGGATGAAGCCCCATCTTGGTGGCCACTTTCTTTTGTTGATTTCCTAGTATCCTCATAAAGCAGGTAGTTCTGAACTCTGGAGCTTTTCTGTGTGTGGACTGCATGTTCCTTGAGGGCGGGGGTCATGCTTGTCCTGCTGCATACTGTTCTCACTTGTATCTGCCCTTATCTCTTTACTCTTGACCAGGAGTTAGTTTTGACTGTGACTCTCAAACAAAGCAATTAATTTTCTTTCATGCACGAGGCTGGTGGTAAGCCATCTAGGGCTGCTAAGGTGAGTGTGCTTCACAGAGTCCTCTTACTGGACAGATCCAGTCTCTCACCAGTTCACCTCCCTGTGAACCCTAAGATGTAATCCAAGAAGTGGATACCACCTTCAGTGCACCAGGAAGAAGGCAGGTGTGAAGAAGGGTTTTTAGGGCTGGGACTGTGGCTCAGTGGTAGAGCACTCGCCTAGCATGCATGAGACACTGGGTTCAGTCCTCAGCACTGCATAAATGTAAAATAAAGATATTGTGTCCACCTAAAACTAAAAAATAAATATTTAAATAAAAAAGGATTTGTAGAAGATGTAATCCAGATGTTTCTTGGGGGAAGGTTCCAAGAAGCTGCCCCACAAAACTTGTCTTTGCATATAAACCACAACTTAACTACATAACAATGCCTACTGTCAAGGAAACTAGAAAGTTAGTTTTTACTGGGTCCAGACATGTCCTCAGCTAGAAACTCTGTAATAATCAAATAGGAGAAGAATAGATATCAGGAACAACCATTAGTCTCTGTTACATCTCTCTTTCTCTCTTCCTTAATTTATCTTGTCTTTTTGGTTTCCTTTGTTCCCTCCTCTCCTTCATTCCTTCCACAAACATTATTTAGTGTCCAGTGTACACCAGGGGCTGCAGTAAATGTTTTATGACTCCAGGATTTTAGCTTGCACTGTCATCATTTATCTGGAGGGCAAAGATACTTCACTATGTTATGAGGAAATCTTAGGGTGAAAAGTAAGAGTTGGATGCAGAAGTCATATTCGTTGTATGAAAACAGTTTGCTCTTTTATAGATTTAAGAAATAGACCCAAGGAAACTGTAAAAGGTTTAGGTTGAATTCGACTTCTGCAACTTACTCTGCAGTTACTGATATTCAGCATTTATTCATTCCCCAGATATGTCTAACACTGTTAGGTCTGGGAATTCCAGCCTTAAACAGACACAACCTCTGCCCTCAACTAGACTGGGTGATTGTAGCCTTGCCGAGTGGCCAAGAGGTTGAGCAAGCCGTTAGAGAGTGTATGTCCTCTGTCATGCCTGGGCTGGGGAGCTCCATGCTTTCTCCCTGGACTGCTCTATATGTCAAACAAAACAAAGCAAAACCTTGCTTTTGTTTTTATAGTGCTTCCCAGTGTAGCCAATATTTTCCATATGATGGGTAACTAAAGGGAAAGATCAGGCCTGTCCAGGAGGGGGAAAATCAGGACTTTAGTTGCAGAGGTGAAAATACTTTGCAGGCAAAGAAATCAATTTGATGAAAGCTTTGCTAATGTAAGGAGAACTGGGTGAGGAAAGTTTGAGAGGGGAGTTTAAACTGTGAAGAGTCTTTTAATGCAATTTTAAAGTATTTTGACTCAGAGAACAGGAAGCCTTTTCAAGTCTATACCTGAAAAAGGCACTTCTGAACCTGATATTTTAGGAATCAGAAGGCACAGAGGAGCATGGAGGCATTTAAATTTGAGGACCAGAATGCTGACAATGGGAAAGGAAGTGACAACTTCCAGACTCCTGGTGGTACCTCCATGTCCAGAACTTGGCTTCTGTTTTCAAATTATCCTCAGGGTGCAAGATGTCTGCTGGGGCTCTAGACATTGCCTTCCCATTCTAGGAAGAAGAAAACTACAATAGGATACTCCAGGTCAGCGTCTTTTTAAGTCTTCTCCATGGGAGTTGCCAACAATACTTCTACTTGTATGTCATTGGTCAGAACTTAGTAGTTATGTGACTGTATCTATACCCAAGAAAAATTGGAGAAATAAATGTTCTTTTCTGGGAGGTGATTTGCTCAACTAAAAGAATCACAAGTGTAACAAGAAAAAAGATATCATTTATAACAGAAAAAAAGAAAAGAAAAAGTAAGATAACTAGGTGTGAATCTACAATATATGTTCAAGGGATGCATGAAAATATTATAGGACCTTATTAAAAATGTATTGAAGAGACCCAAGTAAGTGGGAAAAAAAGGAAGCAGCATTTTTTTTTTAATCAACAGGGTGGAATTCCAATCCTGTTATTAAGAAAGTAGGGAGGAGCTGAGAGTGGTGGCACATGCCTGTAATCCCAGAGGCTGGGGAGGCTGAGACAGGAGGATTGATCCCCGACACTGATTTGGTCTTCAATACTGCTTCTGGTTCTTTTATGCTTTGTTCTCTAGAATGTCTTTATTTTGAAAAGTCTTCCATACTCCAAAATACTACTTCCCTTTCCTCCTCCTGGTTCTTTCCAAGAAACTTCACACTTTCAAGGGAAAGTTCAAGACATCTCACTCTCTGCTCACCCCTCAAACCTACCCTCACATGGATCCCTCCTGCCTTCCTTCTTATTAACAGGAGCAGCGCCTCCACCCAACAGGGAAGTCTTCTTCATTTATTTAGTGGTGGGGGGAGTGTCAGTCCTCATCTGCCTTCTCAGGATTCCTGCTTCTTTGGTTAGCTCATTTTGTCTGTATATTGAAGATTCTCCTTCACACTGGCTCTTTCCTCCAAGTCCTTAAACATGCCTTACTTTTCCCCCATCTTAGCAATAAAATCTTCTTTGACTAAATTTTCTATCTCAACTGCTGCTGTGTTCTGTTGTCCAAAGTCAGCCACATAACCAGGCTCCGAGTCAAGAGGATGGAGAAGTACCTGTCTTCTACAGGTGAATTACAAGGTGGTGGGCAGGGATTAGCAATCTCCTTGTGCTAAGGGAAGAGAATAATTAAAATATAACCTGCCAGACTTTTTAATTTTTTTTTAAAGCATTGTCTGTACTTCACATCTCTGTTTCAACCTAGTTTCTGTCTCTATCACTCCAAACTGCTCTTGTCAAACTACAGGCTCTTTTTTCATTGCTAAACCCCAAAGGCATTTTCTAGTTATATAGGACTTGTCTTTTGCCTGTGTAAAAGAGTCAATCTCATGGAAGGTGATAGAATGGTGGTTACCAAAGAAGGGAAAGGGAAAGGTTGGTCAATGGGGACTGTCACAGTTAGATAGGGGCAAGAAGCTCTGGTATGCTACTGCACTGATTATGTCCTGTATCTTTCGAAAAAACTGGAAGAAAGGATTTTGAAAGCTTTCAACCATGAAGCAATACTATGTGCTTGAGGAGATATGTTTCCCCTGATTTAAACATGACAATGTATACATGTCTCAAAACATCATATGCTACCCTATTAGTATGTATATGCTGTAGGTTTTTATATGTGTATTTAAAAAGAAACTAGATTAAAGTTTAAAAAAAAACAAACAAAAATGTAGATCACTTCCTCCCCAAAATTCTTTCCCTGGCATGGGGACTTTCTTCTCCCATTCTGCCTCTCTCTCTCTCTCTCTCTTGCTGTTTATTCTCGCTGGGTCCTGTGGTCTCTTTCTTTGGGCAACTCCTTAAATATTGGGGCTTTTTAATTTCATGTCCAAACCCTTCTCAATTCATATCCATCCATGATCTTATCGGTGTCAACTCTCCAATCATGCTCTATTTTTATGTTTATAGAAAGTCTGAAATACAACCTAGATATGCAAAGGTGTTGTATTTAATATTTTAATGAAGGACACAATTTTGCTTTACCCCACCCCACAATCTTTGTATTTGTGGGAAAAATTAAATTAACTCATGATCTTCTAAGGTCTCTTCCGGGTTAAATATGAAGTTAACTCAGTCTTCCTTTTAATACAAATTTATCCCTCTTCTGGAACCTTCTTTCCTGGTCACTTCTGGCCTCCCATGAAGAAATCTGGATGCAGGGGTGTGTGTTAATGGCTCTTCCTGTTGCCTGGGAGTATAACTGGTTTATTGAGCATAGTGGACTCGATGGGAGGAAGCTGAAAGCACCTTTATTCTTTCCCACCACTCCCCCATCAAATCTACTTTCTCCTGTTAGTCTCCAATTTGGGGCACGAGTAATGTTTTGCTTGGTTAAGTAAAAATAAAAGAGAGTCCAGTTTTTAAATTATATAACACCAACCCTAATCCCATTTGCTTCTCTCAACCCTAGTTGTGCCTACTTAGCCGCCCCAGGGAGGAAGGAACTGTTTTTCTTCAGTTTTTCATTCACTGGCTAATTGTTTCTGAAGCCCCTCCAGGAGAGGAAAGAGTTAAAAAAAATTAATCTCAAGTTCATTTTTTATCTGGTGTGGATCCTTTGGCTGTGAGAGATAAGATACCAACAGCTGACTCTTTCTCTCATAGGGCTCTATGTATTTTTCCAGGAGTCTCCATGACTGGGGATTGTAAACTTGCACTTCTTTAGACTTCCACCCGTGACTTGTCATGCCCCTGAGCCCTGGGATCCACCCTGATCCTGGGAACACTGCTCACTGGATCCCTGTGTTTGTTCTCTGGGGTTCTTAGTGAAGCCAGAATTAGACAGGCAGATAGGCAAGGGTCAGATCCAGAGAATGGAGGAATTGAAATGTTAATTCTTCAGAGCCCTTCCTCCACCCTTATCAAGATAACCTGCCCCTGCTCCAACCTGTTGCTAAGGTAACCTTTCCCAGGGATTGTCCCTCCCTATAGAGAGCTGTTAATTATGACCCCTTCCTGCCCTTCACTCTTCCCGGGAGGTCTCTCCAGCCCACCTATTTCCCACCTTTTGGCCATCCCACCAAGCATCTCCTGGGCCTAGCACCTAGGCAGGAAGGAGAGATGAGGGGGAAGGGAACAGGAGGACAAAGGAAGCCTAGGACATATAAAAAGGCAGAATGCTTTCACTTCTTGGGGGAATACCAGGATACCAGCTAGTGCCCTCTTCTCTCTCCCAGGGAGAAGTCTGTGTTACCCTCTTTTAAGCCCTGCTTCATATGCTTGCCTTGGTATGCTTCTCTAATGTCATACTTCAACATGTGAGGAACATGTGAGGAAGCAGGACTTGTCACTGGTAACTGGCTGTATCATTAGAAGAAAAAAAAATTAAGAAATCAGAAATGTGCTTTCTGAAAGAAACTGAGGCTCTTCCTTCTCCTTCTCTTGTAATTCCTATTTCTCCTTTTCTTCCCCTATTCTTCTGTGTCTCTCCTCCTTCCCCTCCTGTTCCTCTGTCTTCGTCCTCCTTTCTCTTCCAATTTCGAGGCTGGTTAGCATTTAGTAGAAATCAGCCATAAACAGAAAAGAAAGCATTGAGCTATGAATAAGTTGGGACTTTAGAAGATTTACTACAAACCTCACTTGCATTACTTTGAGTGAGACCTATAATGCCTCCCCATTAAGTGAATCCAAATAAAATAAGTACATGACATCAGAGTGGAACTGAGGAGAGAAGTACTTAATGAATGGCAATAAGCAATCCAAATCAAATACTTCATGGATTCTATAATCTTTTGGCAAAACTTAAAGAATGATTTAACAGTGACAAAGATTCTTTGCTTGGCTAAACTTCCTTCAGGTTTCTGATGCTTCTCCTGGGCACATCTGTGTACTTTCTTGTGAAATCCAGTTTTAGCAAAGAGCAAGACTAGGTCAGCTTAGGAAGAACCCCTACCCTTGATATCTGATCAGGTTCCTCATTTTCCACTGTCCCCTGGTCACCTGGCTTGTCTTTTACAGGGATCCCATGAGGTCAGTTTAATCAGAATCTCTTTCATTGCAGAGTGTCCTCTCAGTCATTTTCCACCCACCGACTCCTACCCTGGTCCTTGCCCATGAATTCTCATTGGTCCAGCCTGTTTTCAGAGTTGAGCCTGACTCTCTCCCTTGCTGCAAAACTCTTCTTACAGGTATAAGAACATATTGTTATACCTAACAAAATTGTGTTTTAACAAGCATCATTGAAATATATTTCCTCTTTTATTAATTAATTTATTTTAATTAGGTCTATATGACAGCAGAATGCATTTTGATTTATTGTACACAATTGCAGCACGACTTTCATTTCTCTGGTTGTACACAATGTAGTGTTGCACAATATGTGCAGTCATACATGTACCTAGGGTAATGATGTCCATCTCATTCCACCATCTTTCCTGCCCTCATGTCCCCTTGAAATATTCTTCTTTAGCAATACTCTGGATAAATGTTCAAGAAGATAGAATACTCTCACTTTTAATCATATTCTTTTTTACTCATGGCTCTAAGGTTAATCTGTTATCAGCAAACTTGGAACTTTTCAACTTTGTTTTATTGAAATCACACAAAACATACTGGTAGGACTCAAACCTTGGGCTTTGTCGAAAAGCAGTTCAATAGATACAGATATTTCTCTTTTCTCTTTACTTGGGATTATGGAATTGTCGAATGAATACCAGAATTGAGCTAGAGATGGGTAAGACATCATTTACTTTTCTTGCAAAACAAAGGAGAAGGGCTTCTGCATTGGAAGATGCAAACCCTTTCATAGAAGAGTCTTAAGAAAAAAATATACCAGGAAGTTGAGAATCCAGAAATTAGTTTCTTAAAGCCATCTATGCCTATTACCCCTTTAGAAATCCTGTTGTACCTCCAGGGATGCCTACTACTCTTATAGTTATTGTTTTAGGAAGTGACTTCCCTTAGCAAGTTGGGGTGGTTCTTAATGCAAGCCATACTGTCTTCCTTTAAGATTTCTGCCAAAACTCTGAGAAATAGGGAATTTGTCTTTAACTTCCCATTTCACACACATAAATATTCCCCTGGGAGGAGAACCTATACCTCTTATTAGCTTTATGATGTGTCTACTTTACCCAAATGGGTTAAGAAGTGCTGATGGACAGGTTGACCTCCTTATGCGATTCTGTTATTAGGCAACTATAGACACAAAATATGACTCTAGATTGTGTACTGTACATAATGTTTCTGCCTCATTTTGATTCTGCAGACCAAATGGTCTGCTTCTGTCAACTTCTCTCCATATCCACTGGGGACTCAGCTGCCATTCCACAGGGCATGGAGTGCAAATTAGTTATTCAGGCTTCATTGGCAAATAGTGAAAGCACTATGCAATCTGTTATCCTGTCTAAATATCTGTGGCACAAACAATGACTTAAACATGATTATAGTTATTTGATGCTACAACTTAATTTCATGATAAAATTATATGTATTTTGTTATCTCTCTGCCAGTTTTTATAAGATAATGTCACACAAACGACTTGATTTGCCTGAAATCAGATACCCATTGGTAATTTGCACAACATGCACACCAAACGTGGGATTTTTTTTTTTAGGAAGGCAGAAAGACCAACAGCAAAACTTGGGTTTGTTTTCCTTAGAAAAATGCTGCAAGACAAGGAATGTTTAAGGAGGTATGCTTCTGGGTGGGTGCAGAGATAGTGGGGTAGAGGATATTCATTAAAAACAAACAAACAAAAAAAAAACCAACTCCTTAACGGCAGCTAAGACCTACACAGGTAAAAAGATGATACAAAGAAAGAAAAGTGCATCCTAATCTAATGGAACTAAGGGAACCACCAAGCTGTCAATTCACTGAGCTGTGGATGTAGAAACAGAATGGAGCCTTTCAATTCTGCTGCCTTCTCCCTGGGCTTAGAGACCGGTTGCCATGGATATTCTGGATTCCTGCAGCTAATGGGAGGGAGTTCTGTAGCTTGGTATCCTGGGGACCCGCCAGGGTGAAACATGAAATGGAGGCCTGTGGGTGTGGTGGTGGAGGCTGGGAAGCCAGAGGTCAGAGGGTCCATTTCCAGCAGAGTTAAAGCTGATTTTATTTCAAGTCACATTCATTTGACAATCTATATTTTCCTGAAAAAAACCCAGACCTTTTTGTCCCTCCCCTACTGAGCAAAGAGAATCTTCATCTCCTTAAAATGGTTATGATCATAGCACTAAGTAGTGTATGCTATAATTAGATGTTCAATGATGGTTCAGAGAACGATTTTTTTTTCAATGTAATTTTTTTTTTTTTTGGAGGAGGGGAAGAGGGAAAATAATTTAAGTTTGGTTCAAATATTTGACTGGTTTAAAATTTTACACACACACACACACTTATATGTATACCAAATATGGTGAACAAATGAGAAAGGTTCTGGTTTAGTCTGCTTTATTAAAAAAAAAAAATTATTTGGTACCTGGCCTCTTTCTTTCCAATAACCATTGCAATATCAGCCTTTTCTCTTTTCCTTCTGTCTGCCTTTTACTCTGCCTCAGTTTTTAACCAGGTCATAGTGAAAACACTTTCCCTCTCTGTGATCTTTTGGAGCCCGTCCTTCTCTGGCTGGATAATCGAGCACTTCAAAGTCAAGTTCTTGGACAGTGGTGGCTAATCCTGATAAGCGGGAAGTGTGTGTGTGCCTTGACCTTGTGAGCCTTCTTCTCAGCTGAGCATTGGCATGGCTCTGAGGTCCTCTTGGATGATTCCAGTGAGCAAAATATCCAGCTGTAATTGTTGAGATGCCTTTATCTTGAAATTCCTTCCGTGAAGAAGTTCTAATGCAGATTAAGTAAACCTTAATCAGCCATGCTGTCTGACAGGTGTAGAGATGTAGATTGAAAATAGGACTGCCTTAGGCAGTAAATATGTATTTTGCTTTTAAAACCTCATGTGGTCTTTGGTTGGCATTTATTGTGTAGCTGGTTGGCAAGGACAAGAGAGAAATGTTGCTCTCTGCTGACCTCTGGATCCCAAGAATAGAACCACAGCTTTAATATTACCAGCCTCTTGCAAAGTAGAGACTTGGAAACACTTCCTTGTGGGGCAAATTTAAGGAAGTTCAGTGGTTATGAATTGGGAGAAGTAGCTTGCCAGACGGAAAGTGTATTGGCCAAGGAAGATGTCAGAGTTCACCAGTCCCCAAGGGCTACGGCTCTGCTATTTCTCCCTTATGTCTTAATCTATCAAACATTAAGGTAAATGCTTGGTTATCTCTACTAGCAAAAGTGTCGTTTTATTTTTTTCTTCTCTCAAATCAAGGGAAGTGCAGGTTTGGTGGTCACTCACAAAACCCCACCTCCAGGTACCCCAAGCTATTGGAACAATTCAGTGGCCATCGAAAGATACTTTCTTTACCCAGGGGATGTTACATGACATATTCAGGTCTCTATGAATCTGGTGCCATCCAGAGGACTGCAAAGCATATACTGAATGAAGAAATTCAAGAAATTCATGTAAGAAATGAATATGGAGGTCCCTCGCCCGCCCACCCCCAAACCGATTTGTTAACAGCCAAAGCCTCTCCTTCATGCTATTTCAGAACGAGAAAAGATCTGTCTTTTGCTTAGTTCTTTCACAGCTGGAACAAAAATAGATCTGGATTTTAGTTCTAGAAATAGTAGAAGTTAGTGGTATGGTTATGGGAAATTAGCAAATCTCTCAAGATTCCTACTTTCTTAACTATAAAATGATGGCTTTGAATATCTGATATCTCTGTACCTTCCAATTCCTGATTTACATAGAATAGAACTGAGATATGAGAAGATTGATAGACTTGATAGCACAAACTAGGGCATGTATCTAATAAATACATAAATGTTGTCAATAAAAATGTTAAATATTCATAACATTTGACAAAAGATTAATGTCTTTATTATATAAAACACAATTACTTAAAAATGGCTTAAGGAGAGATACATACAAAAATATTTAAAGATATCGTGCAAAGTGAAAAGAATACTTGAATTCACACACAAAAATATTTATTGTTGGTAAAAATACAGTGATAGGTCAGGGTTACCACACTCCACCCTGGTTTTTTGAAAAAAAACATTGGTGATGGTACAAATGGCTACATATTTTCTGTTAGGTTTTTTGTAAAATAAGTTATAAAACAATTTCACCTTTAGGAATTTATCTTAAAGAAAGAAATAATGTTGTGTAAAATGTTTATCTCTAGTACTTTTAACCATAGCAAAATCTTGGGGGAAAAAAAGACTTAATGTTCAACCATTGGGGACTGGTACATTTATGTAACGGAATTATATTATGTTAATAAGATGGCACATGACTTTTTTTTAAAAAAGATGTTCATAATATACTGTTATTTGAAATTGTGTTGATTGGCTTTTCATCACTGTGACATAATACCTGAGATAAAGAACTGAAAAAGAAGAAATGCTATTTTGGCTCAGGGTTTTAGATGTTTCAGTCCATGGTACTTGGCTTTTTGTTTGGATCTGGGGTGGCTTGGTATATCATGATGGGAACAAATGGGAGGCCTGTTTACTTCAAGGTGACTGGGAAGCAAGAAGAAAGAGAAAGAGGCTGGAGTCTCAATATACCCTTCAAAGGCATGTCCCCAGTAACCTAATTTCCTTTAACTGGGTTCCATATTTTAGAGGTTTCACTGCTTCCTAATAGTGCCATGAGCCGTGGACCAAGACTTCAAACTTATTCAAACCATATCAGAAGTCAAATTATCAAATAGAATGCAAGATACTATCAACTTTTATTAAAATAATTATGGGTATGTATTTATACAGGCATAAAAACATTGAATGATAAAGAATTGAATGTGTTAGTTGTAACTTTCTATGGGTAAAACATTTATGGATTATTTACATTTTAACTTTTTATCTGAATATTCTGAAATGGGAATTTATTGCTTTTATAGTAAACATAAAAATTTTGATAAAAGATTTTAATTTCACAATTTTAGAGGAATGTATGGTTAAATAATTAGTTTTAAAATTTACAAGTTTTCCAAGGAATCTCCTTACTATTTTCCATATTGGCTGCATCAATTTGCAGTCCCAACAGCAATGTATAAGTGTGTGTTTTCCTCCACATCCTTGCCAACATTTATTGTTGCTTGTATTCTTGATGCACATTATATATAGAATTGTGACAGTAGAGGCAGATTAATTAACAAAGCTTTAGTAATGATGTCAACAAAGGCACTAAGTTTTGCTTAGATTGACATAATTTAAGACATAGACCTAATTGATGTTCAATTTGGTAATATTAAAAAAATAAGGAGACATGTGAGGAGAAGCAGGTTTCCAACAATTGTTAAGTGTTCTCGAATCTGCAGGAACAATTGTACAAGTTGGGGCAGCAAAAGTAAAAGCTATTTTATTTGATTTAATTTTAAATATAAAAAATGCCATGTAGTAAAGTGTATGTACAGTATTAATATCCACCTAGTAAATGCAGTGAGAGTTTCAGATGAACACACTGCACTTCACATTGTTTATTTTAGGTTTGTCTCTATTTCAGAACAAACACATATATTGGAAGGAATTTAACAAACATAAATTCACTCTGTCTTTGAAGAAAAATGGTAATTGGCTCTTACAGCCTAATAACATTTATCTTTGTAGATTGACAAATCACTTAAGGGTACTCACTGAAGAGTTAAACTATCCAACATGCTTTTTGTGTCTAACATGAACAATTTCTACTTATTGTAAAATCGTTTTCAGTTGAGAATTCCAACTGTTGCCCATTTCAGTCATTCCTACCTACCTGCTCCTGGACTCTCCCTAGCTCCCCACTTCCTACCCCATCCTAGCCCTGCTGAGTGACTAATCTGTCTTTCTAAAATTTTACCATTTCAAAATGTTATGGAAGTAGAGTCATATAGTATATAACTTTGAGGCATTGGCTTTTTTTCCCCCTCAGTGTAATTCCCTTGAGATTCATGCAAACTTTTGTGTGTATTAATAGTTTGATTTTTCGTTGTTTGTATAGTAGAACACCATGGGATCTATACATCACAGTTTATTTAAGCCTTTCCCTTCTGAAGGGCACCTGTGCCCTTTCCAGTTTTTGACTCTTACAAATAAAGCTTCTGTGATTATTCATGTAAACCTTTGTATGACATAGGTTTTCAATTTATGGGTTAAAAGTCCAAGTTAATTTTATGTTTAACTTGATAAGCTATGCCCAACTGTTTTGTGGAATGGGTGTATTATTTTGTATTCCCACCAGCAATATATGAGTGATCCACTTTCTCCACATACTCACTGTCATTTGGTGATGCCACTATTTTTTTTTTTTTTCCGTTCTGAGAGTTATGCAATGAAATCTTGTGGTCTTGACTTGTACTTTCCTGGTGGCTGATGATGTTGAACTTTTCTCATTTGCTTATTTGTCATCCATTTATCTTCTTCAGTTTGATGTCTGTTTAAGATGTTCACTCCTTTTCTAATTGGATTTTTGAAAATTGTTGAACCACATCCCTAGCCCTTTTTATTTCTAATTTTGAGACAGGGTCTCGCCAAGTTGCTTAGGTTCTTGCTAAGTTGCTGAGACTGGCTTTGACCTTGTGATCCTCCTGCCTTAGATTTCCAGATTACAGGCATTTACCATGGAACCTGGCTGATTGGACATTTAGACCATTTACATATAAGGAAACATTGATATGTTAATACTTAAGTGTGCTATTTTAATATTTTTTTATTTTATTGCCTCTTGTTCTTGTTTCTAATTTCTCCTTTTTGGCTTCGAGTGGGTCAGTTGAATTTTTAAAGAGATGCAATCTTGATGTATTCATAGTGTTTCTGAATATAAGTGAAGTTTCCATAGTGGTTGTTTTGGATACCATGATATAGAAATACTAACATCACAATCTCTGGTACAGAAAGCAGAATACCCCCTCTCTAAGATATCCATGTTCCAATCCTTAAAGGAACCTATAAATATATTACCTTACATGCCATGTAAGATAATCTCTTTCGCCATGTTAAGGATCTTGAGGTGGATCCTTGTTCTGGATTAAGTGGGTGGGCCTTTGTAACTATGAGGATTCTTACAAGAGGAAGGCAGAGAATCATTGAAAGGGATATCATGGTGGAAACAAGTGAGCTAGTTGGAAGCCTGTGGCTTAGAAGAAGAGAAAAGGGATACAAAACTAGGAGTGTAATTGTTTACTGGGAGTTTTGTCTACTATATTAGGAGTGTCTGGGTCCTAATTAAATCTTTCATTTTAACAGGCTCTCATTCTGTTTTTAGCATGTAGATCCTAGCTTACTTCTTTAGGTCATTAAATGACAGCTTAATTTTCAGAGCCTTTGCAGTGTTATTTTGGTCTGCTTGATTTAACTTCTGCTCCTGGAACTCTCACTAATACCTGCTGGTGCTGGCTGAGGGGATAGAAGAAGCTTCATCCTGCTGGGCTGCCAGAGGTCTCTCAGTGGGGGAGGGGAGTACCAGGCCTCTGGAGTTCAATGGGGCTTCTAGGACTGCACTTCATGCTGTGCCTGGGTCCCATTTACAGCCCCCCTGGGCATTTCTGATATCTTTCACTGGGGAAGAGGGGTCCGAGGTCCAATGGGAGAAGAGAGCTGTTCCTCTCCCTGGGCCACTTACTGTTAGTCGGGTCCCTTGCCACTTCCTCTGGGTTTGCCTTGTTTTGTCTGCAAGACTTCTGTTCAATCCAGGAGAGGAAGGAGCCTACAGGACTGATTTTCATTGTTAGTTTGGAGGCCTGAAAACTCTGTGCCTTGGTGATTTCAAGTCTTGTTGAGAGGTAGAGGCACCTAGTACCCTGATACTGTGTTGTTCCTCAAGTCTCATGGTTCCAAACAAGTTTGCCCTCTTCTTATCTTAATGCCTTTCAGAGTTTTCTGTTAGTTGTCTCTTGCATTATTTCCAAGGTTTATCATGCTTAGCAGGAAGGAACAGGAAGAAATGTGTCATTCCCTCTTGTTCAGACTAAAGATATTGTTCAAAAGCTTGTTTTTTCCATGCCTTGAGAGAGAGGATCTATTGTATAGTTGTCCCTTGGTATCCACGAGGTATTGGTTCCAGAATCCTCCACAGATATAAAAATCCTTAGTTGCTCCAGTCCTTTACATAAAATGTGGCAGCATTTGTATATGACCTATACATATCCTACCATATACTATATTTTAAATAATCTTGGTATAACTTATAATATTTAATCCAATGTAAATAACTATTATGTGTATTGATTAGGGAATAATGACAAGAAAAAAGCACATACATGTTCAGCACAGAGTTTTTTTTCCCCCCTGAATATTTTTGATCCAAGTTGGTTGAATCTGAGGATATGAAACCTGAGGATTCAGAGGGTCAACTGCATCTGAAGAACTGGAAAAGGGTCTTAAGAGCCCTGAGCCAAGGAATATGGAGAGAGATGGAGTCAAAGAACTAGGATGGGCAGGTCATGCAAAATTTAGATCATAAAGAGTTTGGGTTTTAATGCTAGGTTCTATGGGAAACCATTTAAGGTAGGTATTTATTTATTTTTAGATATATATGACAGTAGAGTGTATTTTGACATATTATCCATACATAGAATATAACTTATTCTAATTAGGATCCCATTCTTGTGGTTGTACATGATGTGGAGTTTCATTAGTCTTGTATTTACATATGAGCATAGGAAAGTAATGTTTAATTCATTCTACTGTCTTTCCTATTCCCATCCCCATCCCTTCCCTTCATTCCCCTTTGTATAATTCAATAAACTTCTATTCCCATCCTGCATTGTGTGTTACCATCCACATATCAGAGAGAACATTTGGCCTTTGTTTTTTTGGGACTGGCTTATTTCACTTAGCATGATAGTCTCCAGCTCCATCCATTTCTATTTTTTTTAAATCACTTCAGTTTCTATGTATAAAAGGGATGTTAGGGCTTATGAGTAGAAATATTGAGGAAGAAAAAAAATGATTGTCTCACAAAAGAGAGACAATGGTTATTTGAACAAAGTAAGGCTGGAAATAAGTAGAAAGACTGGAGAGAGATGGGGGGGGTGTTACTGATGGGTTTTGTGATAAATTGGCTATGGAATGTAAGAGAAAGAGACATGTCACAATAATATCTCAAAGCTGTGGCCTAATTAAATCTCTGCTGAGGAAAGACAAGAGGAGGAACAGGTGTGAGGGATAGCTCAGTAGTTGATTTTCAGATGGAGTCTACATATTCCAGGACAAGGGTCAGCTAGATATTTGTAAATACCAGATTTGGGGCTCAGAAGTGAAGAATAGAGTAGAAATAGAATCACAAGAGATATTAGGTCATAGGTACAGGTTGAGCATCTCTGATCAGAAAACCCTAAATCAATTTAGAAAGTGTCAGATTTCAGAGCATTTTTGAATTTCAGATTTTTGGATGAGGGATGCTCAACTGGTAAAGTCTATGCAAATAATTCAAAAAACCAAACCAAACCAAACCAACCAACCAAACAAACAAACAAAAAAACCTTGAAATGTGAAGTACTCTTGGTCCCAAGCATTTTGGATAAGATACACTCAACCACTAATATGGAACTGTGGGAATGGATGAGATCACATTGGAGAAATTGGAGAGTAAGAAATGTGGAGTGCTCCGTTGGGGGCCCTGAGGCAAACCAACATTCAGTTGTGAGAGGAGGAGGAGGAGGAATGTGCCAAGGAAAATGCGAAGCAGCCGCCAGGAAGAGATAGGAAGAAAGCCAAGAATTTTTTCCCATCTCTGTAAGAATTTCGTTCAAATTCTCCTCTCATTAATCACCCATAAAGATGGTAAACAAAGCACAAAGGCACAAAAACACTCCTCCACATAATGTAATAAAGTTCCCTAATGATTGAATTACTTTATTGCCAATTCACATTAAAAAACTATCTGCAGGAGAAATTTCTGTATGCATACATACACAAAAATCTGGTAGACAACATGAGAAAATATTAACAAATTATATCTGATGATGAAATTATGGATATTTTTACTTCATTGCACTTAATTTTTTTTTTCTATAATGAGCCTTTTGGAAAAATTGCCTAATTTTTTTCTCTTTATTTGGGAAAAAATCATGTTCTACTATTTAGAACAAGGGTAATTAATCTGAATGTAATGGCACCCCATGATTCTGATACATTTTAACTGGCTCTTTGAGTTAGATGTATATAGTTTGTTTGCTTCTCTATCTTCAGGGCTTTTCCATGCAGATGAGTTCATAGTTCTTTGTAAATAATAATGGGAAATGGCACTGCGTTGAGTGAAGAACATGAAAAATAAAGTTGAATGATCTCTATTTGAATTCTGATTCTGCTGCTGCTTATCTCTCTTACATGTATAAAATGGGACTGTCGATACAGATCTTGAAGAATAATTAGATAAAATACATGAATGGCACAGTCCTGGCACATGGTAGATTGTCAATATGAGATAGTGATTAATAGCTCAGGCTGTGGAGCTAGACAGCCTTGATCTGAAATTTACCCATCGCTTACCAAATGGGTTATCTTCTTCCAGTGGCCTTATTCCTCTGCATTGCACTTTTCTCTGTGTGACAAGTGAAGGCCTCAATAGTATCAATAACAGGGATTATTATGAAATAACCTGGCAACACATTTAAAATAGTGCAAGGGAGTATTCACAAGTAATCAACAAATAGCATTTTGCATATTTCCTTTATGATTAACAGCCCTTCAATGACTAGATTTTAAAACTCCCTCAGGGCCAGGAATCAGGTCTTACTCTTTTACACAAAATGATTCACATGCTAAAAATGTTTATAATTTAGGTTTATTATTCCAAGTATCAATTCTTCTGACATGAGATTAGAGTGGGAACTCTCTTAGCATGTCTTTGCTTAACTATCTCACTGGGTTAACTAACTGATGCTCTCTTTCCTTTTAGTGCAGATGGACCTGGGTGATACCGAGCACTACAGGCAAGGCAACTATTTTCCCGAATGTCAGCACATTTCTGCTCCTAAGAGTTGAGTTGTTTTCTTATTAAGAAATTTGTGTGTATTTCTGGACCAGTTAATTCCAAGTATACTTACTACAGTGACATAATTTATTAAAAAAATGTTAAGTAAATTGTTAGGCTTCAAGTATGAAAAGAAAAAGTTGTATTTCTTTTGAAAATTAAATTGAATGCTTTGTAAACACTTGATGAAATGAATTCATAAAAATTGTTGTCAAATTCAGTGAGCAATGAAACAAATATGTTAGGAAATTTATCTATACTTATATTGCTTCATAAAATGTTTAGGTTTCCTTTCCTTTTTTAAAAAAACACAAATTAGAAATCATGCACTGTGGATAATGGGGATGATTTATGTGGGTGATTTATGGAGGTGCATTATCTCCATTGGTAGACCCATACTGAAAGAAGAGATCTTGGTCCAACATCTGAAGGTTGGTGTCTGTGTGTGTGTGTGTGTGTGTGTGTATGTGTGTGCACATGTTTGCATTTCAAGTTAAAATGAAACATTTAAGATTTTCATGCATCCATTTTTAAAATGATTCTTTCTTTAATCAACAACTACTCATCCTGTATATGAAAGAATAAGAGGTCTCCTACAATATTTGGAAGGATCAAATAGAAATGAAACTGAATATCTACTGATTTTTAGATCCCAGCTCAATCATTTGATAACTTTATAATTTTGAGTAAGTTATTTATTCTCCTCAACTTGAGTTCTTCATTTGTAAAAGGTAATTTTTTTTTAAATGAATGAGGCTTTTTGTTAAAAGAGATCACACATCTAAAGTATATATCATTATTTATGAGGGGGACCAAGTGATGAATAAATGTAATTTTCTACAATCTGATAACTACCAGGTTTTTTTTTTTTTTTTAATTTTCAACCATGATTGCTCCTAAGTCTTGGACCCACATTTCCAACTATATGACCTTAGGATTCCTTCACCATTCTCTTAGACTGATTCTCAAACTAATTATCAAGGCCTCATTTTTGTCTTCTGTCTTCTCACTCATTCTCATAACATTGAAGTTTAGAAATCTCCTTTTCCATTCCCTCTCCTCTTCCTCCATGAATATTCCTCCTTTCCTTCTTCCTTCCTTTTCTTCCTAATTGCTCCAGTTTATATAGTTTCATAGGAACTATTTTACTTTTGTTTTTCAGAATTTGGTTTGAATAAAGTTTGTTTCTATTTACTTAAATACCATCCACTGTCATTTATTTGAACCAATTCTTTATTATTTTTCACAGTACATCCAGATGTCTCCTCTCTTCTTCCAGCTATGTCCACTGTCAAGGTTATCTTTTGAAGAAATACATCTGGGGCTGAGGCTGTGCCTCAGTGGTAGAGTGCTCACCTCACATGTGTGAAGCACTGGGTTCAATCCTCAGCACCACATAAAAATAAATAAATAAAATAAAGGAATATATATATATATATATATATATATATATATATATATATATAGAAATCCATCTGATCTACACACAAACACACATGCACGTGTGTGGGGGTGCCTTGTTGTTGCCTCCAAGTTGGGATCCAGTCTCCTTAGCTTTACAAATAAACCCATCCCAATCCTTCTGGGACACTCTCTGTAGATTTAGCTCCTGTTTCCTTCCAATTAGACTCACTTTTCTGTTCTCAGATACACTGACCTTCTCATGATTCTGTGTTGTCTTTATGTTTACTGTCACATTTAAGGAATGCCATCATTTAGAATCAACCTTTCCTGCCTAGACATTCTCCACACACCCAAATGTATATCTCTGATCCTGTGTGTGTGTATATGTGTGTGTGTGTGTGTGTGTGTGTGTGAGTGTGTGTGAGTGTGCATGTGTGTGCTTATTTTAAGAGCTAGATTGTTTGTCATTATCTATACACACACATCCCTGATGGTTTGCACCATTATGGGCACAATGTAATTTTCCTGGAATCCTCTTAGATTGACTTAGTGTCTTCGCCCTAATTACTCCATCTAGGGTCTCAAGTGACAATAACAGCTGGTTATGCAATTAAAACCTTTGGGCTGTGAGTGAAGAACTCAGTGAGGATGACTGGGAGGCCACGTGAATAACCTACTCATTGGTTTAATAAGATGGAAAGTGTTCAGCTGTTCAGTTATGCAATCCATTTTAACTTGAGCAGAGAAGTTGAATTCACTCCAGGAAGGTATTGTAAGTGCCGACAACTCCCACATCCCCAGTGTTCCATGAAACTAGAGATTGTCCTTATAGTCACAGGTGTTCTTTGTTTCCTTTCTTTTTCTTAGAGCATTTATCTGTGTTAAAACAAATGTTCACTATATACTCTTTTGCTAAAATGATATTTTGGTTTCGGCTCTATCAACAGCAGAATTTGAAAAAAAATAATGAGGACATCAGAAGCAGAGGCTAGAAAAATAATAATCTCCTGAGCCATTACTGCACCTCAGTGTTCTAAATTGCTGGGTATCTTGGCACAAAAGAGCAGAGATATATGGACGTAGTGTTTCCGTCTCATTTAGACTCATTCAGATAATTTTTGATTCAGGTTTCCCAGAAAATAGACTATCCCTGTTTTCCAACGTTACTTTGATAAAGTCTGGGGTAGTGGATTCACTTTCAAATGGTTTGTAAGGTAAGGAGAAAATAAAGAACAAATTTACCTCCCTTTAAAAATATTTCTTATGTTACCTTTTAAGCGATTTAGGATGTTTTCTTAACGGTTCAACACGTGGGCTTAAGAGAGAGAATGCAGAAATTAATAGTATAAAGTGAATAACAGAAATTTTAATATTCAAAGCTCCTTGAAAATACGACTGCAAGTTGAGATCATATGAAAAGGCCACCTTTTCGTAATTTATTTAGAGAATAGTTTAAGGAAACAACTTAGTGGAAGCAGGAGAAAAATATTATGGAAAAAATTAAATCACTTGGTACATTTATTCTAATTGTTGAAACATTTTATTTGATATGCAAATACGGAAATGTAGAAATTGTAATGGTTTATTAAGTCTTCTATAAGTGGGCTGTGAAAAACATATGTTATGAATATGATTAATCCCCTCTCCTTCCCCTCAATGACAGGCTACTTGCAGATAGGTATTAAATGTTTGTCTTCTTTGTAATCCTAGTTACTTATTGAGGTCCAGCTCATAGTATGTTGTATTGTTTTTGATCTTGAATGTTGCCCAAAGGCCTCTCTGTTCTTGGTTCACAGAGCAGCACTTTGGGAGGTGGGGCCTCATGGGAGGTCTTTAGGTCACTAAGGCATGGCCCTGAAGGGGATTATGAGACCCTGGACCTTTAGTGTTTTCTTTTGCTTTCTGATTATGATATAAGCAGTTTTGCTTTGTCACTCCAGCTATGATTTATTGCCTCACCACAAGCCCCAAAGCAATGGGTCCGCCTGACCTTGGACTGGAACCTCCAAAACTGAGCCAAAATAAACATTTTGAGTTTTTTTTTTAATATCAAGTATTTCACTATAGTGATAGAATATGAACACAATTAAATTTTATATATATATAGTATGCAATGTACTATTTTAACCACTCTATTAATTAAAATATTAGCTAATTTTATCCTCATGACAACTGAATTAGCTAACTATTGCTGTGTAACAAATAACCCCACAACTTAGTAGCTTAAAGAAGCAACAGACGTTGATTATCTCACAGTTTCTAAGGGTCAAGACTTTGGGATAACCTGGCTGGGGGGTGTTTGTTTCAGGGTGTCTTATGAAGTTATAGTCAAGTTTCTGGCTGAGGCTGCAGTCATCTGAAGTCCTGACCAGAACTGGAGGATTTGCTTCTTGCTCATGTGTCTGGCAAGTTGGTGCTGGTTGTTGGTAGAAGGCTGAGTTGTCACTTAGAGAACTTGTTCTTAAGGTTGCTGTTAGCTGACTGCCTCGACCAGGGTCAGCAATCCAAGAGAGCAAAGTGGAAGCTATAGCAGTTTAATAACCTAACCTTAGAAAGTATACTCTATTATTTTTGCAATATCCTGTTAGTTCCAAGGTTAGCCTATTCCATATGGGAGGGTATAGCATGAGGACATGAATACCTGGATATTGTGATTAGGAGGCTGGCTACCACAGCAGAGTATATGCAGTAGGTACTCCATTGTACCCATTTTACAGTTAAGGGAATGAGGCAAGGAAAGGTGAAATAATTAAGGTTATGGTGAGAATTCAATGAGATCACATACATACGCATGTACATGCACACATAGACACACGATGTACAATGTTACATGGCATATGCTGAGCACTCATAAATCTTGAAATAATCACCTTTGGCAGTTGTTTGTAAATTTCAGTGGGCTGAGATGGCAAGTTGTCTGTGCAGTTTTAGGAAAACATATTTTGGAGTAAATGAGAGGGAAATCTGAAGTGTGATTCTTGGTTTCCTATTGCTGCTATAACAAATCACCACAAGCTTATTGGCTTACTACACCATAAATTTATTATCTTACAGTCCTATAGGTCAGAAGTTTGACATAAGTCTTAATGCACAAAAATTAAGATGTTTGAAGAGAGCCTTCATTCTGAAGGCCTTAGAAGAGAATCCATTATTTTTTCCGGGGGTGGGGGTGTCTTTTTTAGCTTCTTAAGATCACTTTAATTCCTTGTCTCATGACCTCCCTTCTCTGTCTTCAGAGCCAAAAGTGTAGCAGCTTCCCATCTCTCTTTCTTTGACCTCTGCTTTTTCATCATATCTCATTTCCAACTTCCTCTTTGGTGGTCACATCGCGGTGCCTGCTTTCCTCACCCTTTGTGCCTTAGTCTTGTAAGGACCCTGGCAATTCCAGGGTCCACCCCCAAAACACAGGCTAACCTCACCATCCCCGAAGTCTTAATCAACCCTGCAAAGTCCTTTTTATTATGTAAAGTAACATTCACAGGCTCCAGGGATTTGGACATGGACACATTTGGGGAGCCATCATTCAGCCCAGCACATGAAAAGTACTTATCCATCCATCATATTTATGCCCCAGTGGTTTCTTTTTTTTCCCCTCATTTTTTATTGGTGCATTACAGCTGTATATATTTATGGGATTTGTTGTTACATATTTGCATACTCACACAATATAATAAAATAATTTGGCCAATATCATTCTCCAGTATTTCCCCCCTCTCTCCCTACCCCCCACTCCTTGGTCCTTTTCCTCTACTGATTTTTAGGAGTTTCACCCCCACCTTTGTTTTCCTTTTTCCCTCTTTATCATTCCCATATGAGAGAAAACATATGACCTTTAACCTTCAGAGTTTGACTTATTTCACTTAACATGATGGTCTCTAGTTTCATACATTTTCCTGCAAATGCCGTAATTTAATTTTTCTCTATGGCTGAATAAAACTCCATTGTGTATACATACTATATTTTCTTTATCCATTCATATGTGGATGGACACCTAGGCTGGTTCCATAGTTTGGCTATTATGAATTGTGTTGCTCTAAACATGAGTATGCATATATCATTGTAGTAAGATGCCTTTATTTCTGTTTTGTTTTAATACTGATTTTTTGGTTGTAGTGGGACACAACATCCTTTGTTTTATTTATTTATTTTTATGTGGTGCTGAGGATCAAACCCAGGGCCTTGCATGTGCTAGGTGAGCGCTCTACAGCTGTGCCACAAGCCCAGTCCCATGCCTTTAATTCTTTTGTATAAGTACTAAGAGTTGGTCTAGCTGGGTTATATGGTGATTTCATGCCTGGTCTTTGAGGAGCCTCCATTCTAATTTCCATAGTGGTTGTACTCATTTATAGTCCTACCAACACTAAAAGAGTTCCTTTTTCTCCACACCCTCTCCAGCATTTATTATTATTTGAATTCTTTTTTTTTTTTTTTAAAGAGAGAGTGAGAGAGAGAGGGGGAGAGAGAGAGAGAATTTTTTCAATATTTTTTTTTTTTTTTTTTAGTTTTTTCGGCGGACACAACATCTTTGTTTGTATGTGGTGCTGAGGATCGAACCCGGGCCACACGCATGCCAGGCAAGCGCGCTACCACTTGAGCCACATCCCCAGCCCCTATTATTTGAATTCTTGATGGCTTGAATCAAAGCTTTTAAAATGGTTTCTGAACTCTTTCAGGCAATAGAGGGCAAATTGAGTCTATCAGTCTCAGTCTCTTGGGGGTAATTTTAAGGTTTATTTTTTCAATTTCTTGAAAATGGTCAAGGCTCTTCTTGCAAAGAATTATAGGAAGCAAATTCATAGCAGAAGCTGTACTGGGCCAAGTATGAGAGCCTGAGTTCTTGTCTATGTTCTCTGCTTCTTTCTGGCTGAAGTGTCTTGAGCAAATGATTTAATATTTAAAAAAATGTCTAAATAATATGGAGACTGAAAATACCTGCCTTGCTTACTTCAAAGATTGCTGTGTGCATCTGTTGAATAATCTGGAAGGACACACTTTGTAAAATGTAAAAAGCCAAGATCTCATGGGTGTCCTTGCATGCTATTGGAGGGATTTACCTTGACATAGAACACCTGGGAGCAGAGCTCACCTAGCTGGGCTAGTGCAGTCTTGTCTTTTTTTTTTTTTTTTTTTTTTTTTCTGCTAGTCTTTTTAAATGTTTTTTTTTTTTTTTTGGTTGTTGTTCTTTTTCGATATACATGACAGTAAAGTGTGTTTTGACATATCATACATACATGGAGTATAACTTATTCTATTTAGGATCCCATTCTGTGGTTGTACATGATGTGGAGTTTAAAAGACGAACATAGGAAAGTTATGTCCAGTTCATTCCACTGTCTTTCCTATTCCCATCCCCCCTCCCTTCCAGTTTTTTTAAAAAGATCCTTCCCCACAATGCCAGCTCCATGGTGGTCTGCTGGCCTGGCCCTAGCCCCACACGCTTCTTATTGCCTGTGAATATTCCTACAGATGGGTCTAGCATAACTGTGGACATAGAAATGGACAGATTCTGACTTTCTGAGGGTATAGGTGGGTGGGCAGGACTAAGAGGGAACATTTTTTTTTTTAAATCCCATGTCTTTGGGAGTTACATCATTTCCTCCCTTGGAGGAGAGTGGTGGAAAACTGGAGAGGTTTTCCAGTGAAAAGTCATTTATATCCCTTCGATGTTCCATGCTCTAATAAAAACAAAGTCTTTAATCTATGAGGTTGGCTTGAAACAGCATATTAATCACGTTAGAAAGTTATTAAGTGGCTTTTTATGTGTCAATCGGGGAGGGAGTTAAGTGTTGGATCTTCTTCAGAATCGTTCCTTATTCACCATTCTAGTATATGTCTTGGAAATAAGCCTTTTGGGGCCAAAGGAGATATGTTAGAGAACTGCACCATCAGAGACAGGAGGGGAAAATCCTCAGTCGTGATTACATAGTATTTGTGTCATTCCTTCTTTTGTAAAAATGTCTCTGGGCTGCTTTTTGTATGCCTGTGTCAGGGCCCTGACAACCCCAGGGCTTTCATTTAGTAATCCTTTCAGAGTCAACAGATACAAATAAATGATATCTTGTCCACCCCCAGTTGACTTCCCATCTCTAAGCAATTGTTTATACAGTGAAGCCCCGGAACCCTGTCATCTGAGATAATGAGCTGATAAGGAGTTAGAGAATGGTCCACACAAGCCAAGGCTCCAGCAGGAACACAAGAGCTCCTTCAGCAGGTGAGCCCTTCTGCAGCTACTTAGAGCCCCAGAGCCTTAAAAGCTTTTCGCCCCTTTCCAGCCAGAGTTTAATTTTCTTAAAATCATTATTGATTTGTAGCAACCACCGGTATGTTGTTTTTTTTTTTTTATAGCTGTCAGTTTTTTCTATCCATGAATCCATCCTGCTCTGAGGCACAGCAGGGACTGGAGCTTCAGGCCCCTCCGCAACCTAGCGCCTGTCTTCCAGCCTGCCAGGGCACATGCGCCATGGTGACATCAATCACCCAACAGGAGGTGGCTACAGATGATTGCAGCCTCCACCCAATCAGTGTCCTTTAACAACAGGCAGAGAGCACTGGATTTGCAGGAAACAACCTGGATCCCTGCCTTGTTCTGCTGGAAGTATGGATTCCATAGAATTCAATCTCTTTCAAGGAAGGAATTCCTGCCTGCTCTGAAGGTGGCATCAGGGAGACGCTTCACCTTCTGGGAATTTGTCTCTTCACATAAAAGGGAGTGAGGGAAGACTGGATCGTCACAATCTTGAGCAGTCATATAAAACCAAAACAAAACTGATCTTTTCAAAGTGTCTTTCAGACTGAAGGTCAGTTCTCAATTTTTCAGGGAGTAAACAATCTAGATCAGAACTATTTCAATCCTGTTATTCTTTCCCCTCCTTTTTGCTGCTTGGCTTTGAGACATTTCTGTACTCATTAACACTTCTCTTTCATGCAGAACAGAGAAAATAAGAGATTTTGTGAGAACCAGATAATTTGACCCTGTTTCGAGATAGTTGATGTATGTACAAATAGGTGCACTTAATCTCTGTCCTTGTACATCATTGTTTACGTACTTATTTTTTAGAAAGGCGAACCAACTTATTAAGTGCTTAATATAATTATTATGTTATTTGCAAGAATTCTAGTATAACTGTGAAACAATCCATCTTTAATTGTGGTATCCAAAAAAATCTCTGATGCTAGGGCTGAGGATGTAGCTCAGTGGTAAGACAGCTTACCTAGCATGTGTATTGGACCCCAATACTGCAACAACTACATCAAGAAAAAATCAAACAACCCCCCCAAAACAAACAAACAAACAAACAACAAGCAAATAAACAAAAATTCTGTAGCTTGAGATGTAAACTTTAGTTCCCTGGAAAAGAAACCCATTGTCTTACCTAAAGGTATAAATCTTTGAACTGTTGAATGGTTGCCTTTTCAGGAAACTCTTAGAACAGAGGATGTGTTACTTAAGGTTCAGTCTCATTTGGCATACAGGATAAATTCTCTCTTTAGAATGTCATATGAAGAAGATGTGCTGCTCTGTGGGAGGTCGGCAGTAAACCAGGAGATGAACCTAGAAGTATGGCAGCCTACCTACTTTGCTCATTCTGGATTGCTTTTATTTTTGTGCTTCAGAAGTTCCCTTTAGTCCTGTATCTCCTTTGCTTCCCACAGTCAATTTTAAGATTTAGAATCCAAATACCTGAGTGGCTTGCCTGAAGTTAAGTAATTGGAAAGTAACATAGGCATGCTTGTGTGCACGTGTGTGTGCTTGTGTGTGCACTTATAAGCAGAGTCTGGAGGGAGGAGGCAAGAGGTCAGCATGGCCAGCTGCAGAGAAGGGGCCACTAAGCCGGACACAGAGCTGTTTGTGTCCCAAAGTTACTCCTTGAGCAAGCCAAGGTCAAGGTAGAAGAGGGAGGATTTGGGCCACAGTCTGAGAGAAGAAGGGATACAATCCCATGGTTAACTTTTAAGCACATGGCACACATTTAACAGAATTTTACATACCCCTGCTAAGAATTCAAAAGTTACTTCAAAATTTGGAACCCTGATCGACAAAGTGATGGGTTTAATAAATGCTCCACTGATGTGGAATAGAAACTGAAAGAATTACATGAGAGATGTTTACAGGAAGTTAAAGAACACTTTAATTGATCACAGAGCCCTAGTTTCTCATAAACGGAGAAACTGGAGGGAGACGTCAAGACAATGTTTTCTTGAAGAGCTTAAGGAGTGCAGTGTCCTCCTCATAGGTTTATTTGAGAATGAAGTTATGAAATGGGAAGAACTCATTTATCCTCCTCCCCCATCATTCAACAGGTATCTACCTTCCTTGCTAGAACTGGTGGGGTGCCAGGGTTCTAGAAGCAATTCCTACAAAATCTTGAGCTGTCCTCAAAGAGTGTGCAAATTAGATGCATGGATAGAGCCCAGCAAATGGCTTTGCATGTTGGAAGCTCACCAAATATTATGTCACTTTCTTTTTTTCTATTCTTAGAATCCGGTCAATGTCTTTTTCTTTTTAAATTGAGAAGCTGTGAATGGTCCCTGATGTGTGAAGATAAAATGTTATTGAATGTCTGTTGTGTGAATATGGCATTATTGCCCGTGCCTATGTGAAATAATGTTGTTCTTTGTTTAAAATTTATAATGGGCCTGCAGTGTGCCTGGCACAGCTGAATGATAAAGGGCCCATGAGAGTTGTTGGAAATGGCTCTGCCCACAGGACGATCTCTTCTACCATTGTACAGAATTCATTCAGTGGTCAGATGCAGCGGTTGGCAGTTAAGTTTTGTGTTGATTACCAGAATCCCCCGTGATGTGCTCCTGGTCTTTCACTTGGCTGCTGGCACTCCTTCCCAGGTCCTGTCCCCACCTCATATGGATTCATTCCTTTCCTATTGGCTGGAAGTGGCTTCTTGCGAGCAGACTTGTCTATTCTCCTGATTAGGTGAGCACTCAAAAATTGACAAAGAAAACCAGGAGCAAACCCTGGCTCAAGTGTAAATACTCCTTTCCTGCATCCTTCTGGTTCAAGTGCAGGCTCAGGGATGGTTCACCGGCATTGCTCCTCTGTCTCTGGCTCCTGATGCTGGGTGTCAGTCAACATGTGGTTAACATTTGCGAAAGAAGAGAAGGGAGGACAAGTGAATCCTGCCCGTCTCATAAAATACATAAGGTATTCTGACAACCACAGAATATATAAGAAATGGAAGACATTTTCCTACTTCTGTTTGGCCCATGCTGACTGCCCCGGGACTACCAAGCTCCTTTGATGATTGATTGTGCCTTGGTACATTCTGATAATTCCTTTTAGGGAGCAAATGACACCATTTTCAGGTTGGAAGGTGGCTGAATTAAATTAACGTTCCGTCTTCTCCTAAGTTTCTGAAATACTGGGTTAAATCATGTTAAAATTGCTGTTTTTTAATTGGACGACTTCTCTGTGGCATTACTACCTGATATGTGTGGTGGAGCTTTAAGAAGGAGATGGTAGGTGCAGCATTTTCCAAATTTATTTTGATTTTGGACTCCTTCCTTCCTTTTCTTCTTTCTTTTATTTTCATTTATTTATTTATTTTTTTTTGGAGCACTTTGTGCAAACTCAAGTTCTCCCCTACACCTGTCGGAAGACTACATTTGGCTGTCCTAAAGAAGAAACAGCCATTCTTCTGACAGGGACAGATAATTGAGCTCCATTTTACTTTCTGCTAGGTTCCTGCTAAGGAGAACTCAACTACTATTGTCTTTAAAGAAAGAAAATCTAATCAAATGCTAACTCTGGCAAATGATAGGAAATGAGCTTCCAAGTGTGAAGAGAAGCAGCACAGCACACCTCCCCCCATCCCCCACCACCCTATTCTCCCCACATGCCTGACCTAGAGGCCACCTTAGAATTGCCAGCCAAACGCCTGGGGAGATTCCCAGGGAAGCAGATGGCGCTGCTGGGAGACAGTTGTCCACAGCTTGGCATCTGGACATGTATGCTGTCCAGCTGAGGACTGCTCAGGCAGATACTGGGCAGGCGGCTTCCCACTGAAACCCATTAGCAGGCCAGCCCAGCTATACTTTCCTCTGAGAAGGGATCTGTGTTCCCTGAAATCATGTTGGAAACAACTTGCCCGTGAAAATGTGTAAGGCGAATGTGGCCTGTGAACGAACATATTTAGAAGGGACAGGAAAGCATGAATAAAGATGGGGTCGCTCGCTTCAAGCTGGCACTAGGACCTGGCCCTGCAGAACATGGGGAAGATGGCTTCCATGTTGCTTCTGTCCATTGGCTACCTTCCTAATGACAAGGACTATCCTCTGCATATACCATCTCCTTCTTAAAGCTCCGCCATACATATCAGGTAGTAATGCCATGGAGAAGTCCTCCAATTAAAAACAACAAGGCTCTAAAAACCTTCTTACCATCTTGACTTTGACCTTCAACCTCGATGCCCATCCTTTGCAAGTCCAGTTTTAGCAGGAATCCTGCTGGGTTAGTCTTAGAATCATCCCACCTGTCTTATCTTGTCACTCTGGCCTATCCCCAGCTTGAATCCTGTGAGGTTGTGTTTCCTATGTCCCTACCCCTGTGTCTCCTCTTGGTAGTGAAACCAGAATTAGACAGGCAGTCAGTATAGATAGGTAAATCGAGTCAGGTCAGATCAAGTCAGGCCAATTTTGAGTGAGTCTGGCAAGTTGGAGACTGTGCCCTGAGGGATTGAAATAGTAATTCTTTCAGAGCTCTTCCTCCACCCTTATCAAGAACCTGCTCCTGCTCCAACCTGTTGCTAAGGTAACCTGTCCCAGGAGTTGCCCCTCCCTACAGGGAGCTATACAGTTGATAATAACCATGTCCTGGGTTGCACCACATTGCCCTTTCTCCTTGCCCTACCACCAAGCATTTCTGGGCCTAGTCACATATGCAGGAGGGAGAAAGATAAGGGGAAGAGGGCAGGAGAACAAAGGAAGCCTAGGACATATAAAAAGGGCAGAACACCTCGTTTCAGGGGATACCAGGATACCAGCTATGGCCCCCTTCTCCCTCCTGGGAGAAGTCTATGTTACCCCTTTTTAAATAAACCCTGCTTTATATACTTGCCTCAGTTTGCTTCTCTACTGTTCAGACTTCAACATGTGGGGAAGCAGGACTCGTCACTGATAACTGGTGGTATCAGTAGGAGACACCCACTGACCCTTCACTCTTCTTGGTTACACATCCCTGCTAGTTCTTGCTGCCTTTAGTGTAGAGCTAGATCTCTCTCCTGTATTGCTGTAGTCTAATTTTTCTTTCACATTATGCATGACTTTCCCACTGTGAGCCCATTTGCTTAGGATCCTTTGTGCTTTGTTGTAATAAGCAAAGGTTAAAAGGGAACGTTTCAGAAGAAATGCCTTGAACAGAGAGGCTAGTTTTGTCTTTGATTCAGAAACAACTGGAACTTCAGTACAATAGGAGCTAGAGAGAGAATCAGCAGGAGGTGAGAGAGGGGTTAGTTCCTGAATTACACCACAGGCAGAAAAGATGCTTGTATTTCTTTTAATATAAGAGCCAAGAATAACAATAAATACAGACTATTATACATATGGAATACCATTTTCATGATTTTATCTGTCTTTTTAAATTAAGCTTAATATTAAGTTAAAATTTATTTGAAAATTTTATAGGAAAAAAAATAATACATTCATTATAGAATCCTTTTCTATGCCTTATCTAAACAGAAGTTTTACCTTTTCTATAACTCTCCTGGCTCAATATAAAGATACTTTGCATTGCAGTTTGTCTGGGAAAAGCCTAATTTATGGCAATTGTTCCAGAGCCCCATCCAGCTTAGCATGTGCCCTGGACAAAAAATGTCCATTTGGATTGTGAATTATGTAAATCCCCCCTGTCCCTACCTGAAGTGTGATTTTTCCCAGTTGTTGCAGGGTACACACACCTGGTCCACCCACACTCCTTGTCATTTACTACATCAAATGCTTCTTGCTTAGCATTTGAGATTCTCTGGGCTTCACCTTCTTCTGAACCTTTGACTACTTCTTTTACCCCAGCCATGTCCAAAGCAAGTGACCTGACTTAAGGTGAACCCAGTGTGGCGTCTTGTCGAGTCTGTACTCTCCATGACTTCCTCCTGCTCTGGGCCTTCTCCGTTGCTCTTGGGGAGTGAGACCGCAAGACCCACTCTGCTCCCAGGCATGGGCAATGTAGAAGGTTATGTCCATGTGGCCAGGTTTTAGCTAATGGGGGATAGGAGCAAGCAGATAAAATGTGCTTCACTTTCCCTCTTGAGGTGCAGTCGTTCCTAGGCTTCTTGGGAGACAGTTCCAGGGCTCGGAGCAACCAGATACACATTACAAGAGGGGGCAGGCAGCCTGACAGCACACCATTCTTTACCTTCCCTCTTTCCCTGCCTCATTCTGTTTTTGACTCACTTTCATTTTCCTGGGATGAAGGCTCTAATGCAAGACCAGCATAGAAGCTTTTGTCCTGGGAATTGCTTTTTGAAGAACCCAGGTGAATAAATGTACTTATAGCTTTCACCTTCATTTTTGACTCTTCCCTGTGATTCTGGTGCTAGCTCTGCAAACTACATTTCCCAGACTTCTTTGCCATTTTGCTCCCAGGTTCTACCAGCTGGAAGATGAGTGGGACATTGGAAGTTGGAAGAAAAGAAGCAGGAAGAAGGAATTTCTTATTTTTTTTTCCTGTTTTGGACAGAGTGGCCCCAGCACTGTGAACTTCAATTGTGGTTAAAGAATTTACCCTCTAGCCTCTTTTGCCATTTCCCAAACCAGCCCCAGGTATCCTCGGAAGCAGCAGAGGCAGGGCAGTAGCCCCTTCTGAGCACTAACTCCAAGTGTTCTTCTCCACACCCCCAGGAGGCAGGATCTAGAGGTGGCGCCTTTTCCTTCATGAATGCCCAGCTCTTGTGGAGGGAGGTGGTTGTTTCCTGCAGTTCATGTCTCAGTGTCCTTCAGAGGATTTGTTTGAGAATTAAATGAGTCAACACTAAACACATTATTCAGAGTACTTAGACTCTGTCAAGTTGCCTAAGAATGCTGAATGTGTGAACACGGAAACGTCGGTCCAAGGGGAAATATGTGTATATACACACACATCTCACATAGATCATGATCTTAAAATCAACGCATCCCAGCAAGTTCTATTAGATTTCACAGAACAGAATATAAGGATCAAAACTGAGTGACTTGCTGGAGGCTGCTCTCTGCCAACAGGTATCACTGTCGGGATTCAGACCCCCAACCCCTTGCCCAGAGCCAGAGTTCCCACAATACCCTGACTGTCCTAGCATCTCCATCCTGGCTCACCCTGTCTGAGGGCCGAAACAAGGGCCCTAAGTCATGTGTCCTCACATTTCACTCTGCACGTGTCCACAAATGACCTTGCCAACACCAGGGGTACAGATACATTTTCATGGAGGAAAAGGATCACCAATACAGGATCTACAAACAATGAGCGTGATCTGTAATAAGTTAGAATATGACTTGCCCAGAAGTATGTGAGCAGTATTCACTGTCACCCTGTTATTTCCAGTTTACAGTTGAGAAAAGTTAGTTCCCCTAACTTATGTGCCATAGAGACAGAATTCAATGTTTGACTTGGTTCATTTTAAAAAAAATCTTCTATTTGTTCTTTTTAGACATACATGACAGTGCAGTGTACTTTGACATACTTGGAGTATGACTTCCCATTCTTGTGGTTGTACACATGTGGAGTTTCACTGGTTGGGTGTTCCTTTATGAACATAGGAAAGTTATGTGTGATTCATTCTACTGTCTTTCCTATTCCCCTCCCCGTTTCCATCCCTTTATTCCCCTTTGTCTATTTCAATGAACTTCTATTCTTCCCTACCCCACCTTATTGTGTGTGTTAGCATCTGCATATCCAAGAGAATATTTGGCCTATGGTTTTCTGGGATTGGCTTATTTCACTTAGAATGAGAATCTCCAGATCCATCCATTTACTTCCAAATTTCGTAAAGTCATTCTTCTTTATAACTGAGTAATATTCCATTGTGTGTGTGTGTGTGTGTTTGTGTGTGTGTGTGTGTGTGTGTGTGTGTGTGTACACCACATTTTCTTTATTCATTCATCTGTTGAAGGGCACCTACTTGGTTACATAGCTTAGCTATTATGAATTGAGCTGCTATAAACATTGATGTGGCTGTGTCACTATAGTATGCTGATTTTAAGTCCTTTGGTATATGTCCAGGAGTGGGATTACTGAGTCAAATGGTGGTTCGATTCCTTACTTGGTTCACTTGATTTCAATATTGTTTCAACTGTTGGACTCTATTGTTTTCAAGTGTTTAAAAAAATCCCTTAAAATTATAATCTTTAGGGACCATATGTTTTTATCATTTTAATGTATAATTTTCTTCTTGTTTTCTTTATACCATTTCCATATATCAAATCTGTAGGCAGGTTTCCATTTTTCATTTAATGGATTATTCTGTACAAACTTTGCTACACTTTTATCATTTTGTTTCTCTTGAGATTCCTAGGAATAATAATCTGACTCAGAGATGATATAAACATCTTCAGAGTTTACACTACTTGTTGAAATTTTGTTTTCCACAAAGAAGTTGTTTTAATCCATGTCACCAACTTTGATTTAGAGCATTGTTTTCACTAAAATCACACAGGTATTCTAAAATTGTTGCTGCTGCTATCAGCATCAAATTGTTTCTCAATGTTGTCTTAAATTTCATTTATTCATCCTGGAGAAGTATTTTTTCATATATATAATATACATAAATATGTAATATAATAATTATATATATTAAAATATATATTATCATTGTATATAATGCTATTTATGTAATAATATAATATATAAATCATATATAATTATATATAATACAAATTATATATTATAATATATAAACAAAAAGAACCTGTGATATCTTTTTCTTCTTTAGTGATTTAAGTCCTGACATTTTGTCTTCTATATCTGTATTTACTATATGTTAAAGAGAAACTTTAATATGTTGAATTTTGTGCAGATATTTATAGTTTATATTTAGGTTGCATGTTTCTTTTGTTGTAGAGGTACAGTTTGGCTATTCATGGACTTTTTATCCTTTGTCATCCTGGATAAAGGCTACCTCAGGAGTCAGAATGAGGCTGGTTAACAGACCTTTGGTATAAAGATCATTGTGGGGGTGGTGGTGGTGGTGACATGTGGGTGGGGAATAATTTGATCTTCCTTTTAAATTTTTTCATTTTAGGTCAGGTGATCTGTTGCACACCTATAATCCCAATGGCTTGGGAGGCCACAAGTTCAAAGCCAGTCTCAGCAACTTAGAGAGGCCCTAAGCAACTAAGTGAGACACTATCTCTAAATAAAAAAAATAAAAAGGGCTGGGGCTGGGGCTCAGTGGTTAAGTGTCACTGGGTTCAATTCCTGATACAAAAATAAATAAATAAATAAATAAATAAATAAATAAATAAAATCTTAACTTTTCTCATTTGTAAAATGGGTAGATTTAGAAGATGATCTCTGACCTCTTGTGCCATTGAAATCAATTGGTTCTAAGTGAATCAAGTGAGTTTTGGGATAAGTCCTAAAGACTTGGAAAACTGTCACTCTATTTTTTAAAATCTGTTGTGATATGATATGATCACATTTCGTAAAGTCATTCTTCTTTATGACTGAGTAAACAAAATACCGTGAATGGGCTGCTTAAAGAACAGAACGTGTCTTATAGTCCGGAGGCTGAAAGTTCAAGACTAAAGTACCAGCAGGGTTGCTTTTTGGAGAGCCTCTTTTCTGACTTGTGGATAGATGTCCTTATGTGGCCCTTTCTCTGTGTGAATGTGATGGTGTGCGGGGGCAGGGGGGAGAGAGAGAGAGAGAGAGAGAGAGAGAGGGAGAGAGAGAGAGAGAGGGAGAGAGAGATCTGCTGTCTTTTCCTCTTCTTTTAAGGACAGCAGTCCTACTGGGTCAGGTCCACCTGTATGCTTCATTTCACCTCTGTCACCTCTCTGAAGGTCCTGTCTCTCCAAAGTCCCATTGAATGTTAGGGCTTTGACATGTGGAATTTGAGGAGACTCAATAAATTGAGTCCAGACAGGAACCAAATGCATTCTGTGAACGGTGCCACACCAGCACCATTGTTGTTGGGATTCTGATTTCTGGGCACCTGTGGGTTGAAGAAATTTATGGAGCCTGTGGACTTTTCTATTTTCAACTCCTGGCTTCTCCCGACACCTGCACATCAGGGACCATATCTTTCCTCCCAAACCTTCAGGTCTCTGCATCCACTTTTCTCCTGTGAAGGCTCCTTGTCCTCTGGGACTCATCATTCAGGTCTGAGCTTTTCAGCCCAGCCGAAGGCACTTCTCCCAAGCTGCACTGTTGGTGTTGTTTTATTTTCTGCATAATACTTGCTACCTCCTGAAATTAGCTTAGTCCTCTTCTTCCTCCTCCTCCTCCTCTTCCTCTTCCTTCTCCTCTTCATTTTCTGCCTGTCTCCCATCTGCAGAGGGCCGGGTTTTGTGTGTTTCTTCAGCTTCCACTACAATGCCTGTCACCTACCAGGCTTTCCAAATTCTTTATCCAATTTTGAAAGCCATTACAAAAATTTTGAGTTTTTTCAAACACAAAATGGAAAGGGGTAAACTTTGCAACAAATAGATTTTGATGTGATCCTTAACATCAAACCAAGATCTCTTGAAAAGACTTAAGCTGGTGACAGACATATGACTTGCTCAAAGGGAAGCCTTGAGTTATTACTTAGGAATTCTTCACTTCCTGAAATGTCAAGGCAATTATTTCCGATTTGTGTACTACATGGTTTAGACTATTCTGATGCTGTCCGGGACAGCAAGGAGAAATTAAATTCTGAAGTTAAGATTTAAGAAAGTTAATTTTGTTAGGATGCAGATATTTTTATGCTAAGATTTGAGAGTTTTTGAGCTCTGCATCAAGTTTGACCTCTAGCTGCCAGGTACCATTGAATGGAAAATTGTTCCTAAGAAATTATTTATCAAGCTCTGGGAGTGCAGTTGATCCTATGCAAAACACTAAAGACTTCATCTGCATTAGATGGCTGTTCCTTCTTGACAGGGCATGCAAAACAATTAAGATAACAAAATATAATATCTCAAAGAAGGACACAATTTAAAGGTGAATGATTTCTTTGTATTCCACTTATTTGCACAGAACATCTAAACAACTTCTCCAATTTACTTTTTGATATGCAGAATTGAATTCTTCTAACTCATCAATGTTTCAGTGACAAACGAGGTTTTATTTTGCAATCTGTATTTTAAGTATGTGTGTGTATGTGTTTTGAGGACTAAGCCAGGTGTAAAAACAGAGAAAACTAGTAAACTCTGTCACCCAACTATTCAGCCTACATTATATTTAAATTTGCTCATGCATTTTTATTTAGTCCTTATATGCTAGTGGATACAAGAAATAAACTAAATCACATATGCAATGTGTAGAACTATCCCAAGGAAGATATTTAATCCCATTCTTCTATCTGTTTTGTGTTGGGTATAAGTTAATACGAATCTAAATAAGGTTCATAAACAAACTGAAAAATGTACTTTATTTTATGAAAATAAGTTATAGGAAGCACTTATTCTCCCTTATTAGGATTTTGAGATGATAAAATGGGAATATAAGAAGTCGAATACCATTATTTTGGCATCTTCAGATGCATTTTGTGTTGAGAGGCGAACTGGGGCAATAAGTGTGAAGTATTTGAATGAAATGCTAATCTTTCAGTTGATGCAAATTAGGACATAGGTTTGAAACTCTCTTTGTCCTTGACTTGTTGAGACTCCAAGGACAGTAATCTAACCAATTTTTTCTTATACTTGTCTTAAGGAAGGATAGGCATAAGGCAGCAGAAAGTTAAATGCTCAGGGGAAAAAAAAATCTCTTCCTAAAGTGTGAGGAATGTGGTATGAAGAACATTAAGAAGCTTAAGGAGTCTTCCCCGTTACCATTCTTAATCTTCACAGTCTGCATCCACATGAAATATAAATCCATTAGTTCACACAGTAAGTTAAAATGAACAATCGACCAATTTTAATAGGAAAAGAAAGTCTAAAATCACAGTTCTGATCAGTTCAATCATTTGGTCAAGTTAGTCAAACATCAGTTATATGGTATGCCCTTAGATAACTTGGAATTATATGAGCTACTTGGAATTGTGCGACTCCAACTTACATGTCAGGCTGTTTCATTGCCACTCCCTCTATGCTGAGTGGTTCCATGGCTTCTAGGTCTCTCTGGCTGTCAGTGAGAGGGTCCCCCTGGCTTTGTCTTAGGAAGGTCCACCTAAAGCAAGAGGTAAACCCTTCTTTAACCTCTAGTGGGCAGAGAGGTCAGGCTGTAACTTCACTCACACTTTCCCTGAAGTTGCCAAGACAGGGGAAGGGAAAAGTCCAGATAGAGAATATCTTATAACAATGACCCAGTTGTAGATGCCCTCTCTGTCCACCCGTTTCCTGGGTCTATGTGGGGGAAGCCTCCATTCCACCTTTACTTCCTCTCCTTCCACCAGGAGCGCTCCAGGCATCTTCAGGCCTTAGAGATACCCAGACTCCCAGCAAAGGGGAAGGAATTCCCTCACTCTAGTCCAGGCCCCACTGGATTCTCATTTCTCATCTACCATGAGTTCCTCCCCAGGAAGAATGACAGTAGGAGCTTCCCCCCCCCGCCCCCCCAGAAAAGCACGACCTTGCCCTTGGAAGATTGGTTGGCTTTCAGAAAGACAATTATTCAAAGTGTATAGCAGTTCATGTTGCAAAATTCATACTTGAATGACACTGTAGGTGGGATAACAATAGTCTGGGTTTCAGTTCAACCTTGTAATATCTCTCATCAAGTTTTCAAAAATCCTTGGCTTACAATGTCAACTATTTACTCAAGACCATTTGAAGTATCAGTGTGTGTTTTCACCCTGGTTGACCTCACATACCACCCATATGACTTGCTTTCAGTTTTTCATTATTGCTCTTTATCAAGAGGGTCTCGAATAATTTTCATGTTAATGAATAATTCTATCATGATTATCTTAAAATGTGTTATTCTGCTAATTCAGTGCATGATGGCTAACAAAGTTTTAAGTTTTTGACCCAATATGACGGGTCAAGGAAGATAATTATTGAAGAAATACGATCCCACGAGGGCTGATTTTAACTTCTGTATTTGCAATCAAAAGGACTTTTCCCACTAGAAAATGGAAGGTAATGAATCTTTTAAACTTAAGTCTACTAAAGGAGTTTAGTAAAAGATAGATAACGGAGAAATTTTGTTAAAGCCACAACCATAACAAAAATAGAACAATAGAATGCAAATAGAGGAAATACACCAGGAAATGCCTCTTTGTATGCAGTCTGGAGATTATGTCACACAAATAACTTGAAGCTGGAGTTGAATGCTCTTCACAGTGTAAGTGGCTTTCTAAGATCAGAACTCTGTGATTGTGATGGGTAAAAACAATTTACCGGGTTGAATTTGCAATCAGGAGGGGGCTGAGAATGAATTTAGATTTCTTAAGAGTGGAATAAAGGTGATTCACCAGGGCGCATCCATCACTTACAAAAACCCAATTGTGAATCCGAATAAAAACTAAAGAAATACATGCCTCTTCAAGTCCTTTGTCTCTGTGCCTTATTCACTGTTCTAGGAGGATAATCCTGACTTCCTCAAGGAATCACGGGATAAAATGTGTTCTGAAGTTTAAAGATGTTTCTAGCACAGCCAGATCCAGGAGGACCAGGCAAGGCACATTTTCATTTCTTGCATCCAAGGCCAGTGAAGGAAAAGCCACTTGAAAAGACAAAGGGCTTCAGGTGGGAGGGCAAACTCCCAGGTGCAGGTGGTCAGTCAGTGAAGAGGACACCTGGGCTGCCTGGGGAGAATGAAGAGACAAAGACGGGAGCAATCTGTTTCATAATAAGGATGTGGATTTCACAGGAAGTCTGGGTTTCTTCCCGACTCTGTTTCCTGGCCTGCAGGAGAGACTTGTGGCCTGTTGGAATGTGGTGTGAAGTGATTATTCTCCTGGCATCGTCTTCATCCATCCACCTGGGAGGAGTTTGATTCCTAACCTTATCCTACCACACAGCCCTGGAGGATGGAGGCAACCAGTTTTTCAATAGATTGGGAAGTATTTCTTTCAGCAGGCTAAGTAGTAATGGCAGTGTCCTGCTTGGGCTCAGACCCTGGGAAGTAGATGTGGGATCCCAGTGGGTGAAAGAAGATGGGAGAGGCAGTTGGGATAGTAGGCATGATTTATTCAGCCTCCTGAGACTTTCCACAGGTCCTTTGTATGTGCAGAACAAAGAAGGTGCAGTGCCAACAGCTTCCGTAAGTGAGTGCATGCTCGAAAGCAGATGCTCATGGCCTTGAGTATGCATGCTGAGTCAGGGTATTTATGACCTTGACTACATACTAAAAACACAGCTGGCTGGAAGCCTGGTGAGGGAGCCAAACTGTAGCCATCTGGGCCTGCTCCACAGACAGCTACCAGTTATTGAGCGTTGACTGCTACAGTGTTTCACAGATAGTAGTATGAACTTTTACAACAATACTTTGAGGTTGGTTTAATGATCCCTATTTTAAATGTGAAGAAATTTTGGCTTATGGAGTTTAAGCCATAGATCCTAAATAAAAGATGGGGCTGAGATTCAAACCTAAGTCTAATTCCGAATCGTGAGCTCTTTTTAACCGTGATCTATTTCTTCTAAGTGTGGCAACTAGACAAGTTAATGAACTTGGTTACTTATCTGATCTCAGGCTGTCCACCCTCTCTCCCAGAGCCCGCCAGCCGTGACATAGGTTTCTAAGGGCCCACTCTGTTCTTTTGTTTTAACTAGTATAAACCTGGGCAATTAAGAGCAAATAGAATCAGAGGCAAAGTGATTCTTCTGAGATTCAGGCTTCCCAGAAAAACAAAAGTTTAAAAATTGATCAAAACCTTATGAATTCTTGTAAATGTATTTCTATTGTATTTAGAACATTGATTATAAGGCCATGGTATTATTCCATAAATAAGAACTTGATAATTGAAAACAAGAGCCAATGACACCATTATTATGGTTGCATAGTTCAATAAGGTTATTAGAAGGATAATTTTTATAGATGATAATGGTTTTTATCCTAAATTTGAAGCCTTTTATCATAATCCCAAATCATTCTGCGTGACAATAGTTGCCTCTTCTAAATCCACAGAAGCATATTTTTGCAATTAATTATGTGCTACTTTATGTCATCTTTTGTGGATGTAAATCTTTCTACTTCCTTCTTGATGAAATCCCAGCTTTGTTCAGATGTCTGCCCTTCTTCTAGCAATCATGGTTATACTAATCATAATATTAGAGTTTAGTTTAAGTCACATTACATGACTCTATTTTGGCTATGAAGATGTAAAAGCAAATCTGTTTGGTAATTCTGAAACTTCTGAGAAAAGTTCTTTTCTTTTTTCTTTTCCTGTTAAAAAGGAGACACACAGGAAGGGCTATACTTTTCTTCCATTGTATATTTTTGTATCTGGATGCAATCACTGGAATAGTGGCAGCCATCTTGTAACCATGAGGGAGGTAGTCTGAGTAGAGTGAAAGATGAGAAAATATTTGCTCTTTGGTTACTAACTCAAAATTTCAATCCTGAACCCAACAGAATCATTAATATATAAAATAAATACATCCTTACTATGAATCAGAGGAGTTTCACTCTTATTTGTAGCTCAAAAGAGTCTTAAGTGATAGTGATGACATTCCCATCCCTTTTTTATTTAAGCATACTTTAATTATAAAAGGAACTTGTTTGATACTATCATTCAAAAACAAATCCAAGTTTATTGTTGTTTATCAGTCTGTGAATTATGCCTTCCCTCAAGTAAGTAGATGATAAGATGACCTGACCATATTTCTGTTAAGAACAAAAAGAAGAAATGCAAATGAGTGGAGAAATAAGCAAAAGTCAAAACAGTCTTTGACATTAAAAGGGAGTAAAAGCTATGTGTAATTTGTGCAATTAGAGAAAATTAAATGATATTCTCTCTCTGCAACAATTGGGAACATTGGCTCAGTGAAGTCACTTATTTACTTGACTGCCAATTGGCATTTACAGGGTGCTAGCATCCGCATTGACCTAATTTTACCATCAGAGTTTCTGCCTTGGGAGGCTATAATTAAGCAGGTGAGGTAAGATATGTCATTCATTTATTTTTGTGTTTAAAGCATGTATCTCTCAGTATCTGTGGGTAAGGAATCCGGGCCTAGTTAGCAGGATCCTTGGGCTTCTGGCCTCTCCACAAAGCTGAGTTAGGGCCGAAGCTGTGATCTCACTTGAAGGCTAGACTGGGGAAGGGTCCACTCCCAAGCTCACTCACGTGGGTGTTGGTAGCATTCAGCACCTCAAGTGCTGTTTGTTCCTGGGCTTTGGTTCCTGGTGTTTAACCTCAGGCAACTCTCAGTCCCTTGCCAGCTCTTCAACATGGTATCTCACGTCCTCAAAGTGTCCAAGCTGAGAAAGCAACAGAGAGAATCTTCTAGTAAGATGAAAGTCATAGTCTCTCATAGCCAAATCCCCAAATGGCGTCCCATCATACTTGCTACCTTCTGTTTATTGGAAGCAAGTCACTAGGTGTGGCGGGAACTCAATGGGAAGGAGTTACACAAGGCCATGGATGTCAGGAAGTGGGACTCAGCTCCTAAATCTACAATATGAAGAAATATTGTTGATATCCAACCAGGGGTGATGGGTTCTATCTGAATAAAACAAAATAGGGATGCGTGAAGGGAGGAAGCAATTTTGGCTGGAGGCCCAGGGAGAAGACAGCATGTAATGAGAAGAGTGCCCGAGCCAGACTCCAAATCTCAACTAGTATGGCACCCACTTGTCATCCTAGAAAACCAACCGGGCGATTGCTGTTTTTCACAATAGAGACTCATTGAAGCATTATCTCTAGGGGAGTGACACTGAAAGCAGAACTTAAAGAAGATTCTTAAGGCAGATGGGAGGGGAAGGTTGGAGGTCCAGGGGCCCCATTAGGAAGGACTGCAGTATTGAGAAGGAGGAGGTCACCTCACCAGGACTGTCTTTGGTTCCACGGAGTGCAAAGAAAAGCATGTGTGGAAGAAACAATGAGAAGAAAGAATTAACTGGCCTTGGTGATAAATGACTTGTAAGTTAAATGAAAAAGGAGAGTTTGAGGATAATTCATTTTGACTGGGGGAATCTAGATTAATGCAAGTTCTACTAAAGCAATAGGGAAGTTAAGAAGTTGATTTTCTCTCTCTCTTTTTTCTTTTCTTTCTTTCTTTCTTTCTTTTTTTTTTTTTTTTTTTTTTTTTTGGTAGATTGCAGTTTGAGTTACCACTAGAGAACCCATCAAGTTGCTATTGGAGCCCAGGTTTATATCTTCACCAAACTAATATTAGCAAAAGTCTTGTTCTAGGGCGGATTGGCAAAGACAAAAGCTTACTAAACAATGTTCATAGCTGCCATTCTGGAAGACTGTGAAATGGATTACCATCATTGCAATGCTGGGATTTTGTTTCTCAAATTCCCGAGGCTGAGTTTCTGCCTAAATAAATAGCCATCAGATGACATTATGGGTCAATTTATCATAGGGTATTATAGATAATCAATTTACAAAGCATTTGGGAAAATTTTCCTGTAGCTGTTTTATTGGCTACTATTAGTGTCACATGTCAACCATCTATTATTTTGGATTTGCAGCGGCAGCTATTCTTTTACAAGAAATCTAATCAATTTGGTGCTCAGAGTCTGATTATTGAGGTAAAATTCACACAATGAAGAAAGCTTTTTCTTTTCTTTTCTTTTTTTTGTTCCAATGAGTCTACACCAAGGTTTTGGGCTCCATTAGTGTAGCAATATATTGTTACAACTATACATAAGTAGCCAGAGAAATTCTGATCAATAAACTATGATGGCTTAATTCAAGAGTATGTTAGAAAATAAGAAAAAATGAAGTTTCAAAAAACTGCATTTTGTCCTTACCGTTGTAATACTATACATGGAAATAATCATCTCAGCTTTTCGTGAAAGGCAAAACTGTCAGCCAAGCTACACAAATTCCCTAGACTCGGTATGAACAGACTCCAGGGCAGAACTGATGCCAGGGCTCAAGTTGAGAGCAAATTTATCCCTCTTGTTCCCAGGCTCGTGTGAGAGTCCGTGTGTTAATTGGAACTTTGCCTTAGCCAAAGCCAGGAGTATCTGGAATACATAACACAGCCAGTTCTTAAAAGAAGCTTGACAAAATGAAATAAAATGAAGCTAATAGGATGGCCTTTAATTTGTGGTTCCTATCTTGCTTTTAGCGATGTGAATCAATTGGCATGTAAACAACAAATGGAGGCCAAAAACCTAGAAATGGTCTGGAAAAGGCTTACCCAGACCAGGAATAGAAATGAAGAAATGGCCCAAGATGACCATTTTCTCACGGTTTCATGGGTAGGGCGCCCAGACCACAGCAGGCACTTGGATGACTGAAGAATACCAGCTGGAGACTCTTTGCCTGATCAGTTGCAAGGACATAGGACGTGAGGTGCTGGGTATGTTAGGGTTACCTGTTGGGGTGGTGCAGAGGGTATAGGGCCCTTGTTGACCAGAACAGAAAACTCTTCAAGAAGGAAGTTGCTGCACGGTTTCTAGCGTTAATGTGCGTCTCACACAAAGTGGGGCTCTCGATCAGTTCTGATCTTGGACCACTCTGGCTTTTTCTAGTTTTTGTGGATTTGTCTGAAGATGACAAAATACTGTTCACTATTTTCCAAAGGCTTTTCCTTAAGGGAATCCTTTAATAGCATGTGACATCTGGGAGATTCATATTTTCATGAGAGTTTTGTTCTAAGAAGAAAATATTGTCTTACCAAGGGAGAAACCTCATCAATTTTTTTCTTTCTTCAAAAATTCACAATTTTCTTTCTTTCTTCTTCTTCTTCTTTTTTTATTTTTTTCAAAATTTAGACTGGTGAAATAGATGTAGAACAAACATGTCCCTTGGGTTTACCGGCTATCGTCTTGCTATGTGAGGAAGGCCACGCCGATGGAACTGGGAGGAACCTTGGTGACTGAAGTCCCACAGCTGTGACCATTATGCAGTATTTTTTACCAACTTTCAATTCCCCCCTATCATATTTAAAAAAAAATACAATTTCCAAAAAATCAAGGGCATGGTAGTTTCAACTGCAAGTTGAAATGAAACCTTCCATCCATTAAGAAATATATAGAATATTTCTATTTTTAATTGGAGAGAAAGATAAAAATAAATTTAATTTCCTATAATATTACTTTTTTTTGAAATGATGATTTTATGTTCATTTTTAATGGTTCTAAAGAAAATGTGGCTTTGTTGTAGAATATTTGGAAATATATAGAGCACTAAAAAGAAAAAAAAAAAAAAAGAAGAAGATTAAGTTACTCCTGGTCCTATTAGAGGTAGTCTTGGCACTTTTCTGTGTTTTCTTCCACGCCTTTCTCTCATGAAGTCTATAATTAGATTACAAAGTGAGTTTCACATTTTTACATGTATTTTTGTGTTCTATGTGTTTTTATTCAACATACCTAGTTCCCAGTGTCATGACAAAGGTATATGGTAACCTATCATATAGATGTAATATAAAGTTACTTAAATAATTTCTTCTTTTATTGGATGCCAGTGATTTTCTAATTTTTTATAATTAATATAAAAGCTACCTTCTTTCTCCCATTGCTGATATTCCTGTTCTTAAACTTTGGAGAGCACATTATTTCCTTGGCATAGATTTCTAGAAGTGGATTGCGATATGAAAGGCTCTCCATTTCAAGGTACCTATTGACAGATTGTTCTCTGGACATCTCTTCTACACTGTGAGAGAAGTTTTATCTCACTGTGATCTTCAGCATTTGTCATTAAAACATTTGAAGAAAATTCTATTTATTCTGGTTTTAATTTAAAATATTCTTTTTTTTAAAAAAAAAAAAAAAAACTTTTCATTGGACCTAGGGATACTTTACAGTAAGTTGTATCTCCAGCTCCCTCCCTCTCTTTTCTTTAAATTTTATTATTATCATTATTATTATTTTTGAGAGAGCACCTCACTGAGATTCTAAGGTTGGCCTAGAACTTGCCATTCTCCTGCCTCAGCCTCTCAAGTCGCTGGGATCACAGGCATGTGCCACTGTACCCAGCAATTAAAAATTCTTCCCTGAGAAGAAAAAATGAGCGAATTTTTTCCCCCATAAAACTGTACCATTGATATTTCTTCTAGAGCAACTTGTTTGTCTGGTGTATGTCTTTTTCTTACAAAGTCTCTTTCGACTTCTATCTTACTCTGTATCTGTTCAGAGAAGTTAGGAATTAAAAAATGATATTTTCCCTGGCCTTGGAATGTGAATCGGGTTGTACCAATTTGACGCACAAACCTGAATTCTGAAAGGTCAAGGGTGGCGGATGCCATCTAGTGACCTCCCCCGCACATGGCTGTTCACAGTGCCTGGATTCCCATTCCATTGTCTAGTCACCTGCTTCACGGATGTAGGACACTTGTGATGTCTGCAGCAAAGTTCCAAGGCAAGCAGACTGGATTCTAGCTGTAATGGCGTAATTCTAAAGGCAAAAGCCCAAGTGATTCCCATTCCTCAAACATTTCGAATGTTTTGAAAGTACCCCATATCCTCTCTTAAATCCCATCCTGCTAAAAATATCTGAAGTCCTAACACGACTGCTACATTGTTTATACCTTGAGTCTCCACTGCTTTCCTTGTAACAGGTTTGAATGGGTCTGCGCAGCACATGTTATTGAAGACACTTTGTGAATTTTCCATAGCAATGCAAAAGAAGAATTAAGTGGGTAAGAAGCCTCTTAATAAAATATTTTAGCCTCTATCCCTTAGAATTAGTACTAATGTATTACTCTTTATTCATGACAAGATCTTTTATTTCTACTTTCTGGATTCCATTTCTTCTTTTCAGACTAGTAATTAATTCCCTTTTGTATTTTTTAAAATCAAGAAACATATTTTAGCCTTTGACACACTTAGAAAATATAAGGGCAACAGTCAGGTTTGAATGAAAAATATTTATCTATGTTACTTTTGTCACTTTTATCATTAATATATTTTAATACTTTATCATGGAAGATCCTCCTATTTTTCCTTAAAAGCTTTTTTTCTGAGTATTTACATCTCTTGCTTTTTTTCAGATGTGGTCAGGTTCTAAAAAGCAAGCCACAGGTCAGTGTTGGAATTATCAACCTATTGCTGAGGCTTTCCATCTATGACTAGGGTTCACTCAAATCTTTTTTATGTGTCTCTCAGAAAAATACTAGTCATGGTTTTCTTAAGATATTCACATGTCCTAAGCATATGTGTAATCCTTTTTTCCTGTTATATTTTGAATTAATTTATCTGGCATATTGGAAACTTATTGGGTTTTGTGTATTTATTCTTAAATTGATTAGTTGATTATCTTTGATAGGCAGGGTTGTTTTTAATCTTTTTAGTTCTTAAGAGAATCTATAGTCCATCTGAGCCAATGGGTTTTCTTTTTGAAAAATTTATTTGCTTGTTTTTGTTATGCATGACAGTATAATCTATTTTGATGAATTTATATAAAAATGGAATACATCTTATTCTAATTAGGATCCCAGTCTTGTGGATGTACACGATGGTGAGATTCACTGTGGTTTTTTCATATATGTACACAGGAAAGCTATGTCAGAGTCATTCCACTGTTTTCAATGGTAGGACAACTGTTACTTAGAGGGATGGAGAGTAAGAAGGGATCGTTGGGACATCTGCTGGCAGAGGAGAAAGTCAAGGAGTTTTTAATTTTATGATGATGAAATGAAAAAGGCTAAATGAGATCTTAAGAGATTATCTGGTTTAGTACTTCATATTTTTTTCCCCTGGGGAAATAGTCAAGGCACAGGGTGGTCAATTGAATTACTTAAATTTACTCAGGTTGGATCTGAGCCAGTGATTAAGGAAAGGGTACAAAGGTCCAGACTCATTGAAAAGAAACTGGAAAGGATGATCACACAAGTGTGGGATTGTCAGGTTTTGTTATTAATATCTTAAATTCCTTGAATATACACAAAAAGAGCATTATAATCTTTTTTCCCCATTATGTTTTGAATCAATTTATTTCTGGCATAGGGGAAACCTATCTTTTTTGTGTATTTATTTATATCTGATGATATTTTTCTCAGTTGATTATCTTTGACAGGATCACTCTTCTCAATCTTTTTTTTTCAATATTTATTTTTTTTTAGTTGCAGTTGGACACAATACCTTTGTTTTATTTATTTATGTGGTGCTGAGGATCGAACCCAGGGCCTTGTATGTGCTGGGCGAGTGCTTTACCGCTGAGCCACAATCCCAGCCCACTCTTCTCAATCTTTTGTAAGGTTTTTCCAGCCTCATATTATAAAGCCAGTTCTTTACTTCAAGATGTAAACATTTTCATAATTTCCCTGAAAAATAGATAATGTCACATTCATTCAAATAAAGCCAACACACCCTTATTTGGGCCTATTGTGTGGGTGGTGTTCTGATAGAGGCAAATGGGAGTGTAATGAGAATTTCCTCTGTGTATGGGGGAGCAAGGCACAGATGCAGGGACTTGTACTGGCAGCAAGAAGTCTAAGAATAACCAAAGATGATGTTTTAGAAAAAGCCAAACTATGGAGTCAGTAAAAAAATCAGCTGTTCTCAGGGATTCAGGAAGAGTGCAGGACAGGAAGGTGGAGTGCAGGGACATTTCCAGAACAAGGAAACTATTGTATTCTGTATGAAAATGTGATGATGGATACATGCCATTGTGCATTTGTCACAACCCATAGAACTGGACAAGGTAAAGAGTGAGCCTTAATGTAAGCTGTGGACTTTAGTTGGTAGTCATGCATCAGTATCAGTATTGATTCATCAATTTTAACAAAACTACCACACTCATAGAAGATGTTAACCAAAAGGGAAACTGAGGGTAAGAGAGAGAAGGAGTATGTGAGAGCTCAGTACTTCCTGCTTATTTTGTCTGTAAACCTGAAACTTCTAAAAACACCAAGTTTACTTTTTAAAATAAAAGATCTGAGGAACCCAATAGGAAAGATATCACAAAAACACAGTTGAAACAAAATTTGTCATGGGAATTCAGAAGAAAGGGTATGAAGAGAGAATGTGGTCAGTCTTGTGGCATAAGATGAGGGTCCTAATTAGAATAAGTTATCGTCCATGTAAGTATAATATATCAAAATACACTCTACTGCCATGTATATCTAAAAAGAATATATAAAAAATAAAAATTTAAAAAAGAGAATATGGACAGAAGCCACACACAGACTGTCATCCCAGTCACTTGGGAGGCTGGGGAAGGAACACTGCAAGTTTGAGGCCAGCCTGGGCAACTTAGTGGGCTTGGGGATGTCATTCAATGCGAGAGTGTCCCTGGGTTCAATCCAAGTATTGAAATATAATGAGAGAGAGAGAGAGAGAGAATATAAATATATGGTCATAAAGAACTGTGCAAAATACAAACTCTGAGTGAAAGTTTGAAAGAATGATTTAAATTGATGAAGATTTGCTGATGGGGCAGTACAAGTTTAAGAAGTGAATGGAGGGAGAAAGGTTTCACATGGAAGAGGGATGGCAAGTGACTTGCGTACAATACACTTTTCTGAGTGTCGAAGGCTTTAAATAAGAATTTAGGATCATATTTGGAAAGCCTTGAATGTCAGGTTAAAATCTCATCCAGAGGGCACCATGACATGGAAATAGATGTTCAAGGTGCAATTTGAATATGATATCATCAAAGTAGAATACCCTGAGATGGTTGCAGAAGCCCTGTGTAGATAAAAAGAGGGAACAAAACTTCCTGCCTCGCACTGCTGTAGGATGACACCCGTGGGGTTACAGAGGATTCCCATCGCAGATATCACTGAGGCACTGCCCAGTTTCCCATGGTTCCCTTTCCTTCTGTGTGCATCGCTTCTAATGGCCAGACTTCTAACCTGCAGATGGTGCTCTGCAGCCTGCCTGTTGGCTCCAACAGCTGCTGTTCCTGTGCATGTCCAGAGAGCCAGAGAGCCTGGGAAATTGGGATTCTTCTTCTCTCTCCATCAACCAGACCTTACTTACTGCAGAGGCTTCTCTTGGGAATATATTTTTTACTCTATAACTTGTACATGAATCCTTATCTCAGAATGTTTTCTGGGATCTCTGATCTAGGAAAATTCTCTAGTAACTTTTTTTGTGGGGGTAGGGGTGTGAGGGGGTGCTGTACTGGAGATTGAACTCAGGGGCACTTGACTACTGAGCCCCAGCCCCAGCCCTATTTTGTATTTTATTTAGAGACAGGGTCTCCCTGAGCTACTTAATGCCTTGCTTTTGCTGAGGTTGGCTTTGAACTCACGCCACTGGGATTACAGGTGTGAGCCAGGCCCTAATAACAATGTTTGCAAGAGTTTAGCTTTAAAACATTGGAAAAAAATTTTCTATCTCTCTAGACATCTGTTTTCTTATCTACATGATGGGTTTAGTTGGAGAGTGACTTTTAATTTGCCTTCAGTATTAATATTCTCGGGTCCCAGTTCTAATCTTCCACTGGGATAGGAATTGCAGAATTTAAAGGATAATCTCTATCTTTATCCCAGAGGTGCCTCCAATACCTCCACCAGATTTTTTTTCGGAATCACTTCTCGATGCAGCTTGGGCTGGGGTAGAACACTTGCCGAGCACACCCAGGGCCCTGAGTTTGATCCCTAGCACCACAAAAAAATAGAAACAAAAATAGTTTTACAAAACCCACTTGCTACACTAGTACAGGTAATGTGGGAAAAAGAAAACAAATGAATGGAAACATTAACTAAGGAAGAAGAATAGATGAAGGTGGAAATATTTTGCAAAATGGCAAAGGAAAAACATTTGAGTGAAATAAATGAAAACTAATTCAAAGACCAAAAGAGAGGTGGAAAGTCACATTGAAAGCTTACACAAGACATGTTTAAAAGGATACTTGAAAGCCAGTTTGAATCAACAAACATAACCTACCTACCTACTCAATTTTTTTTTTTCCAAATAGGCATTATATAGGTTTTGGAAGGCACACAGTTTCCATCAGAACATAATGTTGGAGCAGAAAAATAGGACCATAGGCTTGAGAGGCAAAAATGGAAGGTTGAACATCTTAAAGGCAAGATTATTCTTGGGCAAAGGTGTGAAGAGGGCTCAGGACCTTGGATACACTTTGTTTTAAACTTTATTTTATTCATTTATTTATATGTGGTGCCGAGAATCAAACCCAGTGCCTCACATATGCGAGGCAAGCGCTCTACCACTGAGCCACAACCCCAGCCCCCTCAGATACGCTTTTATCACAAATTTCAATATTTCTTGTTCACATTCCTTCACGGTGTCCACCCCAGGGACATCATGGCCTGCTAAACTCTCTCTTTAAATGACCATTCCACCATGGCCTCATCCTCTTTGGGTTCATCCTGTTTCCCAAACCAGTCTTCCTTCTTCTGGACTTTGCTGTCTGATAATGCATTAATGGATGGCAAAGGCTCATTAGTTGCCTTAAGTAACTGCTGTTAATGAATTGGCTTGGGAACTGATAAACTTTCTCAGATATATTTGTTTCAGTTCTTTAGGATGAATCTTTAGCATTTCCGTCAGTCATGAACCTGGCTAGGGAGGGGACTATTTTTGAACAAAAGTGGTATTTTTTTCTGTTTCCTTTTCCTAAGAGGGCAATGACACAAATCAGTTAAAATAAAATAATGTTGCCTTTTTGAAGACTGCCCCATATGGCAGGACCAAGTGTATATGCCAACATGTGGGCTGCCTCACATGCCATTTCAATCTTTTTATTGTATATTTGCACTAAAAGCAACAGAGTAAAGTTGATTTTCTGTTTTCCAAGGTGGTATTCATTGACCTATATATCTAGTAATCAGTGTAAACTGTGTAGGAAATGGCAATTATACCAAGATCCTGCATCATAGGAAGAGGGGAGGTGTAAAAATGGTAATTTTCATTATCTCAAGATGGGCAATGGCTTCTTTCAGTGTTTCTCAAGTCTTATTTATTGACAAGGATGACCTTCAAAGCTTTGCAAATATGAAAGAACATATAGGTGATATTCATAAATATGATTTTCATGATGGTATAAGTATAAAAGCAAAAGTCTGGTTACAGTAAGCTGAAGAGCCAGCAGGAGAAAAATTGGAGTCAAAAAGTTTGACAACTAACAAGAGGAGTTGTGCTATAAAGGGAGGAGAGAAATAGGCATTGACTGGAGTGAGAGTGAGATCACAAGAGGGTTATTGTTCTTTTGCAGCAAAAGAAATCATAGTACTTTGTGTCAGTGGGAAAGCACAGTGAGAATTCTAAGTTGATTATGTAAGAGGAAAGGCATAATTGCCACAGTGATAATATTGAATGCATGAGAAGAAATGGAACACAAAATTTGTCCAAGGTCAGCCTACGTCAGGAGCACATGGAAAGAGCCCAGGAGAGAGGGCAGAACATCAGACCCAGATGCAGGAGTGTATGTAGATGTGATTTTGGGAGCTTATGACATTCTCTTCAAGGTGCTTTAATTCTCATGAGATTGAGAGTAAGGTCATTGCTAGAATGAGGACCCAGAGAAGATTCAGAAAGTTACAGGAGATGATAATGTAGGAAAGAGCCAATAGCTGGTTGGAGTCTTATGAATAATGACGCCCCAAACATTCAGGGCTTTTCATGGGGACTGGCACGATATGACTGTCTTAATGACGAGCAGTTAATGGTGGCCAGGTCATATGTGTTGGGAATGAGAGTCTCCCAGAGTTTTGGATGTCTATGTTGGTCTTCCCTGATGGAGACCTGAGGCTGATGGATGGATTATATCCAGTGCAAGTGTTTCCTCTGGACATACAATGACACGCTGCACCCATCATTTCCCATTTTATATTGACATGAAAGTTGATTCTGCTGACTTAATTATTTTGATCAGACCTGCACTGTTATAGGCTGGATGTTCTATGGCTTTTGGAATAATGGGAAAGTGGAATTAAAAAGACCTCACCTAGCACCATTTGTTGAAGAGACTATTTTTTTTTCCACTGTATGTTTTTGGCGCCTTTATCTAGTATGAGGTAACTGTATTTATGTGGGTTTGTCTCTGTTTCTTTTATTCTGTACCATTGGTCTACATGTCTATTTTAGTGCAAATACCATGCTGTTTTTGTTACTATAGCTTTGTAGTATAGTTTAAGTCCTGGTATTGTGATGCTTCCTGTTTTACTCTTCTTGCTAAGGATTGCTTTGGCTATTCTGGGTCTTTTATTAGCTAAATTGTGGAAACAACCTAGATGCCCTTCAATAGATGAATGAATAAAGAAATTGTGATATATATACAATGAAATATTACTCAGCATTAAAAGAGAATAAAATCATGGCATTTGCAGGTAGATAGATGGAGTTAGAGAATATCATGCTAAGTGAAGTAAGCCAATCCCCCCAAACAGAAGGCCGAATTTTCTCTTTGATAAATGAATGCTGATGCATAATTGGGAGGGGGCAGGCATGGGAAAAATGGAGGAACTTTGAGCAAAGGGAAGGTAGGGGAGGGAGGGTGCATGGGAGCAGGAAAGGTGGTGGAATGAGATGGACATCATTACCCTAGTTCTATGTATGACTGCACTTATGGTGTGACGCTACATCATGTACAACCAGAGAAATAAAAAGATGTGCTGTAATTGTGTACAATAAATCAAAATGCATTCTGCTGTCATATATACCCAATTAAAATAAATAAATGAATAAAAAAGACCTCACCTACTAAATCATGAGATAATTGATAGGCACAACTGTTCTTAATTTTACAAAATAGTTAATACATATAACTAGAGCAAATAAATTCTACCATTTCAATGGGGCATATTTGTGGTTGCCAGAGGCAGTTCTCCAAATCATACATTCCTACTGATTTATGTCCTTAAACCATGTCTTTGAAGCAGAGCTTTCAGCAATTCCCTGCCACATGTGGGATGTATCATCAGTGGTGGTTTAAATAGGTTGTTACAGAACATACTTGAGGAGTGAGAAGAGTCATGGGAGGAACATTTTGAGAGTATTCTTTGACCTAAGGGGAGACTACAATTCAGAATCAAATGTAAATAGCAATTTTCTTCTAAGAGAAGACATCATGTTTTTATCTTTACACTGTTAATTTCAATCACGGGTGAGTTTCGTTGGCTGAGGATCATCATAGCTGCTGACTTTGGACATCTACGGAAACCCTGTCAGCTCTTGGCTAGAGTAGACCTAAGGGAAACAGCTAATCAAATGCCTTTAGGATGGCTTTTCAATCCCTGTGGCATCCCTCAGGTGAAGCTGATATTACTAAACCATCTGCTATAGACCATTTAACACATAATCCATCCACCTAAGGAAAGTAGTACCTTTCTAAAGCCCAAAGCAGGAGAAAATATGTCTTTACAAGACAAATTCCAATTAACACTGGCTGTTCCTGTTGGGAGTATGAGTGGATCTCAAGTGAACAAACATACAATTTTGTTTGACAAGTGTGCCTCAGAGATAAATTTTGTCCGGCTCTCCTAAAAGAAAGAGAGAAAAGTGGGAAAAGACAATCAAGCAGTGATAAAGTAATTTCTGTTTTTTGAAAGATGTCTGGTTTGGGGGAGGATTTCTGTCCTGGCTGTAGGTAAAGTGATGGTGGCAGTGGTATGTGCTATATTGCATTTCTGTCACATGGACAGGGTTGCTGCCATGTGTCTTAGTCTAAGAAGATTCTGTACTTTTATGGAAGTCTTTCCTCTATTTTCATGGGGTTGACAGCATTAATTTTTACCTTTCTGAACATATGGAAACAAATATTATCAGGTGAAATTTTCTAGAAATGGAAAAAAAATTTTCAAGAAACAGATCTTATTAAGAAAATGCAAAAGAATTGCTCTTGAGTCTTCACTTGTGATTCTTACTGGAGTATACTTTAAAAATTAAATAAGTGAAATATCTAGCCTAAAAATAACTACGCTCATCCAAATGTAAGTTCAAGTTACTAGGGTTTTAGATTATAGTAGAGCAAAGTCAGTATTATAGACTGAATGTGGGTATCAGGATATATTTACCAAATAATTAGATTAGTGTTTTATATTTGTTTTTTTCCCCATGAAACAGATGAATTTAAAGAATCAATGAGTGAGGGATTATTGTAACAATTCAATGATATAAGTATTATTTTCTTATAAACCCTCAAAATAAATGAGCTTAGTGGAGTGAAAATTTGGCTCAAGCACCCTATTTTACTTTGTTTTCATTAGTTCATTTGCTCATTCACTCACCAAATGGTAGAGTGCTTATGCCATTTGCCAGGATGTATGCAGAGCACTGGAGAAGTAGCAGCAGCCAGTGCCAACAGGGTACCCGTGCTCACAGAAAGTTCTGGAGTCAGGTGGACTGCTATTGAACAGGCAATTATAACCAAGTGTGATAGATCCTTTGAAGAGGCAGATATAGTTGTCATAGGTATGTATACCAAGAAACATAGAGGAACCTGTTAGGAAAAGTCTAGGTAGGGGTGGTAAATACTCAAGGAAATCTCCTTAGAAAATAAGCACGAGAGACTGGACTAAACACACTGGCAGGCATGGTGGACTGTGGTCCACACTCTGTTTTTCTTACTGGAGGCATTTCCATTCAGAGGCCATCAATGAGCAGTGTTACTTAAGGACTGATGTTCTGTTATACTCTATTCATTAAAGGCAAGTTGTCTTTTTTTTTTTTTTTTGTACCAGGCATTGAACTCAGGGGCACTGGGCCATTGAGCTGCATCTTTAGCCCTATTTTGTATTTTATTTAGAGACAGAGTCTCACTGAGTTGCTTATTACCTCACTTTTGTTGAGGATGGCTTTGAACTCATGATCCTCCTGCTTCAGCCTCCTGAACTGCTGGGATTACAGGCATGCGTCACCATGGCCAACAACTTACAGTCTTTATAAGTATTTCCCTAATGGCATTTACCTTATCTTTGCACATAGTGGGGTATGTGACAAACAGACACACATCTGAGGTTCCTGTTCTATGTGTGGCCATGTAGTGGAGTATGTGCTGAGGTCACTATGGTATCTACTTGTAATGATAGTAGCTGTCCTACCCAAGAGGCAGTGGCTCATTTGCATTTTACTCCCTTTATGAGCTCATATAGGAAATTGAGGTTATCTTCATCTGGCTGTGACTTGAAAAATTGTTTATTACAATTACTGATAGATCTGTTGTTCTGAAAATGCTGCCTAGGAGGAGCTATGTGCTGAAATAAGGTGTCATAAATTCTGGAGGGAGGGAGTGATCATGATGGAGAGGCCAGATGAAGCCCTGGATAATGATGCTGGAGGAGAGTTAGAAAACAATGCATGTCTTTTTCTGTGCAGAAGCAGCAGCTTGAGAAGAACCAAGGAGAGTTGTTCCTGATTGGCAGGGTTTGAGCAATCAGCCCATTAGAAAAAATAAAAAAAAGTCCTAAATCTGGAACAGATGTTTGGGGTTGAAAGGACAAGGTCACAAAATATAGAAATTTGGCTAAGAGCCCAGGATAGAAGTTGAAGAATTTCACTGGGGATGTCCGGAATGCTACAGTTTGGGGATTTGAGTTGCTACAGGGGAAGTTTCAAATCGAAACTAGTGTGAACTGAGCCTGAGTAGCTAAGGGCCTCATGTCTCCAGAGTGAAAATGACTCCAAGAAATAGTTCTGCCTTTGACTGAAGGTAGAAATTTAAGGGATCTTGCAAGTTAGTTCCAGAAACCCAAATGTCACTACAGTACTAACAGAGCTATTTTACCAGCTGCTTGAGTAAAAGAATGGCTGAAAGAACCTTTTAAAATTTTTTTTCAACTAAGCTGAGTAATAATGTGAAATGGGAAGGGCTGAGAGTACTTATTTATGGAGGAGAGATTGTTTATGAAACTCTGGATGGTGGCACCTAATCGTTATCCAAATTACTAGTCTCTCTTTCTCTCATTTCTGGGACCATGTTTCTTCTCCAGGACCAAGTCCAGTCACTAACCCATCATTCCAGTGAGTGTGGGGCCATGATGTCTCCATGGGGTCTGTGTTGTGTCAGGAGGCATGTGGAGGGAACCTTAGTGATCCATGATTAGTCCTTAAGGTATGGATGCTTCCACATATGGAATGTATGTATGCTAGATGACTGTGATGTAGGAAGAACTTTAGATACCAGGAGACTTATTCCGAAAGGATGAAGAGGAAAGCACAGGTGATATTGCTCACATCTTCTTGAATGTGAAATACTGGATCTGTGTCATAGAAATAAAAGAAGATGGAGACTTTCTACTTAATTGAGCTTAACTGAAAATAAATAAATTCCCAGGAAGATATTTTCACACAACTTATAAATCAAGAAGATCTCTGGGCTCTTGGTGGACACTCTTTGGACATGTGCAAGATGTGTCCTTTGGGTGGCCGATTGCTGCCTTCTACTCTTAAGCCTAACAAGAGTATCTTCAACAGAATCCTCTCCAAGTTTTGAAAGTCACACCTTGGAATTGGGACACCAGGGGGCTAGTGTAGTGCTTAGGTTCAAGAAGCTGAAATAGATTGTAACCTTGGATGGCTCCGACTGCAGGGGGCAATCCAAAGTGAGACAAAAGGGGTTATCTCAGGACTTGGTTATTGTACAGGATGTGTTGGGAAAATTAGGATGATTGGTTACCACAGATGTCGTTGGAATTGGCCTGCATTTCCAGCATTTGTAAGGGAAAGGAGGCCTGAGCCTGAGAGCGAGAGAGAGAGAGAGAGAGAAAGAGAGAGAGAGAGAGAGAGAGAGAGAGAAAGAGAGAGAATGTGCATGCACATGAGAGAGCATGGGAGCAGGCATTGGGGTCTTTCAAGTCCTTCCCCATAAGGCCACCTGGGGGTCAGGGGGAAGGAGCATCAGTAGAAAGCATTCCAAAGTATGTCCAGGGACTGAGAAAGAAAAGCATTTTGAAGTATGCCCACCCAGGATTGGCCTCTTGAAATATATATTTATTTTGCCAGGAGGTAGATAGTATAATTGCTGGCCAGGGAGATCTCCAGGGAACCTCCGAAGTATTCCTGGACAGAAAAAGTTACTTCTATCCATCTGCTGGGTACCATCTAGGGATGCAACGTTTTACCACCTGGCAGAACTAGAGCCTGAGAAGTCATGGAACCAAGGAAGAGCTGACCTGTCCTTATTCTCTCCTGCTTCACTCCTGCTAGGAATGAGAACAGCATCTCAAGGTCAAGGAGGGGCACAATTTCACCGTTGGGTGAAATTGTAGAGAAGTGCCATACTCCCTTCCTTAGAAGAAAGAGGAGAAAATTCAACACCAAGTCAAGTGAAGATATTAAAATATGTCAACTGTGGCTTTTTGTTTTCTTGGACTGGATGTTGTCATAACTGCATTTGTTGCTGCATCAACGTAAAGTAATTCAAGTTTACCTACAATCCAAGAACCAACAATTGTGCCTCACCATGGAGTTTTCATCTGGTAGCAAAGGAGGATAATGTCCACTGAATGCAATAAAAAGGGACTTGGGACACAAAACTAAAGGTATGTAATGTACTTGAAACAAAGCAGCTAGGGAGATTCAAGATGGCGAACTAGAGGGAGGCTGCATTCCTTGTTGCTCTGTGACTGGGATTCAAGCAGAGGAAATATTGTTTCTCTGTGAGGTAGCCCTTGCTGCCTACTGATACCCTGCTCTTTGTCCCCCATTTATCTGCCACGATCACCAACCCTTTGCCAGTATATTGCCTACCTTTAGTGGGCAGAGCACTCACGGAGCGCAGTTGACCACCCTCCCATTGCCCGTTTGCCTTTCTTTTGCCTGCTCATCACCTGCCACCCAATATCCACCCACCAAGCACCTGCTGTTTGCCCTGTAGACCATCCACAGATTGCCTGTGAAGTGCCCACTGCCCATTGCTGCCTGTAACTCCATTGTCAGGGTACCTGCAGGTTTGGTTACACATGGTCGCCACCATTTTGAGACACTGGACAAGGCCTGGAAGTCCAGGGTTAAGGGGCCTATAGGTTTGCTGCTGCCACCCCTGCCATCTTGGGGCATGGCTGCCTTAGTCTGGGGACACTGGCCAGGGCCTGGTGATATATTGCCAGGATACCTGCAGGTCTGGTTGCACCTGAGGTCTTCCTGCTGGGTGTGCTGGTGGCTGCCATTTGGCTGCCACTTTGCAGGGGCACTCCTTTATGTGAGCACATCTCTGGAGGTCTCTCTGTAAGTTGGAATGATCTTGGGACTGCAGCAAGGCTGAGCTTGGGAAATCTGAAGTCCAGGTCCGTCAGATTGCAGCTGGTCTGTGTGGGCCAGTCTGAACTTTAGAAGCCTGTGGAGGCTTGGGGCAGTTCTCCTGGGGGAGCATAGATTGGAGAAACTGGAAAAAACTGGGCTCTCTCCAGCTCTGTGAGTCCTGAAGTGTGTGGGACAGAAGGGGCCAGCTATAATGGATGGGAAGACTGGAAGTGGGTGTGAGGGCATCTAGCTATCAGCTTGCTCAGCCAACCAACGTAGCCCCTACAAGACTGGAGCTATGATCAAACTTCAGACAACCTTACCTATTGGCAGAGACGGGAAAGTGTGAAAAATTTTGAAAGCCAAGGGAAGTAAGTAATCTGTCAATTTTCTACAGATACCCCCCTCCATCTCTATCATCTTTGAATCCAAATATTTTTCATGCATCAATTTATTGAAGAGTGGGAAGTCTGAATAGTATATTACAGTTTGGCTGTATATTCTTATATTTTAAATTAAAAAAAAAAAACTGCATATATTTTTTTCTCTCACTTATTTGTCTCCCTGGATTCTCTTTCTCACTTCTCTCATGCTAACAGCCAATCTCTATTAATTCCTCCTGCACTTTACTATAAATTTTTACCTCTGTGTTCTCTCCTCCTTCATAAACATCACATCCTACAGTACTTCTGTTCCCTCTTTGTCCATCATTTGAAATAGTAAACTCTTTTAGCAAACTTACTGTTTATATTGTAGATAATAATTGAATACATCATTTCTGCTTATTACAACAAAACTGTAGATGCCTTAATAGGAGCTAATTGGTTTAAGGTTGTATATTGTTTGCAGTGGGTGCTGTTAATATTGCTTTTCCCCTTAAACATGAGCTACTGGAAGCCTTCAGGGACACTCTAAGACTACAGTGTAGAAACTGTACTGCCTCAGATACATAACTCTAGATGGGAAGACACACAAACAACATAAAAAAAAAAAACAAAGAACAAAGTGCCTCAAACAAACCAAGATGTTCCAACAATAGAATCAATAGGCCACATAGTAGAAGAAATGCCAGAGAAGGAGTTTAGAAGGTACATAGTTAGATTGAACCTTGAAATAAAGGATGGTATTGGAGAGAAAATATAGAAAGTAAAAAATCACAATAAAGAGGCAGAGATTAGGGGCTAGGATTATGACTCAGTGGTAGAGTGCATGTGTGAGACACTGGGTTCAATCCTCAGCACAACATAAAAACAAGTAAATAAAGGTTTTGTGTCCATCTACAACTAAAAAAATAAAAAAAGAGGCAGAGATTATAAAAAGGAATCAAGCAGAAATCCTCAAAATGAAGGAAACAATAAACCAAATTAAAAATTCAGTGGAAAGTATCACCAATAGACTAGATCACTTGGAAAGATAGAACTTCAGGCAATGAAGACAAAATATCTACTCTTGAAAATAAAGTTGACTATATAGAGAAGATGGCAAGAAACCATGAACAGAACTTCCAAGAAATATGGGATAATGAGAAAAGACCAAATTTAAGATGGAGGCATGTAGATACAAACCAAAGGAATGCACAAATCTTTTCAATGACATAATATCAGAAAATTTCCCAAACCAAATGAATGAAATGGAAAGTCAACTACAAGAGGCTTTTGGGACCCAAAATGTATGAAATTACAGCAGACCCATACCAAGACACATTATAATGAGAATGACTAACATTCAGAATAAGGATACAATTTTATAGGCTGTGAGAGAAAAAAAATAAGTTCCATACAGTGGAAAACCAATTCAGATCTCAAGTGATTTCTCAACTCAGACTCTCAACGCCAGACGGTCCTGAAATAACATATATCAAGCTCTAAAAGAAAATGGATACCAACTGAGAATTTTATATCTGGCAAAATTAAGCTTCATATTTAAAGATGAAATAAAAACCTTCCACAATAAACAAAAGTTAAAAGAATACACAATTAGAAAGCCTGCACTATAGAACATTCTCAGCAAAATATTTCATGAGAAGGAAATAAAAAAAAAAGTAAATCAGCAAAGAGAGGAACTACACTAAAGGAAAAGTCAATCAAAGGAGAAACTAAGTCAAGTTTAAAAACCAAAAATAAACCAAAATGACAGGGAATACAAATAATATCTCAATAATAACCCTGAATGTTAATGACCTAACATTGTCAATCAAAAGACATAGACTGGCAGATTGGATTAAAAAAAAAGGCCCAACAATATGCTATCTTCAAGAGACTCATCTCCTAGGAAAAGATATTGCTAGTCTGAAGGTGAAAGGTTGGGAAATAACGTCACTCAGATGGACTGTGTACACAAGTGGGGATTACCATCCTCAAATCAGATAAAGTGAACTTCAAGTCAAAGTCAGTCAGAAGGGATAAAGAAGAACTTCATACTGCTTAAGGGACTCATACATCAACAAGACATCACAATTATAAATATATATGCCCCAAACAATAGAGCATCTACATATATCAAACAAACCCTTCCCAATATCAAGAATCAAAGAGACCACAACACAATAATACTGGGTGACTTTAACAAAGCTCTCTCATCACTGGATAGGTCTTTCAAACAAAAACTAAACAAAAAAACTATAAAAACTAAATAATACAGTCAATAATTTAGACTTAATAGATGTATATAGAATATTTCATCTATCAACTAATGAATACACTTTCTTCTCAGCAACATGTGGATCCTTAATATACACCATATGTTATGCCACAAAGTAACACTTAGCAACTACAAAAAAATAGAAATATTATCCTGCATTCTATCAGATCATCATGGAATGAAACTAGAAATCAACAATAAAATGAAAAATTGAATCTACTCCCACACCTGGAGACTAAATAACATGCAATTGAATGATCAATGTATAGCAGAAGAAATCTGGGAGGAAATGAAAAAAAATACTTAGCAGTAAATGAGAACACTGATACAACATGTCAAAATTTCTGGGACAGTATGAAGGCAGTGCTGAGAGGAAATTTCATTGCACTGAGCTCATTCATTAAAAGATTAAAAGGTCAACAAATGACCTAACATTACATCTTACATCCAAAAAGCCCTGGAAAAAGTAGAACAAATCAACACCAAAACAGTAGAAGGCAGGAAATAATTAAAATCAGAGCTGAAATCAATGAAATTGAAACAAAAGAAACAATTTAAAAAATTGACAAAATGAAAAATTTGTTCTTTGAAAAAATAAATAAAATTGAAAAACCATTAGCTACACTAATGAAGAGTAAAAGAGAGAAAACCCAAATTACTAAAATTCATTATGAAGAATGAAATATCACAACAGAGACTACAGAAATACAGAAGATAATTAAAAACTATCTTGAAAATTTATATTTCAATGAAATAGAAAATCTCAAAGATATCAGCAAATCTCTAGAGACAAATGAACCATCCAAATTGAATCAAGAAAACATACACAATTTAAGCAGATCAATTCCAAGCAATGAAATAGAAGACACCATCAAAAGCCTACCAACTAAGAAATGCCCAGGACCCCCAGAGGGATTCTCAGCCGAGTTCTATAAGACCTTCAAAGAAGAATTAACACCAATCTCCTCAAAGTATTCCATGAAATAGAAAAAGAGAGAACCCTTCCAAACTTATTCTATAAGGCTAGTATCACCATGATGTCAAAACCAGACAAAGACACATCAAGGAAAGAAAACTTCAGACAAATCTCCCTGATGAATGTAGATGCAAAAATTCTCAATAAAATTCTGGCAAATCACATACAGAAACAATAAAAAGATAGTGCACCACGATCAAGTGGGGTTCATCCCAGGGATGTAAGGTTGTTTCAACATATGAAAATCAATAAATGTAATACATCACATCAATAGACTTAAAGTCATGAATCACACGATTATCTCAATAACTGTAGAAAAAGCATTTGACAAAACATAGCACCCCTTCATGTTCATGACACTTCAAAAAAATAGGGATAGTAGGAACATATCTCAACATTGTAAAATCTATATATCCTAAGCCCAAGGTCAACATCATTCTAAATGGAGAAACATTGAAAGCATTCCCTTTAAAATCTGGAGCAATACAGGGATGCTCTCTTTCACCACTTCTATTCAACATAGTCCTTGAAACTCTAGCCACAGAAATCAGATGAAAGAAATTAAAGAGATACCAATAGGAAAAGAACAACTCAAACTATCACTATTTGCCAATAGCCTGATTCTATATTTCGAAGATCCAAAAAACTCCACTAGCAAACTTCTAGAACTAATAAATGAATTCAGCAAAGTAGCAGGACATAAAATCAATACCCACAAATCAAACATGCATCTATATATCAGTGATGAATCCACTGCAAGAGAAATGAAGAAAACTACCCATTCACAGTAGCCTCAAAAAAAAAAAAATGGGGGAATTAAATTAACAAAAGAGGTGAAAGACCACTACTATAGAACACTAAAGAAAGAAATTGAAGAGACCTTAGAAGATGAAAATCTCTCCCATACTCTTGGATAGGCAGAATTAATATTGTCAAAATGTCCATAGTACCAGGGAGGCACAGTGGTTCAGGACTTGGAGAGGATCGCTGCAAGGCTTCAGCCCGCACCCTGAGGGGGCAGAGGAGGCTCCTGGTGGATACAGACGTACTGCTGCCTGGAATCCCTGCAGAGAAGCCTGAGCCACTCAGCACACCTCACTTGTGCACTGCTATGTCGGCCTCCACAGGCTCAGGGTCTTCGGGCTGTCCATCAGTTCTGTCTGGGCTGGGCATTTCCATAGGTGTCACTCTGTTTCTGGACACTGTCCAACAGAAGCAGGGTACGCAGCACAGTTGTCACATGCATTTGGTGATCTTCCTCCTCAGCCTCTTCCAACCCCTGCTGCTGTGGTGGGATTGCCCTGTGGAGGTGCCTTGGGAGGATGAGCTGCTGGGCACAGGGCCGTGCTGGGAGGCTAGGCCAGGAGGAGGTGTGTCCACGTGGAGGAAGTGGAGAGGGAGGGCAGGCACACTGGAACACTTCTTGGGGTGGACTCTGGGAGGACCCACGGGGCCCACCCTGGGTTCTCTGGTGCTTGAGGATGAGGTAGGTGGCCATGGTGTCATCAAATCTTCAATTGGTCACAGACACCCAGGTATTATAGGGGTGGTGACCCATGTTGATAATGGTTTTCATAATTGTGGGATCTGGGAGTTTGGGGAGTGTGTCACTGGAAGGACTGGGTGAAGCAGCTCCCTCACCCTGGCCATGGGTGTGCCATTACCTGTTCTATGGTGGGCCTCTGCAGGGGCCCACCATCAGGATCTCACTGATGATTCTCTGTGCTCTCTCGGATACATGCAGGGGAATTTCATAGGTTCCCTGTGTGATGAGCTTCTTCAGCTGCTTTCTGCTGGCTGCCCTAAATGGGCATCTCCCGTCGGCATAAAATTGAGAATGATGCCCAGGCTCCAGATGTCTGCTGGGGGGCTCTCATATTCCTCCTCCTGTGTGAGTTCAGAGGAGAAGTATAGGCAAGTGCCCCAGATCCTCTTCAGCTTCTCCCCAGCTGTGAACCTGGTGCTCAGGCCAAAGTCAATGAGTTTGATGTTCTCCAGCTTCAAGTCCAGGTGTGCGATACCCTGCTTGTGGCAGAACTGCATGGCACGCTCAATCTGCCTGAACAGTCTGTGGGCCTTGTCCTCCTGAATGCCACCAGATGGGATGAGGTCCCATAGCTGTCCCCCACCTGCATGTTCCATGATTATGTAGAAATAGTTGAAGGTCTCAATGACTTGAAAGAGCTAGATCAGGTTTGGGTGGTCCAAGGCTGCCATCATATCAGGTTCAGAGAACAAGAGGAAGAACAAGGCCACTTTTACCAAGACCTTCACTGTAACCTCTGTCCTGGTGAGCAGATGGCAGGCAAGTTTCACCTGGGCAACCCCTTTCCCAGTGTCCTGCAGGACCGTATAATGGTCTGTGAAGGCAGATTCACCACAGAAACCCTGCTCCTGCAGCACTACAGTGCTCTGACCACACTCACTGTTTATCCTAAACCAGAATAAGGATGCTGACTTTAAGAAAACAAAACAACAACAACAAAAAAACAAAACAATAGAAAAAAATACAAGTAAAAAAACCCCAATATCCAATCCCACAACTACCAGCCACCAACCACCAAACACGATAACTATCTGGGTATCTGACAGGTCACCACCAAGAGCTTCCTGTACTTATGGACAAAAACCCAGCTGCAGCCACTTGCTTATACAATGAAATTCCCTTAAGACAGCTCCTTGTGAGGTCAGAGCAAGAAATGACCCAGTCACACCTGGGCATAACCCCAAGAGGTCATCTCACTTTGGGGACTCCAGGACCTTTTCCACTTTCATAGTAAGAATAAGAAAGGTCTCTAGGAGGTCTCTTGCTTTAGTTGGTTATGGAGACCGATATGTCCTTGTTTAGATGTTAAAATTTGTAAGATATTTCAGAGGTCTTTTTGAGTCTGAAAATTGTAATAACTTTGTGGCTTTGAAAGACTTCGTCTTATCTACACTCAAGGTTTCTGCTTCTTTGCTGCCTGAACTGAGCAGCTTTCCTCCACTGGGCCCTTGCCCCATGATGCACTGCCTCACCTTGGGCAGAGCATGGAGTCAGCCATCTAGGAACTGAGACTCTGGAACTGTTAGCCCCAGAGAAGATTTTCCTCCTCCAAGTTGTTCTTAAAACTAATTAAAACACAGCCACACATCATTATGCCCAACTTGACAAATGTACTTCTGTGTGTGTGTGTGTGTGTGTGTGTGTGTGTGTGGTGCTGGTATCTGAACCTGGTCCTTGCACATCCTGGAGAAGCTCTCGTAAGGCTCACCTCCCATCCCTGGGTTTGGAGCTTCTGGACCTAACCACCTCTCAGTACTGATACATTGAGGCCGAACTGTCAACAGGAATTTGGGGAGGGATACACACATTCAAACCACAGCATGCAATAAACAAGAGCCCAGGGAGCTGGTCCCCACTAGATGTGCCCTGTGTGAGGGGAGTCCTTCAGGTTGCACTGAAGGACATTAGATAGGAGCTCAGATCTTGATGAAGACAGAAAGATCCCTGGTAAAGCAAATTCATGACAATCATAAAAGCTAGTGCTACTTTTGTTTTCTACAAGATGTAAGAGAGTAATGTATCAAAACACCCCAATTTATTCTATGGTGTTGAATAAATACCAATTATAACACTGTAACATTAGTAACTGAGGAGAAGGGGGCGGGGAGGTACAACATCTGTATACTACTGAAGTCATGTTGCTGTAGATTCATATCAGAGTGGCATCTCTTTCTTCTGTTAAATGGAACCCCCATGGGAATCACAAAGAAATACTTGTGGAACATACCCCAAAATGAGAGGTAAGGGAATATTTCACTATAATATCAACTAAATTTGGAGGGAAGATAATCATATAATGAAGTAAGTCACATTGAGTCAAAGATTTTGCTGTTCTCACTGTAAGGACACAATGCGTGCTGAACTAGGGTCCACATTGTTGTCCTTGTAAGGACAAAAGCCAACTTGAATCAAGGGCCCCACCCTGATCTCCTTATGAGAACACAAACCACACTGAAGCAGGAGCCTTGTCCTGATCTACTTATAAGGACTCAAACCACTCTGAATCAAGCAAGGATAAACATTAAAGTCTTGTACGTATCAAAACTTCTAGCTGTAAGTATTACTGTTACTTCCTTTTCATGTTCTGATTGAAATTGCCACTTTCTTTGGGCGAAGATTTTTCTAAATTCTGATCTCTGATAAGATGCAAATCAGAACTTTTTGAAAAAGTGGCAACTTCAATCAGAACATGAAAAAGAAGTAATATGAATGCACATAGTGTGAAATATGCTTTAATGCACCCCCAAAACATTTTAATGTTAATAATCAAGATCAAAAATCACTTCTGCAAGCATGGCACATCTACAAAATGGAATACTATTTAGTCATAAAAAGATAAAATCCTGTCCTTTGCAACAACAAAGAGATCATTATGTTAAATGAAATAAGCCAGGCACAGATAAGCAAACACCACAGGTCTTACTCATATTGGAAACTTAAAAATGTTGATCTCATGGAGGTTGAGATTAAAATAGAGAATGTGGAAGGTAGAGAGGAGAAAGCAATGGGTAAAGGTTAGTCAGTGTGGATTAAGTTAGATTGAGGTAAGAAAAATAAATTCTGGTGTGCTAATTTACACTATGGTGCCTATAGATAATGTACTATTTATTTTGATAAGGCTTAACAAGATGATTTTTAATGTCTTTACACAAAGAAATGATAAATGCTTGAGGAAAAAGATACGATTACTCTGATTTAAGTATTGGACAATGTATGAATGTATCAAACTTAAATAGTGAGCTTTAATTAACGTCTTCCCTCCACTTACTGGGACTATGTTATAGCAGTCACAGCTACGATGCTTATGAACAGGTAGAGTGAGGTCAGTGCACATTCAGAGAGCAGTCAGTAGACTAATGAATTGCAAAGTCACCCATTATGAGATTGCTCTTTTATTCCCTTTTAAAATAAGTGTTGCAGGAGCTTATGATGAAAACTGTCTCTGTGTCTCCCTCGTTTATGGAACTGATGGACAGAAGGTGCTCTTTACAAAGTATATTCATTTTTAAGATGTGGTTCACTGTCCTCAGAGTTGTAACAGTAAGAAACCAACCCTACAATATCAGTAGGGAATCCTCAGCTTAAAAACGGGCATTCTTCCAAAAATCCAAAAGGCAATTATTACAACTGACTGCTTATACATAGTAATTATGTTGCTGAAATGTTATACAAAATTGACCCAATTATTAATATAGTTGAAATGTGGCCTAAGATCCTGAGACCAGAGCCAACCAGGCAGAGAGGAAAAGGGAAGGAGGACAAAGAAAAGCTGTTCTTCCTCAGAGCTAATGCAGGGATTATTTCACCAGAGTTTTTAATTAAATTTGTGTTTTAATGTGTTGAAATTGAGGGGCTGGGGATGTGGCTCAAGCGGTAGCACGCTCGCCTGGCATGAGTGTGGCCCGGGTTCGATCCTCAGCACCACATACAAACAAAGATGTTGTGTCCGCTGAAAACTAAAAAATAAATAAAAAATTATCTCACACTTTCTTTAAAAAAAAAAAAAGAAATCGACAAACTATGCCTTGGGAGCTCTCTCACTTCACTTTTTATGTAGTTCCCCTGGGGCATGATCTCTCTCCATTGATGGCCACAAGCCCAGGTCCTTCTGATGCTTCATCTTCTCTAATGTGGCCCTTCTCCCTTGTCCCAGCCTCATCTCTAGAAATATAATAACTTTGTTTTTCTTCAGCACATTTGGAATCTCTCTGTGCAGTAATTCTTGGGTTAGAGTTAGGAATAAAGATAGCTGGCTTAACCTCTGTACCTCATCTTCCTCTGGTGAGAAATTGCCTAACCAACAGCCCTTTGCCTGAATCAATGATGGTATTTAAAATTTTAAACATAGTCCACTTGTGTGCATGGTGTCAAGGCAATTGTGAACCAAATTCTGTATAATAGTTTGTTGCACCAATTTATATAAATATGCAAAAGATTCAACACCTATTAACACCTCAAGAATAAGACACATCTTAAAAGTGTAACCTGACCAGGAAAGATTGTGTTGAGCCAACAGAGAAAATCCCGTCAACTGGAAGGCAGCACTAGCATCAGGTACGACTACTGTCTAAACACCTTTCAAACTGAATGCCTTAAAACAACAATCATCGATTTACTCATGATTCTGCAGTGTGGGCAGGCTGGGCAGGAGTGGTCTGTCTCTTTGTGCTGTCAGCTCAGGATCCTCCATTCAGTGGACCCTCACCTGAGAGTACAGGAAGGTCCAGAGTGGCATCATGCTCCTCTGCGATGCTTCAGCTGGGAGGGTGGGAATGTCTAGTCGCCCACTGGACCTCTCCCCGCCCCCCACCCCTGGCCCTGCCTTCTTTCTCCCTCTCCATAATCTTTCCAGGAGATGGCTGAGCCTCTTTATACGAGATCTGACAGTGAAAGCTGTCCTGAAGGCTGAGGCCTGGCCCTGTTACTACTTCATTTCTGTGGCATTCCCACGGGTCAGAACTCAGAAGAGCAGCCCAATCCTGGGAAGGGTGAATAGGCTCCAGTTCTTGTTGAGAGGAGCAACTGAAAAGGTGGCCACATTTAATTCACAATAATGTTTGTGCATGTAAAGTTGGACAGTCACTCCACACCAGAGAGAGGAAGTTCAGAGGAGGACTGAGAATGATATATAAGACAATTGTGCTATTATTGTTGCTGGTTTTGTTTTCAGTTTTTCCAGATTTCCAACTAAGTTCAGGCCACCACATGTGTCTCTGGCCTGATGCTTAGATCTGGTCATTCACAACATCTTCAGCACTTGTGTTAAAAAATGTAGAATAGCAGTGACAAATTACAGCCCACATGGATGCTTTTGTAAATAAAATTTTATTGAAAACTCTCTCTACCCAGTAATTTGCACGTTGTTTGTGATTGTTTTGTGCTGTATCAATTCAGTTGAGTGATTTTGACGAAGATCATGTGATCCTCATGATGTTTACTTAGTGGTGTTTTGGTTGATAGGTCTCCTACTGTAACAAAGCACCATGGACTGGGTAGTTTAATCAACAGAAATTCCTGTCTCATAGTTCTGCAGATCACAATGTGTTGGCATTTGTTTTTTTATTCGGAGGGCTTTAAGACAGAAATCGTTTACAGACCTCTCTCCTTGGCTTGTAGATTCCCACTTTATTCCTGTATCTTCATATCATCTTGATCTGTGTCTTTCTTCATCCATATTTCCTCTTCATCATATAAGCATTCCAGTCATATTGGATTAGGGACCTCATTTTTTAACTTGATTACTTTCTGTAAAGACCCTGTTTTGCAAATCAATTTAATGTAATAAAATTGAAGATGCCATCAAAACACTACTAATAAAGAAAAACCCAGGACCAGATGGATTCTCAGATGAATTGTACTAGACCTTCAAAGAAGAACTAACACCAATGCTTCTCAAATTATACTATGAAATAGAAAAGGAAGGAACCCTTGTGGATTCATTCTGTGAATCTGATACCAAAACCAGACAAAGACACATCAAGGAAAGAAAACTTCAGACCAATATCTCTGATAAACATAGATGCAAAAATTCTCAATAAAATTCTGGCAAATCATGTACAAACACATATTAAACAAATAGTGTATCATGATCAAGCGGGGTTCATCCAAGAAATGCAAAGTTGATTCAATATACAGAAATCAATAAACTTATTAATCACATTAATAAACTTAATGGCAAGAATCAAATTATTATCTCAATAATTACAGAAAAAACTTTAGACAAAACATAGCACCCCTTCATGTTCAAAACACTAGAAAAACTAGGGATAGTAAGAACATATCTCAACATTGTAAAAGCTATAAATGCTAAGCTCAAGGCCCATATTATTCTAAGTAAAGAAAAATTGAAAGCATTCCCTCTAAAAACTGGAGCAATACAGGAATGCTCACTTCTATTCAACATAGTCCTTCAAACTCTAGCCAAGCAATCAGACAGATGAAAGAAATTAAAGGGATATGAATAGGAAAAGAAGAATTCAAACTATTACCATCTCTTGATGAAATGATTCTATATTTAGAAGATCCAAAAAATTCCACCAGAAAACTTCTAGAACTAATAAATAAATTCAACAAAGTAGCAGGGTATTAAATCAAACATGTTTCTACACATCAGTGATGAATCCACTGAAAGAGAAATTAGAAAAACTACTCCATTCATAATAGCCTCAAACAAATAAGATAAAACACTTGGGAATCAATCTAACAAAAGAGGTGAAAGACTTCAATAATGAACTAAAAAACACCAAAGAAAGAAACTGAAGAAGACCTTAAAAGATGGAAAAATCTCCTATGCTCTTGGATAGGCAGAATTAACATCATCAAATTGGCCATACTACCCAAAGTGTTATGCATATTTAATGCAATTCCTATTAAAATATCAATAATATTCTTTATAGAACTAGAACAGGCAATCATGAAATTCATTTGGTAAAATAAAAGTCCAAGAATAGCCAAAGCAATCCTTAGCAAGAAGAGTGAAGCAGGAGGCATCACAATACCAGACTTTAAACTACAAAGCTATCGTAACAAAAATGGCATGGTATTGGCACCAATCTAGACATGTAGACTAATGTTACAGAATAGAAGACACAGAGACAAACCCACATGAATACACTTATCTCATATTGACAAAGGCACCAAAAACATATAGTGGAGAAAAGATAGCCTCTTCAGATAGTGCTGGGAAAACTGGAAATAAATATGGAGTAAAATAAAATTAAACCACTATCTCTCACCATATCAAAACTCAACTCAACTCAAAGTGGATCAAGGACCTAGGAATTAGACCAGAGATTCTGCACCTAATAGAAGAAAAAGTAGTCCCAAATCTCCACCATGTCGGCTTAGAAACTGACTTCCTTAACCAGACTCCTGAAACACAAGAAATAAAATCAAGAATTAATAAATAGATGAACTCAAACTAAAAAGCTTCTTCTCTGCAAAGGAAACAATCAATAACATGAAGAAAGAGCCTATAGAATGGGAGAAAGTCTTCACCACATGCACATCAGATAGAGCATTAATCTCCAGAATATATAAAGAACTCAACAAAAAACTTTTAACATGAAAAAACCAAATAACCCAATCCAGAAATGGGCTACGGAACTGAAAAGACACTTCACAGAAGAAGAAATGCAATCAATCAACAAACATATGTAAAAATGTTTGTCATCTCTAGTGATTAGAGGAATGCACATCAAAACTACTATAAGATTTTATCTCACTCTGGTCAGAATGGCAATTAGCAAGAATACAAGCAACAATAAGTGTTGGTGAGGATGTGGGGAAAAGGTACACTCATACATTGCTGATGGGACTGCAAATTGGTGCGACCACTTTGGACAGCGGTGTGGAGATACCTCATAAAACTTGGAATAGAACCATCATTTGACCCAGCTATCCCACTCCTTGGTTTATACCCAAAGGATTTGAAATCAGCATACTAGAGTGACACAGCCGTATCAATGTTTATAGCAGTTCAATTCACAATAACTAAACTATAGTTACCAACCTAGATGCCCTTCAACAGATGAATGGATAAAGAAAATTTGGTATATATACACAATGGAATATTCCTCAGACTTAAAAAAGAATGAAATTATGGCATTTGCAGGTAAATGGATGGAGCTGAAGAATAGCATGCTAAGTGAAATAAGCCAATCCCCCAAAACCAAAGGCTGAATACTTTCTCTGATAAGTGGATGCTGATCCATAGTGGAGGCGGGGAGAATGAAGGAACTTTAGATTGCACAGAGGGGAATGAGGTGAGGGGAGGGGATGCAGGGTTGGGAAGGACAATGGAATGAGATGGACATTATCACCTTATATATATGGTATGATTACATTGTCGGTGTGAGTCTGCACCATGTTCAGCCAGAGGAAAAAATTGTGCTCCATTTTTGTACAAAATGCATTCAAAATGTGTCAAAATGCATTCTACTTTCATGTATAACTAAGTAGAACAGATAAAAAAAATTAAAAAACAAAGCAGCTGTATAAATTAAGCTACTCATATCTTAATAAGAACATGCACAATAAATAATATAGAATGGCCAGGCCCATACTGAGACCCTAACTCCTAATCACATCATTGAGTGTTGTTGTGTCCTGCATATCAAACATACTTCTGGTTTAGTTTTCTGTTTTCACTTTGGAAGAACCCCAAGTTGACAACTGTGTGCACTACTTTTTGGACTCTTCACATTGGGTGAATCTCATAAACTTAAGGCCATGCTTCACAGTAGTTTGTAGACTTCAGCTCAACATGGAAGCAAACAGCCCAGCATCTAGAGGCCCTCACTAGGAGAGGGATGCTCCAAAGCCTCCTCTTTCCCAAAGAGGAGGCCAGATCATTTATCACAGCCAGAGGCAATGCATGAAATGACTGTAACAAATGAATGAGTGCCCAATAAATCACAGTAGCCTGATAAATCAATAAAGGTATTGATTTTTTTAGTGATACTTCATTTCCCTTTCCCCTCCCTCAACTCAGGGATTTACACAGGCCACTGAAAGATAAATTTATCTTCCATGCTTTGGGGCTTGTATCTGACCTAATGTAATAGGAATTGATCATTATCTAAATGTTGTTTTGGCTGGAACATTGTAATTCACTGTATTACAATGTCTGGAGTTGCTTATACAAGTACCATCATATCAAGGTAGATTGTTTCATAATGCAGGCTAATGCTCTTATCCTGAATCCCCCTGGAACTCTCCTCTCACAAATATGCCAGTGGGGAAAAATTATTCCAATTAATGGCAAGTTTCCTAACGTAGAAGGCACCATGCTAATGAAGACCCATTTACCAGGAAGGAAAAGGCCAGAGGCTGATGTGGTGTCCATGTGTCACGTGTCTCCTTCCTGAGGAAGGAAGGTTCCCATCTCTGCAGAGGGATGTGAGGATTCCTTCTCACCATGCTTAGTGCTGGGGGCCACTGAGAGGTAGAACGTTCATATGTTGCTCTGGGGGAGGGATCATGGTGGGGCATGATGCAATTTCAAAGATGCAATTTCTAACTCCCCTATCCATAGCAGGTCCTTCTGTTGCTCTCAGAATATCTGTATTTTCTTCAGACCAATGACCTCAGTCTGTAATTGATTGATTTTTTTCATTTGTTAATTTAGTGACTTCTCTGGTCTTCTCAAAAAATAAAAATAAAAAAGCTTTCTTGAGGCCTTGGACCACATCTCATTTGTTGATCATCAAACCCTCAGTGCCTAGCTCAGTTTCTGGAACCTATAGACATTTAATGTATTGCTTGTGGAAAAAAGACACAGGAAAAACAACAAACTTCCTAAACAACTGGCCAACTGTCAAATTATTATCTAACACCAAATAATTGACAAATACAAATGTGTTGTGAGGATGTGGGGCAGCTGCACCCTCAAGCAGAGCTACTAGCACCATAAATAGGTCTAACTCCTCTGAAAAGGCCATCCGGTAATAGAAAAATATAAAATATATTTGCCGTATGACCCAGCAACCCTACTTTTAGAAAGTAATCACAAAATGGGAAGAGATTTACATCCACAAAATATATCATAGAGCTCTTCATAATTGCACCACATTGGAAACAACCCAAACATCCATTAAACTGGTTTAGTAAATTATAGTACATAAGTATAATCTGATAATATGTGACCATTACAAATGGTATAAATCTATATATTGACGAGGATGCATGTCCATGACATATTGTTGAATAAAGCTCTCAAATTATATATATTGCATACATATCTTCCCACAAAGTGGTTTACATTTAACTATATAAATGTATGTATGTGTGTATGTATGTATGTGTGTGTGTGTGTGTGTGTATCTATCTATCTATCTATATCTATCTATCTATATCTATATCTATATCTATATCTATATCTATCTATATATATATATATATATATATATATATATATATATATATATAGAGAGAGAGAGAGAGAGAGAGAGAGATAATGATGGATGTTTATCCACTTATCCAAAGGTTAATAGTGGTTATGTTTTGGTAATAAGAATGCAAGTGATTTTTGCTTTTTAAGAAGTATTTGGTTTTTACAAACAGAAGGTAAAAAAGTACTTCTTCTACTAAAAATAAAACTAGTTGTCAATCAATATACTTACCTTACTCAAATTGCTAATATGTTATTTGGGAATATTTAATATGTATTCACAAGTAAGATCACTAACACAAGAATTGGGGTATTGATTTTGGGTAGTGGGTTTAGCTAGTTAAATAAAAGGGTACCTGGAACAACATTTTTTGTTGTTTTGTTTTGTTTTTATGTTTGGAGCAATTGAAATACTACAGGAATGATCAGATTAATAGCTACTAAAATCTTCCAGTTAGAGACACAAATGGGGAAGGCAGTATTTCTTTGACAACATAGTAAATTTATTTTATGAATAATGGTCCGTTTTGAATTACTATTTGTTTAGTTAGATTTGGAGTTTACTATTTTCTTAAGAGTCTTTACTTTCAAATATACCAAGATAAAATTTATTTACTTATCTTTTAAGGTTTATTTTAGTATTGCCATTATTAAAGTTATCACATAATAATGGTACATCTTTTATGGGGTACAATGTGATGTTTATACATTGTGTAGTCACCAACTCATGATAATCAGACTATGCATTATCTCAAACGTTATTGTTTCTTTGTGATGAGAACATTTAAAACCTTCTCTTGTAGCTATTTTAAATTAAGCAATGTGATACTGCTATGATAATCATCCTTCTAAGTACTAGATCCCCTGAATTTATTTCTCCTATCTGGGTGTGACTTTGTACCCAGTCTTTCCCCAAGAGCCCCCTACTCTCCTCAGCCTCTGGTAACCACTAATCTACTCTCCATTTCCCAGAGCTCAGCATTTTAGATTCCACAAATGAGAGAAATCATGCAGTATTTGTCTTTCTGGAGTTTTATTTAAAAAATAAAATCAAATACTTATATCTGATTTTCCACTCCTTCTCACTTAACTGTACCAAGGTTTTCTCTGTTTGTTTCATAGTAATAGTTCTTTGATAAAATGATTTTGTTGAATTCATATTTTCTAATTAATTGAGTTCAGTTTTTATCTAAATTAATAAATCAGGTTTATTAATAAATCTTAGGTTTACTCTAAACTTCCTAAATTTTTGAGGTTAAATATTTTGTATTTCTTTTGTTTCTATTTTATAAAAAAAGAAAAAGAGAAGACTAACAAATCTGTATTATGGAAAGTAAAACTCAGTAATTTCATTTATATAGGATGATCAAAGAGAAGAAAACCAATATGTAAAAATGCAGATTTTAAAATTTAAAACACAGGTGTCTATCTGATAAAATTTGGATAAATGATAAATTTGTCAATAAATATGTTTTAAAAATGTACAACATTTGGTTTCTCAGTCAGATTTAAAATGATGTTGTTTTTCTATAAAAATTCTGGTGATATTAAAAAGAATAATGTTAGAACAGGGGAGATTTCTTGGTGTGTTTGTCTAATTAAAAAGGCAACAGGAAATTGGTGGTTGCATCCTATCAAAATCAAATTCCTTTAACAGAAGATGAATTGAAACTTTTCTACAAAATTCATAGAAATAACATATGGAAATTCTAGGCAAGAGACACAGAAATTCTAGAATAGACACATCTAACATGCATATAATGAGACTTAATGAAAAGAACAGGGAAATAAAATAGACATCACTGAAGAAATTTGAAGACAATCCGCTGTGTTGAAGACTCAAGGACAATGCAAAGTGATGAAAGCTGGCCTACATTTAGAGAAAGCCTGTTGACATTTTTGGGTTTTAGGGATCAATGTAAAATCCCTTGGTATTTAGGCAGAACGATCAGATTGCAAAAAGGCAGATCCACAAAGGCAAAATTTCTCTCTAGTTTTCAGTGACCGAGGGTGCTGCCTTACCCCTGAAAATACTTGCCTTTCTCAACGGGCAAACATACCTGCATTAGGGACAGTAATGTCCCCTGTTTGCTCTATCATTCTGTTTGTGGCTGGTGGAAATTAGGGATACTTCAGTTAAGTTTTGGTGGATTCTGGAATCTGGTCACTTGGCGAGGCTCTTGTGTGACAATTCATTACTGTCTTTGAAGAACTGGGGACCTTCTGACCCTTCTGTTTTGGGTTGGGAGATTGGGAAGAGGGCTGATCAAATCGAGTTGGGAGATGTTCTCCTTTCCTCCTTGGATAGGCTTTTCATCCTCTCTAGTGGTTGCAGTTTGGTAAGTGTTTGCTTCACTCTGGTTTAATGGGCGTTATCTTTTATGGGACTTTTCTTACAACTTCTGGCATGTGGACAGAATGCTTGCCTAATTCCCTGTGCTGATTGCTGATGACTGCGTTTCTTTATTCCAGGGGGAACCTGTAGAGGGAGAGGGAGTGAACACAGGCTGCCATCCTGGGTCACAAGCCTTCAAGCTGTCCCTTGTGCAGGCATTTGTTTCTGCCTGTTAGTGCCCTGGCATCCTACTTGGAGGAGCTAGGGGTGAAGGGGATGAATAACTTTTGACTTAGGTTTGTGTCTCTGACCCCTCCAGATTAAATAATCTTTTTTGTAATAAGTGATATATTAATATATATATATAATTATATATATACATATATATGCACATATATATATATATATATAATTTATCAAAGAATTTATGAAAACCAGCAAATATTTTCTGAAATTTGAAAACTTGAAAAATTCCATTAATTGATGTTTAATTGTGAACTCTAGTAAATTATTCTTACCTAAGTCCATGTTTTCTGCTTAACTTCAAATTTGTCTCCAGTGTATTACTTTTGATACTCTTTTTGTTTCAAAATAAAGACCAGGTTTTTATGGCGAAATCAGAAGAATCTTTTATATTTCTGAGTTTTATTGCTAGAGAGGTCCCTAAATTCCTTAAGCCCTTGGGAAGATTGATCAGTGGGCATATTCAAGTGAAGACAGAGAGAAAAAAATAATGGCAATTTCAATTGCTAAAAAAGCAGCCACCTTGCATATACCTTTAGAAGACTAGTTGTTAAGTAAACCCCTCCACACACACCCGGGAGGGTAATCTGTGCTCTTAGTGTAGCTCTGAAACTAGTCAGAGAAACATGCAATTGTTTTCTTTCAGATAGTCCTAGGCATGAAATCTATCACAAATTTGGGCAAATATAGGTTGTGTTTTGGAAGAGACAATTTCAGAAGTTGTCAATAAGGAAGGGAGAGAAGGCATGTATTTCGAATCCTGGAGGCACCTACACCTCAAGCTGCACAGCAAGGACTCTGATGAGGACAACTGCTCACAGACATGACACATATCTGCATCGATTGCAGTGAGTTTAAGAAAGCAAATTTGAGACTACAGAGAAGGAGAATGTGAGGCATTTTCAGCAACATTACTGCCATGGCCTCTGAAATTTCCCTCTGTGCTTCTGTAAGAGTTGCCTTCTAGGGTGACGGGGCCTTTGTGCAAATTCCCCTCCAGCTAGAAAACACAGGGGCAGTTAAGTAAAGCCTGAATTCTCCAAAGAATGTTTTGCCTGTCAGATCCCATCAATTTCTTCTGTGCCCATTTTCTGGGAAAACTGTGTGAGACTTCAGCAATTTGATCCAAAGAAATTTTGTGAGGAATCAATTTATATCAGCATCCTTTCAGTCTGATGTATCCATTTCTATTTCCTGTGCCGTCAGTCTCTTCTCTTTTTAGATTCTAGTGGTAGATAAAATCTAATTACAACTAGTAGCCAAAGACCAGCAAGAAACCTGGATGTAAAAGCATTATTTCTTCATGTAATGTATTCTCTCTTTAATCAATTGTAAATGTTAGATGGAAGATAGTGTCTTGGAATCCATTGTCATTCAAATCTTTGCATTCAGATTCACACTTACATCAATGGGTAATCCACCTATGGAGTCTCAAAGAGGAATTCTGGGGGACTCAGGGTTGTTTGTCTCTGGAGGGGCATTCTGGAGCTCAGAAGAAAAGTCGTGTTATTTTGGATGAAAAAATGGAATATTGAGGCTGATGCAGTGGAGGATCTAGGGATTTAATGACAACATCTTCTGTATTCCTGAGTGTAAAGTGGACCAGGCACCTTGCAATGCTATTTACTGTTGCTTCTTTTATAAATAGGTAGTTTTACCTGCTGCACATGATGAGGCTTCAGGCTCACCAGATGCATACACTTTCTTTGTTCTGTCAAATCTGCAACTTCCCATTTGTTCATCTCCACCCTTCATGTTCAATTCTGAATCTTCAACTCGTTTTTCATCTACCCTTAGATACTAAGCCAGTGACAACTGACTTCTCTGTGTCCCATCTGATCAAGACAGCAGGGTGGGCAATGGAGGTAAGGCTGAAGAAGGTGAGGGAGGAGGCTGCTCATTACAGCTGGAGGCCCGTCCCTGTCCTGGGCTCTTTTGGGACTCTGTCTGGTTGTAGTGGTGTTACTCTATGACTAGGCTCTGGTCACTGCGGTTCTGATTCTATATAAGAAGTTACCCTATGATCAACTTGAGAAAAACAAAAGATCATCTGAAACTCTACTGCTTCAACATCTTTTGTTACCTATTGGCCAAATTGTTTATGTTATATCTGTTTGGTTTGGGTGGTGTTTTAAATCATAATTCTTCACGCCTCTATCTAAAAGTAGATTTTTTTCGACTTGCAAAGTGGAGTTGGGGTAAGGCAGTCTCTGGATTTCCTGCTCTGTGTAACACAATGCAGTGATTGCACCGGGCTCTACCTGCAGGTTCCCCATAAAGAAATACAGCCAAATATTTGAAAACAAAATGCATTTGTACTTAACATAGACAGACTTTTATTGTCATTATTCCCTAGATAATACAGTACACTAGCAATTTGCATAGTATTTGCATTGTGGAACATATTTTCAGTAATCTAGAGATAAAGTATTCAGGAGAATGTGTATAGGTTATATACAAATGCTATACCATTTTATATAGGGATCTTGATCATCTGAGGATTTTGGTATCTGTGGGAATAGGTGGCAAGGAGAGGGTCTTAGAACCAATTCCCTGTGGATACTAAGGGACAACTGTGTTATTCCTCAAATTTCTAATATTTAGTTTATTATGTGTACATTTTTGTTATCGCATTTCTATTTCTTGAACTTTGTTTGAGGGACTGGTACCTTTACTCCAATGTATGTGAGCACTTGTTGTACAACTTGAAGTGTGCCTTTAGGAAATTAAACTTGTACCTTGTGTCTTGTCCTTATTCACAATTTCTAAAACCATCTCTCCTAAAACACAATCTGTATTTGCCCAACATGATGGTAGATTTCATGCCTAGAACTGGGTGAAAAAATTAACAATGTGTCTTCCTCTGAATGGCTTCAGATCCACATTGAGGGTACAAATTAGTCTCCTGGTGTGTGTGTGTGTGTGTGTTTGTGTGTGTGTGTGTGTGTAGGGATTTGTTTCTCAACTAGTGTTCTAAAGGCATAAGCAGGGTGGCTGCCTTTTTAGCAGTCAAAACTGTCATTTTCTTTCTCTTCACTTGAATATGCCCATTGAGCAATCTTCTCAGGGGTTTGAGAAATTTTGGGACCTTTATTTTTTTTTTTAATTGATTTAAAAAAACAAATGACAGTGGAATGCATTACAATTCTTATTACACATATACAGCACAATTTTTCGTATCTCTGGTTGTATATAAAGTATGTTGATACTAATTTGTGTCTTCATACATGTACTTTGGGTAATGATGTCTATCACATTCCACCATCCTTGCTAATCCCCTGCCCCCCTTCCCCTCCCACCCCTCTTCCCTATCTAGAATTCATTTATTCCTCCCATGCTCCTCCTCCCTACTGCACTATGAATCAGCCTCCTTATATCAGAGAAGATATTAGGCATTTGTTTTTTTGGATTGGCTAACTTCACTTAGCATTATCTTCTCCAGCACCATCCATTTACCTGCAAATGCCATGATTTTGTTCTCTTTTATTGCTGAGTAAAATTCCATTGTGTATATATGCCACTTTTTTTTTATTCATTCACCCACTGAAGGGCATATAGGTTGGCTCTACAGTTTAGCTATTATGAATTGTGCTGCTATAAACATTGATGTGGCTGTGTCACTGTAGTATACTGTTTTTAAATCCTTTGGGTATAGACAGGAGAGGAATAGCTGGGTCAAATGGTGGTTCCATTCCCAGATTTCCAAGGAATCTCCATACTGTTTTCCATATTGGCTCCACCAATTTGCATGCCCACCAGCAATGTATGAGTGTACCTTTTTCCCCACAACCTCGCCAACACTTATTGTTGTTTGTCCAGGTCTCACCTAGTGGGAATACTGAATTTTGGGACCTTTCTACATAAACCTGCTATTTATTTTGTAATTAAACAAATAGTACCAAAAGAAACACATTGGAGATGCATTTTGGGTTAAGTGGAAAGTATTGATTTAGGTAAGAATAATTTATAAATAGTTCACAATTAAACATCAATTAGAGGATTTTTTAAGTCTCAGAAGAAATTTAATAGTTTTCATAAATTCTTAAATATATAAATTCACATGTGTCTGGTGAAAGAGACCCACAAAGTCAATCAGTCTCAGAGTTTCATAGCTTTTGGGAGTAGGGATTGACTTCTCTGCAGAGATCTTATCTAGAAATAACACTGATTCAGTCCTTGATATAGGCAAGGAGATGCCTGGTCTTGAGGTCAATGGAACCAAGTTTTGCTGTCCCTAAGTACATCTGCCCGGATTTCACACTGAATATTTCTAGAAAATAAAGAGGGGGCTCTAAAACTATGTTGATTTTTATGTATGACCCAAACCATGAAGAGAAAAATTTGGTTGTTCTTTCCACCAAATTAAATCTAATACATTCTTTTCCTTGTAAACTACAAACTATGAGTTGGAAAACCTGGCTAAGATTCCCCAAACCTTTGGATGAGTCTTATGGTATTAAAGTCTGGTTGAGTCACATGGGTCTTCCTTCCTCATATCTAGGATAGTTTCCCAGTCTTGAAGATGAGCTTTTATAGTGGGATCAGAGTTGAACACCACTCCTCTGAAGTCAGGCTGCTTGGTGGGATGTTTTTAGTCCTGGTCATCTGGTCCAGGTCTCCTTAGTCCCTAGCTCATGTCCTCATTCCCACACACATTCTCAGAACCGTTATCAGCTTCCTCCCAATAGACATGTTCTGATCCCTGAGATCCACCCTTGCCTTCTCCGTGGTACCCAGGCCCTAGAAGGCTTTCATTTAGGAAAGGCATTGTCCCATAAATGCCTTCCTTGCCCTCTTATTCCCATTTGGATTTGACTGATGGTGTTATCAGGTGATTTATTTTTCTTGCTTCCTGTCTTCTTGAAAGAAAAGAAAGATTTTTGTCAAGAGACAAAGATAAAAAAAAAAAAAGCATAAAGGGCTTACTTAGTGAAATGAACATATGCTCCAGGGAGAACATGGAGTGGGGCCATCCCAAGAGAGGAAGCAATACTGGGTTTTCCACTTGGTGGGTTTTTATGTTTGGTCTGGAAACCTCCCTCCCGCTCTATGTCTTTGCGATGGTTGTGGTGGTTTCCTGCCATGGCTTAGTGCCTCAGTGCTCTGCCCATGCTCCAAGGATAGAAAGTCCCTTAGTCTGGATGCACTTGTTTCTTTTTAGTTTTAAGAAGATAGCATCTGGCAATGAAGGAAGCAGTTTATGGTTAGGGTTCTTTGTCACCTGAGATGGAGTGATCTTTTCTCACTCAACATGGAGTGAGTCTTATGCTCCCTGACCCCATCCCCTCGTTGGTGTCTATCTACCTACTTGAACAGTGGTAGACTAGGAAGAAATTGGGGGGTAGGACAAGAGAGAGGTTGAAGTACCTGTTTCCCAGACTCTCTTCTTCTCTGGCCATCTCTTGGCAGTGATGGTGCTCTTCTGCCACAGACCACATCTTCTATTCAACAGCCTTTTCCTACTGGACCTGGTCTCCCTAAGCTCCAGTGACAGATCCAGCTCCCTCTACCTGGTAGGCTGAATAATGGCTCCCAATTATATCTATGTCCCCATCCCCGAAACCATGAATATCACCCTATATTTTAAAAGAGTCTTTGTGGATATGGTTAAGGATCTTGAGATGGAGAGTTTATCCCGAAATATCTAGTTGGGCCCCAAATATAATTACAAGTACCCTTTCCTTAAAAAAAGGAGATAACCCGACATTTGATGACACATAAATGAAGTGAAAATCACGTGAGGGAAGCAGAGTCAGAGAAAGCACTGCTGGCTTGGAAAATAGAGGCAGGCACAGTGAGTCTGGGAATGCCACGAACTCAGCTGTGGTTGCTGCAAAAGGCCAGGAATCAAACTGTCTCCTAGGATTTGCCCCTCATGCTCCAGAGGGAAAGCAACCCTGCTGACATTTTTGTTTTAGTTGTGAAACATTCATCTTGGATTTCTATTGTTCAAAAAAATAATAATAAGGGCTGGGGATGTGGCTCAAGCGGTAGCGCGCTCACCTAGCATGCGTGCGGCCCGGGTTCGATCCTCAGCACCACATACAAACAAAAGATGTTGTGCCTGCCGAAAAACTAAAAAAAAAATAAAATATTAAAAAAAATAAATAATAATAACAATCATAAAAAACCCCAAAACAACAACAATAAAAAACCTTTCTGATTTTTTTTTAGGTCATTAAGTTTATGGTAATTTTTTTCCTCCCACCAGAGATAGAAAACTAATATATTCCGTTTGCCCTTTCAAGCCTAGTGGACACTGTTCTTACTATTGCTGGTTCTGGGTGTTGTGTGGCTTCCCTTACTTGTAGGTCTCTCTTAATCTGCCCCAGCTTTTGTAAGACGTCCCATTTATCATAGGTTGTGGAATCACCTTTTAGAGTGTGCCACTTGCATCCCGCTGGGACCTGGACTGACACACCTATGTTCCTCTGCCAGAACCTGGAGAATTGTGGCCAGGAGTTCTTATTTAAATTTCAGCGAGTTCCATGAGGTCAAGGAACATTGGTTTTGCTTGTTGTGCCTGTTTTTATAGATTGATTAATTAGTATAGAAACACTGTATTGGGAGAAACTACCACTGGAACAAGAAACAAAAGGATTCTGAGCTCTGTCATTTGTGATTTTGCAAATACACCATATAATTGGTGCTATATATGATCTCACAAGTCTTATCCAGATAGTCTTGATATTGCCAAAGCAAGAGTTTACTTTGCCAACTGTCATATGAAAACAATACTGAACGAATTACTCCTTCAAATAGTACAAATAGTGTGTGTACTGTTAAGCATGGGATTTTTGCAAATATTTTCTTAATTGCTGTTTTTTAAGTAGTCTGGTTGTTGATCACACAAGCACATACACACATACATACTTGCATACACTCAAACAAAAGGTTTAACAGTTTATCATGTGGTATTTTAGTTCCACTAAAGAAATTAAAAGTCCGTTTGTGGTTTTGCAACTGTAGAACATAAATATATTAGATGATAGTGCACTGAGATCCAGCCGAAGTCCATAAACTGGAGAATTTCTACCCTCATGCCCTTATAGGATAACAAAATGCAGTATCCTCTGTAGAATTGATTTAATAGCTTTTTATAGATCTGAACTAAGCAATTATTTCTAAACCCAGCTATTCTGACCTTTCTCATCATTGTTGTTACTACTATAAAAAGTGTTTTGTTCATAGTGTTGAGGATGGAGCAAGTATATTAAACACACTATCTCCTAACACTAAGCTTTAATCTTTTGTTGTAGCTCTTCTGTTCTTAACAGAAAGGTTTGCCTAAGAGAAACTAAAAGCAGAGGATAGAACTTTGAAAGCATATAAAAGGGTGCCTTATATTTGTTTAGTGAAATATTTAATTTGTTTTTCTTTTCCCGTGTGGGCCTTTGATTGATTGATTTTCTACTATCCTCCAAATAACAAAATTTCTACTCCTTATACTTGCTGTTGTCTTCAAGACAACCATTCTTCTTGAACATTGTCTTAGTCAGCTTTTTATGACCAAAATACCTGACAAGAACAACTTAGAGAAGGAATAATTTATTTTGGTGCACGGTTTTAAGAGTTCTCAGTCCATATTTAGCTGACTCCATTGCTCTGGGTCTGTAGTGAGACAGACATCATGGCAGAGGAGCACGGTAAAGGAAAGCTGCTCAACCCATGGCAGTTAGGAGGAGAGAGACAGAGGAAAAGAGGAGACAGGGACAAGATATATTCCAAAGACATACCCCCAGTGACCTGCTTTCTCTAATCACACTCATCTACCTACAGTTATCATCCAGTAGTTCATTCATATTATAAATCCATCAATGGATTAATCCACTAATGAGGTTACAGCTCTCATCATTGCCAAATAAACCCACCTCTAATACCTTGGTTATCATGCTTTCAACACTCGAGCTCTGCAGGGGAACATTTCTAAATCCATACTGCAACAAGCATATTTTATTTTCCTTATAGCAAGACTACCTGCAAGACTATCTTGTTGCATATATTTATTTGTTTTTGAAATCTATCTTCTCCACAAGCATGTAAACCTCATGAGGAGTGCTACCTGCTATATATCTCTAGGTGAAAGTTTGAAAATATGGGGAATGGAGAAAATACAAAAAGATTATAACATAAATCATAATATGATCAGCTTTGGACACTAAAGTGGTAAAATTATTCGCCACAAGTAATTTTGGTGCTAAATATGTTTATAACACTACATGTTTTCTCTGAGAAAAAAAAATTTGCCAGGGTGAAAAAAAAAAAAAACCCAAACTTTAGTGTATTGGACCAAAAAGTATATTCTAGGCAGACTTCATCATTGAAGGAAATCGAGAGTTCAGGCCATGCATCATCTGTCCAGAAAGTTCCATTGTTCAGGAGAGAGGGATAAGTGCTTGTTGCCAACGAGGTTTTACTTTAAGCAATTTAAAAACATGTTAGAACTCCCATGCCTATACTCCCAGAGTGAGATCAAGGATTAAAAAGCTCCAAGACTTTCCAATCTCAGTGGAAAATTGGCTGTCACATGGAACGAGATATATACTAACTGATTTTGCCGTGCAATTGGGTTCTTAATGAAAGCAGCATAAAACAAAACTGCACCCCTCTGTATTTCATTTGTGCATCTTGTACCTGGAATAAAATGTAACTGATGTAAATCTTTAAGTTGGGTTCAATACAGCAATAATACTGTATCGTGCAAACTGACCATTTAGCTTAACGACTGATTTGTTACACCATTAACTTGTCCCCTGCCTTGTCTTAGGGCTCTTTGCTAACTGAGTGGTTGTTAACTACTGTAATGAGCAGATTCTTCCAAGGGGAAAAAATATCTTAAACTGGGAGATTAGTGATGTTGCTGACTAGAATCTTTAAAGGTGACCATGAGATAATGAATAAAGTTATTAATGTTTAATCATGGAGGCATTGTAGGACCTCAAAAAATAGCTTTAGGAATGAAATCAGAGAAAGAAATGTGTGTAGAGTCTTGTAAGACATCAACATTTGCACATGTCTTAGCTGCTACTTAAAAAAACCCTGCACGGTCAAATTTCATGGTTTGGAAATTAGTTCTATCATTAGGAGTAGCAGTCAGAACATTTATTTCCCGTTTTGATCAGTATACTCTCGTTGTAAGAGTATTATTTACATCCTCTGAAAAAACAGATGAAGCTATGAGGATGGTCAGTTCAGAATTAGAATAAGTCAGTGAAAAGGTGCAGTGTCCTCTGAGACACCCTGGACGCAGGAAGGAGAATGGATGACTTGAAGCCAGTGCTCACACTTGGAGAAGGGATGGGTATGTTTGTGAGTCACAGGTAGTCCAGCTTGGACATCAGCACCAGAGTTCACATTTCCAGTTTTTATTATGAATATTTTTCTCCTTTATTATATGCAGCGCTGAGAATCGAACACAGTGCATCACACACGCCAGGCAAGTGTACTACCACTGAGCTCCATCCCCAGCCCCACATTTCCAGGTTTATTTTTTTTATTATAATTGCATTGACTTCTAGAGAAATATAATCCAAACCCTTCATTTTGTAGAACAAACTCCAATGTATTCAATGGCCATTTTTTCTCCTGTAAAGCCGATTCATCTCAGCTTTCTTTTAGAACAAACTATCTGAGAGTTTTTGATGTATAATTTGCCTAGGCTGTATTAGTGTACTCTTTCAAAATTATATCTAATGAAAAAAAATAAAGTCACAAAAATGTTAGATAAAAATGCTCACAAATATTTATATAATTCTGAGGTATAGGGTATTCTTGAAAAGCTTTCTCACTATGATATTAAGTGGCGAATTCACAGTTAAAATGTTTGTGTATTTCTACCGCATAAAAATTAAAAACAAATTTCTGAATGCAAAGCTACAATAAAGTTACAAGAAAACCAAAATCTGGATAACAATATTTGTATGTAACAGAATAAAGGATAATAAGCTAAATGTTAAGAAGTCTTATAAATAAATAATGAAAATTGGAAATTACCTAGATATCTATCAATAGGAGATTCATGAAATAGATCACAGGTATCCATTAAAAGAAATAAAAATATGCAACTATTAAGATATAGTTCTATGTAGAACAAGGAAAAATATTAATAATATTGCTAAATGAGGAAGTCAATTATACAGAACACTGTACAATATGATAAATATATTCCTATTTTTATTAAAAACTAAAAGACTAGGACAGCATTCAGGAAGGCTTAACAATAATGTATTTATTTATTTATTTATCTTTACCATACGATTTATTTTAATTTTTTTTAGTCATACATGACAGCAGAATGTATTTTGTCATATAATACATACATGGAAAGTACATACATCAATCATAACAATAATGTATTTATATGATCATTTCTGGTTGGTAGTATTTCCAAATGTTCTAATTTATGTAAATTAGCATGAGTTCCTCATATAAAAGTTCCTCCTCTTCCTCCTTTTTTTTTTTTGTACTGGGTATTGAACTCAGGGGCATTCTACCTATGGGCTACATTCCAGCCCTCTTATTTTTTTTATTTTGAGACAGGATCTCACTGAGTTGCCCAGTCTGGCTTTGAACTTTGAGATCTTGCCTCAGCCACCCGTGTTCCTGGGACTACAGGGGTGTACTGCTATGCTTTTACTTATGTAAAACTAAAAGACATTACACAGAAGTGAATTAAATACACTGTAAATATATCTTGGAGGAGAGGTCAGGCTGCTGCTTGTTTTTCTTCCATTTGTTATGCTTTTGATGAATTAGCATGGAAAATATTTTCAAGCAGATACCTTTGGAAACATTAAATCTTCCAGATCCCTCAGAACACAAGTTGATGCTCAAAGTTTCTGAGGATGGATTATGAGATCATTAAATGCCACCCTGGGATTTATAGTCTGGGGGAAAGGGTGCAGCAGCTCCTTTATCTGTACCATGGAGGGCCACAACCCAGAAGTGATGTTGGCCATTCATTACCACCATCCTGCTGTGTAATAAAAAGTCTCTGGTCCTCAACTTCCCGTCCCTGCCATGACTGTGTTGATGGAGCTTCATGCCAGGAGCATTGTATGGGGAATGATTACTGGAAACAATTATATAAAAAATGTGCCATTAGTGTTTGACTACCTTTTCTACATGTTTCATTATGGTCTACTACTGATGTTCTAAAAAGGCATTGAATGGACTAATTCTTGCTCTTACATGGCGTTCTCTATGTTTTTGTTTTCTCCATGGAGTATCACATTATATTTAATTAAATTTTCAGTGTGGGGGCTCATAATCTGTGTTTAAATCTGGTGCTGTTGCTAATTAATATATAACCTTGATAAGGTCACTGAACTTGTCTGATTTTTTTTTTTTTTAGCTTCCATATCTGTAAGATGGGACCTAAACTACTCTCCTCCTCTGAGGGTTGTGAAGATTAAATGGGAAAATATGTAAAAAGTTAAGAGAGTGATTGGTCCATAAGAAGTACTCAGTGAATGCTGACTAGGAAGAACCTGGAGTAAAGAGTACATATGAACACAAATGAACAGTGGTTCATCTCTAGCCTTTTGCAGAATTATAGTGAATAGATTTTACTCAATCTTGGTAAACAAGCCCTGTTTAGAACTTCACTTCCTCTTGATTTCGGGTACTACCTTCTGTTCGTCTTGGGACAGAAGTATTGCTAAACTCTGGTTCCTGCATCTTGTTGCCATACACATCTGTTAGACTGCCTGTCCTGATGTCTACTCATTGAGTACCTACTGCCTTCTCCTCCAAACCCATACTCTCCCATGTCCATTTTAGGCCATCCATTGACAAAAGCCACCTGCTTACTTGAGCTTCTGCCTAATGACAGTTGGCTCCTTCAGTATGTCACTGGCTAAGGAAGATAATGTCCCTGCTGGAGTACCATTGGATCAACAGCATGCTCCCTTTAATATTAGCTCTGTCAGACCTATGGACCAAATCTGTCCACCTTGCCAAAAACAAAGCTTCTGCTCTAGGATCTGCAGTCTGCTCATGTCAAAACCCCCTTGACTCCTTTAGTGTTCATGGCACCAGCTGATAAAGGAATTTGTCATCCTCATCCTATGAAAGCGGATGTAGATTCCATCATGGACCTGGCTTCCATTATCACAGGAGCATTTTCACATCTGTCCATGTGGGACACCCGAGAATTTATCCATGTGGAGGAAGAGGCTGAAGTAACCATTTCAACTCATGTTCAAAAAGCCAAAATGAATACATTTCACTGTAAAATAATATTACTTGTAAAAATTGTACTGACTTCTCAAATCTTTAATGCTTAACTATTTTTCATCAGCTGTCAAGAGAAAGATGCCCACAGAAAGCAGAATGAACTAAATAGGAAAGTAAGTTCTCTAAAGATGGTGGAAATGGCATGTTTTGAAATTCTCTGGCCTGTCTCCTATTAAAACTGAAAACATGCAAAAATAAAAACTGAAAACATGTAAAAATAACCTCTTATTTGCATTTAAAATAGCCACATAAAATTGGTCTACAGCTTATCTCATGCTGTAAACACATGGAAAAGAGAAAATACACATTTGTATGTACAGCTTGTGTTGAAAAGTTTTATTAAACCCAAATTCTGCCTTTCCACTCAGGAAAAACGTCTTCACTAATGGAAAACTGCAGCCATTTTGTTTGGCAAACATTCTTAAAGTTCATGTGGTAGGCAGCACTTTTCTATGTCTATAAAAGCTGCAGGTTACATTGCAAAGTATTTGATTAAAATACCATTTCTTAGCCTCTTGAGAAATATAGTTACGTAAGTGAGAAAGGGTCACCGTTTTGGGGGTTGGTAATGTGAATTTTGGGCAAAGACTTCAATCAGGATCTCAGGCATGACTGACCAATATTTTAAAAGGACAATTAAAAGGTATTTATTGGTTATCAGAGTATATGCTGAATTTTATATTTTTGTTTTGAAAAACACCTCATTATTTGAGTTATAGAATCCTTATAGAAAATTGCAAAACTTAGAGATGATGAAATTCACACTGAAAACATGTAGCATCAACCCAGAATAATAAATAAAAACAAAATTGAACATTACCATGCCTCCAAAGGTAGCTAATTTACCTCTTCCTTACAGAAACTCTGATTTACCAAATGCAACCATTATCATAGTTTTAAACTCTGTAAGATTTCCCCATTTTGGATGTTTATATAAATACAACATTTACATATAAAAAATATGCACCTTTTTTTTGTTTCTGTTTTTTTTTTTTTTTTTTTTTGGTGCTGGAATCAAACTTTTAAAAAACTCAGGATTTATGAGATTAAATCATATAGTTATTTTTAGAAAAAACTTTTTTCTTTTATTTTTTTAAATTCTGTCATATTCTACCGTATGAATTTATTAGAACTGACTTTCACACTTTAATTTTGATGATATTTGAGTTTCTAATGTTTTTGCTATTATAGTTCACTGGGAATGCATGTTTATGCATTTATTTTAGGTACTATACCCAAAGAGAGATTGTTGAATCCCAAATCATTACACTGCTAAGGGTGGCACTTACCACAGGAACCTTACCTCAGGTTTCTACAGGTGGATTCTTTTGCAATTGGACAACTACTATCACCCCGTGCCAGGGACTTACATGCCACCTAGGGAGGGGTCCTCTTCTAGGCAGGTGGTGAACGATCCAATCCTGTAACCCCATTTTACCATGAAGTTTGACTGTGTTTTCTTTGATCACTCAAAAGTATAATCCGTGTCAGTTTCAGGCTTCTGAGAAACTGACTCCCAAGACGTATTTGAAGTGTAAGGGAATACTGGTGAACTGCTGGTGACAGATAGGGGGAAGGGATAGAGAGAGACTGTGACGCCGATCTGATGCTTTTGAGAGCAAAGGAGAAAAGAAAGAGGGCGAGCTGACAGAGACTCAGACCTCTGCAGCTCTGAGATAGGCTCAGCCAGGCGGAGGAGGAGCATGGAGTAGCATGCTCACTGAAGAGTTCCGTGTTGGAAGGCAATCTGCGGGGAGTGGATGGCCTCTGCCTGTGTTCTTCAATAGAGTCCAGAGAGTAGCATTTGGAGGCTGTTAGCTTACTGCCTTTTTGCAGGTCATTCTTGAAATGAGACAAAGGTGCTTACTTCCATGGCTGTCCTTACTGTTACAGTTGCCATTTGCTGTCTTCAAACAGATGCTCTTCTATTTTATTCAGTTTTTCTAGTTGGTCCTAGTGGGAAGATTGACCTAATATATGGTAATCTGTCATAACCAAAATCAGACTCATTAATCTTATTTGTTTTAATAAAATTTTAATATACTTTGATATCAAAGATACTTTGAACCATTTATATCTGGCATTTTTCTGCAAAAAACAGATTCAGTAAAAAAAAAAAAAAGAAGGAGAAAACCAGTCTCTTGACTGTTAAGAGAAAACCAGTCTCTTGACTGTTAAATTGATTTTCTTCTCATCTCTGGACTCAACATGTCCTAGTAATACACTAGAAAAGAAACTCCTTTGTGGAGAAATACTGCTAGCTCATCAAGATTTTTTGTCCTCAAATATATTTGCTATTAGTCTTTCCTAGTTCTGTCCTCCTGATTGCAGATTGATTTCCACACTATTACATGACTAATGGCTTTGTAATGACTTGATGAGGAGTAAAGTCTCTGGAGGTCAAAAATTGTTTCTTAAAAATTTATCTTTATTTATGTGTTGACTTACAATATGTACTCAATTCTTGAGTGACCGAGTGAAGAATGTAGTTGTTGGACACAAGTAGAGCACCGTTCACTGGTAATGATATGAAGAGCTTGTGTTGCCCTCTAGACTCTAGTTCTTTTCTTCTCATGAGTTTCTAGGCAGGGAAATTTTATGATGGTAGTTAGTTGCTACCTGAAAGCATACAGAAAGCCTAACTTTAAGGCAAAATGAATGAATGAGTTAAATTTTGATGAGGCACACAATTCTAAAACTTATGGGGTTAGTGAACAGAGCATAGAGTAGGGAAATCAATGGTGCATGATGGGATGATGGTTGGTGGGAGGTTTTGGAAGGAGCAATGCTGTCTAGTAAGATTGGCACACTGTAGATGGTTGGCCAAATCAGGCCTCCTTCCTGTTTGTATAAATAAAGCTTTATTGGAATACAGTCTTGCCTATATGCATACATATTTATGACTGCATGCCACAACAGCAGAATTGAGAAGTTGTCAAAACAGAGGGCATTTACTATCAGGCTTTTCCCAGAAAATATTTATAATCCCCTAAATACAGGCTTAGAGTGGGCATACAGAAGATCATCACTCACTTCCTGTCTTGTCTAGAAGCCGAAAGACTTGGTTGGGTATTTCTCTTAACATAGTTCCAACATTTTGTCCACATTGGGTCTTACTTCTTTAACCCAACTCCTAGATCTCCACTTCCAGGGTGTTCATTCCCACCTCCCCCTGCTTCTCCTTCATCGCTTCCTACATGGTGTCTGCTTCCTCTTCATCTCTTTTTCTCTTTACCCTACATCTTTCCCTTCTCTTTCTGTATTAAGAACCGAATGATGAACTCTTTCCATTCTAATTGTTAATAACTTACAAAGCGGGTTGAAATTATAGATCCAATACACTTTTAAAGTCTTCTTTCAAGGTTAGGCTTTCTAATGCCGTGTGTTCCTCAGGCAGAGCCCAGCCCTGCCCCCCCTTGAAGTACAGAATCCCACTGTGGATTTCACACTAAATCCACTCACGCCACTCATTCTGGCTGCATCTTGCTACTCCAGTTTATGTGAGTGTCACCACCTGCAGTTTAAATAATGGACAATTTCACCAGCTCAGCATAGCCTCTGGCTTTTATGTCATATTTCTTCCCTGCCTCCTAGGAAGAAATGCCTATTTTTTTCCCTTCTGTACGTTATTACAAATCTAGTCACTATTACAGAAGCACAAATTTCTAGTCCCTTCAGTTTTGCTTGTATTGATTTTTAGCTCTATTTTACTTACGCTGCCTTTAAAGTAATATGTGAGCATTTTCATGCATATAGGTGACTTGATGAAAGAACACTGTGCTTTTTATACTTAATAAGCAGGTCTTTTTCTCATTTGAGGCCCTCTATTTTTAATTAAGTAGTATGGTATTTTAAATTTAAGTAGTAAGTGCTTCCTGTAAGAGATTTTATTATTATATGATTCCCACCATGATTACTAGCATTTGCCACAAGCAACCCAAATAAAGAGATTTGTGTTTAAGTTAACCTAAATTCAGTCATACATAATAAAATTACATTATGTTGTATCACACATAACTTGGACTCACATTCTATTCAATAGTCACCTAATTTTTGCTTCACAGATTGACAGGTTTCCTTAAATGATCCATTAGAAAGTTTAAGTTGTGAATAGAAAAAGTAAAATACATTGTACAAGCAATTAAGAATTTTAATGCAATTTAAAGTAATAATATTACTACCTTCAGAAGTGTGTACCTGTTAAAATTGCATGTCAGGCCACATTAAAATGTTATAGGGGATTTCAACTATGAAGGCCACAGTAATATGGAAGGTGTCTAAATTGTCCTAATGGAAAGTAATTTTGGAGATGTTCAGAAGAGTCTTAAATGATAATGGCTTTGGTGTGTAAGAAGGACATGGGAGTTTAGTTGCTACTATTGGAAGAATACAAATTTCATAGATGGCAGTTTGGAAAAGGATAGTCCAGAATGGTTATTTGGGATTTCTTAGATCCTTCTGTGAATTTATGGAATGGTTTTGACTAATTCCACAAAAGCAATTTTTGGAAACTAACAGGAGAGCTTCAGGTATCTAGTATAAACCAACATTGACCCTGAGAACCCCTTAAACTCCCTTGAACCAAGCAAAGTTGAAGAAAATATTATTCATACATATATGATATCTAATTTTATAGTTAGTGCTTTAATGAAGGTCCTTGTATATAATTTTTTCCTTAGTGTTAATTTATAGAAACAGAACTTAAAGTCAAAATGTCTACATATTTTTAAAACTTTTAATGCTTTTTGCAAAAATGCACATTAGAAAATAACAATTTATAAGCCATTGGCATTGTATGGGATATTATTTCCTACTCAGCACTCTTCATCCAACCTCCAACATTTATTACTTTTTAAAAGTATTGGTCAGTTTGATGAAAATGGTAATTTGGTTCATTAATTCACATCTCTTTGATAATAGAATTGTAGAAATTTTTCATATTTTTATAGGACATAAATAAGCCCTACCTCTTCTAAAGTACTTGTTCTATCACTTTCTCATCACTGATATGTATCTACCTTTTCCAAATCTATGTTTAGATGGAAGGAATTTTTCCAACAGATAAGAATAACAAAGTTAATCAGGTCAATAAAGAACTAATAGGATTATTCACAAGTCAAATAGTATTTTTGTTTTGTTTTGTTTTTGTTGTTTTTTCTTTTACTGTTAAACACCGTGGATTTCTTGCTGAAAGCATCTGTCTTTAGAGATTCCTCCAGTTCCAGTTCCTGGTGAATTGGAAAAGATGATTTCATCTGTCCATTTTACCCGTGAAACTACAATCCCTTGGGGGTTTTGTGCAAAACATTTTACAGGATGGTTTTTTATTTGTTCTCTGTTGAAAAAAAAATTGTCACAATAGTTTTCTATACATTTGAAAACACCTGCTCTTTGTAGGAAACAGGTACCAATAAGGTGACTTTTGACAACTTACTTGCACCTGGACTAACATGCCTATCCTTATACCCAGTGGTGGCGCTCTTCTTAGATGGAGACTCAGACACTGATCCAGTGCACATAGAGATTTGCTTCATTTACGCACCCATTTGAAGTAATACAGGAAGGTGACACCAATAGCAATAATCATTTTGGTACAAAATGTAACATTAGCTTTTTCTACTTTCAACATAAACACTGCGTTTATAGTCCACTTAACACTAAAAGGTAATTTTCTCCTAATGAACAGAAGAGTTGTTAAAAAAAAAAAAGTGTCATGATATAGGAAGAGCGGTGACTAACTATTTTTAATGGAATTATGCATGCTTGATTCTTATTACCATAATTAGCTTTTCTCATGTTATGGGTTTTGTGGGTTTGTATTCTAGTAGAGTACTAAATCAATAGCAGCCTCATCAGGGGCTAAAAAAAAAAGTTCAAACCAAATGAACTTTCCCATATGGATGTAAAATAAACTGCCATAAATTAACACAAGAGGTTTTTCATGCTCTCATAGAGGTGAATTCACCAGGAATATACTTTTTCCTCTCTCAGAGATAAAATTGTACTATTTGGAGGAAAAAAAGCTACCAAAAAAGTAATATAAGGGGGCTGGGATTGTGGCTCAGCGGTAGAGTGCTCGCCTAGCTCAGGCCGGACCGGGTTCGATCCTCAGCACCACATAAAAATAAACGATGTTGTGTCCACCGAAAAGCTAAAAGTAAATATTAAAAACTTCTCTCTCTCTCTCTCTCTCTTTAAAAAAAATGTAATATAAGGACGTGCTGTTGTGCCACCTTGGCACCTTGGTTATCCCTTCATGTATTATCCTTATTTTCTGTGAGTTCATTAGGAGTCTCTGATGTAGTAGAGTGAGTTATAAGTTGAGGCACTAAAAAATAGGAAAAAAAGAAAGCTTATGATATCCACAAGCTGAAAACATAAAGGCTAGGCTTTTCCTGAGCCTCTCATTGTATACAGAGGACTATTGTGAACTGTAAAAGTCAGGGTTCTCTAGAGGAACAGAACCAACAGAATGTGCATGATTTTAAGAGGGGATTTATAAGATTGACTTATAGAATCAGAGGCTGGATGGTCCCATAATAGCTTTCTGCAGGCCAGAGAGTTGGGGAAACTGGTAGCTGCTCAGTTAAAGAAGTCAGAAGTCTCAGAACAAGAGGGACCAAAAATACAGCCTCAATTAAAAGCCTTGAGCTCGCCAGAGAGTTGCTGGTTGGTATAAGTCTGTGTGTAAATAGAATAATCTGGATTCTGATGTCCATGGGAGATAGCATCAACAAAAACTGTCCCCTCTCAAGAAGTGTCTAGCATGTGCATGTGGGTGAGCTTCCCCCTTCTAGTTTTTGTACCATCAGAGCTCCCAGCCTAATGGATGGTGCCTCCTACATTTAGGATGGCTGTTCTCCATTCAGTTTGCTGGCCCCACACCAAATTTTTCCAGGAAATACCCTCATAAATATACCCAGAAATCGGCTTTACCAATTTTCTAGGTGTCTCTCAATTCAGCCAAATTGACCACTAAGATTAGCTAACACAGGAACTATCTTCCAAATATATTTTTTAAAAAATTCTCTTAAGGCATTTTACCATTTGGTTGACTGGTAAATCCAACCATTAGTAAGATCCCACTCTGTATAAAATGCATTCGCATCATTGTGTTTTTTGATCTTAAAATGATCTATTGGTTACTCGTGTTTTAAGTAAGCATTTACTTCATTGCTGATACTGTTGGCTTTTGGTACCATGTCCAGGGTATGCCCTGAACAGTTGTTACATTATCTCATTCAAAACAATCCAATGAAGTAGAGGCCATGATTAGAATTCATTTTTTTTTTTGGTTGAAAAAGCTGAGATTCAGAGTATTTAAATAATTTGACCAAGGTAATTTTTTTTTTGGTAAAAATGAATTTACCAAATTAAAAAAAATGTTTCATCATATTTGACTTCTATACAGGAAAGTTGTATGCACCACACATCATGTGTTTATAAGCAAGATAACTTGGACACTGGTGAATCCAGGAAATAGAATTGGGATAGGGACTGATTTCTGTCTCCAGAGCCTATACTCTTCATCAGTATGATTTCTCATCTACCTGCCAACTATCCCAGAGAGGAAAATTTGAAAATAAGAGACATAAAGGAAACTTGTAAAATTTAAACTTAGACTTAGAAAGTCAAGCCCACTATAAAAGTAGATGAGGCTATGGACTGAATCTTACTGGTGGGTTGAAGAAGAAGATGACATATCACCTTAGGTAGGTCACCATTGACCATATTGTTATGAAGGATCAGTTTCAAATTGGAAATCTCAGAAGTTTTCTGTGAAGCCCTTTTCTAATTATTATTCTGCTTTTCTCTCTATATATTCTCCCTCTCAGCAAGATTCACATTAGAGTTCAAAGATCTTCGTGAGTTTTGAAGATTGAAGGTTTATTCCATGATACTATTCTTGTCTGGGCATTATTTTTATGCTAGCTAGGTATGCAACCATATTTTACATATTTTAAAAGTTTGCTAAAATTTTTCAGTGGCTCGTTTTTAAGCTCCCAGAAGTTAACTCAAATTTCACAAAGTGAAAAGGCAAGGAACTTATTCTAGGAAGGCATTGGAAAGTCTTTGGAACTCAAAGGTATGAACTTTCAACCCTCTGAACTACATTGAACCCTAAAACCAAAATTGGAGATAGAAGGGGATATCATAGGGGAGAATCCATGTTAAATGGGAAGAAAGGATATTTGCAGTTGTTCTTGACATGAATCTGAAGTAGTGAAAGGAATGCGGACATAAGCCCACATAGCCCTTGGTCCTAGTTCAGTTAGTGACCAGCTGAATAATTTGAGCAAGGCAATTAAACTTGGTTTTCTCATCTGTGAAATGAAGTTAATAATGGATTTCTCATTGTATTTAATGAGTATTAAAAGTTTTAATATCTGTGAATTTCTTGTTAATGAACAGTGCCTAACAAATAAATGTTCACTATATGGCAGTTTATATCTTCCTTCACTCTGTATACCTTCCTACTGTTAAAAGTAAGAGGTCGCCCCAAATTGGAGACTGATAACATCTTGGCACCTCAAAGTTTTAGTCAACTTGTGTAAAAATTCATCAATAAAAATATGGACTGAACTCTCCCATCTTGAGAAGTCTGTGCTAGAAGTCCTGTGTTGTATACAGTTGATTATTCCATCTCACAACATGCTTGCGAGTTAGGAACAATAATTCATCACTATTCACAGAGGAGGAAACTGAATGTTTACAACTTGCCCCAATCACTGAACACACACTTGGGCTTCCCAGAATCAACATTTGAGACCAGATATTATTAAACTATAAAACTAATGTTCTTTCTGTTCAAATATCTCCTTGTAGGAGAGGTCATTTTACTGATATGTTACAGGAAATTTTAAGATTATAAATCTAGCGGGGCGTGGTGGTACACACCTATAATCCCAGCAGCTCCAGAGGCCGAGACAGAAAGATCGAAAGTTCAAAGCCAGCCTCAGCAAAAGCAAGGCGCAAAGTAACTCAGTGAAACCCTGTCTCTAAATAAAATAAAAAATAGGGCTGGGGATATGGCTCAGTGGTTGAGTGCCCCTGAGTTCAATCCCTGGTACCAAAAAAATAAAATAAAATAAAATAAATAAATAAATAAAAAACAAAACCCACAAGATTATAAGGCTATATTTTATTCCTTACCTTATTGTTAAAATGTTTCTTTTAGCTTTTAATTTTTAAAAAGTTTTGTTTCATAATATTTGACTTATATACAGAAAGTTCATAACACCACACATATGTTTATAAGCAAGACAGTTGGACACTGGTGAATCTACCCCTGACTTCAGAACTAAAACATTGCCAAGCTTAATGAAACTTCCTGTGTGTTCCTTCAGTTTGTTGTTGTCTTGCTTTTTTAAAACAAATTTCAGTGCTGGGGATATAGCTCAATAATAGAGAACTTGCCTAGCATGCATGAGGCCTTGGGTTCCATCCCTAGTACTGGGGGAAAAAAGAAAAAAACTTCACGAAAGCAATAGGGAGACTGTTAGCATAGAGGAAGGATAGAGGAAGGAGATGGGGGGATGAAGGAGGGTAGGGTGGGGGGAGTAACTGGAAGTGAAATTGATCAAATTATGTCATATGTATGTACGAATATGCTGCAATCAAACCCAGTATTTGTACCAATTTATAAAACACCCCCCACAAATAATTTCATTACAAACCTAAATATCTCTAAACTGCTTACCATTGCTTGTTTTTTTTATCTTTTCCAAGACTGTTACATGCCATATTCAGTCTTCTGTGTTTTATGTTTTGACTTAAGTTATATTTCTAGGATCCTTTCATGTCACTGCTAATAGCTATATTTATTTTCATCATTATATTCCTTTGCATACATTTTTTAAAATCTATCAATTCTCTTCTAGATAGTTATAGATTCAGATATTTAAAAAGTTTTAACTGTAATGCACAACACCCTTTGCTTCATGTTCACGCCAACACTTGTAGTAAAAGACATTATTATTTTTTCTGAATCTAATAGGTAATAAATAATGTCTTATTGTGGTATCAGGTTTATTTCTCTAATTATTAGTGAGCATGAGCATCTTCCTCAGTTTTTTTGGCCATTAATGTTTCCTCTTCCTTTAAACTACATCTTCACAGTTTTATTTGTCATTTCCTGTTGAGTTGTTTGACTTTACAAAATGAATATGAGAAAGTTGTTAATAATATTTTGGATTAATCTATTGGTTACTCGTGTTTTAAGTAAGCATTTACGTCATTGGAGAAATTGAAAATGGGATTGTGATTTGATTTTGGTCACTGCCTGCCTATAGTTAATATAGAAAAATAGGATTGTTCTTTGGATATTAATCTAATGCACTGAGCTGGCTCAACTTGTTTGTTAGTTTTAGGATTATTTTCATGGTTTTCTTGGGAGACTATGTAGATAATTATGTAATTTGCAATTATAGTTAAAAAAATTTTTTTAGTTGTAAATGGTCACAATATCTTTATTTTATTGTGGTGCTGAGGATTGAACCCAGTGCCTCATGCATGCCTCTACCACTGAGCTACAATCCCAGCCCTGCATTTATAGTTTTATCTCTTCCTTTCCAGTTTATATGAATTTATTTATCCTTTTGCCAGTCCTATATGAACAAAGAGTGATGAGAGGAGACATTGGCACCCTTATCTGGTTTCTGATGTTGCAGGGAAGTCATTCAGTCTTTTACCATTAAGTATCATGTTAGCTGTGGGATTGTTTGTAGATGCTCTTTATCAGGTTGACATGAACACCTCTCTATTCTTACCTTGCTGAGAGTTTCTAACATGAATGTTGTTAGAGCTTGTCAAATGCTTTTCCATATCATATAATATGGCCAGATAATTTGATTAGCTTTTTTCCCCCTTTTAATCTTGAGCTCCTTTTTTAATTTGAGGTCATAAGGATAGTCTCTTATTTTTTTTTCTAAATGTTTTGTTTTCACAATTATATTATATTACTCCATTGGGCGTTGATTTTGCCTATGGTCTGAGAAGATGTCCAACTTAATTTCTCTAAGAATTGTTATTGTTCCTGCCGTTTTATTGATTAGTTTATCTTTTGCCATTTCTCTCATTTGCATGGCTCTATTTCTGTTCTCCTGCAGTAACTGAACTTTCTGCCTATGAACTAATACTACTCAGGTTTGATTATCTTATTTCTATAATAAGCCTTGAGATTGTGTTGGGCTAATCTCTACATTACATTCTTCATTAAAACTTTCTTGCCTATTCTTGCTTATTAATTTTTCCATATAAATTTTAGGTTCAGGTATCAAGTCTCATAAAAAGCCTGCCAGATTTTGAATTGACTCTGTAAACCAATTTTTGGAAAATTGACATCCTTTTGATATTGAATTCTAGCACCTCCTCTGAAAACAGTATTTCCATTTATTTGGATTTTCTTGAATCTCTCATAAAGTTAACAAGTTTCTCAATAAATCTCTTGTACTTCTTTTGCTTGACTTCTTAAGTAACTGGTAAATAGTACCTTATTGCACATTATGCTTTTGTTTGTTTCTGATATATAGAACTGTAATTAATTTTTGTATATTAATCACATATCCAAGCACTTAAATAAGCACTGTAATTGGTTCTAATAGTTTTTATCAGATTATTTTAGGTTTTCTATATGGAAATCATATCAGATAAGAGTAAAACAAGTTTTGTTGCTTTCTTTCCAATCTTTTGTATTTTTTAACACTTTATTAGGCTCTCCAAAACCTACCATATGATGCTAAACAGAAGCGATAATGGATGTTCTTTTCTGGTTCCTGCTTTTAACAGGAGACTTCTCATGTTTCACCATTAAATTTTATATTTAGTATAAATTTTTGATAGACTTTGGCAGGCTAATGAAATTCTCTTTTCCCCCCTTTTATTCGATGACTTGTGTTTTTTTAAACATAAATGTGTATTAAATTGCTCAAATATTTTCTATACTTTGTGAGATGATTATAAAATGTTCCTTTGATCTGGTGGATCATATTTACAGGTAACTCTTCTCCTATTCACATAGGAAATGCCATCTCCAACTGGAACTTATTGAAGTGGCTGACTTGGTGGAGCACACAAGTCATACACCCTACATTCTGTACCATCCCTGAAATACAGGCACCTCCTGTAGGAGCCAAATTAGAAGAAACAGTCTGCACAGCTGCTAGGCTTTTCTGTTGACAATAACAGTGGTTTGTTACTGTCTCTGAACACGTGAGAAAGTAAATTTCTATTCTAGATAGCCCTCCAAGTCCAAAACTGTAGGACATTTAGAAAATATGGGTTTTAGCAGATGGTGAAACAACGATGACAGCACTATAAGTCCAATGTTAAATTATTTCTAAGTTTCCCAAACATGACATTGGTCAATCATATGGTTCAGTCTTGAAAGAGTTGGAAAAGATATTTTGACCCCAGGTTCATTTCTGCTATCCTGCTTACACTATAGGGTCAGAGTTGGTACACTGAGTAGAAAGCACCATAGATCTTTGTCTGTCATTAACTGTCTCTAATTCAAGTTCAAATTCTTAAGAGTATACAAAATGAATGGTTAGCAGAAGTTCTCTGGAGCCCTACATAGTGAGCTTCGGGGTCTTTAGACAACACATACCAAAGCAATGTCTTCCAGGGCAACTGTAAGCCATGAAAACGTTACACATAAAGGCTTCATCTGCGTTTCCCCACTGTTATTCATCATCTCTCTTTCAGGTAATATTCACTGAGTCCTTTTCTGGGCAGGTCATAGGCTGAGAAATTGAGAAAGTGGAAAGGGAAAAGTGCTACTGCCCCTGATGGTCAAGAGGAAGAGAGACCGCACTCTAAGGCTGTAGGTATAGTGCTGCAATGATATGGATGGGAAGCGGCAAAAGCATCCAAGTGTTTCCTTTATATAACAAACCCATATGTTCATACTAATCGGTGTGACAAGGAGAATCTTTGTTTCCATCTGGTTACTTCTTGTATTGTCAACTCTGCCCAGTCTTGAAGCTAAAGTCTTCACCTGGTTTTGTAGCATGGTAGGCCTTTTCGTTTGCTTCTGTTCCTGACACTTCTGATGACACCACAGACAATTCATCCTGAGGTCTCAGATCACGCAACACAGGAGGCTACACTGGCACACATCCTCACTGCATTCGTGCCACCTAATTTGAAAACGACTGTCAAATACTTCAAGAAGAGAAGATCCCCAGGGGAATTAGGTGATAATGTTATTCAGTGATCGCTATTGAGAGCATTTATCCAATCAAAACAAAAGATGCAACACCTGGTCTGTGTCTATCGGTCTCCCCAGCTGGTGCAGATGGAGGCCACTGCTTGAGCTCTGGAATACCTTCCTTCCCTGACAAGCTCCCGAGTGGTGGTTTGAACTGGGAGGGAGGTGAGGGAGAAGGGGGCCCGGGCCAGCCTAGCTCAGCTAGATCTCACGGCTTCCTGGCAAGTCACTTTGATGTGCTGTGCCTTTGAAGTAAATCCTTTCATATTAGGGACTCTGCCTCACCAGTCTCTTCATTAGCCCCTGTAGTGTGTCAGAGGAAGAAGAGTCCTCTGATAATTACTTCTTGGAGGGAGTGGGAGAGAAGTGAAACACACAAGGAGGAAAACAAAGACAGGGAGAGAGTGAGGGCAAGAACTCTGGAATTGGGCAGTGGATGTTACAGCCTCTTGGCATTTGAATCTACTAAGCCCATAGTTGATATATACACCATTAAAATAGCCAAGAATTGGCTTGTGAAGGTTCCCCCCCCCGAAGGGGAATGCTATTTTATACTCTTATTTCCCAATTCTTGGGCCTATTTGATGGCAATTAGAAAGCTGTTTGCTTGTTTGTGCTTTAAAATATCATTTAAAAAGAAATCCAGAGTCTGTTCAAGTTACTATATTTCACTAATTTTAGAAACTCTTTTAGAATATGTAGGCGTACCATTGTCAATACCCTCATCTATAAAAGGGGGTTAATGAGGTTATTATAAGGAGGAAATGAGCTGATATTTGCAAAGTATTAAAAATATGCCTTGGAAAGCAAATGCTATGTGCTTATTAAGTAGAATAATTAAAACAATTTAAACATAAAACATAAACATTGAATGAATAAAAAATGTACACAATGGTAAGTTAGATTGTCCATTATCATTTAATCCTGATCTATGTTCAATTATTTTCAAAATTGGGTTCATTACTCCAGAGAAATCAGGGCTATTTCTGGCCCTGCTTGCCATAATTGAATAATGGCAAAATTCCATATTGGTACCATCTCTTAAGGTAACTCCGAAGGCACTAGCTGTAATTATTTCTGGTACCCAGGCCTTTGGCATCTATGTTGTTGAGAAGGAAACTTGCCCTTAGCTACTTAGGTATCAGTGAGAAGATTATTGCCTTATTGGCTAGTTTGGCTGAGATGTGCCCTACAGTAGCCAGATAGTGACTGCCCTTTATCCCATTAAAAGTTTCTCTTGCTTAAAATAGTTGAGCAACATCATTAGCTTCCTATTTTCAGGAAAAAATTTAAAGGTTTTTTTTTTCAGATTCTGTATATTTTTTTCCATGTTTCTCTTAAGTCACATGTCAGAAGCAATGCTAGAATAAAGTACTTGCCTCCTTTAACTGATGTATGAACATTAATCAGCACCCTTTCAGCAGAACCTGACTTAGAATGACCCAAAGGCAGATTTCTTGCTGTTTTTTTTTTTTTTTTTTTTTTTTTTTTTTGCAACAGGCTCAGGATGTTAAGGCTAGAAATCTACCAGGGCTAGTGCTGTTGATCACTGCTATTCATAAGTTATTGCTTCACATTTCAGTTTATGGATTGCATTCAGGTTTTAGGAACTGGTGTGCTAACCATTTACCGTTGTAGATGGACATTGGCTGAAATCCTGACTTAGGGTTTACAAAATAATTGCAGTTTCCTGGTTACCAAGCCAACCAGTTATTAAAGTTTCCAGACGAAGTGTCTGCAGACTGAATTAGTCCTCAATGCAGAAGAAACTGTACCAGGTCTGCACATTCATATCTTGAGACTAAGTCCAGTCCATTCGAAACAACACCTGTGGCCACTTGCATTCTTTAGACTGCTATTTCAGAAGCAAAGACAGTAGTTTTTCTTTACTTTGTAACATTGAATACCTAGGATGAGAGTTAAATGTAATTTAGGATTTGGGTTTTTTTTTTCCTATGTGCACATACATGGATGTGTTAAAACCCTAAGTTCAATTACACCTCTATGATCTACCTGATATTTCAGTATGTCATGATCGCCCATGTACTTTGTTAAATGTCTCTCACTTTGGGATTCTTAGATATTTCATTATAATCAGAATCTGGTTTTGCACCTTTGGCAGTGATACCACAACATGAACTGGTGTTTTATACACCTAACAGGTGGTACACAACTTCATTCCAATTGATTACTTGTTTGAGGTGGTATCTGTCAGACCTCTCCTTTTTACAGTTGCTTTCTCCCAATTTTGTAAGTATTTTGTCAAGTACTTTGGAATTAAGTAAATATCCCATTTGTTTTTAAGCTTTCAATTTTTTTCCTTTTGTTTATTTATATCTCTTGTGTATCCATGGCTTCCTATTTTATTCAGTGGTTTATAATCCATTGCTACTATTATTTATTTTTGTGTTAAGATATTCCTGAATTTGCCAGTACCTTCTGTGTCCTTCTGACACAATCCCATCAGTCTTAAGCACCTCCTTGTTTACTGGATGTTCCAGACTCTACTTTTCCTGCCCCAGCTCAGTTACCACTCATTTCTCCACAGGTTTCTGGTTTTTTTTAGTGAAGACAGTATTTAGAAGCTGAGATGTGGGGACTAGGCGTGCCCATGTTAGTGGGGCATTACTGTTCCTGAGCCCTCTCAGTGGACACCCCCTCACATGCACATTTATGATTTTACTACTTCTACCCATTTCTTTTTTTTTTTAAAGAGAGAGTGAGAGAGGGAGAGAGAGAGAATTTTTAATATTTATTTATTTTATTTTATTTTTTTTAGTTCTCGGCGGACACAACTTCTTTGTTTGGATGTGGTGTTGAGGATTGAACCCGGGCCGCACGCATGCCAGGCGAGCGTGCTACCGCTTGAGCCACATCCCCAGCCCATTCTACCCATTTCTTAAACTAGTTAATTAACTAGCTGTGAGGAACCATGCATTCAAATTGATACTACCCATTTTAATCCAGCACCGAAGGTTTGTTCTAGTTTTCTTTTTTTTTCTTAGTTGCTCAAAACATTACAATGATCTTGACATATCATACATTTGATTCAAGTGGGGGTATGAATTCTTTTTTTTTTCCATGTGTACAGATTGCAGTACCACATTGGTTTTACAGCCACGTTTATACACACAGCCATATTAGTGTCTATTGTACATTTTGTGTTTGTATCTCTTCTCCTGTACAGTCAGCTCTCTGCAGTCTCAGGTTCCACACCTCTGGATCCAACCAAGTCAGATGGACAATGGTTGGGGGAAAAAAAAATCTTTCCATAGTGAACATGTACAGGCATTTCCCCTTGTCTTTATTCCCTAAACAATACAGTAAAACAACTATTTAATTGGCATTGACATTGTGTTAGTTATAAATTATAAGAAATAAAGAGATGGAGTAAAGTATATAGGAAAGTGTGCAGAGGTTCAGTGCAAATTCTAAGCCTTTTTAAATAAGGGATTTGAGCTTCAGGGAAATTTGATATCAGGAGATGGGATAGGATGTTGTCATGGTGTGTGTGCACGTATGTGTGCATGCGCGCGTGTGCATGTGCTCACGCGTGCGTTGGAATCAATCCTCTGTGCATACCAAGAGACAACTACTTATAATTCCAAAAGATCAGAAATGAACTACTATTATAATAAGCAAATACATGGATAGTCAATCCAATTCAGACCTAACAGTCTCAGATTGTAATCAAACAACAATCTGTAGCTCTCCTTCCTTATTTATTTAATAGTGTGACTAAAGAGTTTAAAATTGAGAGATCCTATAATGGGTATTATGCTTTTAAACTGATTGGCATTTTAATGGGAATCCAGTTATATTCTAGGTCAAATTTAGTGCCAACCAAATTGTCTTTTACTTTTTGGCTGGCTTTATTTGCAAGGAGACTTCAGAGTCTTAAGAAAAAAAAAAAAGCTGGGGATGTGGCTCAAGTGGTAACGCGCTCGCCTGGCATGTGCAGGGTGCTGGATTCGATCCTCAGCACCACATACAAATAAAATAAAGGTGTTGTGTCCACCGAAAACTGAAAAATAAATATTAAAAAATTCTCTCTCTCTCTCTCAAAAAAAAAAAAATCTACCAGTTGCAAATGAATGAACTTATTCATTTGAAGCACAAACACAAGGTTCTACTCCTTGCTCATTCTAGGCAACGATTTCATCAGTTTTTAAAGAGACACTTGTAAGGACGACAAAGGTTGTCTCGGTTCATGCCCAGCCTTGAAATCTTAGTGCTTTCCACTCCGATAAGCATCACCTTGGCTTTTCATTTCCATATTCTCTTTTGCATATTTTATGATAACTGGAAAACCAAACATAGAAACGCTTATTTAATTTTCTTCAGAAAAAAATATGTAAAAACATATTTCCAGATATAGAACAGATGCACACGACACGCATTGAAAAGGGTATGAAAACTGTCATCTCAGCCGGCACAGTCACAGCTTTTCACCTGCTCAGGGAATTGTACATCTCTGGCTTGTTGAACACATTCTTGACTGTAAAATTGAAGACTGCCAGATCAAAAGTGCTGCTTTAAGCATGTTATTTCTTAGCTTTTATTTTACTCTGGGAAGAAAAGCATTTAACTGCATACTAAGCTGTAATGGAATGATGTTAAATAATGGAACTGATTTTAAGAAGGCATAAATTGTAGAAATACCTGTGTAGATCAATTGAAATTAATTTACATAACAATCTTTAATATCTAGATTTACAGAACTTAAACAATCTAAGCCAAATTGAAATACTTGGTCTTTTAGACCATAGGCTCCTATAATCCTAACAATATTTCTATATTTGAAAAAAAGTACCTACTTTAAAACATTGTAGCTTATACTACTTAATTCACAAAGTGTTGTGAAAAAAAAATCTTTGTTAAAAGACATTAGTTCTCTTTGTCTCTGGACTTTTGTTTATTATCATATTAGCCAAATAGTAAAATAGTTTTTGAAATTTATACACACACACACAAATATATATATATGCATATATATATACATATATATCTCCATATATGAAAACAAAAAATTCTTAATTTTTAGAGTCTAAAAATACTTCAAGAACTAAAAAGAGTTTTCTAAACCAGGCATGGTGGTGCACACCTGTAATCCCAGCTACTTGGGAGACTGAAGCAGAATGATTGTAAGTTCAAGTCTAATTGGGGCAATTTAGCAAGACCCTGTCTCAAAAAAAAAAAAAAAAAATTTAAAAAGGGCGGGGATGTAGCTCGGTGGTAGAGTGCTTGCCTAGTGTATGCAAGGCCCTGGTTTTATCCCCAGTAAAGCAAAAACCAAACAAAATGGTTTTCTAGTAAAGCAGCTATATCTGACCTTTACCTCTCTATGTGCCTGATTTATATGTATTATCTCACTGAATTATTCTTCTACTCTAAGGTATAGAGTATCATCTTTTTGATGAGGAAACTTAGCCCTGGAGAGATTAACTAGCTTACCCAAGGTTTCACAGCTGGGGTATGATAGAGTAGGGATTTGAACATAATATTCTGATTCTATTGTCCCTGCTCTTAACTTTTGTGCTGCAGAAGATGAATTAGGGACCAAAAGAAAATGAAACCCTGATTTGATCATTACACAACATATACATGTATCAAAACATATGTACAATTATCGCTCAGTTAAAAATAAAATAGAACTACAAAAAAAAAAAACAACAAAAAAGAAAGTGGAACCCAGAATCTTCAATCTTCAATGTTTTGTTAATTGCTCATTATTTTTTTATGCTTTATAAGAGTACTATCATAAAAAGAAAAAGTGCAATTTTCCACATATGTTGTTCAATTCAATGAGACTACCGCTGAGATTAGGGTTTAGCTACTCTTAGAAATAAGGGTGAATTCAAGAGAGAGCCCAGCTTTGGTGACCCCATTCCTTTTGGGCTCCCAAATGGTGTCTGTCCTTCAAACTGGCCAGATCCATGCCATGCAGACTTATAGGTAAGGACACAGATTCTGGAGACAAACATACCTGAATCTGGAACCCAGCTGGACTATATATCACAAGGAGACTTTGGAAAAATGACACCCCTCTAAGCCCCATCTTTTCATTTGTGAGGAAAAGGTTACGTAATAAAATACACCTTACAGTGTTGGTCTAGGATTACATGAGCTAATACGGGTACCTAATGTGGTTAGTCTTACTTGTACCCCTCTAACTCCTATTCGCCTTGCTCTGATGCTGCCACTGAAACTCATTCATCTTCTGTAGCACAAAATTTAAGAGCAAGGATCATAGAATTAGACTGTTATGTTCAAATCCCTATTTTATCATGTGCCAGTTGTGGGAACTTGGGTAAACTCTTTAGTACCTATAGAGTATTGTTAACACTCTATAATAAGGTCTTGCTTGTTGCAAGATCTATCCTCTTCTTCCATATCAAAATTTATGTTTTGTCTGGGAAGGCTGCTCTCAGTTTGAGTTTAGGAAAAAAGTGATTAAATGAGCCTTCTGGGAGTGTTGGCATCTTAAAAGTAAATGTTGCCCAAATGAATCTCGTTTGCAGACTGTCAAGCTATGTGACAACATGAAGGGGGGGGGGGGTTCAGGCAGGGCAGGAGAGACATTTTTTTGTAGGCATCCTCTAAACAAAGTGTATTAGCCACAATCTATTCTGAGAGAGAGAAGACTGGACCCCTATATATCTGCCCTCCACCTTGCCTATGGACCCTGTTGAGAGCCTGAACATTTCCAGCCTCAACGTCAGAGCAGGAGGAGCTGAAGATTGGCTGGCCTGACAGTTTTGAAAGGTTACTGACCCCACCTTAGAGGTACATCAAGGGACTTTCTAGCTTGCTAAAATGCACAGTTGATTCAATTAAAATCAAGTGCTATGCTGGTCACTGTATACAAAGTGAGACAAAAACATCTATATAGAATGGTCTTTGCATGAATGATTTTTGTATGTATGATCTAGCATGTATGCAAAACATAACTAGATATGTAGGATGACCTATGTTTGGAGAGATGTCTATATATATTGATCAATGTAGAATGAAACAAACAAACAACAACAACAACAACAAAATGCCACATGGTTAATTAATGAAGAAATATTTTCAAAAGAAGATAGGCAGAAATTGCTTTCTTTAGATAGAAGGGACTGAAAGTAAGAGTTCTTAAGAATGAGGTTCACCTAGTTCAGGCCATGATGGATTAGCGTATACTGTAAAAGTTGTTGCTAGAGTCTGTTTATCACAATAGGAAATATATGATATTCTCTCTCCTGACAGCTCAACTCTCAAGTCCCACTCCCAGATACACTTATTCCTAGTGGCTTGTACACTGACCATGGATATCACTAATATGAAGAGGCTAGAAGGAAAGAGGGTATCTTAGTTCCTTCCCACATATCAACTTTCAAAAAAATAATCGGGAGTGCTGAAATAGAGACATCCCTCCACTTTTTTTTTTTTTTTTTGCTGTTGTTGTTAAACTCTACCCACAGAGTTTGCTTCTTTGCAGTGGTACTTTATAGTTCTTTAAGAAATAATTCAAAAAATATTTTTTGTTGTTGCTGGGCTAGGAAGAACAGCTTTTAAAAATTCAGTGATCTTTAGCACTGCTTTGCCTTTCTCATAAATTCAACATGAGTCCTTTAACAATGTCAGCCTTGAAGTTTGACTTGACCAGGAATGAGCTGTTCCTCCCCAGACCAGGGACATCAAGGATGTGACTTCCACTACCAGAGCCATGCAGCTGATCAGCTCCTGAGGAGCAGAGGATAAGAAGACTTGGAAACCTGAATCCATTGCTAGAAAAGAAGTGCCCCTTGTGAGCACAGCTCTAGTAGAATAGTGAAACAAAGAAATGAAAATACCTAAATAAGGAATGTGAGATTGTGCCCTTAAAAAAAAAAAAATCAGGCATTTTAAGTGTGTAATTTTCTGTTAATGATGAGGATTCTCTGTTGGGAGCATGATCTTTGTCCCATAGGACACTTCTTATTTTATAATTTCAGGGAGAGGGAGTTTCTTTACACGTGATTTCAGATTTTTGCTTCTCTTATTCCTGATTTGGCTTCTTCCTTCAGTGATCAGAGATTTTATTGTTTAGGATGAGCCATGTTAGTTGGTAGAATTATCTGTCTAATACCCACATCAATATTCCCTGCTTAGTATTCCTGGCCTTCCTTGCTGTGTTCTGTGAATCGTTATCTGATTCTGTTTATGTCACCATCATCTACACTGAATGATTATATATTTGTGACCTTGGTTATATCACTCACTCTCTCAGTATCCCTCTTTGATAAAGAAGAATGACATTTTACTTTTAAGCTCTTTAGAGAGAGATGTATGCTTTTAGTTATTTGAAAACTATTTATCAGAGTCCTAAGAATTGTATGACTGAGAAGGCACTTAAACAAAAAATAGAGTTGAAAGTTCTATTTTTTTTTGTTTTTAAAAAACTAGGCAATTAACCCAAGCATATACCATTATAAATGTTTACTGTATACTTGAACTTATTTCTGTGTTAGAATCCATACATTGTAAATAAGTCATGGTTCCTTTCCACCAGAATAAGTGAGAAGGATGTACCCAGGTTGTTCAAGAAGTAAAATCTGAGGATGGTTGTCCCTGTGGAAGATGGAGACAGAGGAAGTGTACGTGGTGTGTGTGTGTGTGTGTGTGTGTGTGTGAGTGTGTGTGAGTGTGTTGTGTGTGTGTGTGTGTAAAGTCTTATAATACTATTTGAGTTTTCAACTATGTCTATATATTGCTAGATAAAAGTAAATATTGACCTGGTTTATTGAAGCATTGTGAGTTTGAAGCTTTCTGGTAAGGGGCTAGAAACTAAAGGTAAGTCGGTTTGGTTGTTTTTAAAGGAACCAGTGGCTAGGTTTTCAAGAAAGTTGACTGGGAAGTGAGGGTGAGAAAGAAGGTGTGAACAAATGTTGGATTAATGACTAGATCAATTCATTTCCCATTTTTTTTTTAAACTTTTAGGATCTGTGTGGACTGAAGGAAAAATTTGCAGTAAGATTCTTATTTCTCTGAGACTGGAAGGAGGACTATGGGGACAATGAATATACATACATTTCTACAAAAATGGTGAGGAACCAAGGATGCTTTTTTTCTGGAAATCCTCTAGGCTAAGAATGAAATGGGTTTGTTTATAGTGAAGTGAGTCAATTGGGTCTTGAGAAAGATGAGGATTTGAAAGAGCTGCTCAGGGGAGTGGAGATTGGCACTGACATGTAGAAGATGAACAAGTGGTGCCAAAAATCCAAATGATATTTAAGTTATCATGAACTCATTGTTAACCAGTATGTATATGTTAAGCTCACCACCCCTGAATTCTCTATCTAATAATCTGACCAGAACAGTAGTGTTGAGTGTTCTGGTATAAGAGTGAAGAGGGATTCCAAATTAGGATCAGGTTAGGAGGGTAGAGTTGATTTGGATGAAAGGATCCTGCTGAAGGTGTTAGAAAAAACAGCAGCCAAGAGGCTGTGATTGAGTAGGGGAGGAAGTGAGACCAATGAAGTAGAGTGTTCCACAGACTAATTGTATTCATGTTGCTGAATATGAGTTTGTAGTGAGATAAAATGAATTTTAAAAACTTACCAAAAATAAAATAGTTGAGGTATAAATTTTTAGTCAACCAAATAACTTTCCTTGTTTAGTCTCTCTGTGGTTCAGCATGTTTAATTTTTATTCATTTGACTATGCTATCTGTAAACATAAGGTATATGCATATTTAGCATGGGGAAAGATTTACTGATAGTCTTATATTAGGACTAATGGTCTCTACTACTCCAAAGTCAAGGGAGAATTTCTTAAGGAGAAATTCAGGAGATTTGTAAAGGATGGCAAGGGTAGAGATTTTGAAAAGGTAGGGGTGAAGAGGGCAGTCTAATTATTATACAGGAGAAACTGAGAATCAAATTAAGAGAAATAGGTGTTTTAGTTCTTAACTTCCAGGGGTGTTATTCCCAGGAAAATGGGATGCAGTTGGGCCTTGACCAATTAGTCAGGGTGTTCTCAATCTCCCCCTGGGTTAACTCTCTACCACGGCATCTCCACAGTTGAAAGCTAAAGCTAATGAGCTCTCCTGCATGGCGAATTCACAGCTTGGCTTCCCTCCACTCTGCCCCTTCCACTTTCTAAGCCACAGCTGCTGCTTCTGGCTACTTCCATTTGGAAACAGGAACTAGAGGATGGGGTGGGGACAGGAAGCAGGAAATACATGGCAGGAAGAGGAAAACATCAAGGAATCCAGGATCAAAAATTGAAATTCACAAAGTTCCAAATAGGAATGAGGGATTTGGACAAAGATGAAGAATTTGTGTGTTTTTTTTTTTTTTTTTTTTTTTTTTTGTGGGGTGGGGGGAATAGGGGAGTTTGTGAAAGAAGAAAAAAATGATACCAGGGGGAGAAAAGGTGAGGAAAAACATGAAGGAGAAAGAAAATGCTAGAGAGCATCTGCCATTTTTGAGATTGTTTTTCTTTTTTCTTTATTTTTCTGGTTTGTTATGAAAAATAGTAAATGTGAGTCCTTAATTAGGTTATTTGTTCTTACCTGTTTTCATCCTGAACACACATGTGAATAGACATCTCATGCAGGCCACCCATGGTGATGGACGCTGGGATCTCATGGGTGTGCTCAGCATAATGCCGCACACTAGTTTTAATTCTGTTCCTTTATTTTTCAGTTAATAGCATACTTATTACAAGTAAACAGGTAAAAAGGTGGCTTGTTATAGAAATAACCATTGTAATTGATTTATTTTAAAACTTTTGCTCTTTTAACTGTGATGGAAAACTCTTTTTTGGAACTCTTACAACTAACTAATTAAAATACCTAGGTCAAGAACAACTATGATAAGTTACTTGTGAAGTTTTACATGTGTGTTTGCTGTATAATAAATAGAGTTTTCCTATATAAATTCATAGCTGGGGAAGGGGTTGAAACCAATTTACCAAACAGTACTTGAGCATCTTTCTTGTGCTAGACATATCGATCTTCTTTTTTTCTATAGCTTTATTGAAGTGAAATTGAAGTACAATAAAATGCACATATTTGAAGTATGCAATTTGATCAATTTTGACATGTATATAACCAAAACAATTAATGTAAAAAGCATTTCCATTACTTTTTTTAAAATTTGAAATCATGCAGACTGAGTTTCCTGCATGATTTATTACATTATAAATCAATTACCTTAAAGATACATACATCCCCAATCTACATCAACTATTTCCAAATTGAATGGCACACTTATAAATATATCTGAGGTCAAGGAAGAAAACACAAGAAAAGTAAATAAAAAGTGCTTCAAAATAAGTGATAATAAAAGCTTAAAATATTAGGATCTCTGGGATTAAATAGTACTCAGATGAACATTTACAACTTAAAGTACTTGTATCAGAAAGAAGCTAGAACAACAAATTGTTTTCAAATTAAGTAGTAGGAAGGAAAAAATAAGAGTAGAAGCAGAAATATATAAAATAGGGAAGAAATAATACACCTAAAATTTGATAAAAATCAAACAAGTCTAATTAAGAAAAAAGCAAGAAAACAAAAAATTAATATCAATGGAAAGGGAGCTATCAAAATAACACTACAGATACTAAAAATATATTAAGGTAATATTACAATTGTATGCCAACATATGTGATAGCTTTCATGACATGATCTACAGTATGGGAGGATCCATGTACAGCTGAGAAGAAAGTGTATTCAGACACTGATGGATGAAATATTCTATGTGTCTCTTAAGTCTAACTTATTGATTGTTTTATTTAGTTCTATAGTTTCATTGTTTAGTTTTTGTTTGGAAGATCTACCCAGTAATGAGAGAGGTGTGTTAATGTCACCCAGTATTATTGTATTGTGGTCTATTTGATTCTTGAAGTTGAGAAGGGTTTGTTTGATGCATGTAGATGCTCCATTGTTAGGGGCATAAATATCTATAATTGTTATGTCTTATTGATGTATAATTCCCTTAAGCAGTATGGAATGTCCTCTTTGTCCCTTCTGATTAACTTTGGCTTGAAGTCTACTGTATCTGATATAAGGCCTGCTTGTTTACATGATCCATGTGAGTGATATGTTTTTTTTCCCATCTTTTCACCTTCAGTCTGTGGATGTCTTGTCTATGAGGTGAATCTCTTAGAGATAGTATATTGTTGAGTTTTGTTTTTTAATCTAATCTGCCAGTCTATGTCTTTTGATTGATGAGTTTAGGTGATTAATATTCAAGGTTATTATTGAGATATGATTTGTGTTCCTGGTCATTTGGTTTATTTCTAGTTTTTAATTTGAATTAGTTTCTTCTTTGATTGACTGTTCCTTTAGTGTAGTTCTTCCCTTCACTGGTTTTCACTTTTTTTTCCATTTCATCTTCATGGAATATTTGAAGTGCAGGTTTTGAGAATATTCTGAAGTGCAGGTTTTCTGATTGTGAATTTTTTAACTTTTCTTTATCATGGAAGGTTTTTATTTCATCTTCAAATATGAAGCCTAATTTTGCTAGATATAGGATTCTTGGTTGGCATCCATTTTCTTTCAGAGCTTGGTATATGTTATTCCAGGACCTCCTGGAGTTGAGGGTCTGGGTTGAGAAATCAGCTGAGATCCTTATAGGTTTTCCCCTATAAGTAATCTGGATATTTTTCTCTTGTGGCCTTTAAAATTCTATCCTTATTCTGTATGCTAGGCATTTTCATTATAATGTGACTTGATGTGGGTCTGTTGTCATTTTGCACATTTGGGGTCCTGTAACCCTCTTGTATTTGCTTTTCCATTTCATTCTTTAAGTTTGGGAAATTTTCTGGTATTATTTCATTGAAAAGATTGTGTGTTACTTTGGTTTGTATCTTCGTTCCTTCAACTATATACATTTAAATTTAGTCTATTCATGTATCCCATAATTCTTGGAAATTCTGTTCATGATTTCTTAAAATCTTCTCTCTGTGGTCCATTTTATTTTCAAGATTATATATTTTGTCATATTTGCTTGAGATTTTTGTCTTCCAAGTGGTCTAGTCTGTTGGTGATGCTTTCTATTAAATTTTTATTTTGGTTTATTGTTTCCTTCATTTGAAAGATTTCTGTATTTTTTTTAAGAATCTCTATCTATTGAAGTGATTTTTGCTACCTGTATTTGCTCTCTTATATCATCCTTTACTTTGAAGATCTGTTTAACTATGTACATTCTAAACTCCTTCTCTGACAGTTCTTCCACTGTGGTGCTGATGGGTTCTGTTATTGGAGTACCTTGGTTTTCTTGGGGTGATTTGTTCCCTTGCTTTTTCATGTTGTTTGTGTGTCTACCCATCTAACAGTATGAATCTGAGACAGCAGATTTTCTACCCTGTGGACTTAGAGTGTCCCTCAAGGCTTCCAGTACCTCACTGTTTAGGGTGAAACAAATAATTACAACCAATGCAAATAATTTACAGCATTAAACCAAATAGTTCCTACTATTGACCTCTGCAGGCCACCTGGAAAGATGGCAGCTTCTTTCCCCACACACAGATATTGTTCACTGTATCTTTCAGGTTTTTCAGGCAATATCGGTGGCCTTTAAATGCCCTGTGCCTACACATGCCTTGTGCCCCCCAAAAGTTCGAGTTCCTTTACTTCCCACATCCCTCCACTATGCCTACAGAGGGCCTGCTCTGGCTGGAGCTTCTGGGATTTCTTCCTTCTTTATTATATCCAAACTCCTGAGTTCCTGACCTGCTTTGAATGTCTAGTTTTAAATTCCAGTGAAGTTCCCCCACTTTTTTTTTTTGTTCACCCATCTTCCTGAGAAGCTGCCTGTCAGTTTTCTTGGTTTCACTCCATGGAGCAGCCAGGAACGTGACCTTCTCTATTCCACCATCTTCTTAATCTAAATGACATATTGATCGTGATCACTTACAAGCTCCCTGAGAACAGTGTCCCTGTCCCTTACCTTTTTTCCCCCTCCTCCTCCTGATATCTCAGTTCCTGCCTCATGAATACTATGTGTTCTACAAATAACTGCACGAGGTATGGGTGTTTTGGTGTTACAAAGAAGAAAATGATGTAGAATATCTAAGTACCATTTTAAATTAAAATTGTGATGGTTGTGTTTTTGTCATATGTGAGAGCTAATGGCTTTCTCCCTGTCCTACATTGTAATATCCGTACTCTGTGTCATGCAAAGAGGGATCAATTTTCTAAGGAAGTCCTACATTTTGAAACAGGCAGAAGCAGGAGAGTCAAAAGAAGAGAGAGAGGGAGAGAGAGAGAGAGGAGAGAGAGAGAGAGAGAGAGAGAGAGAGAGAGAGAGAGAGAGAGAGAGAGAGAGAGGGGCTAACTCTACTTAAATATTGTGAAGAAAGAAAAGGCTATGGGTACTAGGTAAATGGGAGAATGTTCTGTGCCATTAAAGATAATGAGAAAGAATTGAAAGGGGGAAATCTTTTAAGAAATGTTATTATATATTATAAACTGGATAGCAATTACAAATGGAGAGATGCCAAAACACATTAGAATTGTGTTTTAATTTCAGTTGCTGTACTGTCCTTTGGATGTACTTCTTTTCTTTCTTTTCTTTTTTTTCTTTTTTTTTTGATACAGGGGATTGCATTCGGGGCACCTAAAATTTAGGCCTGTTTTTGTGTTTTATCTAGAGACAGGCTATCACTGAGTTGCTTAACACTTTGCTTTTGATGAGGCTGACTTTGAACTTGTGATTCTCCTGCCTCAGTCTCCTGAGCCACTGGGATTATAGGAGTGTGCCACCATGTCCGGCTGAATGTACTTCTTATGGAGACTGTCACATAGGCCCTAGCATTTAGAGAGACTATGTAATTATTTAAGACATGAAACAATTGATTAAGGGAGGTAACAGTGCACTCTGGGACATCAAGAAAGGTTTCAAGGAGAAGGTCATATTTTAAAAATTCTTTGAAAGTCCTATAAAGTCCTTTTGGGGAAGGGGTCCAAATATTCCACAGTAAAAGCAATGACTGAGGAGATACCAAGATTTTTGTATGCAAGTACAAAATCTAGGTATTGGAACATAAATTTTATGACTATGTTTGATAGAAAATGAAGCTGAAAGGCTTTCTATAATTACTGCTATTTACTGAAAGCTTAGTAAACACCAGGCATTGTATAATTACCTTAATTGTTGCAACCAAGTTGTAACTACATTATCATGGTAGTCCAGGATGAATGATAATAAGAGGTCTGAGGATTGAGTCCTGGTGAATACTGACATATAGAGGCCAGGCAGAGAAACAGAAGACTAAAGTATGAAAGGTCAAGGGTCACAGAGAATCAACAAAAGTCCGTCTCTCATCGCCAAGGAGGAAGAGTGCAAGAAAGCTGACGTGGGCTATCGGGCTCAATTTCAATAAAAGAAGAAGGAGTCAGAGCTGACCTTTATGAGGTCATTGCTGGTGTTTTGGGAGAGCATTTTCATTTAGGTTTTGGAAATAGACATGATGGCACAGGACGCCCCAGTGACTCTGTGATGAGGAGGTAGCAGTGGTAGAGAACCAGCTGCTCCTGGGGATTAATGGCCCTTAAAGGAAGGAAATGGGAGACTGGCTTGAGGTGTCGACAAGAGTGGGAATCTTTTTATAGATGAAGAGGGAGGAAGAATGAAGATGGCAGAATTGATCTAAGAGAGAGGAAAGATCTCTGATGCGGGAGAGTTGGTGGGAGGAGATGGGAGCCAAGGGCAAGGTGAATGACACAGGCTTATTGAGGAGGAAGACCAGGAGGCAGAGTTGGTCTTAAATGTTGATTTGAGTCTGAATTTAATTTTCTTTTACTGTTTTATATCCCATATCTTTATTTCTGCAGAGGTGAAAATATGGCTAGAGTTTGGATCTTAATTGTCTCCCCAAAGGTCTAAGTGGTAAAAGCTTGGTCCCCAACATGGTACTATTGGGAGTTAAGGCCTAGTGGGAGGTCTTTGGATCACTGGGGACATGCTGTTAAAAGGGACTGGGACTCAGCACCTTCCTTTTTCTCTCTCTTTTGCTTTCTGGTCATGAGGTTGGTTGTGAGAGTTTTGCTCTGCCTCTTGTTCCCCACCATGATGTTCTATCTCTCCATAGGCTGAAAAGCAATGGGCCAACTCATCATGAATTAGAACCAAATCTGATAACTGGATTGCTATGATGATTCTGACATAACCCAGTAGAATCCTCAGTTTGACCTCCATTCTTGGCTACAATCAATAATTCCAGACTTCTTTTATGAAGTAGTTGTGGTTTCCCCGGCCATAAGAAATTGCCGGAGTAATGTAAAATGGGATGTGTGTTTTAGGTCAACTTTACTTATGCCTGGACCCCACATGGACAAAACAGACCATAGTGTACAACACAGGTATGCAGGGTCTTATGTGTGCCTTAACTCCAACCCCTCAGCCGCTCTCAGAGCAAATCTCCCTCAGTAGATCCTGAAATTATAACACCAATAACAACCAATCAGGAATTTAACCATCCAACAATCCCATAATATTCCTGGGGTGTGAGGTCTCTCAGAAGCAAAGAATTCTGTCCAAGCACATACAGCCTGCAGTCAGGGATAGCTGCCTATATGTTGGACCTCATTTTCAGCATGTTTATGTTAATTTTGTTTGGTGGGGGGGGACAGTTTATTCTTTACTTAATTGTAATCTCTTTAGGTGAGGAAGAGAACCCACTAATTTTTAGAACAAGGGAAGAAGAAATGTTTTGTTAGGGTTGACTTCCTGAATTAGTACCAAGTATAAATTACACAGGGCTATCCAAGTGCCTTGCCAAACAGTAAACTCTTTTTTTCTCACTTTTCTGTTGTCTCAAATACTGGAAAATTTTAAGAAATTCTTTTTTGAGGTGATGGTGGTGAGGAAGTCAATCAGTTAACGCTAGAAAGTGATTCTTCTATACCAGGCACTTCTCAAAATATTCCACTTTGGCTAATCAGATCATTAAAACTGGCAATGAGTTGAGAAAGAAATATTCTCCCCCCTTCTCATTTTATGGATGAAGAAGCTGAGGTTCAGAGGTTAAGCTAAGAAGCCAGATTTTTGTAGTTCTTAGAGCCATATATTCAATCCTTCACCTAATGGAGAAATTAATCTGCCTACGAGGCAGGACAGCAAGATCCTGGAAATACAGGCTTTATAACCGGGTTGGAAACCAGGTGTCACTGCTACACATTAAGAATTGCCATTCATTGAGCTACATGCCAGTCGTTTATCTATCATATACAGTGTTTGCTACAGCGTCAGTGGTATTATCCACATTTTAATAAATATAAAACTGTTGCTCAAAATGATTATAGGAGACGGATTAGCAAATAAGTGATAGAGTAAGGATTTGAACCCTGGTCTGCCTGGTTGATCCCATACTGCATCCCTTGGGAAATTCATTTCGGTTTCAGTTTTATATTTTTAAATGGATATATTAGTACATGCTTTGCAAAGTGTGTTGACGATTAAATCAGAAAAAAAAAAAGCATCCTTCCACTGCAGGCATGGGTCTGTTTGCTGGTCTGAGTTGCTGAGTTGCTGATGATTAGAGCTGGGGCGAGGCTCCAGGTTTTCTGATTTCCAGTCCCCCTCTCATTACTATGTGATGCTGAGAGAAGTCTTGTGAGGCAGACAAAGAAACACGAGGCAAAGAAAGAGCAAACAGGACAGAGTCAACAGGAGAGTTGGCTGTGACAGTCACAAATGTAATGATGGGCACATGGCTAATCAAGAAGAGACCCTTGGGGAGGATTCAGTCATGTGTGCCGGGGAATGGCTGTGAAGCAGAAATAGCCCCAGTGGGAAGGGAGGAACTGATGGATGTGAGAGCAGTCAGAGCCATCTTTTGGTTTAATTTACCATTTATTTGACTTGAGGTAAACTAGAAGAGAAAAGATCCATTTAAAATGGATTTCAAATTATGAAATTAAAGAAGCTGCAAATTGCAGGTAGAGAAATTACAGGTGATCTGACTGCATCTCATTCCAGAAAGGATAAGATAAATATGATTAAAGTGGAATTGGAGTTTAAAATGGATACTGTGGTTGCAAGGAAGGATCAGGCTGTTTCAAATGAGTTCAGTCATCCATTTCCTGTTCATTAAGTACTACTCAGCCCTGGCCATGTGGGAGGCACCAGGATAGCAGTTAGCGGTACAGAACTGAATAAAGAATGGCCCGGCCCTCGAGGAGTTCCGTTTCTGGTAGTAAAACATGTGGAAACCAACAACAATGAAATGGCATGAAAAGTCCTCCTAAAGAGCTTTACACAGAGCATCACTGGAGCCCAGAACAGAACATTTAATATTGCCTTGAGTAGTTTAGGAAATCACTAACAAGTTAAAACGGCTATTGTCTTCAAGGATCAAGAGTGGTTATGCTGATGGAAAAGTGAATGAGGATTTTTCCAGATAGGAGCCATAGATATAAAAGCACAGAAATAGCCTGAGTTCTAGGGTATGAGGGCATTAGAGCTGGGGTGCTGACTCCACAGGGAGAGGTGGTAGCAGGGAGCCCTTACAGTGTGTGTTAGTGTGTTAGGAAGTTTGGAATTATTCCTGTGGGGGATGGAGAGCCATGAGATGGTTTGAAACCTTGAAAAGTGTCTTCCTAGGGCAGTGTGGCAGATGTAGGTGGATTCAGGGGTCCTTGCACTCATTCAGGTGAGAGATGAAATAAAATTCCCTAGGTCCTGTCACTTGTTATTTATATTTGTTCAAATAAAAGAGCTTCCCATGATGGAGTCCATTTTTTTTTTTTTTTTTCATATCATGGATCAACAGCTTCCTCTCCTCTTTGGCTTCTTTCTCCAGAGTTCCTCAACCTTCTACCCCAGCACACTCACATGAGCTTCCTCCCCTCACCTTTGGCAATGATCCCAGGCCCCCATCTCTCCAGCAGCACAGGTTCCAAATTTACAAATGGGGGAGGGGTTTGCCCTGAGCTGCTAGGAGAAATCCTCCACAATGGCAGGCATTTCTGTTTGGGGAAAAGGTAGACTAAGACAGCACTAGGCTGCAGGAGTGGGTGGGAAGAGGAATAATAATTGTGATAAAGTGGTACCACATTAGGGGGCAGAGTCACCACGGGAGGCAGACATCCTGACAACTCTTTTTAGAGTCAACTAGCTCAGAGGTTCTCAAGTCCATTCAGATCTACTTGAAGAAGCAAAACTTCCAACAGCCTCCTGGTTGAGTGGGATGAAGTAGAGGGAGGCAAAAGAAACCAGTAGCAGCTAATTTTACTACACACACACACACACACACACACACACACACATTCACACATATAGAATCTAATTATATATGCATATAATTATATATGCATATATATATATTTTAAAAGAAATTTAAAATTACAGATTGAAGATTCCTAGCCACATTTTAGAATGAGTTGTTCAGCAGGAAAATTACCATTTGAAGAAAGGGAACAATAATCACTGGGAGTTGGGGGAGTGCACTGAGAAAAATCCAAACAAAATGAGTTTTATTTCCTTTTTGGATGATGTTATGGGATGCTTGAGACCAAGGGATGGCTGTAGATATATATATTTTCATTTTAAAAAGATGATATTTGAAATATGTTTATTTAATATTTAGTATTTAGACCTGGATGACTCCATCTGTTACTTTAACAGTTAGCAAACTTTTGCTATAAATTACCACAACAGATATTTTAGGTTTTGCAGCCCATGGTGACTGATGTAACTATTCAACTCTGCCATTACAGCATGAAAGCAACATTGATTTACATAAAAGAATGAATGTGACTGGGGGGTCCAATAAAAGTTTCTTTAGGAAAGCAGATGGCAGGTCAAATTTTGCCTACAGGCTGCAGTTTCCCAAGCCTTTGCCTAGCATGTTAAATAACAGTTGAGATTAACCTGGACTAAGGTTTCTAGGGAAGGCCGTAGGATCCCATCTGTGGCTCTGCTTTACTCAAAAACGTTCTCAACATTTAGAAGTCAAAGCAAGTTAATCATTTTTTTGTGAGTAATAAACACTGTTGAGAAATTGCTAAACTTTGACAAGACAATCTGGATTCAAAATGGCTTGGATAGTCGAGCAATGAGCAAAATCGAGAAAGGTGAAATTTGGTAGAGCTAAAAAATATCAAGTTGCACATTCAATATAACAAGGAACTTTCAAAGCACAGAGGGAGACTTTGCCTGACAATAATTTTTGTGGAAAAAATTCCTTGTGCAACTGACCCAAATGGTTTGTAGTTAGCTAGTGATGGAGTGTTGGGAGGTGGTACCCAAGAATACTGAGGATACATCAGGCTGTACAACAGAATACAGTGTCCAAGGCAACGAAGTTGTGATCCCACTGGGTTGAGCATGGACCAGAGCCTACTAGCTGACTATACTTAGTTTTAGTTATCATGTCTTAATTATTTTGATATAGAACAAAAGTCAGATACCCATTGTTTGGGACAAAGAGAAAATCTGGTGTTTTTTCCTAGAATTCTTCTATATAGTTTATATATGTACATTCACTGGAGAAGATATTTATCTTCTTAAAATTATTGAAATCTCTCATTTTGAATGTTGTAAACAATTTCTGCTCTTTTACAAGAAATGGGAGTGAGGCCTAGAAGTGCCAGGAACTCAGGTTAGTGTTGGTCTTGTGAACAATAAGACCCGTTCTCTATTGGCAGTTGTTAGTTCTCTGTGTTGCTGTCTGTTATCCCCAGGCCTTCTATAATCTCCTGCTAAAATCATAACTTGAGCTCAGCAGGTCTTTGGGAATTAAAAAAGATATCTGTGGAAAGTGGCAGTAACCTGGAGAGGGTAGTTATTAGTTGGCAAGAGGTGAGCTGCAGGAGGAGAAGAGGCAATCTAAAGTGAGCCAATTGCCTGAGATAACACACATTAACAAGGATAGATTTGAAGAACACAGAGTGTGTCCCTGGAATTCCTGGAAACACACACACAAAACAACAACAACAAGAGAAGAACAAAAACATCGCCCCAAATTAAAAAACTGAAATAATTCTCATAGGGAACTGGAGCACATATGATCTTTAAGCACTGGACCCTGATTTATTGTTATTTGGTTACTACATAAAAGGAAGAATGGACATCCATTTTAGGTACAGTAGAATTGGTGTCTCCCTTTCTCTACCCAGGAAGTTTCTCAATATATGCAAGGAAAATGACAAACAATTCCATCTTCAGAAGACAGAGCTATAACACCAGAGGAGGGGCTACCAAAAACAGTGAATCAAGCAAGCAGAGTTGGCATAGAGGGAGAGAGAATACTAGAGGTCAGAGTAGTCATTACTTTACTACCTTAAAGTAGGATTAGTAAAGCGTATTTTCCAAGATGAGAAGAGTCCTCTTGTTTGCAAAATAGGTGAAGTGTTCAGAATTTTAGGTGGGAGACCTGGGGGGCTCAAAGTGTCCTGGGGAGGAAGGAAGACAAACTGGGGAATCACACAGACCACCACGCAAGCTTGAGGCAGTCTGATTATGGGGCAGAAATTTCAGTGGAGAAAGAAGTCTTTCCATTATGAATATCTCTGGTATTGCCTGCCAGTCTCAATAAGATGGGAGTAAATACTAAGGAACATGCCCTTATGGCTAGGGGTATACAAAACAGCAAAATTGATTTGAAAGAAGTTCAGCATTTAAAAAAAATAACTTACTATATGATATATCATTCCACTTCTAGACATTTACCCAAGACAACTGAAATCTTGTCCCCAAAAAGACCTAAGCGAGACAATTCATTGAAGCTTGACTTGTAAGTCTCAGACTTGAAACAACCCAAATGTCTATTGAAGGGTGAATGGATAAACAAATTGTGGTATGTCCTTATAGTGGAATACTACTTAGTAATTGAAGGAAGGATACACTTGCCAACTTGCATAAATATATTTAAAAAATAGTTCCATGGAGGGGTAGGAAGAAGGAAACGAGAGGAAACTTTTGTGGATCATGAATATGTTCATTATTTTCTTGCTTTTTATGATATTTTCATTGGTACAAACACATATGAAAACTTATCAAAGCAGGCATTTTAAGTATTTATAGTTTGCTTATATAAATTACAATTTAATAAAATTATTAGAAAATACTATATTAGTAGGGCTGTGATGACTTTAGACTCTAAAACATGGTGATAGTGACTGGTTATAGTTCAAACAAGAGCAAGTAGCTCATATTCTCATTGTTTTAGAACAACTGAGTCATTAGAATACCTATGATAATTAAATTGAATTTAAATTCCATCTAAAAAATAATCTCATCTTTCTGTAGGACTTCTATGCTATGAGAACTACTACAATTTCAGTTTCATTGCTTATTTGGCTGAGAATAAACAGCCCTCAGAGGCAAGACTTTTTGTTTGTTTGGTTTGTTTTGGTTTTTAATTTCCATACCCAGCCCCCATTCCTTCAGTGTTTAGAAGAATAGGGTGATGATGATAGCAAATGTTAATAAATGCTTTGACTTAATGCATAATTAATGGGCCTGAACAATCTACTCTTCATTGCTTACTAAAACATCTGCTGATGGAGAAAACTCTTCCACAGGCATAGAATAATTTAAAAATATAAGGTAGAAGACATTTCAAAGTAGTAGATTAAGTAGTTTAAGGCATCGGGTAAATAACTATTTCTTCTAGGTAAACTTGACTCCAGATATGAGAACAGAATTTTATTCTCTTTAATGAGTTTGATTAAATGAACGTAGGCATTCATTAGTTTAACTTTAGCACAGTGAGCAGTAAACAGCATAAGATTCTTGCTAGCAAGATACAAAGATGTTGGGTAAGTTTTTTTAACCACTGTTATCTTTGTTTCTGCATCTGTCATTTGATAATGACAATTGAATCCTCATAGGTTATGGTAAATGCCAGTGAAATATGCTAAGGTGAATGCTATGGCCTCAGATCTACCAGGTTGGTATGTCTATTTCGCCGGTGCTTAAATGTTGGCTGCTGAGAGTTCACAGATTGGGCCCTTTCTGCAATTGTTCTGGACTAAAAGAAGCAGTCTAACCCAAGGATACACCCACGGGGAGGCCTTTCAGGGGAAAGAGATCTGCCACTCTTTTCACGGTTGAGACAGTTATGAAGGGACCTACCTGCTCCAGCTCCTACAGGACTGGCTGAAGGGCTGATGTATTTGCATTGACATCTATTTCCAGTGCCCAGTACTGTAGCCATTACTCCTCAAAGCAGTTCTTGAGAGCACTTGCTGATGAATGTCCACCATGCTCTCAAGAATTGCTCTGAGACAAAGGGAACTGAGTCTCATTTACAAAAAGGTCTTTTCTGGTTTGTCCTCACGACTAATGTGCTTCTCTTTGGGGTCTTACTGAAGAGTACAGATGGTTAACCCAACCCCTCTACTATTGACGTCCCTGAACTCACATTTGGACTTCCAAGCTCTGTGAGAATGTGAAGTCGTGTTTAGCTTTTAATGATCACAGCTGCTGCTGCTTTATGCTGGCTTTATCTACCTCTTGTGCCATCCAGCCAATGCCTAATGGGTAAAAGCCAAATTGAACATTGGTTTACTTCTTATTGTACTTTTTTTGGTTCTGGATTTAGGTCTATCAATTCCTGGCTGCCTTGAGCATTCTGAATTCAAACTTTTTTGAATTTAAATTTTGAAAATCTGAATTTCCTAATTCAGATGGTTTGGTTTCTATGAATTATGCTAGAAATTGGCAAATGAATCAAAACAAAAAATGTTTGTGAATGTGGGGCTCACCGCAATGTACATTTTCTCCCTTCTGGAGGTGAATCTCTCAAGTCCAGGATTCCCCAGTTTCCCTTAGGTTCCTTTGAATATTAGTTTTGTCCCTTGTATTTTATTCATCTATTCTAATTGTCCATGGGAGAAAGTATGGTTTCATGTAAGCTACTCTATTGTTGCTATGACTGAAAAATTTTCATAAGGATTACAGGGCATAAGAATCATTTGAAGTGCTTGAAAAAAAAAAAAAACCCAGCTTTCTGGGTCCAAGAGCTGAAGATTTTGATTTATGTCTCCATATTTAACAAGGTGCCAGATTTATTTTGACATAGCCTTACAATCAAATTTGAGGTCTTTTATATTCTATAGGTCGAAGCCTACCATCCACCTCTTGCCTTGTAATAAGACATATTTATCTTTTATTGACAACTATGTTATATAGTAAGCCAACAAGTAACAACATTACAAATTTATAGATTCCTTTTTGAGTGATAAGAGGACGTAAAAATCAAGGAATAAAAACTTACTGGGAAAAAGGAGATGAGGGGCAATTCTATTTACTGGGGTTTTGGAATTAACAACCAATTTGTCATGGGCTTTTCAATGAATATTTGGTAGCTCCATAGTGGGTTCACATTCAAACTATTGGGATTCATTTGACATCAGCCTGCTTTAAATGTAATTATCATTGAATTGATTCAGTTTCTATCAAGACATATTTTCAGATGAATTATTTTGATATATAGATTTTGTAACTTAGTTCTTTACTATGATTTATAAGACAAGATTGTCTAAGGCTGGAATGATTCCCAATTTTCTCTCTCTTTGTGAGCACACGTGTGTGTGTGTGTGTGTGTGTGTGTGTGTGTTTGGTGTGATTTTGTTTTACAGTTTTTGCAGTTGCATCTCTGCTGGGCTATTTCTATCAATAACTAGTATCTCAATGTCTCTATTTACTTTTCTGATAAATGGAAAGGAAAATGCCTAGTGTATGATTCCACCTAATCCTTAAGGATCAATTGAAACTCTTCTTATGAAATTGTTTGTAATAATAAAAGCACTAAAATTTTTGCCAGTTACTTAAGAAGACAAATATAGTGTGGACAATAATATAGAAGGAGGGAATCTCAAGCTTTGATGAAAGTCGTTGGTTGTTCAATATGTGAATGAAAAAAAATCAGTGAAAGAGTATAAAATGGGATTGGGCTAGATTAAGTTGTCTGTGTTTGCTAGGCCAGGTTTGGACTTCAGTTCATTAGATTTTGAAGTCGTTGCCTTAGAAAGGGAGGGTTGGTGGGATGGGGAAATATTATGGGCATTAGGTTTAAAACATTTTAAGATGGAACAAAGGAATCAAGCAGTTATTGAAATAATCCAAATGGGAGAAATTTAGGCTCTAACCTGGAGAAATTGAAAATGAGGGGACACTGGGGAAAGGGAAATTGAAAGGATCAGCCAGTTTCAGATATGAAGGGTGGATGGATAGGAAAATTTGTGTTATCTTTGCTTCTACATTTTGATGGCTTGGAGAATTAATAGGGAACACAGGTGTGGCCCCAAATCTCAAAATTAATCTGGTTCAATCATTGCTTTTTTTTTTTTTAACTATACCATTACAAGAGAGATTTTTGTGCCTCTAGGCAATTTCTTTTTCTCAAATTGCCACTGCATGTGTGTATTGGTTGTTTAAAAATTATAGCTATTAGATAGTCAATGTTTTTACCATATCCTATATTATGAGCCTACATTCCAGCTTCCATGTGTTCACTTTTAAACAAAACACATTTACAGAATTTTTCTGACACTACATTCTATTACATGTGTGAGAACTAAATCTGGAAAAGTTTAACAGATAAATACCCATTCTTTTAGTTATGCACAGAGGATTAACACAGGCAACTTCCATAAATGTTAATTATCTAACTCCTTGGCCATTAACATTTTACCACATTCAGAGGGAGAGGTCACATATAAAGAGGAAGAAGAGAGACAAGTAAATTATTTCCATACAGCATATTGCATATCCATTAAATTTAAAAAAGACATTTATAAAATGAAACAATGTCTTCCCAGTATTAATACTAAAGAACAAACAGTTATTTCCTCTTAAGTCTTTCAAATTTGCTTTGGCTGAGTGACCTTCCACCTGTGTTCTAAGTTGTTGAGATTTGAGTTCTTGGTTGTATCTCCTGTGGATTGTCAATGTCTTTCCCATCACCTGGTATTTCACTAAAGTGCTTTCTATTTTTCAGAAATAATACTTGAATGTCTGTTTTTGGAAAGTGCTTTAGACCAGAGTTCTCAAGATACAGTCCCTAGACCTTCAGCATCAACATTATCTGAGAGAATTTGTTAGAAATGCAAATTCTTGGCCTTTATTCTAGAACTTCTAAGTCAGAAAGTCCAGTGGTGGAGCTTACTACTACTGTTTTTTAAATTAATTTATTTATTTTAATTATGTATGTATGACAGGAGAATGCATTTTGATTTATTGTACAAACTTTTCATTTCTCTGATTGTACATGTTGTAGCATCACATCATATGTGCAGTCATACATGTACCTAGATAATAATGTCCATGTCATTCCACCATCTTTCCTGCCCCCATACCCTCTTCCCTCCCCACCTCCCCTTTGCCAATCAAAGATCTTTCATTTTTCCTATCCTTCCCCCTTACCCGCACCCCACTCCCATCCCCGCCACTGGCCCTGTTAGCTATTGGTTTTTAACAAGCCCTTCTGAGGATACTGGTGGGTTCTCAAGTCTGAGAACCATGGTTTTTGACTTATGTTCAATCATGATAGGCCTACTTGGTAGAAATTGCCTTCTTTTCTAATGTCAAAACTGAGGCTTAATTAGATAAATTAATTTTTCCAAAGTTGTGCAGGTCTAGGATTTCAGAACATACTCCACCACTTCACCAGACTGACTTTTTCCAGTGTGCATTGACTGAAGATTAAATGTAGGCTGTGTCTCAGAACAAAAGCTCAGCTTATGACTCCTCAGGCTATGTTATGAAAATACTTTGCCCATTTCTACCTCTTTTCTTCGTAAATAAAGCAGGCCTACAGATAATTTACCAATTAGTGTGTATGTTTGTGTGTGTGTGTGTGTGTGTGTGTGTGTATGTGTATGCGTGCAGAACCCTAAATATGATCAGTGAATCAATCTGCTAGCATCCAGAGCTATGAGACAAAACACTAAGCCGTGATAGGTAAGTAGAAAGAAAAATCACTGGAAAATACCTTTAGAAAAGAAGTCATGCAAATAAAATAATATGCTTTAATAAATTTATTTTGCCCTTTCTTTACAATCTCTAATATGTAAATCTCTACTGAATGGCTTTAGGGCTTTCCATGATGCAATTCAAACATTTGAATCTAAAAGTGAATAAATGTGGACATTTTGAATTTTCAGCTCCTAATTCCCAGCTTGCTCCTCATTTACCTTCTAGGCGTTGTATTTCCCTTTCTTCGTACAAGATTATAAAAGCATAGTTCCTCCCAGTTAAACCCTGTGCATGTCACTAATCCCACTTCTCCAAGGAAACCATCTTCTCTAAGCTTAGTTTGACTTTATTTTGCAAATATCTGCTGAAAACCTGGTATAGTCCCAGTTTTGCACACTGGAAGGAACATAGATGATAACCAGGAGATAATTGCACATTCTCTACCTTATAGCCTTTACTTGGTAATGAAAGTAAGTCACGTACAAATAACAAATGTAAACAAAGCACCAGTGTGATACATCTCATGGAGAAGCATCTTGCTGTTAGAATTGCTACAGATTCAGGGATCAGATTGAGATGTTTTCATTAGAGTGACCTTAGAAAAATTAATCCTGAAAGTTGAAAGCCTCGGGAGGACCTAGAGAGGGGGCCAGGCAGGGCAAGGAAAGGACCCATTATGCTTAAATAGACCCTGTTTTCCCACCTGTCCATCTCCTTCTCTCGTTCTCTGTTCCTACTCCCTGCAAAACACTGAAACATCAGTGTGTATCTGTGTGGTCCAGTAATTGAGAGTTAGAACTCATGCACACTTGAGTTCTACTTTCTTTTCTGTTTTCAGTCTTCTTAGATTGGGGATCTGTATTCTGAGGTAAAGAAAAGAGTGAAAGAGTCTCACATGCCTTTATGAGCTCTATTGACTTGTGTAAAATATTAACCTGACTTCATAGGAAAGAAATGACGTGGGTGAGGAAAATGCTAATTGGTGAGAAAGAAGGAGAGACAGGATTTCAAGCTGGCGTGGATCCTGGCAACCTGGGGAGAGCTCTGCAGCTGGGCGGCTCTCTGGGTGCTGTGCTCATCTATATTCAGTGGCAGTCTGTGTTCCCGACATGAGCGAACTGAAGAACTTGGAGCTGGTGCCAAGAGCTCCTTCTGAAAGCAATTATCAGGATTCACCATATGATTTCAATTCTTTGTGGACCATAAAAGAGACACTTCACCATTTTTTGAAAAGGGATATGAGCAGGAATGTTGGTAGCTTATGCATTATTTAGAGCCTGCCATCCTGCTTGGTTTCACAAAGGAGAATGACAGCATTGTCACAGGGGTTTCAGTGATGGTGGAAATGAAGATGTTGGATTTTGTAGCTTCTCTGAATTACCTGTAATCTGGCGACCTATAATTAGCTTGCTGAGGATATTAAACCTTCAATTTTTTCACCTATCACTGAAGATAGGTGTCTGGTATCTCATTATATATAAAAAAAGTCATGATCACACACATTTGAGAAATGTAGTACAATGATAACAAAGTCATCAACTGTGGCTCATGTTTTGTCTGTAGTCAGGGATATGAAAGTTTAAAGGACATTGCCTGAACACAGCTGATAGCAGGGTTTGACTTACTCCTATTTCTAATACTTCCACAGAGAGCTGTTTTGCTTTGTTTTGAGACATTTTCAGTGAAGTACTTAGAAATTTGGGAGAGATTGTTGCATCAAGTCACATTAATAAAATGCTTGCCAGCAGCACTATCTGGAAGTGTAATAGTTCCTTTGCTTTACTTTCCTTTGACTGTTCATGGGTCTTTTTTAACTGTTCATGAGAAAAAGCTCAGGTTGGAAACCACTGAGTCAACCCTGGTCTTCCATTCTGAGAAGTCACTAGGCTCTTCTCCTTCCTCTTGTGTATATCTCTAGAAACTTAACCCGCTATGTATTAGTCTGTTTCTCCAGAGAAACAGAACCAGTAAGGTGATTATAGGTATGCAAAAGACAATTTATAATAGATAATTGTCTTGCAGGATTATGGAGGCTGAAAAGTTCCATAGAATGACATCTGAAAGCTTGAGAACTTGGAAAGCTAGTGTTGAAACTTTCATTCTGAATCTAAAGGTCCAAGAACTCAGGGATGGAGGATGAAGGGACTGCTTATATAAGTCCCAGAGTCTAAAAGCCTGAGAACCCAGATCTCCAATATCCAAGGGCAGGAGATGAACATCCCAGCTCAAGAAAAGAGAAGATGTCTTCTGTTTTCTATATTGAGGCCCTCAATGCACTGGATGATGCTCACATTCATGAGGGCAATATTCTTCACTCAGTCTACTTACTTAAATCCAAATATATTCAAGAAACCCATTCATAGACATACACAAGCATAATTTTTTACTAGCATTCTGGGCTCCCTTAACCCAATCAAGTTGACACATAAAATGAATCATCCTGTATCATCCCCTCTTCACTTCTCTAACTGGTCCCCTCTTTCCTTGGTTTCTTTAGATTCCTGTGGGCTTTCTCCTTTCTTTGACACAGAATGTAAACTTCATATTATCAGATTCATCTCTGAACCACCTTTGGTCACATCACTGCCAACTCAAAAATCTTGAATAATTTCCATTTGCTTCCCAAATAAAGTAAAAACTCATCTGCGTAACACTAGGGTCATCCTACAAAGTAGGGCCCTGTTGGTTACTTCTTCTTAGTGCATACTATGTAGGTAGCCTATGCTAAAACTTTCTTATTGACAAGCATGTTTTTTTTTTTTTTTAACTTTTTTTTTTTTTTAAAGAGAGAGTGAGAGAGGAGAGAGAGAGAGAGAATTTTTTGATATTTATTTTTTAGTTATCGGCGGACACAACATCTTTGTTTGTACGTGGTGCTGAGAATCGAACTCGGGCCGCACGCATGCCAGGTGAGCGCGCTACCACTTGAGCCACATCCCCAGCCCAGACAAGCATGTTTTTATTTTGCTAATTTATTTAGTAATTAATTTTAAAATTAAACAGTTCCTTGGAACTAGGAGATATTTATTGCCATAATCACTAAGGATTCAAATTATAACCACTCCTTGACATCCATAATATGTATAACAAGGCTATTTCTGTGAACAAAAACTGCCTTAGTGCTCATTATCTGGTATTTTCCCTTTGAACTTGTATGTATTACTTGTATTTCACAAAACCTACCTACAACAATATTAATGGTTCAAAATAACATACATACTTGTCTTATGGTTTCTGTAGGCCAGCAGTTCAGATACAACTAAATTAAATCCCTTAGTTAGGGTTTCATGTCTGTAATCAAGAAGTCATCCAGTTTTGGCTGGGTTCTCATCTGAAGGCTCAATCAAAAATGGTTCTGCTTCCAAGCTTCCTTGGTTTGTTGGCAGAGTTCATTTCCTTGAAGTTGTGGGACTCATGGCAGCCTGCTCCTTCAAAGCTTGCAATGGAGAATGAGGGACCCTTGTAAGATAGGCTCTTTGCTCTTTTGCTCATAAACATGTTTTTAATCATGGTTGTCATTTTTTATTGGCTAGAAGCAAGTCAAAGATCTAGCCCACACCTAGGGAGAAGGAATCACACAATGGCAACACCTTAAGTATCATGAGAACTCTTTAGAATTTGTGTGCTATACTCTCTATATTACATTTTTTTGGCTTCTTTTATGGTATTTTTATATATCTTGATCTTTGAATAATCTGACTTTCTCCTTAGATTTTTTTTTAGCTCTGTGGGTTCAATGACTGTTTATTTATGATTTACTGTGGCTGCATGCTTGGAGCAAAGCATATCTGGATTAAACAATTTATGAATCCAATAGATCACTAGATGCTTATATTTTTCTGTAGTTTTTCTTTGTGTCAGATTGTGAACCTTTAAAAGTAAGAGCAGAATTAGTACTTATTTTGCATATTACCTGATTAGGAACCAAGCAACATTCGATTTTATACTATTGTCACTTGTTAAATAAATATTTCAGATCTTGAAATTAATAAGTGCTAAAATTTGTGAGATGAATTATATTCTTGCCTTCAAGATCACACAAATACCATAAGCTATGAGATAAATTACATGAAAGATGCTTCCATGTCCTTAGTTTTCTAGGAAGGTTATGCCCCTGATATTTGGGCAAACTATTCTTCTTAATTCTCAGATTTGCATGAAACATTAACAGTTGTGGAAAGCTGAGAAATATCTTAAATAAGAGCACTAGATAAAAGATGTATTTCTGGACTAAAATAATGTGGACAACCATTGCCATAGGTAGGGGAGGAGGAGGCCTGGGAAGGGAGAATAAGAATGATAATTCAACCTTTAGTGAAAGGATTTTCCAAGGGGTTTCCATATGATTCTGTTGGGTATCTGGTATCTTAAAAATGTTATAAAGAGTTCAAAATTCCATTATCCAAAGAGTTTAAGGGATTTTAAACAGATTCCCTTAGAATATACTCTTTGGATTTTTTAATATGTTAATGAGTATTATATACACCCAAAGGGAATATTTAACATTCAACTTCTCTGAAATTATTTGTTCTTGAAGACTATGTGTGTGCACTTGTGTGTGAAAAAATAATTAGAAAATTTCCTGGTTGGGTTAAAAAAATAAGTTAAATTAGACGGAATAAAACAAAATGACATCATAAATTCCACCTTGACTCCTACATTGTTTGAGGGAACCAAATATTAATCATAGTTGTGTGGACGTGAGTGGAGTTAAGGACATCTGTGTGCATTAAGAAAGGAATAGAGACATTTCTAAGCATCTGTGTTTGCATTTTGAATTTAGATAACTTAAACACAGCTTATCCATTAATTAGCAAATCTATGAGGGAAAGATCCATGGTCACTGTAGCAACTTGGTCAAGTTTCTACTAAATCATTTGAACATGTAGTGACTGTAAAAAAAGTATGCATTATTTTTGCCATTAATTGAATGATATTATCCATATGTACCTATATGAAGCCAGAAGCTAAAGCAAAACACATTTCTTCTGTATCGTGTCATCTTCTGTATCCTGTCAACCTGTTTACTAAAAAGGGCATGGGGCCTTTCTGTAATAATCAGAGGTTTGCTTTACTAAGTCCTAAGGATGTTTTATAAACTTGAAATTGATTGTTAAAAAAGAACCCCAAACAAATATATTTTTTAAAGAATGTTTACTCTAGAGAATTGTGTTTGTTTTCTTAGAGGAATAAACTGTGTTGGTCTGGGAAGCTGAATTTGTTGAACTACCTTTTGAAAATTGACCTGTTGAACACAATTTTACTGACCTATTTATAATTAACCATCTGATATATATGACATCTGAAATTCTTTTAAGGTTTAAATTTTATTTAAAAGTATTCCTCACAAAAAGCATTCCTCCAAGTGTAAGTCTATACAAGTAAATATTGTAAGGGTTTTTAATGGAATACCTTCAAAAAAACAAAACACTGTTTTTCCCTTAAAGATGAAAATGAAGTTCTAAATCTAAACAAAGGAGATAATGGTGATACTTTTAACAGAAATGGTAAAATAAGACAGAAACATTTGATTTGGAAGAATGGTGGATGGACAGGGTAATATATTTAGTTTTAGAAATGTTGACTTTGCGGGAAACTTGGACTCGAAAGTGAAAATATTCTGATGTCACTTTGGGAACCAAAGCTCTCAGTAAAAATGTCTTAGGGGAAGAGAGACATGTATATCTGATATAGTCAATCCTGAAAGGGAGGTATTCATTATAAGGAAATGGTGCATGTGATTACTGAGGCCGAGAAGTCCCACAATCTGCCATCTGTAAGCTGGAGACCCAGTTAAACCCAGGGCGTAGTTTGAAGACCTGAAAGCCAGAGAAGCAATGATGTAGGCAACAGTCTGAGAAATATCAAGGGCAAGAGAAGACTGATGTCCCAGCTAGGCAGTCAGTCAGAGGGATTATGCATCTCACATTCCTACACTTTTTGTTCTATTTAGGCTTTCAATGGATTAGACTATGTCCACCCAAATTGTGGAGGACCATCTGTTTTTACTTAGTCCCTCATTGCAGATGCTAATCTCTTCCAGAAATACCTTACACATGCAAATAAATGTTTGAACAGATAGCTAGGCATCCTATGGTCCAGTCTCATTGACATATAAAATTAATCATAACAAGATTCTTGAGAAAAATTTTGTAAACAGCAATCTGGAATGCGGGTCTTTTTCTGTTAATGCTTCAACTAATGATGAGAAAAAAAAAATTAATGAATCTTGGATGTGTGATGTCAACATTTCAAAATATATCTCATAATTTGGTGAAGTTTGGAATCACTGAGATTTACAAATGTTTTAAAGTTTCATGCATTGAAAAATCTGCATTTCATACATCTTTTAAACAAAGGAATAAATAAAGAACTATCTCGGTGTATATATGGTCAACACTTAGTGTTGGGCTGTGAAGTTAGGAAATACTTTGTATCTTTTCTCATAGTAATATTACAACACATAAGGTATTTTATTTTGTAGGTGATATTTAGGTAGCAATTGATTATTTCTGATACAAGAATTAATGTTATACCAAGATAAACGAAGGTTAGAAATTCCTCTCTTTTTCTCATGTACTTTTCCTTTTTATTTTACTTTATTTACTTATTTTTGGTACCAGGAATTGAACCCAGGGGCACTTAGCCATTTCCCCAGCCCCTTTATATATTTTATTTAGCGTCAGGATCTCACTGAGTTGCTCAGTGCCTTGCTAAGTTGCTGAGGCTGACTTTGAACTCACAATCTTCATGCCTCAGCCTCCTGAACTGCTGAGATTACAAGCATGCTCCACTGTACCCGGCTCCTTTCTATTTTTTTAAGTTACCATTTCATTTTTTTGTTTCTGTCAGCACTGAATTTAATGCTAGTGTTAATTAAATTCTAAAGTTAGCTAATTTGTAAAGACATGTGGCAGACACAAAGGTAAACAGTACATGGCCCTGAGCCTACAGTTAATGTGACCCCTAGTGGAGTCTGAAAATTTCAGTGGGAATGCGGAGGTGGGGATGGAGCAGTATGACAGAGTATTCATGCTCTGGAGTAAGGTCACAAGCTGAATCTCAGCTTTGATATTATGAACTGTGCCATAATCTTAGGCAAGTTAATCTTTCCTAATTTCAGTTTCTTTATTCTAAAATGGAGATGAAGTTCTTTTTTTAGGGTTACTGAGGATCACTGAAAGTATACGTAAAGTACCCATAGTCTAACACAAAGCAGGCAATCTTAAAATCAGTGATTCTGAGTAGGGAAATGTGTGAATCTGGCATGAAGGAGAATACAAGTGAGCTGATCTGAAGCTTTGATAGAGAGCTGATTGAATATTCCCAAAGCAAGCAAATTGTAATAAAAAATAAGGGAAGCTTGCTAGTGTGTTATATATTGAAACAGTATGGACAAAAATATGGAGAAGAGTAGTTGCCCTTGGTAGTTCACCCTTCAAAGCTGAGTTTTCTGGTACATATTGTTCAGGCACAAAAATTGAGCTTTAATTTAGCTGCATGATTTTGAGAAAATTACATAACCTTTCCAATCTCTTTCCTCAGCTTTAAATGAGGATAATGAATTCTGTAGCTGACTGTTCTTAGGGCTCACTATAGAATGACTATTATTTTATTAATATGTGGAAGAGATTCTTGATAGGCAAAAACAATGAAATATGAAGGAAAAAAACACTTTGGGCAAAGTAATAGTGTGAATGAAGACAGAAATGTGAAAAAGTCTGCTCATTGGGAAATTTCTTGGGTTATCTGTAGTATAAGAGATAAGAAGGGAGATGTTGGAAGGTAATGCTAGCAAGGTCGGTAGTGAATGCAGGTTGTATCCTTTAATGTTGATTTGTATTTAGTCCATTTAGAAAATGGACAGAGAAGTAACAAGATCATACTATGTTCTATAGGATGATGTTTCTATCTTCTCTACAATTATTCTTCCAGCATGCTGCCAAATCTTTGAGTTTGGCTGTGAGGATGGCCAAGAAGCTAGTTACATGCCTAGGAACTTCATGGAGGACTTGATCAAAGACAGGAAATGGAGCTCGGATCTGACTGATGGTGCTAGCCTGAATGAGTGGCATCATTTACAAAGACACAGACCAGAGGAAAAGGGTCATATGTTAGAACAGTGGGGACAAGAGATGGAGCTTTGGAAACTGACTTGGGAGAAGGAGTAGAAAATTCAGTTGATGATTAATGACATTTGATTTAGATCATTGCAGAAAACTTAAAGCTAGATCTAGAAATCCAGAATTCATTATTTTGGGTAAACTGGTTGAAGGCAGTGTGGGTAAGTCCAACTAGAAATGCTTATAGATGATGAATTGGACTTCCTTGATGAATAAAATTGCTCCAATGCAGCTCAGGTTTGTGGCCCTAAATTAATGCCTCTTGGTTTTCTTCCTGTTGGATGCTCTTTTGATCTCAAATTTAGAGATCTTTTTTTTCCTTTTGTGTTTGCATCTTTAGCTCATTAAGTCCTTTTTATTTGCTCTGTAACTTCCATTAGTTATATCTATCAAGCTATCCAGCCCACAAACACTTATTAAGAAATAGACAAGATGTAAATGTGAGGCAGACATATTTGCTGTTCTCATGGGTGAAGACAGACATAATTCAGTAATTAAAATGCAATACACATTATGATATCCGAGTGTGGGCTATTAGGGGAAAGAGGCAAGTGACATAGTCTGTAAAATAGGGAGGGTTGAGAAAGCTGTGGGTAGAAGATGAAGCCTGATCTAAGTCATAAAGAAGAAATAGGAGTTATTCCAGAAAAGTGGCAAAGTAGGATGAAGTACATGGTCAAGAATTTCCTGGAAAGAGAACAGCATAAAGAAGAATAGAAAAAAAAAAAGCCCTTAATATCATTTCATATTTGGTTCAGACCCAAATCTCCCTAATTGTCCCAGGAATGTTTTTGTAGCTATTTTCTTTTCTCAAGCAGGGATCCAACTTAATTTTATATATTACATTTGTTTGTTATGCTTTTAAGTTACTTTTAGCCTGAAGAAGTCCTTTAAATTGCCTTTTAAAGAGTTTTCTGAATTCATATGATTGTTTCTTCATGATACCCTTTAACTTGTTCCTCTATCCTTAAGTTATTAATAAACTAGAAGATAGAGTGTTAGGTCTAAAAGCTTGGTGAGATTCAGATTAAAAATTATGACAGTATAGTTAATGTAGATGATCTCATATTGCAAAACATCAAAAGGGATACAGTAACACCTTCTCCCTCTATCAGTGATATAAAATTTCATTATTAATTAAGGGGCTGACCATGAGGTCATTCTATAAAGTAGATACTCTCTCTTTTCAATCATTAAACAACCTGTGTAGTGACAAATGTTAGGAGAAAAATGCTTCATAGATCTTTTCTATTTCTGCACATTTTGCAAGTAGATGCATTGATTGCTTTGGTTCTGAGCTTTTTTTTCCATATTTATTTATTTTTCTGTATTTTCATAGCATACAGCCTAGGAAGTTTGAGATAGAGTTTTCTTCCAGAACCAAGGGAAAGATAATAAAGATAATGTGTCCTTCAGTGAAATAGGTTGAATAGGTTTGCTAATAAGTTTGGAGTTCCTAACCTAAGAAGCAAACCTACTGCATGCTTAACATTTAGCTTAGTTATTCTCTATTCTCTGGAGACATTGGAGAATCAGTGCAAACATGGTAATGCTGCTGACTAATGAAATCATTTTGCTCTGACCCAGGAGTTTCCAGTCTCCTCCATCCCCCATAGAACTGTGCAGGGTCACTTAGCCTTTGAGCTGTGTAGAATCTCTGACACTTCACAGTTCTTTACCACCAATCGTTCACCTAACGCTGAAATTTAAACATTATTGTTTCTGCATTTTTAATTGTCATTCATTTTTCCAAAAAGAGGAGACTCTTGTTTTCCTCCCTTTTGGATGACTTATTTGAAGTAAATAAATATCTCCTCAAAAAGTCTCATTTCCTTTTAATAGAAATTGGTATATAGAAACTCAGACCTAAGCTCTAGGTATTTCTAAGCTTTCTTACTGGGCACAGTTAGCAACTATATTTTAATAGCTGTGAATTCATATTGATATTTTAATTTTAACATTGTAAGGGTTTTCTTCTGACTTTATTTTCTATTTGTGCCTTCTTGTTTTACTTTATCAATCTTGATAAACTTCTCTTCAGTACAATAATCTAATTCTCTCGAGTGACTCTTGAATATCTGGCTGCGTAGTTCTGGAGATGGGGAAAGATCTTGACAGGCTGACTGACCCAACCTACAAAAAGGTGGATTCTTACCTCCTATGAGGCTGCAACTCTTCCCATAGGAACATGTTTGGCATATTAGGAAAAACTTCATTCAATTCATTTCATACTGTAAACCCAATCTCTGAAACTGAATGGTATCCATCCTTCTTACTTTCCTGAAATATCAAAACAAGCTCCTGAGGGTTTTTTTTACTTCCATTCTTGACCTCTTATGTCCAGTCTATTTTTAATAACAGATAATAAGTGTTCTACAGTATCTCTACAAATTAAAATCGGACTGACCTGGAGGTTATGCTGTTATTTACTATGAAGAAAGAGAACGTCTGACCATTTAAAGGATGACTTGATTCTTTTAGCAGATAAAATTTCTAAACATATTGAAAATATCTTTTAGATTCTATGAGACATATATATCACTGTAGATGCATAAGATTAAGGAAAGGTTTCTGATCTGACAAGCAAAGAGCTTGGAAGTTGTCAATCTTGATCACACAAGAACAAAGCTGAACAAACTGAAAATCAACAACACTGTCTAAATCCATCAGAGAACTGTGGTCATAGGGCAAGCTACTATCCTAGGTACCAGGGCTTAACTAACCTATGAAGGCAAGGAAATACCCAATTCCAGCTCCATCGATTCTTCCTGTCTCACCTGAGGAAGGCAAAAACTAGAAAGACTTTGTGAAGGTCACAGCTCAGGGTTACAGGTTCACTAAAAGACTGAGATGTAGTAATTAGATTGTAGAATATTTAACTTCTAGTTCTCCACCCTTATCACCACATAGATAGAGCTGTTGTGTAAAAACAGGGGATTATTATTATTGCACAACTGCGAAGCCTAACTTTATTTTAGGAGGCAGTTTCTAGGGAAAGCCAAACACAAGGGAAAGAATACAATGACGCTAGAGCAAATTTTAGCCTCTGACACCCACAGTGACAGTAAATAGTAAGCAGCCTAATTCCTAATTCCCTATCTACCTTAGTTCCTTTCACTAGTTATAACATGTCTGGCTTTCAAGAACACAAAATTGCAAGGTGTGCCAAATGGCCAAAAGCACAGTCTGAGAGACAAAACAAGTGGCAGAAACAGATTTAGGTGAGGAAGAGGTATTGGAATTATTATATTGGGAATTTACAATAACTAATTAACATGTCAAGGGAGCTAATTGAAAACGTGGATGACATGCAAGAACAGATGGGTAAAGTAAGCTGAGAAGTGAAAACTCTAAGAATCACAAGAAAACATTAGCAATTAGAACCAGTGCAACAAAATAGAGAATGCCTTTGATGGGTTCACCAGAGGATCGGAGAGTCCTGTGGAAAACAAAGGTGAGCTTGAAAATATGTTAATAGAAACTTCCAAAATGCAAATGCAAAGGAAAAAAATAAGGAAAACAATGGAGCAGAATGTCCAAGATGTGTAGAGTGGCTACAAAGGTGTAAAATACATATAATGGCATTACCAGAGGAGGAGGAAAAAGAGACAGAAGACATATGTGAAACAATAATGCCTGAGAATTTTCCAAAATTAACAATAGATACCAAATGATAGATCCATAAAATTCAAGCTCATGAAGCCCAAATCATGAACACAAAGCAGCATCATATTTAAACTGTAGAAAATTAAAGATGAAGAGCCGGGTGTGGTGGCGCATGCCTGCAATCCTAGCGGCTGGCTAGGGAGGTCAAGGCAGGAGAGGATTGCAAGTTCAAAGCCAGCCTCAGCAATAGTGAGGCACTAAGCAACTCAGTGAGACCCTGTCTCTAAATAAAGTACAAAATTAGGCTGGAGATGTGGTGCAGTGGTTGACTGCCCCTGAGTTCAATCCTCAGTACAAAAACAAAACAAAACAAAAAAACCCCCAAACAAACTAAAATTCAGTGATTCTGTGTCTGGTTAAATTATTTCTCAAAAGTGAAGATGTAATAAAGATTTTCTTGAACAAAAATTGAGGGAATTGTTTTTCCACAATAGGTTTGCCTTGTAAGAAATATTATTTCTTTAGAAAGAATTAAAATGATATAGGTCAAAGGTCTTATCTGCACAAAGAAAGAAAGAACATTAGAGAAGGAATAAATTAAGAGAGCATCTTTTCTTTTTTTTTCTTAATGGCTCTAGTAGATAAAATTTTATTCAAAACAATAATAGCAACATTATATTAAGTGATTATAGTTTAAGTAAAATAATTGACACCAATGTTCTGAGAGATGGAAGGGAGGAGTTGGGAATCCATATTATAGATTCCTATGCAGGAAAGAGTATTGGTATTTAAAATGGACTTAGATTTTGAAAAGTTATTTTATAATCTGTGTAATATTAATGATCTATTGGGAAAAGATAAAATAAAGGTATTCATATTCAAAGCCAACTCTTTTGGTGGTCACTTTTGAATTCAGTCTCTGATGATGCACAGTGTTCTCCTCAAGAGCATAGTGATACACTGTTATTTTACTTTATTTGTTTGTTTATTTATTTATTTATGGTGCTGGGGATTGAATCAGGAACTCTTGACCACCGAGCCACATCCACAGCCCTATTCTGTATTTTATTTAGAGACCAGGTCTTATTGAGTTGCTAAGCCTCTCACTTTTGCTGAGGCTGGCTTTGAATTTGAGATCCTTTGCCTCAGCCTCCCTAGCCACCAGGATTATAGGTGTGGGCCACCGAGCCTGGCAATAGACTGTTATTTTAAAAGGAAATCACAGAACTAAAAACCAACTCATGGGGTTTGCTGATTTTTGACTCTTTTCTTAGGAAACCTGAGACATTGCTGAACTTGTCTGACATGCCATCTTCCATTCTTTTCATCATTTGATTCCTGTGTCTTAAAAGAGTGGTGCAGATATTGTGTCCAGGCATTTCTTCCATATTGCAGAGACCTGTAAGTTTTGGTGCAAGCACTGTTGTTGTTTGTAGAAGCAGAGGCAATGATGACTATTTGACCCATGAGGATTATCTGATACTAGTAATGTACAGTACAATTTAAAAGATATTAAAATTATCTTTAAATTTAAAAACTTGACTCTAAACTGCATCTTAGAATTGATGAAATATGGTGAACTAAGTTGTATAACTCCTATGATTTAAAGTCTCACATGGATGCTGTGAGGTCCCACTCAGATTTTCTATAAAGAAAGATCTTCTGCTAATCCAAATTACCTCCATTACCTACTTTCCAGCCCATTATGGTGAATTAGCACTCACATATCATAGAAAATATTTGGCCTTTGGTTCTTTGGGAATGGCTTATTTTGCTTAACATAGTATTCTCCAGTTCCATATATTTACTGGCAAATGCCATAATTTCATTCTTCTTTAAGGCTGAGTAATATTCCGTTGTGTATATGTCACATTTTATTTATCTATTCATCTGTTGAAGGGCACCTAGATTGGTTCCATATTTTAGCTATTGTGAATTGAGCAGCTATAAATGTTGATGTGGTTGTGTCACTGCAATATGCTAATTTTAAGTTCTTTGGGTATAAACGGAGGAGTGGGCTAGTTGAGTCAAATAGGGTTCCATTCCAAGTGTTCTGAGGAATTTCCATACTGTTTTCCAGAGTGGTTGCACCAATTTGCCATCCTACCAGCAATGTATGAGTGTACCTTTTACCACACATCCTTGCCAAGATTTATTGTTGCTTATATTATTATGATTCTGATACTAGTAAGACACAGTCCAATTTAAAAGATATTATAATTAAAAATTCAACTAATTAATTAATTAAATTCATTAATTACATTTAAAATTTAATTTTGACTGGAGTGAGATGGAATCTCAGTGTAGTTTTGATTTGCATTTCGCTAATTGCTAGATGTTGAACATTTTTTCATATATTTGTTGATTGATTATATTTCTCCTTTTGTGAATTATCTTTTTCAGTTCCTTTGCCCATTTGTTGATTGGGTTATTGGATTTTTGCTGTTAAGATTTTAGATTTCTTTATGTATCCTAGAGGGGAGTGAAGGGATGGGAGGGAAGGGACAGGAGGAGGCATAGGGGTAGGAATGATAGTAGAATGAATCTGACATTATTACCCTATGTGCATATGTGGACCAGTGTAACTCTACATCATGTTTAATTGTTTGGTCTAATTGTTTAGACTAATGAGAAGCTATACTACATTTATGTGTGATATGTCAAAATGTATTCTACCGTTTGTGTATAACTAATTAGAACAAATATATATATATATATATATATATATATATATATTTATATTTATATAAAAAATATATATATTTTATATATATATATATATATATATATATATATATATATATATATATGGAAAAAAAGAGAAAAGCTTCAATGTCTAGCCCTTGGAAGAGCTGTCAGAGCTGTCAGTCCATTCAGGGATTCTATAGTTATAGACTGGACCACATTCAGGGACCTATGGAGTCAGGAGTATAACGGCCTGGCCATGTCTGCACAATGTGGGCCCCTCTTATTGGCCATACTAGCTTCAGAGCTCTCTGAAGGGATCTCTGATCACCTTCTTCAAATCAGTGCCACTTTCTCACTCTCTTCGTAAGATTTGTAACTTTATATGAAATCAACCAAATTATCATATTGGGGCATTTTTTAGTTTGTCATTTATTTGCTATTTCCCCACCTCCTCATGTAAGACTATCAGTTCCATGAAGGTACATCATTGATCCTAGTAAATGCTGGTCATAAATAGGTCATGATCCAGAAGGGTGAATGTTACCACCACCACACAATCCTAGGGGATCTCAGAGACGTGAGAAAACTCGCTATAAGGCACGATTCTCCCAGATCTGGCCTTGCTTGGGAGAGTATGTGCACAAGATACAGACTATCTATCTGATATCAGCTATTTTATTTCTCTTTGGCATCCTTTGAAGTGCTTGTCCAATTAAAGGTTGAACACTGATTAGAAGATGCTGCGATAACCATATTATAAATTTTTCAGAACAAGCTGAAAATTAACCCAGTATGTGTGGTTGCAGATGTCACACAAACTGGCCTGTTCATACCCAGGAGCCCCTTGAAGAGGGCGGTCTGGCCTATGTATTTCTCAAAGTGGGTTGGAACCAGATTGCCCTCTGAATGTCTGAGATACTCCTGGCCCTCACCTTCTGCTGTGTGCTCTCCTGGAAGACTTCTATTACAGCACTCTCCTGGAAATTTAGTAGAAAATGCTGAGAGCACCTTTATCTTAATCTTTTATTCTTGCTAAACTGACTGAGTTCAATAGCAGCTTCTGGAAAGCATTCTAATAATCTCTAGCATGTTTCAGAAGCATTACTCACATTATCACAGAAACATGTCTTGCTCCAGAAATGTATTTACAGTTCCTTTTTAGAAACACAGATGCAGTCTAGGTAAATAATACAAAACAATTTTTTTTTCTTGCCAAGGGAAAAACGCTGTTTTTGTATTTATCTATTTAAAAAGCAAATGAAATCATTCATACTGGAGGAGGATGTTATGATAGATGAAGATCTTAGACTTGCTCACTTATTAATCTATATATTTATTTATAACTATGTTTTCAAGTTTATCCCTGTAGAAGGCCCATCTTAATTCAGATTGGTTATAATAAAGAAAAATATTGTCTTAGCTCTTCTATAGTTAAAGAGACAGGGCCACTGTTAATTTACCATCTAGCAGTGTGCTATTAAAAAAAAAATTGGGTTTAAGTAATTCTTAGGATGAGGAATTTGAAGGCTTAGCATTTAGAGATTATTTATCTATAAAGTTTTAACTTATTGGGAATATCAAATTGTAAATAATTCCCCTTTGATGAGACAGAATTTGAATGTGTGCATAACGATAGTAAAGATCAGGCCTCTTCTTGTTCTTGTCCCTGTAACTCAGGATGTAAGATCTATACCGTTTACAGTTCAATGGTCATTTTCATATGGCAATAGATTGTGGGATGACTCATTGTTATTGTACCTCAACTACACCTGCATGATTTTATATATATATGGTTGCAGCACTTTAACCTTCAAGTTATTGATGCAAATCTGTAAAATACTGGATTTGAGCCAAGTGTGTGGCTTATGGTATATACTCAAGAAATAAATTCTGAATGAATGTGTCCTTGCCTCTGAAATTTCATTTACAATATTGCGATTGCATAAAAATTCCACTGAGTCCCATTGCTCAGGAGATTGGAGTTGAGGGAGGCATTTCCAGTCTGGACCTCCACAGTATATTTGCCAAAGAGCTCTGAGTGAACTTGAAGCAGCTGGCTAAGATAGAAACCCTAGATATGGCTATTGGATTCATCTTGGATCTAAGAGGAAAGAAAACAGTTCAATGTGGGAATTCTGCTGATTCTCACAGGAGTTTTTCTCTTCCGTGCATGGGCCCAGAGTCTCTGGAGACCCAGCTGTCTGAACTGGTCTGAAATGAAATGTGCAGATTTTGGAGCCCCATGTATTTCTTGTTCTGCTTCGCAGTCTCAGAGAGACAATCCAAGAATGAGTCAGAGGGAGGTTTTAAGGCCGACAGGAGCTGCATCTTGGGCTCAGCTGTATGAATCGGAGGAACAGGATGAATGAATTGCTGGCCCACTGATGTGCTGCCTGATCTGCCTGGCATATGTTATCTGACACCCCAGTCCTGGGACGCTGCTAATGGCTGCCCGAAAAAATGTAAAATCTAATGGAAAAGTAGCCCACCGAACCAGAAGAAATCAGCTGTTCATTCTACCTCTATTGGAATTTATCTGAAAAATTAAAAGCAAGCCCAAGTTAGTATCAAAGTCCAGAAACAGGAAAGCTCTAAAAGCATCATTAATCTGTCCCTCTTGCATATCTAGTCAGTTACATGCATTTTGTGAAGAATTTTGTAAAATAGATGAATCTTTAACTTATAATTTTTCTTCTCTTGAGGGATCTACTGTTCTCATTAAGTGGGCTACTGTTTCACTGACACTTACTAATTCCTGCTTCAGCCTATGGATCACCAGTTCTCCCACTGGTATAACACAGTCCTGTGATGAACTCCTCTACCAATTTCCACATCTGCTTTAGAGCTCCCCCTGGGCATAAAAGTTTAAATACCCTTCAGCTGTGTACCCTGCCTCTGCCTTTCTCTCCCACCTGAATCATGGACAGTTCACTGTTTATGAAAACTAGTTTTGGCATGGGGTCATGTTAATATAGTTTTATGATTATTGCTGGCACTGAGCATGGTGGTTATGAGTGTGCATTCTGCATTTACCTCTTATGAAAGCAGGGGCAATGTAAATACAGGGTCATAAGACTGAGGCATGGATTAACTGAGACTTCTAGAAAGATCCAGGGTTCCAGCACACACTAAGGGCTTTATATTAATGTTAGCCAGAAACTCTGAATAATTTTAGAGATATTGGTTGACTTTTAGGATTTTTAAGCACTTTTAAAAATTATAGTGCCTTAGTTTGAACTGCTATGACAGAATATCAAAGACTGAGTAGCTTAAACAACAGAAATTTATTTCTAACAGTTCAGTTGGCTGGAAAATCCAAGATCAAGGTATTGGCAGATCTTGTGTCTGGTGAGAGCCGGCTTCCTGTTGTGCATATGGCTGCCTTGTTGTATCCTTATGTGGTAAAGAGCAGAGAGCTAGATTCTTGTAAGGCCCTTAATTACCTCCCTAAAGCTCTATATCCCAATACCATCACATTGGAAGTTAGGATTTCAACATATGAATTTGGGTGTGGAGTGGGTGAATGCAAACATTATGTCCATAATACGTGGGAAGAGGAGACTTGTTCATGTGGATATAACACATAAGAAGTATATCCCAACCATGAGTGAAAGTTCTTTTTTCTTGATATTGCATTGTGTCCTTTGCTTATTATCTTTTAGATTTCATATGAATGATGACTAGCTTATTCTCAGATATTCCTGTTGGAAGAAGTGAGGAGTAGATTTGAGAGTAAAAGACAATGGAATATGTAGAACTGTCCACTTTCCCTTACTTATTTGGGCAGAATCCTGTGGGAACTATGGAGTGATGGAGAGAGCCCAACTCAGGGGATCAGATGACCTAGTGGCCTTCCCAGGTCTGCTGGAACTCTCTGAGTCAATCATTTGTCAAGATGAAATTTCAAGTGTTCATTTGTAATGAAGGAACAATAATAATCCTTGCTGTACAAACCCTGTGGATTGGCTATAAATGTCCTATGGAGAAAATACAGAGGAAGAAACCGAAAACTAGAGAACAATAGACATGCATAAGGTAGCAAACTGTCAAAGAACTGTCCAGATTTTCCTAAACATTTGATTATTTAACTAATTTAAATATTCCCTATGGATGGAGACCCATACATGTATTCTTCCCAAAAGGAATAATTGGATATAAGTAGTTGTTTTGGAGCATCTTCCATTTGTGATGACAACATTCACTACTCTCATTTGAAATTCTAAAGAAGGACAAGTTATTATTTTCTTGATACATTAAGCAATTTTAGTCCCTTTTTGGTTTATGAGATCCCCAATGCAATACATTTTTAAACCAGAAATCTCTATTGTATTAATCTAGGGCAAGTGGAAAATCTCGTCCCTGGACTAAAACAATTTGTAGTCACAGCTGCATCTGGAATGCAAAGATACAGGAGTGATTTCTGTTAAAGTTACCCCAAATATAGCATTTAGATTTCACTTTCACCCAAGATTCCAGATAGATGTCAATAGTGAAATAGAGCTTGATCCTTGACACAAATTGTGTAGCAGTGTTAGATCACACTGATGACTTAAGAGTAGGTTTGACAAATGATGTTAGGTTTTCAGACTACAAAACAAATTGCTATGAGTGTCAGAGACATGAATGTCATTCAGCCATCATTCAAAACAATGCACATCTACATTCCATGTGATCATTCAACAGATAATTTTCTGATCATTTTTATATACACCAGGCACTGTGTGACTCCTGGGAATGTAGAGATGCATACATAGTGTCTTCCCTCTCTGTTGATGGTTTTAGCCAAGGCAAATCTTAAAGTATTTTTTTAAAAAGCTATACTATAGTCCTAAAGATTCAGGATCAGTAACCCTGCAGTAGGACCAGGGCAAGCAGATTAACAAATACAAATGCCCCAAGCTTTTGCTGTGTCACCCTGGTTAATATTCACCACCCAACATGCTGGTAAGTGGGGATGTACATAATAGAGTAAAAGCAATTTATGAGATAAGAACAGGATATTGTGGACTCAGAAATGGGAACATTTCATCTGCCCTCAGAAGGAGTTGGGTGGGGAAGGATTTCTGGGGAAGGTGACTCCTTTTTCAGTTATTTTGTGCTATTTTTCTAATCATACAGTCAATTCAGGAAACAAATGAGCATAAGAAGCAAAGGTCACTTATTATCTATGATGTTGATAGTCTTACGTTTTACTGTACTGTGTATAGAGTGGATTTTCTTAACTATTCCATTTTTAATTCTATAAATCTTTGAATTTAAAGGTCATTGATCATTCTGTAAGGGGAATAGGTCATAATTAACTTCAAATATCTCATATTTTTTCCTTTTGTCATTTTCAAGGACTTCTATTATCTACCTTTTAGTATCTAATTCTATTCATCATGTCTCTTAATTTTCATTTTAAAAAATTTTTTAAAAATATTATATATATATGTGTGTATACATATACACACATGCACTTAGGTAATTCACAAAGCAGGAAAATAAAATATTTTCCTAAAACTTTTCCAAGACACTTATACCATGATGAGAATAGCACACAAATTTTAAATATCCTCAAATACAATTGGTTCTTAAGTCTAATCACATTTAAAGATATATATCACATTTCAAAAACAAACACATTAATCAAGGATTACAAATTTGGAAAGGATAAAAGCACAAAATGAATTAACCCAAGAAAACAAAAACAAAGGGGTTCCTTGATTCATTTGTTTGCATTTCTTGTCCCTTTATAGATTCCACCAATTCTGCAATTTATTTCATCTATTGTCTTTGTATTTTCAACTATTGCATGTTCAGTAATGTCCAAGACTGCTAGTTATTTTTTCCTCTTTGACTTTCCCTGAGGCTATAGGTGCTTTTGCAGTATGGAAGGAGCTATGGGAAACCAAGCACCAGCTTGTACAGATTTTGGTGAGTTTAAGGAAGAAACAGAGATGGGCTCTCCTTTCCTGTCCCAGTGGAAGATTTCAGAAGATTACGTCTTTGTTTTCCTGCAAGGGGGAGTCTAATAGATGAATTCTTTGAGTATTCTCATTTCTTTTTACGTCACAATCTTATTAGTATTATATTTTAAAGAATCCAGCAGGTCAAGCAAGTTCTTCTTCTTCAGGAACCAAAGGTTCCTCATTATACTTATTTTCTAAACAGTCTGTAATTATAGCTTTAATCTTCCTAGTCCTAGGAATTATTTAGAACAGTGTGGGTTTGTTTCCTAAAATTGCTATTCAATTGGATTTTAAAAATTGGACTTTAAAAGTATTTCCTACTTTTATTGCACTGTGGTCAAAGTGGCCTATCCTATTTTTTTTTCTAATTCAGAATACTTTCAGAATTGAAGTTATTTTTATTGTTTAGTTATATAATTATTGTTGCTATTCAAAGGAATCTTGACCAGAATGTGTTCTTTCCTTTGGGAAACTGTATTTTTTTTTTCTGCTTGGATTCCTTTTAGAATTTTCTCTTTATCCTTGAAATTCAGAACATGTTAAAGTCATTTCCAAATGATGATCTCTTTTTGTTACTAGGCATATTGCAAAACAAACCATTTAAAAATTTGCATCTGCAAGTCTTTGACTCAGGATTTTTTCCCAATATTAATCCATAATTATGCCTATTATTCATGATTTCATGTCTTCTTTAAGAATTCTTTTCCATCTTTCTCATCCCAAGATTATTAAACTGTTTTAAATGCAGTTTGATCTTTAATCTTATCTGGAAATTTTTTTTTATTGATGTGCAGAAAGTAGCAAATCATTATTTTGTTTTCTTTCAAAACTTATTACCAATATTTTGATACTAGTGATTTAAAAAGACATATTTTATGATGTTGCAATTCCCATGTATATTTAAATATATTTCCGTACTAAATGTCCACTGATCTATGGTTCTATTTCTTTAATATTTAATGTTGTTTTAATTATAGCATATTTACATATATTCTAAAATTCGTTCAGTAAAAGTTCCCCTACCTTTCTCCTGTTTTAGTGTTTTTATGATTCTCATAAATATATATTCCAGATGGACTTTTGAAATTCATCAAAATAATTTGATGTTTATTACTGTTTGCATTTTAATGTTCTGGGAAAGAAATATTCTACATCTGCACTCTCTACCTTAGTGATCACTAGCCACATGTGACTAGTGGCTACTGTATTGAAATATGGCTAGTGTCACTGAGGAACTGAATTTTAAATTTAACTTCATTTTAACTAATTTCAATTTAATTAGCCACATGTGATTGGGGGCTACTGGATTGAAAAATGTAATCTTCGGAGCCAGAAATAGAGGAGGAAGGAATAAATCATAGGTGTCTCCAAAAGGAAACATTTCATTCTGGTTTTGTGTATTCTTTTCTCATAATTGTTGATGTTAAAGTTCCCAGGTAAATTTCTTTAGCACACCTTTGATTCTGGGACATGGTGTGACTGCATCCTGTATTCCTCCTGGTTCCAATGGCCATTATGTCAGGGAAGAGTCCCACCAGACTGGGAGACATTTCTGTTTCATACATTTCAATTTCATACATACTCAACTGGTCTTAAGTGAGCTATCAGAGCAAGAATCCAGTAGCCCTCTTCTTGTCCGATGCTTCATCCTCTTGAATTGTGAGAAGCTAACAATCTCTATCAGGAGATCTTTCATTCATTTGCTGTGCCAATTCACTACTATCTCAGTTTAAATAGAAAAATGTTGGTTTCTAAAATTTTGATTCATAATTTCTATCATTTCAGTTTAGGAATCAGTAGTCCCATATGCCTTGAATACCATCTTGCATTGGATAAGCCAAACCATTGTAATATCTGTCATGCCCATGCCACATTCTCTTTTCTTGCTGAGTAATCCTATTTTCATCATGGGACCTTGGCCCCATTGCTACAATGTTTGGCTCAAAGTTATCTGCAAATGGCCAACAAATTTATAGATTAGGGAACAATCTATGCAATGGTATGAGGAAATGAATCCAGCCAATTAATATTTTCCCTAAATTTGAACTAAAAACAAAAAACCTAACTAAATGATCCACATAGCCTTGTGATAATTACCTGAAAATTCTTGAAAGAATCAGAGAGAGATCAGTTTTTATTTGGTACTTTATAGACTAAATAACTCCAGTGCAGAAACAGAGTAAGCAGAAGCCAGTTGGTAACTAAGGGGCGCACTGTGGAAGAGACAGCACTCTACTTATGGAGGAGGTAGAATGAATGAAGTTAATAGGGTTGCCCCCAGGGATTTCTGATGTTATTAGTGCCCCAACGTACAAATATGGTTAATATATTATAAGCCTCTCTTTTAATTTAATTTATTCACCATTGCTTATTTATCTATTTATCTACTTGAGACAAATTCTTGAGATAAGTTTCTGTTCCTTAACAATTAAAAGAATATAGTCTGGGGGTCAGAGTTGTGGCTCAGTGGTAGAGTGCTTGCCTAGCATGCGTGAGGCACTGGGTTTGATCCCTGGCACCATATAAGAAAAAATATTCTGGAGGCTTGATTGTTTTCCCAGATTTTATGTCTTGTCCTTTTCTATTAGTGAGGAGTTGACTAGATACCCATGCTCATGTCTCTTGGTTCCTGAGACCTGTTTGATTATGACCAAATGGCATGAATGGTGGAAGGGAGACAACTTAGGCAACGTTAGCCATTAGGAAAGGTAAGAAAGCCAGAAGCAGCATAATTTATCTTTGTAGTTTCCAAAGCAGAAGTCTTGGTGCTTTACAGATATAAATTATGATACAAAGAGCCGGAAGAAAACAGGGCTTCTGACTCCATGTAAGGCAGAATAAGGTACTGGAGCATTGATTTGTGTTTTGGTCTTGCTGATCTTAAGAGATGTAAATGAAGGGCATTTCCCCCCTCTCCTCCCCTATCTGGCTCTATGATTCCTTTGTTCATTTGGTCCTTTTTTCCTTCCTTTCTCCAACAATGTGTCACTCTCCATCAATTTCCCTCCTTCCTGTCACTTCACCATTGCTCCTTTCTCCTCCCCTATCTGGCTCTATGATTCCTTTGTTCATTTGGTCCTTTTTTCCTTCCTTTCTCCAACAATGTGTCACTCTCCATCAATTTCCCTCCTTCCTGTCACTTCACCATTGCTCCTTTTATTATCCACCCCAATGCCAACCTTAAAACCATCTCCTTTATCCTATTTAAAGAAATAACCATGGGCTGGGGATGTGGCTCAAGCGGTAGCGCGCTCACCTGGCATGTGTGCGGCCTGGGTTGGATCCTCAGCACCACATACCAACAAAGATGTTGTGTCCGCCGAAAACTAAAAAATAAATATTAAAAAAAATTCTCTCTCTCTCTTTCCCTCTTTAAAAAAAAAATAAAATAAAGAAATAATCTTTCTCTTTATTCTATGCCTTTCACACTTTTAAGTCTTCACCCAACAACTTGAAGGAATAGTACAGACTTATTTTCTCATCTCTCAGTCTCCATGTGCTGCAATCCAGTTTCTGATCCTGTAACCTAAAGTACTTACTTATACATCCTATTTTAGTTTAGTTTTTAGTTTTTATTTTTTGCCTCTGCAATACACTGTGCATGCCTTGGAGGCAGGAAGGGCTGTCTTTTCAGATGTGGCATCTGGCACAAAATGTATAATCAAGAAAATGAATTCAATCAACAAACCTTGCATAAGGAAGCCTCATCCATTATTCACTTTAGCTTATATAAAATGAACTTATATTTTCTAGAGTATGAGAGTAACAGAAATCCAATGTAACCTTTCCTAGTACCATACTATTATACCTATATTTTACACATCCCATATTTATGTTGTACTTCTTTTCTCTTAGAATTTAATAGGATTGTCTATCCATTTGTTTGTCTGCACCTGCCTGCCTTTTCATACTCTATCTCTCTAGACTACAATTTGATCTTCTATCTATGTTTGTTTAAAACCTGAATTTTTATCAAATTTATATAAATTGACTTAATAATTTTACACTCCAATGGTTCTCAATCCAAAATAATTTATACCAGTAATGCAGGTAAATGCCACATTTTGTTAAGATAATTGTCCCCCATTAGTGCAGCAATAAATAGAATTTATGACCAGTAGCATAAAGACCAATGTGGTTCAGGAGGTTAGATGGAATCTAGTAGCCACGGGTTATTCCTGCATGAAGTGCTTGTGTCAAATTTTTCTAACTCAAAAAAAAAAAAAAGTGTAAATTGCATGATACTATTGAGGCCCAGGTACCAGGGCAGTCAGTGTATATAATGAGTGATGGGATCAGGAGGATGGGGGCTAATTCAAAGGAAATAACATGCTAATACCTCCAGTGCACTTCCCTCTCCTCCAACCTGTTGCCAAGGTTACCTGCCTTCAGGAAATGGTTCCCACCAGCAAGGAGTTGTTAATGAATGCCCCCTGGGGGGGCTCCCTTCCTGCCTGTTCTCCTGGACTGCTCTTTTCACCCTTGGATCATTCTAACTTTTGGTCAAGAAGGCAAGATAAGAGGAGAGTGCGTGAGAATAAAGGAAATCTGAAATCCTGAAAAGGGGCAGGACACCTCCACTCCCTCGGGTACCATCTTTGGACCCTCTCCTCTACCAGGAGTCTTTGTCTCTCTCTCCGTTCTATCCTTTAAATAAAACTTTTGGCTTTTGCCTTGGCTTTTCTAGGGTGTAAATCTTCAAAAGGGGAATGAGGACCTGGATCCCTATTTTCAATACCAGTATCATCTTTGGTTTCGCTATTGTGTACATGGTACAGATAGCAAAGGAAATAAAGAGGGACTGACTCCCTTACCTGGAGAAATTTTTAAAAATCAGAATAGACAACACATACACGAGCACATCCCCAGAGACACACATGCACAGGCATGTTTAGATTGTGTCCACTACCAAAGTTTGCTAAAGTTATCTTGAATGAGATGCAGTTTATCTGGATTTGCTTTGTGGGAGAGGTCAATTTTAATTCACATTGAGAGTTTTTATCTGCATGGAAAGGTGTACTTTTGAAGAGGATGACAAGGCCTTGGGGTGACATGTTTTCAGGGTCAACAATGAAAGCAAATAAGGTGGTGGAACATTCTGGTGCTACCAACTGATAGATTTCAGAAGCAGTGTGAATCATTTCTTAGCAGAGGAAGAAGTACTGAGAATGAGTAAACACTGCAGGCAGGAAGTTGTTGCTATTTAACAAAAGAACTTTGAGTCATGTAATACAATTATGGGCATGAGATTGAAAAGGAAAGTAGTTAATGTAAGCATGGGAAGAATTGAGACTGGGAGGAGGTGATATCTCTGAGACATAATCATGATGCTCCTGGAGACCATGGCTTGAGTCCTGACAAATTCTTTGCATCTAAAACAAAAGGGATAAATAGAATATGTAACTAGAAGCCTTCTTTAGAGGTAGGAAGGAACACCGAGGGAGGAGAGAGGGAAAAAGATTAGGTTTTAAAAAATAATTCTTTAAAAAGTAATATTGAAGTTGGAAAGCTTGTGAGTTATTCAGAGATAAAAGAATGGACAATGAAAGTGACTATCTGGCAACAATGCTACATGGACTAGGCTCTTTGCTTCCTGGGAAAGCTATCAAAAGAGCCCCAAAGTAAATGATTATCTTGGAGGTTTGTGTACAAGGGAGACTAGGCTTTAGAGCACTTGATGAATTACAAAGAAATGGAATATTGGGCTTCATTTCTTAAAGTGCAGCCCTAGGACCAGCATCCACCTCATTGCCCAGGAAATTTAAGAAACGCAAGGTGTCTATTTCCTCCCCAGACCTACTGAATCAGAAGGTCTGTGGCAGAGTAAGGCAGCAGTTTGTGCTGTGATGAGGTCTCCAGATGATGGAGAGGCAGGTGGAGTTTGATAAAAGGATATAGCATGTGCTCATCCCTGTATCAACACATCACAGACTGGAAGAGTCCCAGAGACAGAAAGATTGCAGGATGTTAATGTAAGCGACCTTGCAAAAAAGAATCCATCCATGACAGTTGATAGGAAACTTGTGAGAAGAAACAGTAGAGAATGGTTTTTTTTGGTTAGGAAAATGCCTTCTTTCAAGAGTGAGGAAAACATTAAATTTTATCAACCATGGGGTTTAAATTAATTGTGTTTTGATGTAATTTTCTACAAAACCAATTTGTGAATGGCGTTCAGGATATACAAACACTTCTCTCCCTTCCTTTTCTTTATCAAATATTTTCTCAGCAGTACGGAGTAATATTTTCTTTTTAAAATTTTTGATTGTTTGGTTTTTAGAGATTCTTCTTGTATATTGTAAGAGAATAGTGCTTTCTGTACCTAAAGCAGCTGTTGAAATCTTATGGCTTTTCTAAGATTAGAAGATAACAATAGTTGGTGTGTTAATCCTTTTCAAAGGCCATATGTGAATATGGAAAACACATGAGTCTGAAGCTTTAATCGAACATCAGTCAGGATTTGCCTTTTCTAAAATGTTAAATGATCATCAGTTTGTGAGCAATAAAGTCAATCAATATATTCAGGAATAATTATGGCTGGCATATTCATTTTGAGAATCTGAGGGGAGATAATAAATTAAAGTACGTTGTAATGGGTTAAATGGCATTCATATAATTTTTTTTTCCCTGTGCCATCCAAGATAAAATCAAATTAGAAAAGAATATTTTGGGGATGATGAACACTCAGGACTACTTAATTGTAACCTCATTTTAAAAATAAAATTTGTTGAAAAATAATATAGAAACAAACAAACAAAAGCACATAAAAATAAGGGTAGAACTTGGTGAATTACTGCAAAATAGATACACTCATATATCCATGACTCCAATCAATGATAACAACAGGAAACAGCACCCAGGATCTCTCCTTGGTGTGATTTCCTAAAAGCATCATCTGCTCTGATTGACAACCTTCAAGATTCATCTCACCAGCTCATAGAAAATGAATATTTGTCCATCATATTGAGTGTCCCTTTGTTATGCCTACTTTTACTCATCATTTGTTAGTGAAATTCATCTACTGTTGAATATACTAGTTTGTGCATGTTCTTGTCTGTGTAACATTATTTTTTTAAACCTTAAAAGTAAAATTGCCACATTAATAAAAATTTGGAAAATAGATCTAAAATAAAAGTCCCATTAATATTCAAGTATGCAGATAGCAATACCTCAGGTTGATTTCCCCAAAGCTGACATCTGACACTAGGAAGTGAGAACAGGTAGTTTATTAGGAAATGGTCCCAGGAAACACCAATAGGAAGTTCTACAAAAGAGAAGGAGGAAAGGAAACCAATACTGGGTAACTAAAAATCTGGCTACTGTTTTTGGCTCAAGTCCACTGGAGACATTTCAGAGATAGTATAGAAGTCACCCTGAATTGTTCCACTCAAAGGACAAATAATCTGGAATATTTATCTACCAATCTCCACATTAGTTGGGGATACCCACCATGGTCTAAACTCCCCTGCCACTCTAGCCCACCTAGCATGGAGGCAGAACATGGTGCCACAGTTGAAAAAACTCTCTTGAGAGTTGCAGATACTTTTATGGCCAGTGAACCCTGCAACCAGGAAATCTGAGTGCTGAGAGTTTTTATATGAGGCCCTGGCCATATTGGCTACAAAAACATTCTCAGCCTTGAAGCAACTCTAAGTAAAACACAGTGATGAATTAGTGGTTGGCAGGTTGCTGTATCCAAACTCACAGTGAGTAAACAGTAAATGTTTGGTTAATCATCTTTTTATGTTGGGAAACACATTATTTCTAGTAAGCACATATAAATTTCCTCAGGATCCAAATTGGGTGTTTGTCTCTACTTCATGACTGAGCATTAACCTTGAGCTCCAAGGAGTAGACTATTTAATCACAGCAGTGGTACTCTATTACAAATTCCTGGTTTACTCTGATAATTAGCCATTTGTAATTGACCTCTTAAAAAGCACTGGATTAAAAATCAATCAGGAAGTTCACACACAAAAAATGGAATTGTGAAGGTAATAATATAGCATCAAATTGAATTTTTAAAACATGGTCTTTTGTAAAGAATGAGATTGAAACTGACCCTCAATTTTTGATGACACACTATCACTGTGTTTGCACAAGTTTTAAACTTGGAGCTATGACTCACTTGTGTTATTTAGAGAGCTTATAAGAAATCTTTTTCATTTGAAAAAGAAAGGTGTATTAAGATGTATAAATTTCTTTATGTACTTCAATTTCCTTTTTACTACCTGGAAAGCATTTGGAGACTAAGCCCATGAGCACTGCATATTCATGATTATCCATAAAGGATATGATTCAGAATTTGGTCTTAAATGATTGCCCTTACTTTACATATTCTCCCAGCTCCTACTTTATTCATCAAAACTATCATTCTAAAAATGCTAGGCAGCTTCTTTAGCTTGTTATAAAAAAATCAGACTTTCTTTTGAGGTAGTTTTCAAACAGGTTATTAGCACTGTAAAGTTGTTTTCTGTTGAACAGAAATTCACCTTCTTGTGTTCCTTGCTCATTTTCTTCTGTTTTAACACAGCAGCATCCAGAGCACAGTATCCATCCTGGATAACAGGCATAGAAACATGACTCCCAATTTCTCCTTCCCTATTCACTTATCTTTCTTAAGGCTGAACCATAAATTGTTCATAAAGACATTGTGTTGGGTCCCATTTCCTCTTATCTTTCAGTTAAGCTTAAATTGATGATGATGTTTTGGCAACATTTTATCTAGAAGTAAAACCAACCAGTCTTCTAGGTGTGCTCCTTGTAGAGAGTATGGCAGAACTCTTGAGTCTCATGGTTTTAGAAGTGGTTTCTCTTGATATGGAGGGGTCAAATCAGGAAATCTTTGATGGAGACAATGTCAATAAAGAGTTTCAAATCTGTATCAGCAATGAGAATCATGAGAGGTTCTAGGGAGGAACTCTAAATCAGATTCAGCTTTTAGAAGAGTTTGGTAGTAGTAAAGTATATGATTCGCAAGAGAAAAAGAACAATTTTGGGCTTAATTCATTCTGTTTTTACATCATGCATAGATTTGATCAGTAGACAATCAACTTCTCTTTCGATGACCTATAATGTATATGCTGAGCAAGGACAAGAGGAAGACAGAGTCCTGCATGACACTTAGACACTTAGACTTCTTCTGTATGATCATTCAGCCACTAACATATCACCGAATATGTTTTTGTCTTTTATATAGGGTTGTTATGATATAATAATAATGACAGATTACACATCTTAAAAATGGTACTTACAGTCTTCTGAGTGCTCTATCAATGTCAACTAATTTAACTCTCTTCTCAACTCTTTGAGGTACTATTATTTCCATCATTATTTGTCAATGAGAACCTCAGGGACAGAGACCATGTCCTCACAGCAGATAAGTGGTGGAGTTGAAGAACCTCAGGGACAGACTACATGTCCCCATAGCTGGTAAGTGGTGGAGTTGTGTTCCAGCACTGCACTCTGGCTTCCTGAGTCTAGTACGACCATCTTCACTCAGCTTCCTAGGTAGAGTGAGGACAATGAAGAATAAATGCCACTTAATGTGACTGCACAGAAAGTAACCCCAAATCCATGGCCTGTCATCACAAATGGATATAGTCTGCACTTAAACATTTGGGAGATAGGAGGAGCAAGTATGGGTGACTGCTGTCATTTCAAGAGTAAATATGTTTCAGCTGAGAATTGTTTAAAAGGGTAATGTTCCTCTTCTATCAAAATGAGTTAAAGATTGAATTAACTTGTTTTATTAAAAAAATTTATCCAGTTGTTTGTTTTTGCAGAGTATATCATTAAAAGTCAAACTATTTGGGGGGACTGGAGTTTTAGCTCAGCAGTAGAGTGCATGCCTAGCATGTGTGAGGTACTGGGTTTGATTCTCAGCATCACATATAAATAAGTAAATAAAATAAAGGCCTATCAACAATTAAAAATATTTTTTAAAATTGGTCAAGCTATATTTTGAAAATCAAATTTACATTGGACTTAATGCAATCACCAGTTCATAGCTAGAAAATTTGAAAATACCCATGTATTTTGATGTTCAGTTTTATTACTTGTCCATTTATAGCTGACTCTCATTATTCATGAAAGTCATGTTCTATACAGGTGCCACTTTTGCTCTTAGGGGAACTACAGGGCTAGGTTCCTGTGAGCTTTGGGTACAACATTTTTGTAAACTAATATAGAGGATTGTTTTATGTATGTTTCTGTTTAAATATGACTTATTTAATCCATATTTGTTGTTGCACCAACAATGAACTCACAGCCAGCAGCACTATAATTTATGTATGAATGAAGCTTCTCTAATAAATGTATTTTCTCCGTGAGACTCATGATGGCCTTTCTGTGCCTAGGGATATAGTCTGCACTTAAACATGATACTCAAGGGCCTTTTAAAACATCAAAATAACTAACAAATTGTACAAAAATGTAGACAACCAAGCAGTAAGAAGACTATAAAAAGGATACTTGATTTTAATATAAGAGCTGAAACAAGAAAGGCAAAAGTTTGCCTTATTTGACTGCAGTCTGAAATGCGCTAATCAGGTAACTCAAATTTCTCCTCACTGGTGCGTGTTCACAGGTGACCTTGAAAGGACCATGAGTAAATGATGTAAATAGGGCTGTAAATAAATTTTATCAAGTAAGAAAATTCCCAAATACAGAATAGGTGAATCATGAGACCCTCATATTTGATAAAAACCCAACAAATGCTAATTTTAGGAAGTTACCAATTCAGATGGATTATATGGTAACCTTGATAACTAAAAAAATTTATAATCTTTAGTATTTTTCTTGAGGAGATTATTTCTCCTAAAGTCACACTATTTTTAGGTTGTCTTTTAAAGATGAAACTCATTATTATTCTATCAGTTCAGAATTCTCTTGCTGAGATGTGCTAATGGTATTAACTGGGTTTGAAGTCTACAATTTTTTACCTCTTAAAAACAGAGAATTATAGACACTGCAATTATACAAATCTTTATAAAAAGGCTTAAACATATTTATATAAAGAACTGTTATAAAAGCAAAATTAGTCAAAGACTGGTAAAGACCAGAGATAAATCTCAAAAGTAGATAGGGACAAAAAATACATCATCCTAAAAAGTAGCAATAATAAACCAATGGCCAGCTTTTTAACACAAAATTAAAAAATCAGAAGACAAAGAACTATCATTTTTAAAGAGCTGAAAGAACTAAAAATCTGTAATTAGACATATTAAGAAAATAGCTTTCAAACTGAAGGCTATATAAAACTTTAAGGTTGAAGAAAATACTAGATAGTTTGATACCAACACACTGAGTGCAAAAAAACATTAGCAGAAGTTTTTCAGGCTGATGAAAAGTGATCTTTGACAGAAATTGCAGGAAGAAATAAAGATATAAAGCAATAAAACTATAGTGCAATGGAAAGATCATGTATGGGTAAAGATAATATTGTATTGACTCTTTAAAACAATAACAACAATAATAATGTCTTATGCTGTTTATATCTTATGTTAGCAGTAAAATATATGAAGAGGACTCATAGTGGGGTAGGGAGGGGGAGCATGGGAAGAATAGATAAATTCTAGATAGGGAAGAGGGGTGGGAGGGAAAGGGAGAGGGCAGGGATTAGCAAGGATGGTGGAATGTGATGGACATCATTATCCAAAGTACATGAATGAAGATTCGAATTGGGTGTCAACATACTTTATATATAAACAGATATATATAAAGATATATGGTAAATATGTGTAATAAAAATTGTAATGCAAAAAACCCCCAAAGTACACGTATAAAGGCATGAATTGGTGTGAACATACTGTATATACAAAGATATGAAAAATTGTACTCTATATGTGAAATAAGAACTATAATGCATTCTGCTGTCATATGTATTTTTTAAAAACTTAAATCAATAAAACTAAACAAAAAACTTATAAACATATTGACTACCTTAAATGTATTTTAATTAAACAAAAATATCTTAGCAAATTAAAAAAATAGGTAAGAAGGTGTAAATGGAATTAAATACTTATAAGTTCCTTGTATTGTTTGGGAAGTCCTAAAACTGCTTGAGTAAGGTAAAATTCAGTAAGTGAAAGACAGCATCATAAGCTCCAGGATAACCACTAAATAATAACACAAGAATACATAATTAAGGTAAGTGAAGGAGAATAAGAAACAGTACTCAAGTCATCGGAAAGAATGGAAGAAATGAAAAATAGAGGGGCAAAGAGCAAAAGGATAAAGAAAACAGCCAAGTTGTAAGCATCAACCAACAATTACCCTACTTGTGCTAAACGTGAACAGACTAAGCATCCCTGTAGAAGATTTTCAACCTGTACAACAACAACAAAAATCACATAAATAAGGACCATATGTATGTACTTAGGAGAACTATGTGGAAAATGATTATCAGAAGGGTAGGTTGAAAGTAAAGGATGGAAAAAAATACAATGACACAAATACCTCAAAAATATATCTGTGTTAATATAAGACTGATTATACTTTGAGGTAAGATTTCAAAATCCTTAATGTCAATTCCAATAGAAGATGTAAAAATTATATGTAACCTAGTAATACACAAATACATAAATTTGTATGGACCTAAGTAGGTACATATCTATAAAGCAAAAATTGACAAAGCAATCAGTATAAATAAGCACATTTACAACGAGAAATGAAGATTTGTCTTTGTTGTGAACAAAAGAAGCAGACAAAAAAATCACTAAGGATATGGAAGATTTTGCAGTTACAGCTAAGATATTTTACTAAATTAAAATACGCAGAACTCTAGACTCAAAAAAATTCAGAATGCACATGTTTTCAAATGCCAGTGGACCATGTACAAAAATAAAATCTATACTGAACAACAAATTAAGACAACGGTTTTCAAGGGATGAAATAATATGGGGACTATTCTCTAAATATAGGGAAATTAAACTAGAAACCAATTATGTAAACATGACTAAAAAATTCCTAAATATTTAGAGATTGATGATGGGTAAAAGAAGAAATCATATTGTGAATTAGAATGTAATTTGATCTGGGTGGTCATGAAAACACAACATACAAAAATTAATTCATATAAAAAAATACAACAGTTCATAATTCTGAGAAATTTATAAGTTCGTAACAAAATGAAATTTTGTTTTATCTTGTGCTAATTTGTTTGTTATATTTTTTCAAGGACTTTGTTTATTTGATCTTTGAAATTGTCCGGTTTGTTTGTATAATTACATGTTTTTCTTGGTATCCTCTTATTATCTTTTTAATGATTGTAAGAATCTCTAATGATAACTCCTGTTTGATTCCTCATACTGGTGACTTGTATTCTGTCTTGTTGGGGACAGAGTAACTAGAGCTTTTTAAAAACAATATTTTAGTTGAATTTTTCACAGAATCAGCTTCCTAATTTGTTTATATTCCCTACCATTTCTATTTTATTGTTTCCTGTTCTTTCTCCCTCTGTTGTTACCTTGGCTTAACTTTGTTCTTCTTTATCTAAGCTTCTTCAGGCAGAATATTGGGACCTAAGGTTTTTAACTTTTCTTATGTTGGATTTTAACCATAAGGCTATACACCTACTTTGAGATATACAAATTTTGATACGTTTATTTTTATTATCAATAGCACAAAATGAAAACAAACTGACTTTCTCAATTTATTCAGAAAGAGCATTTGATAAAATTAAAAATTATGATTTAAAAAAATGCTTATCAATCTAGAAATATAAAGGAACACCCTGAAATTGATATAGTTAATTTTTACAAACCCACAGTAAGTCAATACTTAATAAAATGTTGATTGTTATACCTCTGTGGCAGGAGCCAGACAAGGAGGCCCACTGCCAATAATTCAACAATGGACAGGAGACCCTCGCTAGTGCAAGAGGGGAACAAAGAATAATAAATGATATGAAAACTGGGAAGAAAGAGCAACATCGTTCTGGTTGGAAAATGACATCACTGCAATAAGATGTAAGTAAAACAGATAAATCCCTAGAGCTATTAAGCTAACTTGGCAAGATTGCTGGGTAAACATCAACATATAAAAATCACTATATTTCCATAAAGTAGTAACAACCAAACAACTAGTTTGAAATGAATAATACAAAGAATCTATAACACTTAGGAAATAAAGCTAATGAAGTAAGTATAAGACCTCTGTACTACAAACTACATTGTAATGGCAAATTAAAGATGATTTGACAAAAATGAACTACACATCTTATTTCTGGAAGACTTAGTCATTAAGATATCAGATCTCCATAAATTGATAAACAGGTTCAATGCAATCCTAATATGAATCTCAGCAGGATTGTGTGTGTGTGTGTGTGTGTGTGTGTGTGTGTTATAGACAGATTAATTAAAAAATACATGTGAACATTCAAGAACTTGGAATAGAATGGGGCATCTTCAGGTATAAACTAACTTACTCAAGTAAATATCAAGGTTAATTTATTACAAAGACACAAAAATGAAGACAGTGTTCGGTGTTATAATAGAACAAAATAATGATTCCAGAAACTTATACATACATATATTGTTACTGGATTTATGACAAAGGAATTACTGCAAGTTGTGGGAGGAATGTCTTTTCAACAAATGCCACTTGGTGAATTGGATAACCATATTATAAAAAAAAATTAATGTTGATCCCTATCTCACACCATATGCAAAAAGTAATGTGAGTTGAGTTAGGCGCCTACATGTGAAAGATAAAACAACAAAGATTTGGATAAGACATAGAAGAATATCTTCTTGAATTTAGGGTGAAAATTATTTCCTAAACAGTGTATCAAAAGATTCTAATCACAAAAAAATGGTCTAATTGGACTTCATTAAAGTTAAACACTGGTTCATCAAAACCACAATGAGGATGACAAGGAATTCATGTACCAGGAAGACTCCTAGCAATACATAATATGAGATAAAAATGTTGTTAAACAACATCCATCTGTCATCTATGCATCTATATCTGTCATATTTTATAAATGAATAACAAAAAAATTGAGAAAAAAAATTTGTTCACTAAAGAGGATACTAGAATTAAGCATTGCTGAGAGATACTCTGCAAACTACCTGCCTTCTACTTGGTCCATGTGCTTGCCTGTTTTTTGACTCAAATGAGTCAGATAATATGCAGCCCTCCAGTTCACCCTGGACCATTTGAGATAGCTTGTTTCTTCAAGCTCAGAACTTCTCTCATCTCCAAGCTGAGCACAGCCTCCTTCTACCAGTCGCCATAGCTAAGGTTCACCATGGTGACCCTGTGGAGATAATCCTAATGGCCAATGGTCCATTTCCCATAATTTCAGTTATTCAGCATGTTTGACAGTCTACATCCACATTTAAGGAAAACCTTTAAAAAAATTTTTTTTCCTAGTGCAGCTTGGCAAAAGACAAAATGGTTCACCTTTAGTATCTCCCACTGTAGCCTCCATGTTCATTTTCTCAATCACAAAAGGTGAGGATTTGACTTTTCATTTGTGTTCCCAGAGGGCCGATGCTGGTGAGTTCCCCTGAATGAACGAAGCAATTCCAAGCTACAAATTGTCCTGCAGCTAGTCTATTAATAAGGAAGGAAGATTAGAAGGTAGGAAGAGAGAAGAAAGGAGAGGGAAGGGAGGAATGAGACAGGGAGGAAAGGAGGAGAGAAATAAAACAAAGGAAGGCCCTTTTTCTCAGGTTCTAAGTTTTTCAAATTATTATAACACTTTTCCAATTCTCATTTAAAAGACTAGGTAAACATTGTGTGGGAACTTTCTTCCTTCAAATTCAAGAAATATTCATAGATTTTAAAATGTCACAAGAGCAAACACCTGCAGCTCAGCAGTGTAACTATTTTAAACCAGGAGGAGGAAAAAACATGGGGAGCGAAGGGCTCTGTTTTAAGCCCTTAGATACCTAGCAGACAGTGTGACAGCAGTACCTGAAGATTTCGTCCAGGTGGTGTAAATCATTTTAGGAAAAGGGAAAAACTGTATGAAAGCATATGTGGGGATGTACAGTAGAATATAAAAATTTCCCTGCTCTTCATGTCTGGAAGTGATTGACACTTGGATAATATTGTGACCCCATGAAGATGGGCACCACACCTCCTTTCTTCCCAGGATTTAGTAACCCCCTCCTCTATCATTTATTCCTCATTTAATCTTATAGATATTCCCCTGCCCTTGGGGCACATTGGGAGCTTTCAAAGATTCTGAGATAGGGGAGGCTCCATTGCTTCTCTCTTAGAGACCTGGCACCTTCAGTCCAATTTCCTTCTGTGAGAAGCAGCAATTATATATGTATGTGTGTGTGTGTATATATATATATATATATATATATATATATATATATATATATATATATATATAATTTTCTCTAAAGTCCACTGTCTATAAAGTCCACTGTCTATGATATTTTCACTTGCTGGTGTATTGTCTTCTTGTCCTGATAAAGTTTGTCCCCTGTACTTGACTCTCCTTTTCAGAACAAATAAGAAAAGCTAAGGCAGGATCACCAAGGAGGATGCTTGAGGGCAGATCCCTTGCTTATCTGTGTATTTTTTTTCCTGTTTTTTTTTTGGGGGGGGGTACAAGGGATTGAACTCAGGGGCACATGACTACTGAGCCACATCCTCAGCCCTATTTTGTATTGTATTTAGAAACAGGGTCTCATTGAGGTGCTTAGAGTCTCGCTTTTTCTGAGGCTGGCTTTGAACTTGCCATCCTCCTGCCTCAGACTCCTGACTTTTAAGAATTAAAAAAACCCTTCTATTGTTTCTGCTACTGTCACTGCTCTGAAGCCTTGTGGACTGTCCCAAACCTCCTGGCTCACACTGGCCCCATCTTCTGTTGTCAAGGAAGTTGGAAAAAGAAGAGATTTGTGCCTCTTTTCCCCTGTGTGTGTTATAAAGAGGCACTCTTGAAGTGGTTGTCTTCATGGTGAGGGTGTAATATCACACGCTCAGAAAGGAACAGGTTTTTTTTTTTTTGTTGTTGTTTGTTTATTTTTTAATATTTTTTAACTACACGACAGCAGTGGAAAGCATCACAATTCTTATTACACATATAGGGCACAATTTTTCATATCTCTGTATATAAAGTATGTTCATGCTAATTTATGCCTTTATACACGTGCTTTGTTTTTTTTTGTTTTACAATTCTTAATACTCATATATACCACAATTTTTGTGTCTCTGTTAGTATGTTGACACCCAATTCAAGTCTTCATACATGTACTTTGGATAATGATGTCCATCACATTTCACCATCCTTGCTAATCCCCTGCCCCCTTCTTTTCCCTCCTACCCCTTTTCCCTATCTAGAATTCATCTATTCCTCCAATGCTCACCCTCCCTACCCCACTATGAGTCAACCTTCTTATATCAGAGAAAACATTTGGCATTAGTTTTTTTGGTATTGGCTAACTTCACTTAGCATTAATTTCTCTAGCGCCATCTATTTACCTGCAAATGCCATGATTTTGTTCTCTTTTATTGCTGAGTAAAATTCCATTGTGTATATATGCCACATTTTTTTTTCATTCATTCATCCACTGAAAGACATCTAGGTTGGCTGCACAGTTAAGCTATTGTGAATTGTGCTGCTATAAACATTGATGCGGCTGTGTCCCTGTAGTATGCTGTTTTTAAATCCTTTGGGTATAGACTGAGAAGAGGGATAGCTGGGTCAAATGGTGGTTCCATTCCCAGATTTTCAAGGAATCTCCATACTGCTTTCCATTTTGGCTCCACCAATTTGCAGTTCCACCAGCAATGTATGAGTGTACCTTTTCCCCACATCCTCGCCAACACTTGTTTTCTTCATAATAGCTGCCATTCTGACTGGAGTCAGCTGATATCTTAGAGTAGTTTTGATTTGCATTTCTCTGATTGCTAGAAATGAGGAACATTTTTTTCATATATTTGTTGATTGATTGTATATCCTCTTCTGAGAAGTGTCTATTCAGGTCCTTAGCCCATTTGTTGAGTGGGTTATTTGTTTTTTTGATGTTTAGCTTTTTGAGTTCTTCATATACCCTAGAGATTAGTGCTCTATCTGATGTGTGAGGGGTAAAAATTTGCTCCCAGGATGTAGGCTCTCTGTTTACCTCACAGATTGTTTCTTTTGCTGAGAAGAAACTTTTTAGTTTGAATCCATCCCATTTATTTATTTATTTATTTATTTTTGAATTTTTTAATATTTATTTTTCAGTTTTTCGGCGGACACAACATCTTTGTTTGTATGTGGTGCTGAGGATCGAACCCGGGCCGCACACATGCCAGGCGAGCGCACTACCGCTTGAGCCACATCATCCCATTTATTGATTCTTGGTTTTAATTCTTGCACTACAGGAGTCTTATTAAGGAAGTTGGGGCCTAATCCCACATGATGAAGATTAGGGCCTACTTTTTCTTCTAACAGACGCAGAGTCTCTGGTTTAATTCCTAGGTCCTTGATCCATTTTGAGTTAAGTTTTGTGCATGATGAGAGATAGGGTTTAATTTCATTTTGTTGCATATGGATTTCCAGTTTTCCCAGCACCATTTGTTGAAGATATTATCTTTTCTCCAGTGCATGTTTTTGGCACCTTTGTCTAATATAAGATAATTTGTGAGTTAGTCTCTCTATTCTGTACCATTGGTCTACTGGCGTGTTTTGGTGCCAATACAATGCTGTTTTTGTTACTATTGCTCTGTAGTATAGTTTTAGGTCTGGTATAGCGATACCACCTGCTTCACTCTCAGGAAGGAATAGGTTTTAGAACAACAGTTGGTAAAAGCAGGGCCCAAGTGTTTTGTTGAATGTCAAAGGTTGTCTTTTTAAATAATCAACTTCCTATGTGCCTATCCAGAATGGAGGACAGACACTGGGGAGCCAGGGCAACCTAACTGTACACCAGGTATAATGTCTAATCTGAATTGTCGATTTGATTGGATTAAGATATGCTTTGGATTCAGAGATGCCTAAGATTAACGGATGTCTGAGTATGTCAACAATTGATTGGCACGTGGGATAGCAAACTGAAGTGGAGACCTTCCCTAAGTCAGCATTGTTCAATGGATTGGAGGCTTGGATGGAATAAAAGTTGGAAGAAGAAGGAAGCAGCAGCAAATGCAAGCTCTTCCTGAATGGGTTCTTGATAGCTTCTACAATCATCAGACTCCAGCTCCTTCACTCTTCAAAAGTGGACTTTGCCCAGTGATTCTCTAGGGAGTTTCCAGACCTTCAGTCCTGGATTGGAGTAGCATCATTGATCCCTCTTGTTCTGAGGATTCAGCATCTTGGACTGTGCAGCTACTGGTTCCTCCAGTTCTCCAGCCTGCTGACAGCTATTGTGGGACTATCCAGCTTTTGGTTGTGTGAGCCAATCACATAAATTCCATACACACACACACACACACACACACACACACACACAAACACGACATATAGTATATATCTGTATATATGACACATATATCCTGTATGTTATATATATATATATCTGTATTATATATATCCTATGTTATATATATAGTCTATATGATAAATATACATATATATGTGTGTGTGTGTATGTACATGTATATATATGTATGTATATATGTATCCTGTTGTTCTGTTCCTCTAGAGAATCCTGACTAATACACAGAGTTACCTAGGAAACGAGGTAAACAGTTCCACCTGAGATAAGGTGACTGAGGGGATCTGGAGAAATAATTGCAAAAATATTGGGGTGGAATATTAGCCAGGATTGATGGTTGAAAAGTGATGGTTTGTTGACTTTCAGATCTAGACTAGAAATAGAAAAAATAAAGTGATTGTTCAGAGTAACCCAAAAGAAGGAATTTCCTACGTAAGGTCTTACATAAACAAAGATGCATTTTAATTATTATCATAGAATAGCCAGTCTTGTATGAAAATATGCTGCATTTCCCCCATGCCTCTGGTGAAGTGGGTTTTGCAATAATTGGAATATCTGACATAAGAACAGTTTGCGATTCATGCCTACACTGTGTGGTGAGATGCAGGTATAATAATCTTATTTTGGGGAAGATCCAAATAGAAGTATTTTGTATCAAATTAAACATACTTTTATCATGCATGCTTTTTAATTTGTGCATCAGAATATGTGACCCATATATAGGGAACATAATTGATAATAATGGTTTTTCCAAAGTCATAGTCATAGAAAGAGCTCTAAGACTATGTGGTACCTGGAAAGCTCAGTAAAGATGATGTTGGTGTGGGTTAGTGCCTTGTGTGCACAGTGCATGTGGCCATGTTGTGCCCCCACTGGTGGATGATCTCATGCTGTGTAAGGTAGATGGGGGTCAGCAAAGTAAAGAAAAGGTTGTTACCAGATGGAATTTGGTTTCAGATAAAGATGACCAAATTAACCCAGATTATATCATGTGCACAGATGCTGTTATGGTTTAGATATGAGGTATCCCTCAGAAGCTCATCTGAGAGATAATGCAGGAATTTTCAGAAGTAAAATGATTGAGTTATAGAGAACCTTAACCTGATCACTGGATTAATCCACTGAAATAAATTAACTGTACAGAGACTGTAGGCTGTAGATGGAAGCAATAGGTCACTAGGGAGTGACTTTGAGTTGAATGTTATTTCCCTGGTGAGTGGAGAACTCTGTCTGCTTCCTTGTGGCCATGTCCTGAGCTGCTTTTCTCCACCATGTTATTTTTCCATGATCTTCTAACTCACCTTAGACCCAGAGAAATGGAGTCAGCAGTCTATGGACTGAGACCTCTGAAATCATGATCCAAATGAACTTTTCCTCCTCTAATTTTTCTTGTCAGGTCTTTTGGTCACAGCAACAAAAAAAGCTGACTAAAACATATGCTGTGACTAGAAATAAAATGGAAAGTAGCGCTGATGAAATGTATAACTAAATATATAGGTTTTTAAAATCATAATTATTAGTGCATATTAATTGTACAAAATAATGGGCTTCATTGTGACAATTTCATGCATGCATATAATGGACATGTTTAGTATCCACACTCTCCACTTCTCTCTCCCCACTCCCCCTCCATTACCCAAACTATCCTCCTTCTACTTGCATATCATACATTTCTTCCTAGATTCCACATATGAGAGAAGGATGTGAAACTTGTCTTTCTGAGTCTGACTTATTTCACTTAACATAATGATCTCCAGTTCCATTCATTTTCCTGCAAATGACATGGCTTCATCCTTCTTTATGTGTGAATTATCCACCATTGTGTGTATTTGACACATTTTATGAATCAATTCATCTGTGAGCATCTAGGAAGATTTCATAACTTAGCTATTCACAATAGACCAATAAACCTGGGTATTCAGGTGTCTATTGTAGGCTGACTTTGATTCCTTTTGATATGTACCAGGAGTTATATGGCTGGATCATATGGTAGTTCTATTGCAGCTTTTTGAGGAACCTCCATACTGTTTTCCACAATGTCTGTATTAATTTACATTCCTACCAACAGTGTATAAGTTTCCCTTTCTCTACACCCTCAACCAGCATTTCGTATTTATTTATTTATTTTTTTGCTAATCATTCTGACTGGAGTGAGGTGGTATCTCAGTATCATTTCAATTTGCATTTTCCAGATGTTGAACATTTTTAAAAACACATTTATTGGCCATTTGTGCTTTGTTTGAGAAGTGCCTGTTCAGTTCTTTTATCTATTTATTAATTGAATTATTTTTGGTTGTTGTCATTAAATTTTTTGAGTTCTTTATTTTTCTGAATATTAATCCTCTGTCAGATGAATAGCTGAAAAAAGATTTTCTTCCATTCTCTAGGCAGTCTTTTCACTCTGTGGATGGTTTCCTTTGCTGCTCAGAAGCTAAAGAAAAGACCTTAAAAGATACTATTTTTTTTTTTTTTTTGGTTAAAATGTAGACTTTGAGTTCTACTGCTTGAATTTGTACTGCAGCTCTGTCACTTGGTGACCACTGCAGTTCCATTTCTTGTGTGCATATAATTATCATAATTGTACTTATAAAACAATGAGCAGAGTAGCTTAGCACATCATAGACTTTCATTCAATGTTGGTTATTATTTTTTGTGTATTAGACCAAATGAAAATTCGCTTGATCTCCTTTCAATTGTTTTTAATTTTGAAAACCTATTTTCTTGTATATTTATTTGAAAAGGAAATGATTCAAGTTTTTGGTTTCCCTGAAGGTGTTTTGTTGATAACTAACTTGAGTTGTTAAGGCATGCGTATAAAACCACATGAGTATATGGATGTATATGTGTGTTCATGATTGTGTGGATGTGTGGATGTGTGCTAATACTTGAGTGTATGTACATATATATGCCTATTGATGGTTGTTGTGTGACTTTTCTGGGGGTGCTGTGAAAAAACAACCATAAATTTGGTGGCCTAAAGCGGCAGCAATTGCTCTCTCACTGTTGTAGAGGCTAGAAGGCTGATGTCAGTATCACTATGCCGAAATCTAGGTGGGGCGGTGCTGAGCTTCCTGCAGAGGCTGGAGGGGAGCCTCTGAACCTTGCTTCTTCCACCTTCCAGCGGCCAATCCTTGAATTATAGCCACATCACTCCACTCTCTGCCTCTGTATTTACAAGGCATTTCCATTTTCTCTGTGAGAATCTCTCTTCACTACTCCTTTATACCATAAAAACACTTGTGATGCTATTTAGGGCCCATCTGTATAATCCAGGATGATCTCCCCATCACAAGGTCATTATTAACGTTAGCAAAGAACCTTTTTTCAAATAAGGTAAGATATTTCATGGATCTCTGGAAGGATACTTTTCAACCCATTATAGGTGTATATATGTGTATGAGCATATGTGTGGGGGCCTTGGGTTTGTATAGATGTATGTACATACATTGGTATGATTGTTATGTGTATGTGTGAATGTATTTATATGTAGGTGTTTGTTGTGTGTGCATGTGTGGGGGCTATGAACATGTATGTATATGTGTACAAGCATGTGTACACTCGTGGGCATATGGGTGTGCATATATGAGTACATGCATGAATGTGTATATGTGTGTGATTGGGTAATGAGCATGCATGCATGTTTGTAATACATGTGGGTATTTTTTATGAAAAGTAGGTTATTCATCTGACCTTTGCCTAAGATATTTTATTAGAGTTCTGAAATGTGAAACAGTTGGAAGTCTGTTCTAATGAATCAGTATTCTCTTAACAGATGGCTGAATAAACACAATGTTTCTACCTTCCCAGAAATCATCTTAAGCACAAAATTGTTATGGTTTGTGAGAAAAGAGCAACCCTGTTTAAATGCTAGTAAACAAGGAAGCACATACCTCTCTTACCTCTGCCTGAACCTCAGAAAGAGGACCCAAGTGGGAGTTCAACTTAATGAAAAATGCATTAGGAGCTGTCCTGATGACCCAGAGGATCGATTGCTCATTTTAATCTCAGCCAACCAGGTAAATAGGCGCTGGTCCATGAACCCTGGCTCTGAGCAAATCAGGGAAAACTTAATGACAGACAGTGGCTCTAAATGAGGGTTTAAGCTTTCTTTCCCCGCCGCCCCCCAGCATTTAAAACCTGCCTGTAGAAATAACAGTTAGGTTTTATGAGGACTGGAATGTATTCAAATCTGCCTTGGTGTTTGGTGTAAGAAAGAGATTAGGGAAGACAGAGCCAAGGTTGAGCTAACGCTAAGAGGACAACTTTTTAAAAGCTTAAATATATATTTAGTATATATTATTTTACATATAAACTGACATATGTAAATGTTTAAAATAATTATTTTAGGCATCTATATATACTGGAAAAATGCAAGCGACAGCCTATTCAATGATTTGTAAAGCACTCCACTAGCTATTGTGGAGATGACCAAGGTAACAAAGGAGTAGTATCCAGCTTGATCAATTAATAATCTATTGTGGAATATAAATTGAGGCAGGTATATGTGACATACAAGCACATATAAGATAATTTCATGGAGGCACACAACTGTGAGAAGGGCAGCTGTGGTGCATTTGAAGAGTAGGAGGTTCATCATTAGAGCCTTGATCCATGACTAAGAAATTGATAGAGCTGACTCTAGGGAAGACAAAAACTAGTTGTAACATGGTGAATAAAGAGGGGAAAATGCAGGGCCTATTAGAATAACATAACCCATCTTTCTGGAACATATGCTATCTTGAACAGGATTCCTGAACCTGAGGAATGTTGATATCTTGGATCAGATTAATCATCAGTCACTGATGTAGGGCTTTCTGTGTATGGTAGGATATATAACAGCATCAGTGGTCTCTACACACTAGATGCCGGTACCACCTTGCCTTCCCTGACCTCACCTCCCATGTTGTGACCAAAAAAAAAAAAAAAAAAAAAATTTCTCCAGATAGTGCCAGATGCCTCCTGGCAGCTAACAGCCTCTAGTTGAGAACCACTGCTCCAGGACACTGCTACTGTCCTGTAGCACCAGCATCAGCTGGGAGCTTGTTAGAAATGCAGGACCTCAGGTCTCACCCTGACCTACTAAAGCACTCTGCATTTTAACAAGATTCCCAGGTGACTTAAGTTCACGTTAATATCTGAGAGCTACTACTTTGAGAACTAGTACAAGAAAGGGGCTGTTAATCCTGGTTGGAGTCAGATCATGAAAAGATTTGAACATTTTGCTACAAACTTTGTAGGTATGCAGCTAAATTCATTTTTCCTTTCATTACAGATTTATTTCAGGAATACTAGACTGGAAGTTCAATATTGCCTCTTTAACCTTCTTGCCTTTCTTATAACTTCAAATTTAATATTTAGGAGAACGGCACATGCCAGCTAAAAAATCAGTATAGTCTCTCTTGTGTCTGAAAGAATATATTCTAAACAGAAGTTACTTTGGGGGCCTGTAGGGAAACACTTTAAGAAGGAGCAGACTCTGTTCATTTTCCCCAGATCTTTATTCTTTCCTTCCTGGAAAAGACAGTGATGGTTTCGATTCCAACAGCTGTCTTTAAAGTTTGAGAAGAGCCATGGTCTAAATATGGTAGAGCACTAAGTCAGAAGGAACCTGATCAGAGAGAAAAAAGGAGATAAAATTGATCCCAATCTTGTAAGCCACTGTTTTATTTTCTTTTTACATTTCTTGTTTTTAGATATACATGAGAATAGAATATATTTGACACATTACACATACATGAAGTACAACTCATTCCAATTAGATCCTGTTCTAAAGCTACTGTTTTTCAGAGATCTCTTACTCAGATAAATGCAACTCCTAACTGACTGAGATTGCTGATGTGATGGGTGCACTGGAGGAAAGGAGACCCATGCAGAAACTATTGTAAGAGTATGGGTGAGAAACGGGAAGAACATGGATGGAAGTGAAGAGAGGCATTGAGAACCTGCTATTCTTTGGAGGTATGATAATATTTTTGCTTATCTCTGATGTTGTGGAAGGTTATGAGGCTTATAAACATTTAAAAGTCAAGGCAAGGAGTGGAAGCTAGAGAGGTAAAAGGAAAAGAAAGGTGGGGAGATATCTCATGAAAATCGAAGAGGAAAGAGGAAAGAGATGGGGCTGGGGAGGGGGGAGTCAGGGAAAGGAGAATTTCTGGGGAATGATATTGGCCAAAATGCATTGTGTGCATGTACAAATATGTGACAATGAATTCCACCGTTATGCACAACTATGATGCACCTGTAAAAATATGGAAAAAAATAAAAGAAGATGAGTGTGCTTGGGATTCTGTGATGAGTTTGGTTTTCATGTGTAGACCTGGAGGATGAAGAAGACATCAGCTAGATGTGCATGTCCAGAAGTTGCCCGTGAAGATGCGATGCTTCTGGGGAGCAGATGAGAAGGCAAAAGAAAGGGGTGATCATAAGTATCCACTGAACTGGACAGAAAAGCCCATAGTAATGGGCTAGGGGTAGTTAAGGGGTTGCTGCTGAACAGGTTCCTCAGGAAGTATTTTCAATGGTATTTAAAATTGAAAGCACTGGGAGCTGTTTTGAGAAGGTCCACCCACTCAGGGGACACTTCCTCCCTGCAGTGGCCCTGTCATCAATGAGATGAGGCCTTTGCTGGCCCTCAGTAGTCAGGCTGAGGTGTGCTCCATCTTTGACAGACTCTTCTGAGTCGTGAATCTTCAGACTGTCCTTCAGCTAATGCTGTCTTGGAAATTGTGGAGCCATGGTGCATAAATATGGTCAAGGGTTACTGGCTTCTAGGAAATATCATCATCTTTTTCTAGTCAATAGCTTGTGTATACTCCAAGGAATTACTTCCACAAAAGTCATTGTATTAAATAGCTGTATACATAGGTCATAGGCTAGATGTATTCTGGGATGGAAAGATGGGAACACCATGAAATACCCCTGGTGGAGTTTATGTGTATATGGAAATAAGATAGATGTGATCAATGTTTTAGTACCATAGTCTGCAGGGTGCCCTGGTCTTGGGTACTGCTAAAGATAGAACTCCTCATTTGTCCAAAATATTTGGGGTCTGTGTGTTTTTACTTCTTTTGGGGAACACTGTCATAGTTTTTCCTTCTTTTTCTTCTTTTTGTATTCTCTTTTAGCATTTCCCTCTTCTCTATATAAAAACCTCAAGTTTCATCCATTTTCCTCTTTTCTCAATAAAGTTGCCCATTATACCCACTGTTTCTTACTTTGTGTCCACAGTCACTTATGGGCAGATATGGAATCCCTAAGCTGTGAAACCAGAAGTTTGCAAATTTTTTTAACATATGCAACTCATTTGGCATCAAAATCTAAATTGACGTGAGGTATTTTGTGATATTTATTAATTCCTAGAATATTGATTTTTGTTTGTATGGAAGAAATGTTAGTGTGTTTGTTAAGAGTGCTGCCTTATACCTTAGTAGGAGAAAGAATATCTTTTGAAAATTGGAAACATTCCAAATTCCAAAATAAATCGTGTCCCAAAGTCTTTGGATAAGAAAATGTGGGCCTGTCCTGTCTCAAAATGCAGATGAGAATAGGAGGTTGTGATGAATGGGAAGATGGAGACAGTATGATCATCATGGGCAAGGGACACCCTATACTAAGTGCAAAGCCTGTGAGAATCAACTGAAAGGCAAGTAGATGGAAGTAAGATCACTGAATCCAAAGCAAGCGTCATGTAAGCAATTCAGCCCAGCATTAGCTTCTGGATTAATCTTGCAATTAGGAGAACTTCAGGAGCCTTGCTTAGCTCATTAGTGTAAATGACTGAGATCAAATGGAGTTTAAGGACAGCTTTGCCTGGTCTTGTACTCCAAAACCAGAAGCACAGCTCCTGTCTGCATGTGGGGCCAGCTCCCTACTTTGTCTTCCCATTTCTCCCAGGCTCTTAGGGCTGGCAGATCTGACTAAAGAGCATCTATGAGGAGGGAACCACAGCCTGCTCCCCGGACTCTCCAAGCCCAGGCTGCCTGCCTAGTCCCTTTCTCAGGTCCCATTGACTCGCTCCCCAGCTTCTAACTGGCTGGAATCTGCTCCCTGGCGTCCCTGCTCTTTTGCCTCTAATAATTGTCTGCTTGTCTCTAGCATCATGCCCCTCGTGTCATCATAACTGTCAACTTTGATCTTTTTTAGAGATGACATTCAGACAGCTTTGTTGAAATTTTACCTACAGAGTGATTGTGCAGCATGTCATAGGAACAACCTCAACAATCGCAGAGACTCGCACAGCTGTGCCTACATGCCCAGAGAAGGCATTGAGCTTTGGTGACATTTTAAATCAGAACAGTGACTAATGATGCAAATGGAATGTAAACGATGAATCATACAAAATCATTAATTATCTCTGTACCAGGAAAAACTGAAACAGTGGGGACTGTTTTGTAGGTGCATTTTCAAGTCTCACAGATGAGCAGGGTCACGGAAGGTATATATCCACAGGATAACTTCCATGTTGCAAAACCTTCTTTCTTCGTCTTCCGTTCTCCTTTTACTCCTTCCCTTTCCTTCCCATCTCCCTTCCTTCCCTTCCTCCATTTCTCATTCATTAATCAGTCTTTTTATCTGAAGACAGAGATAATAACAGTGTCCTCCTTATAAAGATAGTTGCAGGGATTAAATAAACTGAGATTTTAAGGTGTGTGTGTGTGTGTATTTATGTGTGTGTGTGTGTTTGTGTGTGTGTGTGCGCGTGCGTGTGTGTGTTTTGCATGCACATCTCAAGTGCTTTTAGTGCCTGGCCCAAAGTAAAGTGCTTTTTCTTGTTGGAACTGACCCTATGCCAGGCCCTGTTCTGGAAGGCAGCAACACAGACATGAAAAGTCTAGAACTTAAGTTATCTCTGATATTTGGGTTCTCACGGATGTGTTATTCTGAAGCATAAACTCTGACATGAGATGGACTAGATTTGAAAGTCATCTCCATCCTGTCACTCATTGGTGATATGAACTTGGGCAAGTTGCTTAATCACTATAAATCTTGGTCTCCTCCAATGGGGATAATAATATCAATGGCAAAATAATAATGTCTATTTTGTAGGTTTGTTATGAGAAATAAAGTTCATAAAAGCAAATGAAATACTTCACAGAATACCCAAATAAGTAATAAATACTGAGTTCCTTTTTCCCAGGGTACTCCTGAGTATTGGTCCTAAGATGGTCTTTGACAACTGTTTTTTTTCTTCTTCTTTCAGTTAATGGATATATTTTAAAAGTCTTTTTAGATATACATAATAGTAGAGTATATTTTGACGTATTATACATACATGAGGTATAACTTCCCATTCTTGTGGTTGTACATGATGTGGAGTTATACTGGTTGTGTATTCATATATGAACATGGGAAAGTTATGTTGGATTCATTCTACTGTCTTTCCTGACAAAATCTTACATTAGGACCCTCATCCTCATGGATAGAATGGACATCTTGTCCTGTTTCTAGTATTTATCTCACCTTTCATATTTGTTTTCCCATCTGTAACATGAATATAATAATAGTCCCTAATTCACATTGATGATTAAAGTCAACTAAGATAATGTAGGTAAAGAACTGAGTACAAAAAAAAAAACATGCCTAATGCATAGTTAATATTAAGTTGGCAACAATTATGTTGTTTTTTATTAGTATTTGAGTCTGTGTTTGGGAAAGAACTTGTACACCTGGATTTCTGAGGCTTTCCACACTGACTTTACTTTTATTTTATTAAATTTAAAAATTAAATTATTTTATAATTTATTTTAATTTTTAGTAACTATTTTTTTTTCTTAATTCAGTAGGAACCTATTTCATCACTGCACAAAATCTCGGAATATTCTGTTTCCTCTTAGCTAACCGCATCCCTGGACATACTGGGAGTCACAGGAGGTAAGTTGTTTCATGACAGCTGTACACGCTCGCCTAGCATTAGTGGTGTTATGGCTTGGATCTAGAATTCCCCCTAGCCCACAAAGACTCATGTGTTAAAGGGTTGGTCACCAGCTGACTGAACTATTGGGAAGTGACAAAAATTTTAGAAGATGGGACCATGTCTAGCTGGAGCAAGGCGTCCATTTGGGTGATGTCATTGAAGGCCATGTCATGTCCCTGGCCCCTTCCTCTCTCTCTGCTTCTTGACCATCATGAGGTGAACAGCTTTTCCCAGCCATGTGCTACCCACCATGATGTTCTGCCTCTCAAAGATCTAAAGCAACAGGGCTGAGTGACCATGGACTAAAGTCTCTGAAGCAATGAGTCCAAATATATCGTTCTTCTTTTAAGTTGATTTATCTCCAGCATTTTGTCAGTGATAGAAAGCTAACATTTTGTATGCAGCCTCATAAGAAATATCACCAAGAATCATATATTACCCCATAACTGATTGTCTTCAGAGCAAGCATACACTTGGATAACTAAGTATACATTTTCTACTTTGGGACTGTAGTTTTTAAGTTTAAGTTTGTTTGTTTTTTTTTTAAGTTTTTAAAAAAGCTTTTTAAGTCAGATTCAGAGATAGATGAATGTGATCAGGGAGAACGGATCTATATGGTCTGCCATTGTCCTGGTTTATTTCTAGCATGATTGCACACTAAGCAATGGTGATGCTGCCAGCAGCTACCATTTATTAAGCATCAGGCACTTCCCGTGCACCAGCTCACTTGTTCCAGAGAGCAACTCTGAGAAGTCTGTATTGGTTTCCTCTCTTAGCCACGAGAAAACTAGATCCAGATTAAACAGCTTGCCCACGTTCACAAAATTCAAACTAATCTCAATATGCCTTAAAAGTTGTTTAAACTACAACGCGGTAGTTAGAACAGATTTAAGCAAATAAATAAAGAACAATGCCAGGTGCAGTGGCACATGCCAGTCGTCCCTGCAGCTCAGGAGACTGACAGGAGGATCACGAGTTCAAAGCCAGCCTCAGCAACTGTGAGGCACTAAGCAACTCAGGGAGACCCTGTCTCTAAATAAAATACAAAATAGGGGTGGGGATGCGGCTCAGTGGCCAAGTGCCTCTGAGTTCAATCCCTGGTACACGGCCTCCCCCCAAAAAAAAGAATAAAAAATTTTTCAACAATAATCTTTACTGAAGGGAAATAAATATTCTAGGAACACAAAGAATAAAAACACAAAATTGTAACGTTAAACTGTAGCTAAAGCATACTTTTCTCAACCTCCAAGCCTTATTCCAACCCATACAGATATTTTAAAATCTAATCCAGCTGGGCACAGTGACTCATGACTGTAATCCCAGCAGGTGGAGAGGCTGAGGCAGGAGGATTGCAAGTTAAAGCCAGCCTAACAACTTAGGCCCTAAGCAGCATGTGAAACCATGTCTCAAAATAAAAAATGAAAAGGGCTGGGGATGTGGCTCAGTGGTTAAGAACCCCTGAGTTCAATCTCTAGTACCCACCTCAAAAAAAAAATTAAAAAAAAAAGAAAGAAAAGAAAAAAACTAATCTAGTAAGCCAGAGCAGTTCATAAAACTTTGACCTCATTAAATTGTCAGGTAGATGAAGCTTATAATAAACAAACAGACAAGAGCAACCAAAAATTGCACACAAAGAGCTTTGGAAACATCTGAATACAAATCGCTTTCTAAATGTAGGATGCTCTTCTCATTGATTGTACAAGAAAACAAAACCTTAGACCTTCCTAGCAGAGCAGTAATAATGAAGGAAAGCCCTTATGCTCAGAATGATTAAAGCATTTAACACACAGAATGAGCACTGGGGAGAAAAGCTCGTCTTCATTTTTCTCAGTGTTATGACACACAACGAATATAATCTCCCTCAGGTTTTGCTAAACATCCAAGCTCTTTACTTTTCACTATTTTATTCATTTGAATTCACCTTGGATTTACTAAAGAGAGAGAGAAAGAGAAAAAAAAAGGCCTCACAAGAAATGAGAAGGTGTAGTTAACAAGCTACTTTTAGTGGTTCTTCATAAAATCCGTGTGGTAGTAAAGCGACCATCACCCTACCCTCAAGTTACACTGTTTGGTGGCCAAGGGTTTTATGGGGTGAGAGGAAGTGAATTCATCATTAAAAGATAACTAATTAAAATTAAAGATGGAATAGGCCCTTCACCTTATGTTATGCCCACATAATATCTCACCGTTTTTGCATCACATTCAAAGCATTTTAGAAAAAAGAAGAGAGTAACTTCAAAGCAGGCTACAGTATTTACCAGGATGATATGCCTTCAAGTAGTCGGTGGAAGTGGGTGGGAGGTGACCGGCTGAAGGGAAATCGACTCCTCTTGTTCTCCCCCCATTACACCTTAGATGTCATGGATATCTTGGTATCTATCTACATTTTCAGTTTCAGCACTCTCAAGCGATACTAATGGCCTCGATGTACACCATGTACACACTTAGAACATTTTGCTGAAAATTATATTTGAAATTGCTTTCCTTTTAATAAAAATAAAGCATTACTATTTAGCAAATGTACCAAAGGGGAAAAAAATGACAATGTTTGCAGTTCTGTAATCAAATAAGCAATGTGTTCATCTAGGTTGTCAAAAGACAAGATTAGAACAGATTTAGCCATAGATTTCATTGGCTTTTATTCTGGATTTATGAATTGGAACAATCTCATTTCTATAAAATGGAAAGGGAGTTTCCACTGGTCAATGGCAGAACAGTGGGTTTTCTAAGGTGGCGACACGGAAACAGAATAATACAAAGAAGCTTGTTGGTTAATGCCCAGTTAGTTCATGTTAATCTTTTAATATAAAGGTTAAAGCAGAGGTTTTACTATAAAGGTTAAATACAAAGGTTAAAGCATAATTAATTCCTAATTATACTGACTGTGGTAGAGTGGAATCTCCTATTTTCAGGAAAAACTGGTCTGTTTGAGGATCCCTCTGCTTCCTTTAAATTTGGTTATGTGGAGTTTTAACATGAATGATTTCATTTTGGTTTATTCTTTTCTTTTGGAGCCTGATAGAAGAGCTTAGCTAAAAAACAATGGCCTTCCGTAGTTTTTTCTTTTGCAATGTATCTCTAAAATAATAAAAGCAAAATTTTCCAAATATATGCCCATTTTTTTGCTTTTTCTTCCTTTTTTTATCCTTCGTTTTCTTCTTTTGTATTGTACATTTTAAATTTTCCAGGTCAGGAACTATATCTGCCATTGTCATCATGGAGAACCCAGAATCTAGTACAGTGTCTGTACTACATGCTCAATGAACACTTTTGTTTTTTGCATAAATAAATATGTTAGTGACCTTCCATATCATTACATATCTTATAGCATCTTTTTGATGACGTGTAGCATTCCATACTGTGAACGTATTGTGATTCATTTAGCGTTTTTTTTTTTTGCTTACCTAGGCTATCATTGATTTTTTTTTACTATTGTAAATGAAAGGAAATATTCATGCAGCAAAATATTTTCTTAGAAATTCCCCTTGGCTCTTGGAATTGTTGGTACAATAAATAAGTAAAGAAGAAACACTATAATTGTCAAAAAAAACAGTAAACATATTTAAATATTTCACATTGGCATATATATGCGTGTGTGTATATGTGTGTATATATATATATATATGTGTGTGTGTGTGTGTGTGTGTGTGTGTGTGTATGTGTATATGTGTGTGTGCTTGTGCATATGTGTGGGTATTTATTTCCACACTTTGTGACTTGTAGGTCTTTAAGGACAACAAGTATGAGAGAAAAATCTATTCCTTTATGAGACTTTTTTTTCTCAAGTATACATTTTATGAAAAAAGTTATATATCTCCAAATTTTCAAACTGTAAAGACTATTGGCATTATCCTCTTTTGATTGTCAAGAGTCAATAGTAACAAGTGCCAAAGATACTCTTTTTCTTCTTTCCTTACCTAGCATAACCTTGGCTTGTGGTCCCAAGAAGCATTTGAAATAGGTAACAGCTTCAAAGTCATGGAAGTTGCATAAATGACTGACATATTTTGTTCCCTGAGTACCCGCCAGTCCCCACAAGCCTTAGCTTCTTAGAATGTCTTAGAATGTCTTCCTCTCATCATTTTTCTAAGGATCAAACTAAGAATGACCTGTCAGGAGGTAAAGATCTGCATGCAGGAGTTCATTAAGATTGATAGCAAAGTCCAAACTGATATATGCACCCCCCCCAACCTGGTTTCATGGATGTCTGCATGGACAAGACCTAAGAGAATTGCCTTCAGATCTAGTACAGCAAAGGGTCACTTTGTTGTTCATCATTGGTCATCATCTTATACCCAAGGAAGCTAAGCACAAGTTGTGCAAAGTGAGAAAGCTCTTGTAGGCACAGAAAGAATCTCTTATCTTGTGGTCCAGGATACTCACAACATTCACTTCCCTGATACCCTCCTCAAAGTGAATGACACCATTCAAATGGATTTGGAGCAAGACTTCTGATTTCAAATTTGACACGGGCAATCTGTGTATGATACCAGAGGTGCACGTAACTTGGGAAGAGAGAGACATCCTGGCTCTTTTGATATGGTTCATGTGAAAGATGCCAGTGGAACAGCTTTGCTGCCCAGCTCTCCAACATTTTAATTGTTGGCAAAGTCAACAAAATATGGATTTCTCTTTTTAAGGAAAAAGAATTCATTTTACCATTGCTGAAGAGAGAGACAAGAGAGCGGTGGCCAAACAGAGTGGTGGGTGAGATGGTTTCTAGTTGACATGTTGGAGGTCTCTGTTCTTAGTTAAAAAAATATATATAGATCGATTGAATAGATACTCTCTAGCCACTGAAAGCCAAACTCCTTTGTCAGGATAAATGAAATTTCAGGAGGCGAAAACATTTTGTTGAATGGTGATCAGTAACTCATCCCAAATCTCATTTAAGAAAGTAAATACAGCTGGAGCAATAATGCATGTCCTAGAGGTGTCAGGCGAGAAAAGATTTAACACCCCACAATAAACTATAAATAAACAAGATAATTCTGAAGAACCACTGCACATTCATTTGTGTCAAAGAAGGAATTTGGAAATAAGATAGCCACCAACCAGCAATTGTGGTGATAGTAACATTTCTGAATTCATTAGTGGAGAAAGAAAATTCATGATCAAGAAATAAAAATAAAGGAATTTTCCAATCATCTTTTGATTCTAAAAGATGATGTAACTCACCCTCTTGAATATGACCCTTTAAATGGTCATATTCAAGTGAATGTCGTATAATTCAAGCATTTCCTGAAGTCCATGAAAGCAACTCATTTAAGCTTTCAAGTTGCATATAAAATGGCACTAAACAGTTTCATTTTTAAAAGCATGAAAAAGGAAAAAACCACTGAAGTTTAATAAAAAAAAAATCTGTGATAGTGAATTAAGATAATGTCAAAAAAGGAAGGATCCTGTGGAGCTGAGAAAGCCAATCCTGATATGTGTTCAGAAACAGTAAGAACAAAGTCCTGAGAGAGATGTCCAATTATAAGGTCACCTGGGTACTTGCTAAAAAGTACCTTGAAAGAAGTTATATTGCAGGTACAGTGAAGCAGGGTCTCTAGGGAGTGGCCTCAGAAGCCTTAGTTTTATCAATCACCATGATTTTTATTTTTTTAATATCAAGGACATTGGAGACCCTTCATGGAAGAAGATTCCTGTGTGATATAGTGCAGCACTGAAGGATTGGGAAAGAGGCTTGGTTGTAAGGAAGAGGAGATTAAAAGGCCATTAGACATTACTGATTAAACCAAGGACCTTATTCAAAGTACCTAGCATAATATCTGGCACAATATAATATTAATGTCAGTGAAGAAGAATCACATTTGAATGCTACCATCAGATGTGCAAAGAAAGCATCTTCTTTATCTTCCTTCTGGAGGTGATAAAGGAGTAATCAGTAACCCTAAACCTAACCCAGTAAAACCCAGTACACCCAGTATACTTTGTTAATTTAAATAATCTTAAGTGTCTCCCTCTCTCTCTCTCTTTTTAAATAACATCTAATTTTTGAGGATTTTTCTCTTTCTTCTTGTGCTTCTTCCCAGAGGAGCATCTGATTGGGAGAGAATGGCTCATTCCTGGGAAGAATCACATAAGAGACTTGGGGAGCTCCGAAAAGGTGTAGCTTAGATACACAGTGGGTTAGGGCTGGAACAGATTCAAGTGACAGACCAATGTCCTAATTTTAGAGATGTTTAAGTCAATGCCCTGATGTGCTACATGTTCTGTATGAATTACTTTGCTCATGAGAGAAAGGCTTGGGACTTAGTCACACCCACAGAGGGTCTACTTTTTAATCCAGGGCAGATTCACAGTGCACCATCTTTAAAGGCAATTTCATCCCAAGAATTGCATTTAGATAGAACTTTAATTTATTGCTTTATTTTAAATTGTCATTATTAGTTATACTCTGACTTAGGTAAGTGTCTCCCAAAAGGTATATGTTAAAAAAGCTTTGTTTCCAGCTGGTGCCATTGGGAAGTGGTGGGACTTTTAGAAGGTGAGGGCCTACTTGGATTTCCTTAGGGAGGAAAGCGATTATAGGAGCCCAGTCTTTTTCTCTTTGGTTTCTGGATAATGAGTTAAGCAGTTCATTCTATAGAATGTCCCATCATCCTGTGCCATCCTCATCAGAGGCCCAAAGCAATGGGGCTGCCTGATCTTGGACTGGAATCTCCAGAAATGTGGGCCCAAATGATCTTTTTTTTTTTTTTGAAGAAAAAGCATTTATTTTATATATATATATATATATATATATATATATATATATATATATATATATATGTTTTTTTTATTGGTTGTTCAAAACATTACAAAGCTCATGATATATCATCTTTTATACATTTGACCCAATTGGCTTATGAACTCCCATTTTTACCCCAAATATAAATTGCAGAATCACATCGGTTACACACTCACGTTTTTACATAATGGCATATTAGTGACTGTTGTTCTGCTACCTTTCCTATACCCTACTATCCCCCCACCCCTCCCCTCCCATCTTCCCTCTCTACCTCAACTGCTGTTGTTCAATTCTCTCCCTTGTTTCCCCCCCTTTCCCCTCACAACCTCTTATATGTAATTTTGTGTAACATTGAGGGTCTCCTACCATTTCCATATGCTTTCCCTTCTCTCTCCCTTTCTCTCCCCCCACTCGTCTTTGTTTAATGTTAATCTTTTCCTCATGCTCTTCCACCCTGTTCTGTTCTTAGTTGCTCTCTTTATATAAAGAAGACATTTGGCATTTGTTTTTAAGGATTGGCTAGCTTCGCTTAGCATAATCTGTCCTAATGCCATCCATTTCCCTGCAAATTCTATGATTTTGTCATTTTTTAGTGCTGTGTAATACTCCATTGTGTATAGATGCCACATTTTTTTTATCCATTCATCTATTGAAGGGCATCTAGGTTGGTTCCACAGTCTAGCTATTGTGAATTGTGCCGCTATGATCATTGATGTGGCAGTATCCCTATAGTACGCTCTTTTAAGATCCTCAGGGATTAGTTCAAGAAGGGCGATAGCTGGGTCAAATGGTGGATCCATTCCCAGCTTTCCCAGGAATCTCCATACTGCTTTCCATATTGGCCTCACCAATTTGCAGTCCAACCAGCAGTGTACAAGTGTACCCTTTTCCCCACATCCTCGCCAGCACTTATTGTTGTTTGACTTCATAATGGCTGCCAATCTTACTGGAGTGAGAAGGTATCTTAGGGTGGTTTTGATTTGCATTTCTCTGACTGCTAGAGATGGTGAGCATTTTTTCATGTACTTATTGATTGATTGTATGTCCTCCTCTGTGAAGTGTCTGTTCAGGTCCTTGGCCCATTTGTTGATTGGGTTATTTGTTATCTTATTGTTTAATTTTTTGAGTTCTTTGTATATTCTGGATATTATGGCTTTATCTGAAGTGTGAGGGGTAAAAATTTGTTCCCAGGATGTAGGCTCTCTATTTAACTCTCTTATTGTTTCTCTTGCTGAGAAAAAACTTTTTAGTTTAAGTAAGTCCCATTTGTTGATTCTTATTATTAACTCTTGGGCTATGGGCGTCCTATTAAGGAATTTTGAGCCCGACCCCACAGTATGTAGATCATAGCCAACTTTTTCTTCTATCAGACACAGTGTCTCTGATTTGATATCTAGCTCCTTGATCCATTTCAAGTTAACTTTTGTGCATGGCGAGAGAAAGGGATTCAGTTTCATTTTGTTGCAAATGGATTTCCAATTTTCCCAGCACCATTTGTTGAAGATGCTATCCTTCCTCCATTGCATGCTTTTAGCCCCTTTATCAAATATAAGAAAGTTGTACTTTTGTGGATTGGTTTCTGTGTCCTTTATTCTGTACCATTGGTCCACCTGCCTGTTTTGGTACCAGTACCACGCTGTTTTTGTTACTATTGCTTTGTAGTACAGTTTGAACTCTGGTATCGCTATACCTCCAGATTCACACTTCCTGCTTAGAATTGCTTTTGCTATTCTTGGTCTTTTGTTTTTCCATATGAATTTCATGATTGCTTTATCTATTTCTACAAGGAATGTCGTTGGGATTTTGATTGGCATCGCATTAAACCTGTAGAGAACTTTGGGTAATATTGCCATTTTGATGATGTTAGTTCTGCCAATCCATGAACAGGGTACATTTTTTTCATCTTCTAAGATCTTCTTCTATCTCTCTCTTTAGGGTTCTGTAGTTTTCATTGTATACAATGAAATCTTTTACCTCTTTTGTTAGGTTGATTCCCAAGTATCTTATTTTCTTTGAGGATATTGTGAATGGAGTGATTTTCCTCATTTCCATTTCAGAAGTTTTGTTGCTGATATACAGGAATGTCTTTGATTTATGTGTGTTGATTTTATATCCTGCCACTTTGCTGAATTCATTTATTAACTCTAGCAGTTTCTTTGTATACCCTTTTGGGTCTGTTAAATATATTATCATGTCATCTGCAAATAGCGATAATTTAAGTTCTTCTTTTCCTATTTGTATGCCTTTAATTTCTTTTGTCTGTCTAATTGCTCTGGCTAGTATTTCAAGAACTAAATTGAATAGAAGTGGTGATAGAGGGCATGCCTGTCTTGTTCCAGATTTTAGAGAGAATTCCTTCAGTTTTTCTCCATTTAGGATGATGTTAGACTGAGGTTTAGCATATATAGCTTTTACCATGTTGAGGTAAGTTCCTGTTATCCCTAGTTTTTCTATGTTTTGAACATAAAGGGATGCTGTACTTTGTCGAATGCTTTTTCTGCATCTATCGAGATGATCATTTGGTTCTTGTCTTTAAGTCTATTGATGTGGTGGATTACATTTATTGATTTCCATATATTGAACCAGCCTTGCATCCTAGGGATGAATCCTACTTGATCATGATGCACAATTTTTTTGATATGCTTTTGTATTAGATTCGCCAGGATTTTATTTAGAATTTTTGCATCTAAGTTCATTAGAGATATTGGTCTATAGTTTTCTTTCTTTGAAGTGTCTTTGTTTGGTTTTGGGATCAGGGTTATGTTGGCCTCATAGAATGAATTTGGAAGAGCTACTTCTTTTTCTATTTCTTGAAATAGCTTGAAAAGTATTGGTATTAATTCTTCTTTGAAGGTTTTGTAGAACTCCACTGTATACCCATCCAGTCCAGGGCTTTTTTTGGTTGGTAGTTTTTTGATGGCTTCTTCTATTTCTTCCTTTGTTATTGGTCTGTTTAAATTGTGTGTTTCTTCCTGACTCAATCTGGGCAGATCGTATGACTTAAGAAATTTATCAATATCTTCACTATCTTCTATTTTATTGGAATATAGGGTTTCAAAATACTTTCTAATTATCTTTTGTATTTCTGTAGTGTCTGTTGTGATATTGCCTTTTTCATCCTGTATGTTAGTAATTTGAGTTCTCTCTTTTCTTCTCTTCGTTAGCATGCCTAAGGGCCTGTCTATCTTCTTTATTTTTTCAAAGAACCAACTTTTAGTTTTTTCAATTTTTTCAATGGATTTTTTTGTTTCAATTTTGTTGATTTCTGCTCTAATTTTAATTATTTCTTGTCTTCTACTACATCATTTGCTGTTGTTTTGCTCTTCCTTTTCTAGGTTTTTGAGGAGTAGTGTGAGTTCATTTATTTGTTGGTTTTTTCTTTTTTTGAGGAAAGAACTCCAAGAAATGAATTTCCCTCTTAAAACTGCTTTCATTGTGTCCCATAGATTCCGGTATGTTGTGTCTTTATTGTCATTTGTCTCTACGATTTTTTTATCTCCTCCTTTATGTCTTCTGTAACCCATTGATCATTCAGTAACATATTGTTCATTTTCCATGTGATGTAGGATTTTTCCTTCCTTCTTTTATCATTGATTTCCAGTTTCATTCCATTATGATCAGATATGGTGCATGGTATTATCTCCATGCCTTTATATTTACTAAGAGTTGCCCTATGGCATAATATATGGTCTATCTTTGAGTAGGATCCATGTGCTGCTGAGAAGAACGTGTATCCACTTGATGATGGTTGATATATTCTATATATGTTGGTTAAGTCTAGGTTATTAATTGTGCTATTGAATTCTATAGTTTCTTTATTCAGCTTTTGTCTAGAGGATCTGTCTAATGGCGAGAGCGGTGTGTTGAAGTCACCCATAATTATTGTGTTTTAGTCTATTTGACTCTTGAACTTGAGGAGAGTTTGTTTTATGAACGTAGCAGTACCATTGTTTGGTGCATACAAATTGATAATTGTTATGTCTTGTTGGTGGATGGTTCCTTTTAACAGTATATAATGTACTTCTTTATCCCTTTTGATTAACTTAGGTTTGAAGTTGATTTTATTTGATATGAGTATGGCCACTCCTGCTTGCTTCCGAGGACCATGTGAGTGGTATGATTTTTCCCAACCTTTTATCTTCAGCCTGTGTATGTCTTTTCCTATCATATGAGTCTCCTGAAGGCTGCATATTGTTGGATTTGTTTTTTTGATCCAGTGTACTAGCCTATGTCTCTTGATTGGTGAGTTTAGGCCATTAACATTTAAGGTTACGATTGAAATATGATTTGTACTTCCAGTCATGTTTATTTATTTATTTATTTTAGTTTGGCTAGTTTTACTTTTTGGTTATTTTCCTCCCCCTTTACTGAGATACCTCCCGCTGTTGGTTTTGGGCACTATTTTTCAATTCCTCTTCTTGTAGTATTTTGCTCAAAATGCTTTGCAGTGCTGGTTTTCTGGCTGCGAATTCTTTTAGCTTTTGTTTATCATGGAAGATTTTAATTTCATTGTCAAATCTGAAGCTTAATTTTGCTGGATACAGTATTCTTGGTTGGAATCCATTATTTTTCAGCGTTTGAAATACATTATTCCAGGATCTTCTCGCTTTCAAAGTCTGTGATGAAAAATCAGTCGTTAACCTAATTGGTTTACCCGTGAATGTAATCTGCCTCCTTTCTCTCGTAGCTTTTAATATTCTCTCCTTGTTCTGTATGTTGGCTATCTTCATAATTATATGTCTTGGAGTTGGTCTATTACGGTTTTGAATGTTTGGGGTCCTGTAGGCTTACAGGACTTGGCAATCCATTCCATCTTTCATCTCTGGGAAGTTTTCTAGAATTATTTCATTTAATAGGTTGTCCACTCCTTTGGTTTGATTCTCTATGCCTTCTTCTATCCTGATGACTCTCAAATTTGTTTTTTTATGACATCCCATATCTCTTGAATAGATTGCTCGTGGGATTTAAGCATCTTTTCTGTGTTGACTATATTTTTTTCAAGTTGATAAACTTTGTCTTCATTGTCTGATGTTCTGTCTTCTACTTGATCTAGTCTATTTGTAAGATTCTCGTTTGAGTTTTTAATTTGGTTTATAGTGTCCTGCATATGTAGGATTACTGTTTGATTTTTTTTAAGATCTCTATCTCCTGGTAAAGCTCGTTCTTTGCCATTTGAATTTGTTTGTTTAATTCATTTTCAAAATATACTTTTATTGCTTGGACTTGCTGTCTTATGTCTTCTCTAATATTCCTTTCCATCTGAGTTAGGTATGCCTTGAGTTCTTTCCCTATCCATGTTTCCGATGCTTCTAGGTCCTCCTGTAGATTTAAGTTGTCCTGCATTGTTTGTACTCCTTTTTTCCCTTGTTTTTTCATGATGTTCATGTTACTTTCTAGCTCTATTTGATTGCTGTGTTTTTGCTCTCTTCTATAGATTTGTTTTGGTTTTGTATATCCCTGTTGTCTCTCCTTTGTGTTGGTAGACTATGCCTGGTAAAGTGGATTCTGCTGGGAAGGAATTCCATTGGCTGAGCTCCAGTGACGTCACCTCTCTGCTATGGCGGGCCCCAGGCTCCTTGCCGGGGTGTACGAATGGTGGGGTGGGACTGGACTGTCTCTGGTTGGTTTCAGCTCCCGTTCACCGGCAGGCGGGCTGTCTCCAGCCACCCAGTCGCGCTGGCAGCCGGCGGGTGATCGGTTGCCGGCAGGCGGGTGGACTCCAGCCGCCCAGTTGCGCGGGCAACGGGCCGTCTGTCACCGGCGGGTGGGTGATCTGGGTCGTGCGGTCGGTCGCCGGTGGGCGGGTGTTCTCCAGCCGCCCAGTCATGTGGGCAGCAGGTGGGCTGTCTTCGCAGGCGTGTGGTCTCCAGCCACCCAGTCGCGAGGGCCTGGCCTCTAACCCCCTGGTTTCTCCTGCTAGCCCTGGTTTCTCCTGCTAGACCAGATTTCCCCTGAGTGATGCCTCTCGGCAGTTCAAACTGTACTCTGGGCCTGCCGTTTGTTGGGTGTGGATGGTGGCTATTGGGAACCCCAGCACTCTATTGTTTTGATTTTTTCCGCTTGCCCCTCCCCCAGCGCTGGCAAGACAGGTTTTGTTTTTGCCGCTGATGGGAGGGGGAGTTGAAGGTCAGGTGTCTCTAGTTTTCCCCGAGTCTTTATGCAGGCTTGCTCTGATAATCCCTCCCCCAGAAAGCCTAGGAGAGATTTTATGCGAATTCCCCCGCTGTATGGGAGATGAGCTGAGTAACACGCACCTGTTTTATTGTTGCAATCTGTCAGAGAGTGGCGGTGGTTACTTCAGCTCTCCAAGATGGTGGCCGCTGGTTTCCTTGGTGGAGTTTCCATTGTGGGGGATAGAACTGTACCGCTTCCTTCCCCGTTTGAAATCCCAAGCTCAGCCCGGGGCTCAGTGCGGGCTCAGCCGGTAGGATTCCACAGAATCTGCAGCAACATTTCTCTCTGCTTGCTGGCCGCTTCTTGGCAGCACCCCGCCGTCTGTAGCCGTGGGGCGGGCACACACCTGTTTTCTTAGCCCAAATAATCTTTTTCTCCTGATACATTATTTATCTTAGGTGTTTTGTTATAGTAATGAGAAACTGACTAACACAAGCAACATTAGCTTCTATAATAGATAACTTCTGAAACAGCCTAATATGAATGTTAGGTCCTTTCTGTTTTATGTTTTTGCCATCCTGCAGGGGAAGGGTTCCCTCATTTTTCTAAGTTCATGGCACTCTTATCCCTGTAATTTTTTCACAGTAGTCCTAAGCCACAAAAATACCTATTAGTTCTGTTGATGGAATAGATCAGCTCTAAAATGTAATAAGTGTCTTATGTTCTGACAACAAAGTAGCTGTTTAGAAAAAAATATACGCAAATCAGAAGTGAAATATTTTTATTATTACTACAAGAATAATGTACCAATTGGAAAGAGTGTGTCCATTGAGTACTACACAGCTTCTCAAACCTTGAGATCAGATTGGATACCACCCAACTTCATTTCCTGTTCTGTATTGATTTTTACATTTCACTTTCTCTTTTTCAGCAAGCACAGTGTTAAGAAATTCTGGAAAGAAATGTAATGTAATGTTGGAACTGAGGATTACCTTGAGCTAGTACTGTATGTAATATAGTTTGTCACTGACTTCCAATGGTTGGATTTAGGAATTTTTGACTTTATGATTATGGAAAGGTGATACACCTTCAGTCATACTTCCTATTTTGAGTTTCGATCTTTTCCCTGGTTAGTGTTAGCTATTGTGGTACTGGGTAGTGGAGGGAACCTGAAACTCCCAGTCATTCCAGTGATCCAGAGGGTGAGCCACCATCCTCCACACTGTGCTGTGTCGCTAAGCCACCTTATTTGGAAGGTTAGATGTACTCAATGCATTCTTGACGTACAACATTTTCAACTTGTGATGGCTTTATAGGGACGTAATCGCACTGAAAGTCTAACAGCATCTGTATTTGATAGAAGTAGTGTTTCCCTGGAAAATACACAATATCTCAGGATAACACTGTGAATTTGCTGCAGTCCCTTGGGGTGCCCAACATACTCTTTAGGAACTTTAGTTCTTAAGCTCGGAGTTGTTGCTCTCCAGCTGAGAGATGTGGAAAATGAGAAATGAGAGTCATCTATGGGAGATGTCGACGTGTAGAAGTGGCACACTTCACTTTGGCTTCTTGTTCCTTTGCTGTGCCTGGTTTGCTTCCTCGGAGACATGTTTTGCTGTGGTAGGAACTTGGAGTGTGCTCCTGCTTTCCACCGAAAATGTGACATCACACCTTATGGGGCTCTATGGATGACTGTTCACCTAAAACCCAAGAGGTTAACAGAGACCCTGAAAGTCTATGCCATAGACATAGCAGGAATGAACTGTGGACCACTCCTCTGAAGACTGTGTTTGAATAGCCAGGCTGCACGCCTGTCAACGACTTCTCAGAAGGCCAAAACTCTGGCTGCCATGGGGCCACACCTTGTTAGCCTTTCAGCTGCCCTTCAAAGCCTTGTCCTCCACACCAGTGCCAACCTCCAGTGTCAAGGGACCTTGTGTGTCCTCTAGTATCTATGCTGCGTTGATCACACCAGTCTCCCCTGAGAACCACACTTATAAATGTATATCTCAAACTTTAATTAGACTTTACTCTCCTCAGAGGCCTGCTTTTAACCTAATTGAGCAACTAGATTTAATAATTTAGAACTCACTCATGACGTGGTTAACGTACCTCATCAGTGGAATGTATTCCCTGTGAGGTTTGTTCTCATTATTCTCCTCCTCTTTATGCATTTGTGAATCAAAAAGGGGGAAATAAACGCTATGGCACTGAGTCATATGATTTGTCAACTCATACTGTGATCATCTCTTCCATGGAAGTGACCTCCGCCACTCAGCAATCCAAACTGCAGAGACTGAGAAACGTGGCCCAGCTCCATGCCTGCCAAAAGATGAAAGATTTTGAACCAAGAATGGTCTCCACTACTCTGATCTTAATTCTTGGCATTGAATCTTTTCCAACACAATTGTGTCCAATGACCAAAATGAGATAGAAGAAGCAATTTGCAATCAACAGTTTAAAATTCTAAAAACATCTAAGACAAATATTTTCTATCTTCAAGTGTTGATGAAAGTGTTGGTTTGGATCGGGGTTTCTCAACCTTGCCACTACTGTTGTGTTGGTCCAGATATTCCTTTGCTGTGAGTGCCATCCTGTGCCTTGTAGGGTGTCTGGCTGTATTCCAGCATTTACCGACCAGATGCCAGCAGCATGCCTCTGCAGTTGTAACAACCCAGTCATCTCTGAACATTGCCAAATATTCCCTGGGGGATGAAAGGAAGCAAAATTTACAGGGGCAAATATGATCAGAAGGATGGAAAGAAGTTGTGAGTTGCTTCCCTACTGGAGAATTCCCAGTTATATATGCAATTTAAATTTCTCACTGTACTTCTCATTGTATCTAAACTCTTTTCAAATAGCCTTTTGATTGCATATTAGTGAGCCCCACTTTGGATCAAAGTATTCATTTTCTACCTTCAGGAAAAGAGGCTGCTGGTGGCTCATAGTAGAGTTCCGCCCTGGTACCTGCCTTCTACCCAGAGGGGCTGGGCTGCTTTTCTTAGGGCACACCTCTGCTTCAGGGGACAGCCCTCATCCAATGGACTACGGGTGTGGGAGGAAGGGTGGGATAAGGCCTATACCCCACCACAACTGGGACCACTCTGAGCACTTCAACTTTCCCCTCCACACGTCTCCTCATCCCTGACTTCTTGATAGATGTTGCTCCCTGGAGAAATTCCAATAAGCTCCCTGCATGAAAATCTGTCTCTAAGTCTATTTTTAGAGAGCACAACCTACAATTCACACCTTCAGCATTTTAACTTAACACAAATACTAGTGTTGCTTCCTCTATCTTTTGATGTTGTGAGAATGCCTTTTCTTGATTCCAATTCTCCTTAGCAGTGTTCCCCCATCCTTTATGCATTACCCATATTTATAAGTTTGTGTTTTGGTTTATTTAAATGGAGTGAAAACCTAAATAGAGAATTCAAAGCTGAGTGCAGAGAGTGTTTAGATTCTTAAACTGTTTTACAATTGTGTCGCCACACCTACTTTAAGAGCAATTTTAGTTCCGGACTCACTTTCACTATTTATCTTCGGAGGATTCAACTCTGTTAGAGAAAGGATTTTCTTTTAGAGAATCATATTATTTGTTTAAATACTGTTTAATTCAATTAGAAATGATAATTATATATAAAACTTGCATAAATAGGCTGAGAATAAACACACTTAAGAGTAAACCCACCTAATGAGCAAAAAGTTAATCCATAGTATTGGGTAAGTAGAGATTTCAGAGTGTTTAGACCTATGCAGATAGAAGAATCATGAGAATTCAGGGCTTGGTCCTTGTCTAACCAGTTCCCAATTGGTCAGAAATGCAAAACAGGACTACACCTCTTCAGGAGACCCAATATCATCCAGGTCCATTATTACAGAAAAGGGAACTCAGATGTAGAGAGAGAATTGGTCTTGAGTACAACCAATATTAGAAATTAGGTTTCTTACTCTTAATCAAAACTATTTCTTCTACACTATAGACACAGACTAGATAGATCAATTAGGAATTATAATTTATTTGCAAATCTTAGACTTCAGGTTATTTGAAAGTACCATTAAAAAAAGAATGTCTGTTGCTTATTGGAATGTACGGAAGATTGTGTGTTCTGGTACGTCTTTAGCATTCAGAACTGTGAACCACGTTTCTGATGCTCCAATCAAACGAAAATTAACTAACTCTGAGGTAATGAGGATATAGGTTAACTAGTCCACATATGTAGTTATGAAAACAGATCTTACCATCAAATAGCAAGCATTTTGGTTTGGGTCCCATTATCATAGTATAATGAATGCTGTGGTTTTTTTTTTTTTTTTTTTTTTTTGAGAGAGAGAGAGAGAGAGAGAGAGAGAACTTTTAATATTTATTTATTTATTTATTCATTTAGTTTTCAGTGGACACAACATCTTGTATGTGGTGCTGAGGATTGAACCCGGGGCGCACGCACGCCAGGCGAGCGTACTACCTCTTGAGCCAAATCCCCAGCCCGATGAATGCCTGTTCTATGCAAAACTTCCTGAGAAATTATTGAGGAAAAATAATCAAGCTGTTCTTTCTCTTTTGTTTTTATTTTTTGAAAATAAATTAGAGAAAACACTTTTCTTCCTTCTTCTCATTGGAAAAGACAGGAAAGAGAAATTTCCAATAATTTTTTTTAGTCTACATATTGTAAAATTTCCAATCTGGAGTAATTATTCCCTGTATTATAAAAGTATTAAGTCTGTACTCTGCTTAACTTAAAAAATTGTGATTTCTTTTTAGATATTTACTACATACAGTATAGCTTTTTGAGTTTTTGAGTTGTTTGCAAAAATGTTCCACACAGTTTGTTGCACAAAATTAGACTGTATCTTTCTTCTATTCCATGAGTTTGTGTGTGTGTGTGTGTGTGTGTATTCATTATTCAATTACATATATTACATATATGCATGTATTTATGTATATATACACACACAAGGATACTAATGTTTAGACACCATAAACCTCCATTTGGGAGGAAGTAAATTTTATATCATTTGACACTGAACTGAGGGCAAGTCAATTATTTAAAATAAATTAATGTTCTAGATAGTAAATGCATAGGTAATTAATGATAACTCACCCTGCTATTTCTTTGTGCCAAAGTTTCAGCATTTAGGTAGTTTTAAATTTTGAACTATTACTCAAGGTGCTGGTGTGAATTCATTTGAACATCTCTTTCAATACTCATATTTCTCTTGGTATAAAACCTAGGAGCTAGACTTGCTGGGTCACAGGTAATACACATTTAGTTTTAGTAGTTACTCCCAACTGATTTCCCATAGACATTATATCAATTTAAGCTATAATAGCAAATTGTCCATTGCTGTATACCCTCACCCACTTAGTCTCTTTCTTATGAGGTATACTGGTGTATGCATAATTATATATCACCATAGTTTTAATTTGCATTTCCGTTATGGTTAATGACTGAATGCTTTTATATCATATTTTACCCATTTAAAAATGCTATTTTAAGAAGTGTCTATTCAAATTTTTACTCATTCTTCTATTTCTTTGTTTATTTTTGTCTTATTAATTTGTGGAAACTCTTCATGTATTTTCTGTCTGAGTCCCTTATTAGATATATTTATTGTAAATATTTTCTTTCATTCTTTGGGTAGGCAGTCCTTTTTTGTAATCAACACTGGTGCTATTGGATTGATCAGTGGTCAATCAATTCTGAGAGGAAGGAAAGAATACTGACTTTCATAACAATAGCGTGAGTTGAATTCCTGAACCATTATTGTATAATTTGGTTGCAAGTCTGCTAAGCTTGAAGAATCTCTTTTCTCATTTTATACGATTAACAATACTACTTACAAAGTGTTGTGAGGGTTAAATGAGACATTGCATATAACAGGGCCTACCAGGGTGTCTAGGACATGCTAGATGCTTAACAAATTTTATAGAATGGAGGGCAATAAAATATTTTTTGACTTAATTTCATCTTGGGTATTTGATAGTAGCTACAGACTTAAAATTTCTCAGTGACAAGTTCAGTGTAACTGTAGAACCTCCCTGAGGCCTGCCTTATCTGCCATTCTTTCTTAACTACTATTGTATTTTTGTGTGGGGAGGTAAAATGTGTTAGATTTTATAAAAGAATAAAATACATATTTAAGTAAGAATGTTTCCCTAAATGACAAAGAACACATATTTTTAAGAGAAATAATTTGTGTGTGTTCAATGGGAACTAGTTAAGTATCTTCCAAATCTTTTTTACATTGGAAATTTTCCTTGGGTTTTCATGGATACTTTACAGGCTAAACACATCTGAACTTTTATTTTAAATGCATGTGTTCTGCTTACATGTTAGTGACATTTATTTCTAGTTACAAGAAAAATTGGAATTCAGGCCTGTCTGAGGTGATGTGCCTATCCTGGATGGGCCAGATGGCAGTGCCACTCGCCTCATCATGATCTCAGCCAAACACCTGAGTGCATATCCAAAGAACAACTGGGCAAATACCATTCCTGGATGTGAGAATTTTCTAATCAGATGATAAAGTGGAAATTCATTATTAATTTATATTTCTTTAAAATTCATCACTCAGCATTTCTATGGTAGCTGTAGATGTTATTCATTCCTACCTGAGCTCAATAGCTTGAAATTATAGGCAGAGGACCTCCATGCAATTAGATGTAAAATACAAAAAGAATTGACAAAAAATATTTTTTTCTTATCAGAAGTACTATATTAATTACTCTCTACTTTAAAAAGGTAAATTTGTTCAGATGAAAAGATACAGAATTGTTCCTTTTGCTTTCTAATAAGTGTCTACCATAACTGAACACTCTGAGGAATTATAAAAGTTGGTGTTCTTTCAAGCGATAAAATAGTTTCAAAAATCTCCTACTTCCATTCCACTTACAGATCTTTGTTTTCTCCTCTGAGGAATTCATGCAGAAGAATTGGGAAAATGCCAGGAGTACAACACTTGCTTTTACAACCTGTTACTATATAATTAAAATGGTTCCAAGTGGCCTGTTGACTTCCAAGGTTTCATGGGTTAGTGTGGTTTGTGAAAACTTAAGAGGGATCCCATAAAACCCTATTTGGGACAACATCCTGTTTTTCAATGATATTGTCCTTTGAGGAATTATGGAAGAATTACTCCTTTATTGTTAGTTTTCTGAAGTGCAAAAAGGACCTTATATTGACCAACAGCCAGGCATGCTGTTTATAGTCAATTATTTGAGACAATTTGTTAATTAGTTCTGGAAATCCCACTGCAAAATCCTTTCCCCATCCTCGACAGATCTGCTCCAGATATTTGCAAGTTTTTAACATTTATGTTTGGTGATCTCTTGAATTTTTAAATTTGGATACCACCTATTGATTTCAAATGGAAAAATAACTTAACTTTCTTAGACATTTTAAAGTTAAAAACTAAAATCTAGACACTAAATCAATTTAACAAATGAAGTTGGACAGAATCAAAGGGTGTTAAATGTCCGGCTATGTTAGTGGATTTTGTTAACTATAATATCTGGTTTGAAAAAATCTCTTGAATGGATTGCTTTGAAGGGAAAAAGTCTAGGGAAGTTGCTCTAACTAAATTTGGAAGTTCTTAAGAGATACAAAGAAATATTGAGATGGAGGGCACTGGGCTTTCCTGGATCTCCCAGGAGTACAGGATCTACTAAATCTCTGATTTGAGAATTGGGAGGAAGAAGGGAGGACTGGTTTTATGAGTTTTATTCTCAGACATAGAAGCTGTGGGTGGAAATCCAATGGGGATCTTGCTTATCATGTCTGCAGTCAATCCATGGACCAGGTATGATTCCCTAAGGTTGTAATTTCCCTGGCTATGTTAGTCATCTTATGTATTTCCTGGGAGGACTGGCAGTAAAATCATTGAAATGTAAAAGTCTGAATGTGTTAGTCTTCGGAAGCAGTGATGAAAGAAGTTATTTACTTTTTATTCAGAACAACTTCTAGCAATAAAATAATGTACCAGCCACCAAAGGGCTGCGACACAAAGGAGAAATGAGGTCTCTGAAGTGGCCTGGATCTTCCCCACTGAATGTCCATGAACTTTCCCCCTATTCCAAGTGATTTAAATTTCACTTGAAGATATTTTAAAAATGTCACACTGGAGTTCCTATAATCCAGAACGCATAAAAATGTTCATAGCACTTACATTTTAACAGCAGCACTCTTGTCATGATAACAGTGGCACCAGTGTTGGAAGTAATGTTCAGATATAGGTTTTTGTATAAATAGGCTATAAGAAGACAACTGTGATATCATCTCTATAATCAATAACAAATAAAAGGCCAAATCCTGGCACTGATGTCAAGATCCACTAATAACAGTGGCATGTATTTCCTACCTTTATAGAGTGATCCACATTTTTGTTATGCAAATTTTCTAACAAACACAGAAGTATAGAGAATAGTATAATGAACTGTAATATACCTGTCACCTATGTAATTAGAATTTTTCCCACTGCTTTATCTATCTCTTGTTTTAAGCTAAAATATTTTAAAGCACATCTTAGGCCTCATTATCAAAGATTTTAAAATTTCCAATATGTTTTTAATTTCACTTATCATCATATTGATCTCACTGCAAGTAGTTGTAGCAGATGATTCTGTCACCACTGGACAGGGGAGGAAGCTGGGGCCCAGACCTTCTACTTGTTTATGGCAATCCAAGGATGAGAGGAGAGCTATGAACATCTCCTTCTTAGCTCTGCTAGAGTTGGTGGCATAATGTCACAGTTCCTAGTACTTGGTCCCCATGTAGAACCTAGCTTTAACAACTCTATTATTTTACCAGGTAACAATTCTGCCACTCCCATCCAGGATGAAACTGATATAACTATGGTGGACACTCAAACTCCCATGAGTTATTCAGATTCTGTGACATGGAAATGTAGTATAGAGACTACAAACAAGTATGTCTTCTAAGAGGTAGTGAGATATGTGTCAATTTGGAAATGGCAGGTCAGAGATGGTCTCTCTGATAGAAGATACTTGAATAGAGTTCTGAAAAAAGAAAGGGAAAAAATCATGCTGATGTCCAGAGGAAGGGCATCAGCAATAAGTAGAGCAAATAGCAATAGCAAAGGCCCTGAGTTAGAAGTATGCTGGGAATATGTCAGGATTGGCCAAGAGGCCAGAGGGGTGAGGGTAGAGGAAACTAAGGCGGTGTGGTGGGTGATGGTGGCAAAGAGATACTCAGGGGTAAGGCTGTGGAGGGGTGTTGTGGGCCATAGTGAGGCCTTTGGATGTTTTCCCAAATTCTATGGAAAGATCCTGCAAGGTTGTGAGCAAAGAGGTGATAAAATCTAACTTAGAAATGGAAAGGATCCTAAGCAGCTGTATAGAGAACAGGCAGAGGGGACCAAAGGGAAGAAATAGGGAGAATTGTTGAGAGGACATGTCAATAACCCAAGCAAGAGTCAGCAGTGACCAGAATGGGAATGGGAGTTGTGGAGGTATTAAGATGCAGTTGACTCCAGATCCATTTTGAAGACAAACTCAATAGTTTCCGGCACCAGTCCTTCAAGAGGCATAAGTTCCCCAGGTTCCCATGAGAAAGTACAATATGTTTCTAAAAGTTTCTTTAAGTTTTGTTTGACTAGTTTGCTTTTTGTGTCTTACCACAAAACATATTCTTAATTTCCAACCTGGTAGTCTTTGTAATTCAACCTGTACTTAATGAAAGCTTGCTATGTGTATAGTTGTCTCTGGCAGATTTTACTTCCAAAGATGGCTGAGCAATAATGGCCATCCAACCTGGTCTGACAACCTGACCTTGCCATCCCCTGTTAACAGCTGGTCTCGGTGTCACTCTCCCTTCAATGGGATTTCTTAGACTAAAAGAGCATGGTGGAAGCACTTCTAGGGCTAGATTAATAAAGGTGATAGTAATTTTCCACTGACTTTCTCAGGAAGCTCTGCTCTTGGTATCTGGTCATCATGTTCTAGGGAAGTTCAGACCACATGGAAAGGCCACATGCAGCTGTTCAGCCCCAGGAGAAGTCCCCTTAACATTTTCTGCGTGTTCCATGAGTAAGAACTTGCAGGTTCTCTAGTGAAGAGGACTCCAGACCCAGCCAGCATCTATCTGACTGCAGCCACAAGAGACCCTGAGCAAGAATCTTCTAGCTAAGTTCAGTCAACCCCTGAACCATGAAAAATAAACTATACAATTATTTTTGTTTTAAGTTGCTAATCTTTGGGTGGTTTGATCATAGTAATGAATAACTGATTTAGTAACAGTAGGTGTTGCATTATGTAGGGCAGTCTGATTTAAATTATTAATTCTATTAGTCAGATAATAATAGCAAATAATTATCTAGTTTGTAACATGCCAGGTATTGTTCTAAGTGCTTCACATATATATCTTTTAAAATTACAACAATGGGTTCCTGAACTAGGTATTGTTATTACCCCATTTTACATGTAAGAAAAACTGAAGCACAAAGAGGCTCAACATCACACAATTTATAACCATTGTGCCAGTTTTGAACCAGACGGTATGGACTCTGAATTACCCCATGTACTTCAACACTACCCTATGGCCTCAGATCCTGTTGGACTGTTTTCAGGTCATTTTGCCTCAATTCTGTTTCCATGATATCTGGTAGTTATGACAACATACAGGAACAGCAGAGGTAACATAATGCAACACAGTTAATCTGAAAAGTATTTCTTTGCCATTTTGTCTAAAAAATTTTTTTAAAGGAAACAAAAACAAAGCAATGGGCTCCTGATAGGTACTCATATCAGCAGGTGAAACAAAGCAAGACAGACTGACTCTCCCACAAATATTTTCCCAAAATACAATGAAACTTTATTTCCTGAAAATTTCAGAAAGTTTTCAGCATCCTAATAAATACACATATGTATATTCTTTATTAATATTTTACTGTCTTGAAAACAAGGACTTCATAGAAATTTAATAGGTCCAAATATGACTTTGTACATGGCTTAAGGCACTAGTGTAAGTAGGTCAAATATTTTGTTTCCAATATTCCCTTCCACCCTTTTTTGTTTTTGGTCCCCTTTTCTCCACAGTGACTCTCAGCCTGCTTGATAAATTCTAAGTTTAATTAATTTAATCCAGCAAATATTTATTGAGCTCTGAATTTCCTGATAGGCAGCTATATAATTTCCTGATAGGCAGCTAACTGAATGTGCATCTCTCATGATGTGATTGGTGGAAGGACTTTAGGGAGGGGGGTTGGGGGGTGGGGGACTGGTGAGGGTGGGGAGTGGGGGGTGTGTGGTTGGGGTGTGGGAGGTAGGGGGTGGGGCTTAGCATGGGAGAAGCTATCTAAAATTTCAATGAGAACATCAGAGGTAGGACTTGGAGTTTGCAAGCAGGAGCAGGGAAAAGGGTGTTTCAGGGAGATGCTTGTCAACGTGAGCAAAGGTTATGTGGCATGTTAGTACAGAGTTTAGGTAATAGCGAGTGATCCCTGTGATTGTCAAGAGAGGAACAGCAAGGGAGTGGAATTGAAAGAATAGGGAGTTACACACTTACAGTGCTTCTGATCTTGCTACGTAAAGTCAGGCATTTTACTAACTCAAAAGAGTTAAATCTTCACCTAAATCTTAGGCAGAGGAGACCTGCCTATACCCAAAGGACCCTAGAAAGGGCCAGGATGCAAATCCTCTGACTAAATTAACTCCAAAGAGGTATTAACTCCAGGTTTTCAACTCTAATTGTGAAATGGAATGTTTGAGCTGCAGTTAAAAGAATTTCTGCCTTAGGGGAAGGATTTTTAGGAGTGGAGAGTTGAAAGCCAACTTTATTAGGTAGTACGTAATCACTTGCAGAATTACAACCTGCACAACACAGTCTTGCTATCTAATTTCCAGAGCAATTTGTGCCAGAACTCACTGAGATTTGCTCTCTGGTAAAAGATAGGATGGGATGGTCTCCTGGTCCTGAATTGGCAGGAAGAGCAGTGTGGCCTCAGGATCAGCAAACCATCCTAGTTCTTCCTTGACGGAGCTCCCGCCTTCATTTGTAAGGAGGGACACACTGCTAATTCTGCTTGCTTTAAAGGGTGTTGGTGACTATTGAAAATAATTTGACAACCATTTCTGTTACAATGAAGCTTTGCCTTTTATCCTGGACAATTCCATTTAATTTTAATACAATTTAAAATTTCCAATCACTTCTCAGAGTATTGGGGTGGGCAAGGAAGTGCTGATTTTGTTTTATCCTTTTTACTAGGATGATAACAGTAGAAAGAAAACTAAATTTGGAGCCCAAACATTCAAGTTTGGAATCCTGGCTTAGCCATTTATAAATCAATGGGTCGGGAGTGACCCTGGGATCTTGTGAATATTATGTATCTCCAGTCAACCCATCATCTGCCTCACAGGGCTGTTCTATAAAGATATGATATTTTTATAATGAAAAGAATGTGCTTTGTAAATTATAAAGGGTTCTATTTAGTGTAGAGCAATTTTTGTATGACTAGAAGCTGGTACAATCTGTGCATATTTGGAAGAGACTTTTGCCACTAATCAGACTCAGTATCAGGAATGAGACATCCACAGACCATTTCACAGACTGACCCATAAATCATATTTTGCCCTCGTTTGAAAAATCCAGTGTGTCTGACATGTGTTTAGCCTAATGAAACACTGAGGAGCAGTACATGATCCTCATTTATTTATCTATGTTCAATATTTCCATTTACTGCAGTTCTTGGTGTTTTTATAATACATATGTACTAACATGTAAGAGAAGCAGTAAAAGTTCTGTCAAAATTTGAATATTAAAATCTTATTAAGATAAGGAAAAATACATTCTTTTTCTGCCAAAAGAGATCAAGGTACTGAAGTAAAATATGGTTTTTGATTCCCAAGTACATAAGTTTTCCATATGTTTAAATAGATAGCAATATTTAAAGCTCTGAAGATTTTTATAGATACTAAAAATTGCCCTGGGTAGTCACAATTCTATCTTCAGTCAATGAAAAAAAAAAAAAAAAAGGAATACTTTCCTTACTTATGGTTTCAGTTATCTACGGTCAATAATGTTCCAAAATTGTTAGATGGAAAGTTCCAGAAATTAACTATTTATATGTTTTAAATTATGTGCCACTCTGAGTAGCCTGATGTGACTTTCTTCCATCCTGCTGCATTCAGTCTGCAAAGTGATTCATCCTGTTGTCCAGTGTATCCACATTGTATATGTTACTTGCCCATGTCTTATGCATTAGAAGATAGATTGTGATGGTATCTCAGTGCTTGTGTTCAAGGGAGTCTTATTTTACTTAATAATGTCCCCAAAGTACAAGTATGGTGATATTGTCAATTTGGATATACCAAAGAGAAGTTTTAAGTGAAAGATGAAATTTTGAAATTTAAGAAGGAAATGGGAAAAAGCAAGATCTACAATAATAATACTTCTCCTATTCATTAAATTGAGAAGAAAGAGAAAGAAATTAGGGCTAGTTTTACTGTCACACTTGAAACTGTTCTAGTGCATGACAAACATTTAGTAAGATCATAGTTTTGGTACTATGGCTAATTTCAGGCATCCACTGGGTGCCTTGAAATGTATCCCTACTGGACAAGGCTGGACTACTATTGAAGAATGTGGATGAACACAAACTATAGTCCTTGCAGACTTTGTTTCATGTGATTCATATGCTTTTATTTTCTTTGGAGCTGAAGTTGATCCTTGAAAGAGACTTTTGGGGAGAGAACATTGCTTCATTTTCCAGGGCATTGTGTCTGGTAGGTAAGCTGATAGGCAGACTTTATTCTTTCTCTCTCTTTACCTGTAACATTTATATAAAGAATTTCACAGAGTAAATGCTACTTGGGGAAAGCTTTTTACTTTAATATGCATGAATGGCTTGTCATCCAGAATTTAAAGTCATGTTACTTCATAGAGACCAAAGCACAACAAAATAGTTATTTTATCAACTAATCACATGCTGCTGGATTTGATTTAAGCCTGCTCTACTGCCCTCATAAAATCATTATCTGCACTTCCATAGGCTCCATGCAATGTGCTAGTGGGATCTATTTCTGTCCTTAAAGACCTTCCTATCTCGGGAGTGACATTAATGATTATCTCTCCCTTTCACATGGGCGCCCACCAGCTGAATTACCTAGGTGACTTCCTGCCCACTCGGATGATTAGAGTTTTGCAGCTCATATTGACTCGGGCAGAAGGATCAAATTCCCTACTTCCATCTGGCAGCTCCCTGCTTCGGTCTTCTGCACCCTAAGGACAAAATGAGGGCAGCAGTGTCACCCCTACCTGCCTCTCTCGGAAGGTTAGAATTTCTCATTGAATGAATGTGCAGGCATCAGGGCGTTGCTTCATTTGGGGTGAACATTAATATTAAACGATGCATCTCCCTGGGAGTGGGCTGCTGCTGCTTGAATACTAAGCTGCTTGGTTAAGACTGAGAGTGAACAAGAAATAAAAAAGGAAATTAAACCTACAAGAGGGGCTGGAGAAGCAAGTAGCAGATTTTTTTTTTTTTTTTGAAACTCACCAAATGCATAAATTTAGAGGGATTAAAGAAAAAAATTTATTTGTCTGTAAAAGTTGGTGATTTTTCCATTGGTGAATTTAATGAAGGCTTTCAAAATATTGAATTTAGGTTAGAAATATGTTTGCAATCTTACTCAGAACCTTAGCATTTTATATTATAATGGGAAATGCATTATTCATAATGTGATGATTTATATTAAGGGATTTTAGCAGATTATTTCATTGCACCAATTTTTCACACTATGTCCACATCTCTTACTGTGTGTGTGTGTGTGTGTGTGTGTGTGTGTGTGTGTGTGTGGTGTTTGGCTTCTACCATCAACAGAGGGAGCAACTTCTTCACCCTTGAATATGGATTGGCCTTGTGACATGCTTTAGTCAATACAATTTGGTGAAAGTCTGTGTATCAGATTGAGCTTAAGCCTTGAATACTTCCTCCCTCTTTTGAAACTCTGCCACTGCTGTGTGAATAGTTTGCTGAAGGGTGAGATCCCATGTGAGAGAGCTTTGTTGTTTATGCTAAGGTCATGTTAGACTGTTAGACAAGCCTACAGCCAGCTGAGCACCAAACACTGACCCCTAGCTCACTACAGACAAGCTCAGTGAGTCATGCATGATATTAAAAGGGGATGTTTTAAGATTCTGAGGTTGAGGTGGCTTGTTATGCAGTGTGAGCTAACTGAGGGAGCAACTGAGAATATGTTATTTTTGTTTTCCCATACTCACTTAAAAAGATAATATTTTAAAGCTTTAGGCCCATAAAACGATAGGATAAAATGAACTGTTTTACGGGTGCACTCATACCTGGATGACTCAAGTGGAAGAGATGGGGCTAGAGGTACAATTTGAGGCCAGATCTTTTAAAGATCTGTGAATTGTGATGATGTCCTGGGATGTTTTTCCTCGGGGGAATGACAATTCCTTGAAATATTTTTAAAAAATATTTTTAAACAAAAAATTGCAAAAATGGTATAGAGAGGCCCATTAATACTTTATCCAGCTTTCTCTAATGTGAAATACCATGTCAGCATATCATAATATCAAAATCAGAAGACTGACATTTACATAATATTGTTAACTAACTTAGACCTTACTCAGTTTAGATCATTTTTTTTTTTCAGTGCCAAAGACTGAACCCAGGACGTCTGCCATGCAAGGCCAGAGTTCTACCACTGAGCTACACCCCAACTCCATAGGCCAGTTTTTACAGTCATGTGTGTTTGTGTGTGCATGCACTCATATAGTTCTATAAAACCCTATCCTGCATATAAATCCACGTAACCAATCAAGAAGCAGAAATCACCATGAAGGCTATCTCTGGAGTCACCACCTTTTAGCTGAGCTTCCTCAACCTCTGACTAGCTACTAAATCTGTTCTCATTCTCTTCATTTTAGTAATTTAAAAATGTTATAAAAATGGAACCATATAGCATGTAAAATTTTTGGTATTGCTTTGAAATATTTTTAATCAATGGAGCAATGTGATGGATTTCCATATTAGTAACAGCACACCGACTGCACTAAGAAGACTGTTTGGGGGAAATGGGAGACTTAAGGAAGGAGGCCAAGTCAAATGTCATATTAGTAATACAGGTGAGAAATGATGATGGCTTCTAGTGGTGGTGTGAACAGGACATGCTGTGTGAAAGATATTCAGGAGACTGAGTTGACAGAATTTGTGTCAATTGATACTGAGTAAGAGGCAAGAAATGAGAGGAGTTGAGAATTCACCCATCATTCATTCATTTGTTCAAAAACATTTCCATGCCTCTTGTCCTGCTAGGTGCTGGAATTATAGCACTGAGCACAGCTGTACTCTCATGGGAACTTACATTTTAGTTGAGGAGAAAATTGCTAAATACATATATATATATATATATATATATATATATATATATATATCAGTTATATATACAACTGCTAAGGTAAAGAAAGAATAAATGATCCTTCAAAATCATATATATATATATATATATATATATATATATATATATATATATATATATATATATATATATATATCAGTTGCAAAGCACTAGTTAAAACTGAATAATGTGAATAAAAACAAATAAATATTATTACATCTAATTGTGATAGGAAACTCCAGAATTGAAGATCAAGGATAGAAGAAGAATGACTTAGAAACATGCTAGCTTTATAGGTCTTCAGGAGATGTCCTAAGAGCAGTGGTATAAGTTTCTCAGCTAACTTAGTAATAAAAAAGTTGTAAGATCCTCCCAGATCTCATATCAAGACACTTTGGACACTTTGGAATTCTAGCTATCATTCTTTTTTTTTTAATAGGTGGAAAAATTTATTTGGGGGTTCAGAGTTTCAGTCTGTATGTAGCTGGCTTCATTCTAAGAGTACACATTTAGAAGAATTAGAAGAATTAAAGAATAATGACAAGAGCTGATATTGCTTAAATGTTTGCAATGTTTTTTAACTTCTCACATATATTAACTCACTTAAAGTTCACTGTATTCATATGAGATAATTGATATTATTTTTATGATTGCCTTTACCCAGATAAGGACACTGCTAAGGTAAAGAAAGAATAAATGATTCTTCAAAATCACATTCAAATGGCAGAGCATCATAGGCCTTCACCCTAATCACTATTCCATATTGTCTGTCCTTATGTGTACCCTTACTTGTACTGTGTACACTCTTTTAATTTTTATTATTCCTGTATTTATGATGATTTTGATTACCAACATACATAAAGTGACTATAATTAATTTCTGAAGTGCTCCCTTTAATAGATGGGTGTCCACCTATGTCCTATAATATATTTAATTTTACATTAGAGAGGATCCTGGTCTCTAAGAATCTACCAATCTGCCATGGGATACTTTCAAAAGTGACTATTAGTTTATATGGACAGGTCATAAGTCTCCATCAGGGCCAGGACTAGGGTGAGGTACCTAGAAAACAAAATTTAAGGAAGTGTTCATGTTCAGCTCAGGAGCTACCCTGCACTTGCTTGACATTAAGAGTTAGTGTCTCCTTATATTTTTTCTCTAAGTGCCTAGCTCTCCTCTCCTTAGTCCGAGCCTTGTTTTCCATCCTGTCTGCTGGAGATGAAGCCCTTTGCTTATGCTCTTACAACATCTGAACTTACTCCATACTAGCATTTTTCTATTCTGTTTTGTGTTCCCTACCTTCTGGAGGATGTGGCAAAACTGTTACCTTCACAATTATATTTCTAACATTTATCACACAGTAGGTGCTCAGTGGTTATTTTCCAGGAGCAATTAAGGGATATTCGTTCAGAACTTTAGGGAACTGGGGTACATTAAGAAGATGGGATATTTCCTCACCCCTTGAGGGACTCAAACCCCAAAAAGAAAGAGATATTAATCAACTGGTCATACGCTGTAAGCTAGGTTCTGCAGTAGAGGCATGGACAAAAATCTTTGCAGACTTAACAAAGGGAGTAAGAAGAGCCATCTGTAAGAAGTAGGCTGTGGATAGGTAGTTCGAGTCTCTCCTGCCCATCCCATCAATTTCTTCACTTTATTCAAGTTTACAAGAGAGTTAGGCTGATCTTTGAAAGCAAACAGATAAGGCACGGGATAGACTTCTGCCCATGATTTACCTAATAGATTATTTGGGGATAAGGTACAAAAAGAGAAGGAGGAATTTGGGTTCCAACATTTTCAGTTTGGCATGTAGTAAAAATACCCAACTGGAGTATTCTCTGGATAGCTTAAAATTCTGGGTTTGGGGTTCAAGAGAGAAATAGCCAGGGACAAGGCTGCAATATTTGAAGCAATATTTGAAGCTTCTGGGGAAAGAGAGATCACCCATGTAAAGAACAGAGTGAGAAGAGAAAAAGTGGAGGGAAATAGAAATGTGTATTGTCCATTTAAATCCTCATGCTCCCAAAGCAAATCCAGCCTTTCTGTGTAGGAACAGTTTATTTACAGAAATGTCAAAGCCCCTTTTGGTCCAAATTGTCACATGAAATGACAGGTGACACCTTCAGTGGGAAGCAAGTGGGGCTGAAACATAAAAATGAGGGGGGTGAACCCAGAGCATATTACTGTGGGGGCAGATAGCCTTTAAAAGCAAATACAAAGTGTTCTCTGCTTTTTCAGAAGCTAGATTTGTAATCAAATATCTATTTGCAGGAGACAATGGTATTATTCCGGGAAATATTTATAAAATCCAATATGAGCAAGACTAGTATTTCTTGCATTTTAATTGCCCCTCTCTCTCTCAAACCCCTGTGATAGCAAAATGTTGTTTTTTATGAGGTTTTTCCAGAGTACTAAATCTTGACATAATCAATACTATATATGTTAACTATCTTCAGGCTGTCTGCAGTAAGTTTGAATTATTAGATTCCTCTGAGGTCTAGACTATTTTTCTTTCGGCTATCACTTACCATTTATCTATCCATCTATAGACATAGATGTTTTACAGGAATATTTCTAGGTACATAAATAAATTATGTGGCTGGTGGCAAAGATTGGTTGTTATACAAAGGCTCCAGTGTATTATATTTAATAACCCAAACTGTGATAAAAGAGAGAGAGAGAGAGAGAGAGAGAGAGAGAGAGAGAGAGAGACACACACAAAGGGAGAAAGACTGGGCTCTTTTCAGTCCTCACCAGCACCTTCCAGAAAATGCCAGAAAGACACTTCACGATGGGGCAGTGTTGCCTGTCACAGCCTCACATCATGGACAGCATGCCTGGGAAAGCAAAGGTGCTCTGCAGATATAAAGTGCTATTAATCAAACATGCCAATGTGTGGTTTCCAGAAGCCATGGACAACTGGATTCAACATATTACACGGTTTTATTTTTACCACTGTTTCTTGGGCACTTGCAAAACAAACAAACAAACAAAAAAAAACATATGCTATTCTCCAGTCTCCCCAGCCATCCTCCTTTGGCTTCTTCGCTCCAGGGCTCCATCCTTTCTACCTTCCTGCCTTGCTCCACAAAAGTTTGGGAACAGTTTAGAGAAGAGTATGCATGTTAAATGGATAATGAATTTGAAAATTGAGATCAGGGGGAATTTAAATAAAGCTAGAAATTCAGGCAAAGGAAGAGGAAAAAGTCACAGGCTGTAAGTATCCATCAAGTTGTTACGGTTGAACTTAAACTTGTAGTCTGAATTTTCTGGCAGGTGAAGCAAAATGGAAGACACGAGTGGCTCCATGATTTTTGTTATTTGAAAAAAGAAGCATAGCACAATCTCAGAGCAAGCAAAGTTATCCTAGCAGTGATGTTTTAAAAGTCTCTTATGGGAATACCTGTCATTTTAATTTTTCATTTAATTGTCACAGCAAGGCAAATATGCTTTTACGTAGCTCACAGTTGAGGGAACTGGGCACAACCCATAACACAGTTTGTCAGCAGTCACACTGGTGCTAAATGGGGCTGATGGGATTCAAACTCAGGTCTTTGGATCCTTACTCTGGTTCTAGAATGCTGCTTCTGTTTTCACTGCTCAACCTCATTCCTTAATAGAATGCATTCTTGAAAGATTCTTCATTAAACGTATATTGCCAATATAGGGCATATTTTGTATAAAACACACACACACACACACACAGAGACAATTTGTGACATATATCTCAAATCTAATTTTTCTATTGACATGGTTCATAATTCCAGAGATGCTATTTCTTTGGCAGTAGCTTCCAACCTTTCTCCTTATCTTTAACATACAAATTAAAACAGCAGTCATCAACAATTTTGTTAGCAATGGGACCCTCTTTTCAACTGAATTTTTCCACAAAACCCTGAATAGAGAACCTTGTAAAGCAGAGCTGCTCTGGAAGAGGCCTAAGTCGGCTTGAGGGAGAACTGTGTCCTCAGAGGCCCCCGGGACAACTCTGTCAAACCCAATTTGAAACAAATTCCTTTTGAGTTTACACACAGGTGATGTGTTCACCAAGTGATTTAATTGTTTAATTTGTGGTTTGAAATTACCCTGTCAGGCAGACCTATCTGGACTTTTCCTTCCTAGTGAAATTGAGGAAACTGAGGCTCTTTAGTGATGTACTGACCAGGGCTAATCAACTAGTGATTGTTTTCTCTGCTGTCCTAATTGGCTGGGTCTACACTACAGGAATACAGTGGGAAGTATGAGAAGCTAATGTTAAAGAACAAATTCTTCCCAGTAATGTATCTAGGGAGTTCTATCTCATCTGTGAGGCAGCTCTGCAGCAGGGGTAGGAGACCCCCCGGGGACCATGGGACATATGCTACGGTTTATCCAAGAGTTAGTATTTGTTTTACCATCGTGAAACCATTTTTCATAACTTCCTTGAATCAGTGAAAAACCTGGGAGAGGATCTTTAACATGATATAAGGGAAACAAGGAGATCCTGTGGCTGTGTAGAAGGGAGTAAAGTAGGACTTGGAAAAGCCCTTCATTTCAGAGTGGTTGCAAAGAAGATCATATTTTCTGCTCCTCTATTTCACCTGGACTGACTTCCCCTTTGAAATAAACACTGAAGTCTCCTTCTTTGTCATTTTCTATTATAAAAAGAGAGAACATGTAAAACCTCTTATACATTCATCATTCAACTCCAATAATTACAGGCTTATGACGAATTCTGTGTCATCCATATGAACTTCCCAACTTGGATTATTTTGAACCAACCCTCTGACATTATTTTTTTTCTTTGGTGCGTATACCAGTGAAGCTTTTTAAGAGAAGCAGTGCCTTACATCGAGATGGCCACCGCTCAGAGAACATCAGGTTCTACTTTCTCAACTCAGGGATTGTTCTGTTGTCAGGATCACAGGTGCTGATTCTGCAAGTGATCATGAAATCTGAGATTGCTTCTGTTCTTTTGCATTTGGGGAAAAAATCCAGAGTCTTGTCTCTCCCAGAATAAATAATGTCTGAATATTATTCTTTTAAGAGGTTGGAACTCATAACTGTGCTTTCAGGGTACCTTTGGCTGCTTCTATGTGCCCTCCTGGTGCTTCTGATTAGCTTGCTGCCTGAGCATTTATGTTGATGATCTACAGTAGAGTACTCTAAATGCGGTCCATACACTCCTGGACGGTTGACAGATGGGCTTTATAAGGCCTGTGGACCTCTTGAAATTCTGTACAAAATTTTGTGTGAATGAGTGTTGTCTATTTCTAGAGGGCCCCTAAATTTTGTTAGCTTATTGAAGGGGCCCGTGACTCCCCCAAAGTATTAAAATTGCCACGCTAATCTTTCCCCCTGTACATGGAGACACGCATTTGCTATTGCAGTGGGTCACCGTACACCAAGAATGTTTCCATGAATGTGAATCTCATCCAAGCAGAGGAGTAAGACACCCAGGTCCTGCAAATAGAATAAAAGGGATAGAATGTTGGTTTCTAGATTATCTAGAAGATGCTTTGAAGATATCAGGGAGGGAAGATATTACAAACAGCACTTGGAGTATTAAACAAACTACCAAGTTGACAATCAAACTCATAGAAACAGTCCATTGTAAATTTGTTACTGCTTCCTACAACAAGGTGCTCCCTAAATGCAGTTTTCTATTTATCTATATCCACATTACAATATAGACATAGCACTGTAAATGGAGGTGGATGGAGTTAAAGTTATTCTGAGATATTCAAGATGATTTCCATCCATAGGTCTTATTAAATGGTGTAGATTACAAGAAGAGCCACATCTCTTCATTTCTTTGGCCTGTAATTTTTTAAACATGAAACATGACTCTTCAGTCTCTCTTATCAAAGCAAGAAAGAGACTCTATTGTCTTTTTTTTTTTTTTTTGTATTTTGGATTGATTGAACACAGGGGTACTTTACTACCAAGATACATCCCAAGCCCTTTTTAATTTTTATTTTGGGACATATTTATTTTATGTCTGGCTACATTGCTTAGGGCCTCACTAAGTTTCCCAGGCTGGCCTCGAACTTGCAATTCTCCTGTCTTAGCCTCCGGAGTCGCTGGAATCACAGATATGTGCTCTTGCACCCAGCTCTACTGTCTTCTTGAATCTGAACTCTTTGTAACTTATATTGGCCTATAGATATTGTGAAAATAATAGGTTTTCATCTTCAATTCTAGTCCCCAAGAAGCCTGCACACTATACCTTCGTTCTCAGGGCCCCTTTCTCCATGCTGTTCATTCTGGGTTCATATCAATGTTAGCTTGTTGGATAGTGACAGACTACATGCTTCTGGGCTGTGTCAACTCTGTTGTCCTAGCTGAAGTCCCACACATGAGAAGCAATCATTCAACACGGTCAAATACTTTCCCCATCCTAGCTGAGTGAGCATGCATAGGTGAGCTGAACTATGACCTGTAGAATCATCCAGCTGACCTCAGTCTGAATTTATGACCCACAACATTATGATCTACCTAAATGGTTATTTTTAAAATTGATGTAAAATAGTACCATATATATTTATGAGGCAAGGGTATTTTGAAAGTGCAGGGGAGGTTGTTATACAGCAAGAGCTAACTCACACATTAGGGATCACTTCTTTTCAAAAGAGAATCACATACTTGTAATATAAGGGGATTTTAGAGCCCTTGAATCTCTGATGTTCTACACATATTTATGGCTATTTCTATATTTTATATTAAAGTGCATAAATTTTCTTTTTGTTATCATTCTTCTCTTACCTTCAAAAGCAAAGTGCCACTGTTAGCAAAGTACATTAACTTCTCTAATTTTGTTTCCCCTCCTCACACCAGGAATTTTTATCTGCTATAATATGGGAAAGTTTTAGACAGGTGGTTAGGTACTCTTCCAAACTGTGTGAAATCAAGAAATCAGCTTTGATTTTTTTTTTTTTTTTTTTTTGTATAGGGGATTGAACCAGGGGCACTCAGCCACTGAGCACATCCCCAGTCCCGCTTTTTTTTTTTTTTTTAAATTGTATTTTGAGACAAGTTCTTACTAAGTTACTTATGGTCTTGCTAAGTTGCTGAGGCTGGTTTTGAACTTGGGATCCTCCTGCCTCAACCTCCTAAGCTGCTGGGGTTACAGGCATAAGCCACCACACATGGCAAAAAAAAAAAAAAAATCAGCTTTGAAAAACCAAATTTAATTTTATTTATTGCATATATATTAATTTATTTATTTTACTGAAGCTTCCCCTCTCTGAGGCAGAACTGCTAAAGCATTTTATTTGTAGGGGAAGAGCAAAAAATAAAACTAACTACTATGAATGATAAAAAAACCCATTGTTTAAATATAGGAAACTATGATCCTAGTATACACCCATGATTAATAGTAAAACATCGATTATAATGCAAGGATGATAGTTATTAGAACAAATGACTAAGGTCACTCTTCATTCTAACCATGGTAATACCTCTTTTATCAAGGGATTGAGTTCTTAGTTTTGTGTCATAGTCAAAGGTATTTGAGGAGCCAAAAGAGACTAAAATTTGGCACCAATGTCCCTCATAATTTATTATTGGTTGTTGGAATAATTTTATTTTGTCCTATGTTGACATAGCTACAGATTTTGTCTACATTAAAAGAAGACAGAGGAGGTGGAGGAGGAGGAGGAGGAGGAGGAGGAGGAGGAGGAGGAGGACAACGACTTGACTTGGCTAAGTCTTCTTGCTCTCAGCTGTTAAATTGTGGAGAGGGCACCTAATATTGCCTTCACTCACTTGCAGAGACTAGGTGGCTTTCTGAATACAAAGGGGGGTGAAGACTCACTTAGGAATGTCAGTCCCAAAGTCTGAAAGCATCAGGAACATACACAATCGAGAAAAATCAAGGTGGAAACAATGAAGTTCAAAGTCAGCAGTGACAGCCGCACATCTGAGGTAGGGGGTGAAGTGCCTCCGCAGGTGGAAGACACAGTCATGCCCCTTTGTGCCTCGTGTCAGATAAAGGAGAGAGGTGCTCTGCAGGTCTTGTTTATTTCCTTGTCAAGTTTCGTTTGTTTATTTCTTACCTAAGACCTCAGGTTGACTCAGTGCTTAACTTCCCACTGAGAAAGCGAAAAACATCATCTCGCATGTTCACGTTGCTGTGACATTTGGGTCCTCTAGAAAGCAGACACTGAGATGAAGTGAAAAGATAGGAATGGAAGAAAACAGGATTTGGAGAAAGAGTCTCATGCCTTGATTAGATCAGAAGAAGAAGTCTCAGCCAACGGAATGGAAGCTCTGGAGTAGGAACTCCAACCAGAGGAATCCTAAGTAGTGGAAATAGTTCCCTTGTTCACTGTTATGTCCGATCACTGACTTGGGGGCTGCATGAGAAGATGCAGACTTGAGCTGAAAGCTGAAACAGGTCCTGAAGCTCAACTTTCTCCACATGAAGGGCTTGTTCTTCCTAAGGGAAGATCTGAGTGAGGGACCTCCACTCTGCCACCCCACTTCCATTTACATGAAGGATGACTCCTTAGCCATTTCTATCAGGTCTGAAATAATCCAGCAAGTTAAGCAGCAAATAAATTAGTTGCTTTGACCAGGGGGTTATTTATAATGACAGAAAGGGAGTTTCTTCATGTTTTTTTAAAGACTAATAGGGAGACTAGAAAAAGGGACATTTTAAAAAAATACAACATGGCATAATGGAAAAAGGATAGATTAGATATAGTTGGGTGTTATGATTACTTCAGATTTTTACTGCTCTTTCAAAAACATTGAAGACCTTACTATAACCTAGAAAACTCATTAGGAAATGAAAACATTGATGTGAAAAGCCCAGTTCTTACAGTGATACCTCACTGTATAACTGAGGAGACTTCTGAATCAGTAGTTATAAAAACAAAGTGTTCGACATTCTCATCACTCTGTAACCTCATTATCCTTGTCAACATGATCAATGTCAACATCACCCTCAAGGGCTTGCCACGTGCTGCGATTCCTCCTAAGCCCCTTAAATGCATTATCTCATTTATATCTCAGATACAAATCTGCTCACTTAGGTAGTTAAAAAACATTTGTTGTACAAATGAATAAGAGCAAGGAAGAGGAATTGGGATGAGGGGAAGAAGAGAAGCCATCCCAAGCCAAAGGAAGGAAACCAGGAAAGCATGAGAACATGAGGCCCCAGCACTTTCAGGATACCCACAACCCCTGACACCCGACCACGCACTCCATATTAAGAAGCAGTGTAGAATAAAGAAACAATGGCAAAATGGGAGAGCCAGGCGCATCTTGAAGAGCTATTTACCTTCAGTGTCAAAAATGATGAGAGACCATGAGAGAAATTAAAGTCTTAGCTCCCTGACTCTTCTACTGGATAAAATTTGATCCTGACCCAGACCTCAGGACTTTTATGGTTTAGTATGCTGCGGGTTTTTCAATGATAGCATTAGACACTGGTACCAGGTAATAACTCAGGCCTTCTATAGAGCTGCCACTTGCACATCAGCGACACCTGTGAACTTGCCGAACGAGCAGAGCGCCATCCCTCGCCCAGATGCGCTCAATCAGTCTTCCTGAGGGCGTGGCTCAGGGATTTGCTTCTGACACAGTTTTCAGCTGATCCTGAGACCCAACATGTTGGAGAATCTCTTCCCTTCTTTATGGTCTTCACCAGGTCTTCACCCTGGTACTCTCTGCTCTTTCTGGCTCCTGATGAGGCAACTGTGTATGAAATTGAGGGTAAGTGTTTAGAGATGTTGAGAAACGAATCAGAAAGATTTTGTTTGACTTTAATAATTAAAATACGGGTTTGTAATTTGTATGTCTTTATGGTTTTCACTTTTCTAAATAATTCATTCCTACTATATTTTATTGGAAAAACCTGTGATGGATTGGACACACACAAACACACACATGCACACGTATGCACACACGTTGGTGCTTTATTACAGAAGTGTGAGGAGCAGCCCTCTGTCCTGGGCCACTGTGGTTCTTGGGACCCTTTTTCAGGTCAGGGGAAGCTGTGGAGAGAGGACATGGAATATTCCACGGTTGGAAGGTAAATGTTAACTTATATTTTGCACCTTGAATGCGCCATTGTCATTCCCGCAGGCCTCCTGACTTCCTGCTTTCGGGACACTTGACAAATGAGTCTATTTTTCCTGACTGCAGTTGCTAGGAAGCAAGTGACTTAGAAACCAGCTTCTCCCACTTCCCACTGACTTCACTGTTCTCCAGATGTGTTCAGATCCAGGGAGGAAGCAATAGACGAAGGAGGCAGAGGGGAGACATTTGACGGCAGTAGGTTTTGGTGGTGTTATCACAAACAATTTTTCGAATTGGCCTGTTGAATCAGGGAAAAATACATGGATAATTCTCCCATTGTAGGACTACCCAAAGTATTTAATTTTCATGGAAACAAAATGCCCTTTAAAGATATCATTAGGAGTCTATGAAAGTGCAATATAATACTTCCAAGCTTTCTTTGGGGAGCCCTTGTGCTTTATAGTTTTGAGGGGGAGTTTATAGTACTTTTCTGCTTCTGTTTAATAAAATAGACAAGGAGCTATTTTCAAAAGGGAGAAGAATTTATCCAGTAGAAAATAACTAAATGAAATAAATGAGTCCCATACTGTTACACACACACACACACACACACACACACACACACACACACAAAACCCATATGCATGATCAAAACATGATTTAATGATGGAAACAGACTCAAGTTGTTATGGCAACTAGAATCTGGGAGTACCTGGTCGTGTGTATGCTTTTTTTTTTCCCTCTCCCCTCTCCTTATTTATTTTTTTAAAGAAATTTTTAAAAATGTTGTCTTCCATCTGGTTTAATCAGTGTTAAAATACCAATGTCAAAGAAATGTGTTGAATAAGGATAATCTCACATCTGTTGCAAAGGAGTGGTATTTCACCTTAATAAGAAATAAGTACCATCATGCAAAAATCATTTATGAGAAAAGAATGTGATTATACATGATCATAAATTGCTGAAGAATTCTTTTAATTATCTTTGGCTGTTATTCTCTAGAATTATGGCACTAGATTCTTTTTTTTTTTTTTCCGGTCCTAGGGATTGGGAGGCACTTTACCACTGAGATACATCCCCAGTTATTTTTCTTTCCTTTTCTTTTGAGACAAGGTCTTGCCAAGTTGTTGAGGCTGCCCTTGAATTTGTGATCCTCCTGCCTCAGCCTTCCGCATTGCTGGGATTACAGGTGTGGACCACTGCACCTGACTCTTTTTTTTTTTCTTTTTAACCACCTGCTGTTGAAGTTGCAGAGAAAGTTGGAGGGTGTGGTCAGTTTTTAATGCCCACCTTACTAGCCCTGTCAATTATCTATGTAATAATTTCTCTTTTTTGGTGTTCTTCTAATGCTAAAGGAATAAGGTTGCTTGCTTTGAAGCTGAAACTTTAACTATATATGTATCTTTAAAAAATAAGAATTTTTTGAAAGAGTTTATTTTGCCCTACTTGCTGCAGATGGCTGTGATTTAATATCACAGTATTCTCCATATTACGTTTCAAAGGTGAAATTCTTCTGAAATCTACTTTACATCCAATCAGAGAGGAGTACTGTAACCAGTACAACTTCATTGGATTTCATCTCTTAAGCTAGGAGAAGTAGTCAATCTGGAAGCACCTTTTTTCACTTTCTTTTTAAAGCAAATTATGATTTTTTAGGAGTATGCAGTCTGGGATCCATAGGGAGGAGTGAGCCCAGCCCACTAAACTGACTCTTGTTGCCTTGTTCCAAATAGTATTCAAATGAAATGTTTTAATATCTTCATTCTTCATGGAAGAGGTATTGATCTAATTTAAGCATCTAATAAATTCATTTTATATGCACCCCCCTGCCTTTATTTGTAAAGATATTAACCTACAGGAAAAATGTCTTTGTGGCTATTTGTAGATATACTCCACTAGGGGTATTGGGCAGGAAGGTCAAGGCCAACAGCTAAATTCAATAAAATCAGATTATACATATGCTCCTGTAGTCTCTAGATATTACTCTATAAATGACAAAATAGAGTGGTCTGTTTGTGAAAATGATACTGCTGACTTGTGATCAATTAACACTTTTATCCCGAGTTACTTTTCTGATATGCCAATACAGCAAGGTTCATTAAAAACAAAGCTGAATGTACAGAATGAGGTGGTGAACTGATCATGAGGATTCCTTTAAAATTGTCTCCCCAGGCGAGCAACAGCAGGAGTTAATGTTTAACACCAAGTATTCAGAAATTATACCAAATAAATGTGTGATGGCAAGTTATATAAAGGAGCTGCATTAGATATGGGAAAGTTTCCACACCTGTGATGGAGTTTGGATTCTCTGTTTCCTTGGGAACAGAAAGGAAAACACAAAGTGAAAAAGAAAATACTTCATTTATAAAGTAGTAGTTAATGTTTGCAATAGAAGAGTAAACCATACAATTCAAAATCTTCTAGTTAAAAAATGTCAGAAATCCATGGGTTATTTGGACTTTGTTAGAATCATTCAAGTTTAACGATGCACAATTTCCAGAAAGGAAATATTTTCCAAGGTAAGCAGGATTTTTTTTTAACTTACTGTTGGAGTCTATATTTGTCAGGAGAAAACTCTAGATTCTCAAAGCTTTATTTGGTCAGAACAAGATTAATAATTACTGTACATAAGAGAATTGGAAAGGCTAAATGACTTTCTTTTGGATCATTTGCTTTGAGGAAGGACAGTCACCATGTCATGATGGTATTCAAGCCATCCTATGCAGCAGCACAGATGTCAAGGAACGGCCAACAAGGAGTTAGAGACTTGTTCTCTTGTCTTTCTTCTTGGATCACTTTCCCAAGGAAACAGGGAAATCCAAACTCTGGCACAGGTGTAGAGGGTTATCCATGTCTAATGTAGCTGGGGTGAACTGTACTAGCAAACCTAGAAATCCAAATCAACCAACTTTCAGGAAACCTAGGCAGCTTGTGAACCTCCTTATAAAACTAATTTGTCTGGAGTCCTGTGACTTCTGATTATTTTTTAAGCTAGTCATAATAGGTCGACTATTTTCCTAAGATAATAATACCATTCTTCTATTCAGATTTTTTAAAATTGCATTGCTTGATAAAGATATCACAGTTTTCTAAAAGTCTACTTCTAGATAAATTTCCAAATCCTGAATGCTTGTCAAGAGGACACTTGCATGTTACCTTTTTATACCTGGTATCCTAAGACAGTCTGAGGAAGTTAGGATATACAACTTCCCTTCAAAGCAGGCAGTATTACTGTATAACAAATTACCCCCGAACTTACTATCTGAAAATAGTTCCTTTTTATTATCTTGTACTTTTGGATGTTAGGAAAGGGGCAGCTTCTCTGGCTTGCAGTTGCAGGCATCTGAGGCTTTCTTGACACTGGAGCATCCATTTCAAAGATGGCTCCCATAACCCACAAAAGGGAAACTTCTGCTCCTTGCTGGCCATTGGCAGGGAGCTTTAGTTCCTCTCCACAGGGGCTGTTCCATAGGGCTGCTTGAGTACCATCCTGACATGGTGACTGGCTTTCCTCACAACCAATGATCCTAGAGAAGACAACAGGAGAAAAGTGGCAGTGCTTTTTAGGACCCAGTCTCAGGAGCACACGTCACAGTGCTGTATTGGATTTGTTAGAAACATGTTACTCATGACAGCCCACATTCAAGGATAGTCAAGAAAAAGAAACAATAAGTTTTATGATGTATTTTAGAATCACAACAAATGATAGTGAGCTGGGCTGATCTGATTCTAGCTCTCAAGAGATGGATTTTGTGATTATGAAGAACACACGGAGAAAGCAGCATGAAAATACCAAGGAAACAAGAGCAAGACTTAACAGAGGCCTTGGGTTAGAGAAAAACATCACATAGATGGTGGGTGGCGTGCTGGCAATGGAAGCAGTAAAGACTATAGAAAAAAGACCGTCTTAGTGGCAGGAGATCAATGGCCTTTTGCTGTTGGTCTTGGATTCTGGATGAATATGTCAAATTCAACCTCATAGTTATTCTGAAGCTGGTGAGAGAATGTGTTCTTATTTCCATAATGTATATTTTTATACTATCGTTACTCTATTATTTTAGTTGGTCAATGATATTTAAAAAGGAATCAAGACAGTTTTTAAGGTTATTTTTTTCTTTTAATAAAAGAAAATGAAAAAGATTTTACCATGAAAATTTGGAAATACTGAAGAATACCACAATAAAAAGCACAATATTAAGTGAAAAGTATAGTTACTATTTTATAATTTATCATTTTCAGTATCTTTTACATAGTTATTAAATTGATTGCTTTGCTTACCATTATATAAGATTTTTTTCTGTGCCATCAAAATATTTTGTTAATTCTCATTTTTACATCCTTTTTTACTGAGTATGATTTGCATATGACAGTTCATCAATTAATTGCACAAAATTTAGCTTTGACAAATGTTTGCAATTGTGTAATCACCATTAAAAATCATTGTCTAGAATATTTGTATCAACCTTAAGGCTCTTGTGTCACTTTTTTAGTCCATCTTCTGTCCCCACCACTGACTCCTTGCCACCCTTGATCTCCTTTCTATCACTAAAGTTGTGCTTTTTCTAGAATCATATGTAAACAGAAACAGAGTATGTAGTCTCTGGTTTGGCTTCTTTAACTCAAGTTTTAGAGGTTTATCCCTACATCTCAGTAATGTTTCCATTGTACAATTGATTAGTGATTTATTCTTTAGGTGTTCTTCAATTTGTTTGTCCACTCCCCAATTGATGTTTTGGTTATTTCTGTTTAGGAACTGTTATCAATTAATCTGCTATGAATAGTTAAGTACAAGTCTTCTAGTGAACACATGTTCTCATTTCTCTCATGTAAATATCTGAGAGTAGAATTGCTGCTTGTTTGGTGAGTGTACATTTAGTGCCAAACTGTTTTCAAAAGTGGGTGTATCAGCAATGCATGAAAATTCCAGTTGCTCTACCTCTATGCCAACATGACAATCTTTTGAATTTCGAACAATCCAGCATGTTTAAATTTGCATTTTTCTTATAACTAATGATATCAAATATATTCTTGTATAAGTTTACTGGGGTGACCATAACAAAGCCCCACAGCCCGGGTGGGTTAAACAATGTTAACTTATTTCTCTTGTTGTGGAGGCTTGAAGTCTAAGATCAAGGTGTCAGTAGGGTTTTTTCTTTCTTTCTTTCTTTTCCCCTAAGATCTTCCTCTTAGGCTTGTAGATGGCTAATTTTTCTTTGTGTGTTCACATAGTCTTCTCTTGGACACTTAATCATACTGGATGAGGAAACACCTCAATAATCATATTTCAACTTAATTATGTATATAAAATATTATTTCCAAAAATTTGAGATATATTTTGAGGTGCTAGGGATTAAAACTGTGGCATATGAATTTGGATATGTCAGGGGAGACACTGTTTCCATATAAGTTTTAGAATTGTTCTATTTCTGTGAAAACTTTTCCGGGATTTTGCATTGAATCTGTATGTCACTCTGGATAGCTTGGACATTTTGACAATAATGATTCTTCTAATCCATGAACACAATATCTCTTTCCATTTACTTTAAAAATTAATGTTTTAGTTTTGAGTGTGCAGATATTTTACCTTCTTGGTGAAATTTATTCCTAAGTATCTTAATCTTTTTCTTTCTTATTCCTCCTCCTCCTCTTGCTTCTCCTCCTCCTCCTCCTCCTCTTCCCCTGCTCCTGCTCCGGCTCCTCCTCCTCCTCCTCTCTTACTCCTCCACTGGGATTGAACTCAAGGGTCTTTAACCATGAGTTACATCCCTAGTCCTTTCCATTTTTTTTTTTAAATTTTGATACAGGATCTTGCTAAATTAGTTAGGGCCTTGCTAAATTTCTCAGGATGACTTTGAACTTGTGATCTTCCTGCCTCATCTTCTTAAGCCACTGGGATTATAGGTGTGTGCCATCATGCTGGGCATATCCTACTATTTTCGACAGCATTTTAAATAGTGCTAAGAACACTCATTGGAGACAGGACGGTGTTTTCAATAAATGGTGCTGGGAAAATTAGATATCTACATGCAGAAGAATAGAACTAGAGCCCTATTTCTCACCAGTTAAAAATTCTACTCAAAATGGATTAATAGATTTGTTTTCTTCATTGGGGGATAGATAGTTGCTAGAGTATGGAAATGCTATTGATCTATATATATTGAATTTTTGCATCCTGCAATTTCACTGAATTTGTTTATACTAAGTTTTTTTGATGGAATCTGTAGCATTTTCTATATAAAAGATCATGTCTTTTGTAAACAGGGCCAATTTTATTTCTTTGCAATTTGTACACCCTTTTATTTTTCTATGCCTAATTGCTCTGGGCTAAGACTTTCTGTACTGTGTTGAACAGAAATGGCAAGTGGATATCCTAGTTTTGTTCCTGATATTGGAGGAAAACTTTTCAATTTTATTTGTGTGATTTATGACATGTGATGTATTCATGTGATACATGCCTTGGGATACATGTCAACCTATGTGATACATGTTTTAAAGGGAATATAAAATAAAGAAAATGTTTCTTTTTAAATATGTACCTATATGTACTATTTCTTATACTGTTTACTTCTTTGTGCTGATGTAACTTTTCATGTAGTATCATTTTTCTTTTGCTGAATTTTCTTAAGTATTTCAAGCAGTATAGTAGGGCTCTTAGCTGCTTATTTTTCATCTACTATTTTTCTATAAAAATCTTCATTTCATCTTCAATTTTAAAGCATTTTTTTCTGGGTAAATAATTCTAGATTAATGACTTTTTCTTTTGAAAAAATTTTATTATAGAACAAAGAATGTAGCTTCATGGTAGAGTATTTACCTATGAATAAGGCCCAGGTTTTATCCCCAGAACAAAATACACACAATAAATAAAATAAGTAAAATAAATAAATAGATAAAAATGTTATTTTGTTGAGAAAAGCTAACATGACATTTACCCTTTAAATGTTTATAAGAACAATGTTGTATGGTAGATATCTAGAACTTACTTATCTTACTTGGCTGAAACTTTATGCCCATTGAATTGTAAATTCCAATTTTTCTCTTTCTACCCTTTGATTCTATAAATTTACTATTTTAGATACCTCATATAAATTAAATCTTGCAGTATTTGCTTTTCTGTGTCCAGCTTATTTCACTTAGCATAATATCTTCACGGTACAGTCATGTTATCAGGTATTGCAGAATTTTCTTCCTTATTAAGGCTGAATAGTATTACTTTGTACATGTTCATCACATTTTCTTTATACATTCATCCATTAATGGACACTTAAGTTGTTTTTATGTTTTTGCTATTGAGAATAACGCTGCAATGGAATAGGAGTGTGAATACTACTTTGAGATCATTATTTCAATTCTTTGGATACACACCCAGAAGTGGATTGCTTGATCCACTTGATATGGCAGTTCTAGTTTTAATTTTTTGAGATACCTCCATTCTGTTTTCCATGGTGGCTATACCATTTTTCATTCCTACTAAACACATGCAAGGATTTCAATATCTCATATCCTCATCAATGCTTACCTTTTTCTTTTTTGTTATGTATTTTAAAGTCAAGTTTTTACTCTTTTCTGATTTGTGGTTTTTAACATTTAGTTTACTGTCATTTTTGCCTTTATTACTTTTTAAATTCTTTAAAATTTTTTCTTTTTATCACTATGTTTTAGCAATTGGATTATGATGTATATTTATATGATTGACATTAGGCTATTTCACTTGATGTTCACGGAGCTTATTACATTTGTGCATTTATATTTTTCACTGAATTTGGAAATATTTGAACATTATTTCTTAAAATATTTTTTGAAATTCCCTCCTCATCACCATTTTATCTATTTCTGGGATTTCAGTTTCATATGTGGTAGATATTTCATATGGTCCTGAAAGCTCACTGATGTTCTGTTCATTTTTTTCATTCTCTATTTTATTTTGGGTAGTTTCCTTATCATATCTTCATGTCATCCATCATCACTTCTGCATTGTCCTAGGTGTTGTTAATCCCATTCTGTTTTTTTTTCTCCAGACATTGTGTTTCTCATCTTTAGAAGTCACATAGTTTTATTTGAGTGTTTTTTACATTTATCTTCTCATTATGCTTTTAGTTTAGTCTTTATTTTTAAAACATATTTATAATAGATGTTTTAATTTCCTTGTCTACTGGTCTTTCCTCTTAAGTCTGTTTCTATTGACTGATGTCTCACCTCATTATAGATTCTATTTTCCTGCTTCTTGAATGCCCAGTAATGTGTTACATTAGACTTTGAGATTCTTTTGTTTTAGATGCTCCATTATTTTGTACATTGTCAAATTTTGTTGTGCTATGCAGTTTGCTTACTTATATTTATAGTATGCAGTTTTCTTACTAGTATTTGAAGACTTCAAGCTTTGATAGGGGAGTTACAAAGATGTCTTCAGTCTAATGATATTAGTTATGCCCACTACTAAGGCAACAATACTTTTTGATGACTCTTCTCAATGCCATGTGCATTTTGATGTGTTTCCATTCCAGGCATTAGTTCTGTATGAGCTTCCTAAATTTTTCTGCCTAGTCCTTCCCAGTGATTATTTTTCTTTATATATATATATATATATATATATATATATATATATATATATATATATATATATATCAATACTAAATTGAAGACTTCACAAGACCCTCTGTATATCTTAAGAACTCTAGACTTGCAGCTTTGTTTCCCTCTTGTGTCCATGAATCTTAGCCATTTTTCCTTTCTCAACCTCTAATGTCTCTCAACTCAGCAAAACCATGATGATCTTTGAGTTTTTTTATGAACTACTGCTTTAGGCAGAAAGCCTAACAACTATAAGGTCCACCTAATTTGTTTTCATCTTCTCAGGAATAATAATCCTGGTCTTCCTATTGTCCAATATCTGACAAGTATTTTTTTTCATACCTTATGTCCAATTTTATAATTATTTAATGAAGAAAGGCAAATTTGGCCCTTACTTTTCTGTCTTGGTTAGTAGATATTCCATCCTAATAATTGTTGCATTAAAAAATACCCACATATATAATGACATAATTTTATCAATTTTGTTACAAATGTTAGAGAATCAAGTTGCTTCCATTTTTTCCTAAACTCTTGCTTGGATTAAGAAAATTATTGCAGGCTTGATGAGGTTGTGCACACCTGTAATCCCAACCATTTTGGAAGTTGAGATAAGAGGACCATAGGTTGGAGACTGGCCCAGCCAACTTAGCAAGACTTTGTCTCAAAATTAAAAATATATATATATATATGAAGGATTGGGGATGTTGTCAAGTTGTAGAGTGCCCATGGATTCAATCCCCGATCCTGCAAAAAGAAATCATTGTAGATTCATCTTTGAATTATTTTTGTTTAGATAGTTTCCCTAGAAAGAAAAGTACTAGATTAAAATCTTTCGTGCATTTGTTATGCTCTTGATACAATTTCTTGAGCAAATTGTTTTTCAGAAAGCAGATACCAATTTACAAAAATTCCTACTTATTCCAAGGCTAACATTTACTGGGCTCATAGTAAGTCCCAGGCACTATTGCAAGTATGTTCACAAATACTGATTTGTTCAATATTCACAACATATTTAGGAGGCAGACACTATGAATAGTCACAGTTGAAAGATGAAGAAATCAAGGTATAAGATTTAAAGACGTATAAGCAAGATCTTAAGTAATAGCTCTAAATGATGAGTCTAGGATTTGAACATAGGCAATGAGGTTCCACAGCCTCCACTCTAACCACTACCCATGCTACCTCCTCATGAACTTATTATCATTTAAAAATTATTGCAGATTAAATACCCACAAAATGCTATCTCATGCTTTTAATTTGATTAATTGGTAAAACAGAGATGTTGTGAGTATTTCTTAGCACTTTGTTTCTTCTTAGTAGACCATCTATTTCTGTCTTTGCCCATTTTATCTCTTTAACCTAATTGCCCTAAAATAGAAAATATGAATAATGTATTATGGGACCATGAGCTTCTAGAAATTCACTGTGCCAATTCTATAAAAATGGCTCTAGATCCCAGACTGGAGGATTGATAGGCAGATGGGAAGTGAACTGCTGGAGTGGGTCATATGGCCACAGCTATGGTGATGAAGACCTATTAGAACATTTCTTTTGGAGGTATCACTAAGTTTGTGGAGGAGCAAGCACAAGGGAAGAAAATGAAAGGTTTACAAATGCCCTTAGAATTAGTGGCTTAAAAAACAACTTAAAATAGTACTTGGGGTAATGAACACCACTCTGTTTTAAATTAGGAGAACATTTAATGTGAAGAATCATTTGGTTAGTAGGTAAGCAACAACATTCTAAAATTATTTTTATGGTTTTGTTTATAATTCTAAGTTTGAGCGATGAATTTTGGCTTGAAGATAGTTTTGAAGGCAACATGGAAGTACTTCAAATTTTGTTCACTTTTTTTTCAATACAATTGGCATAGAGAAAAATAAATACTGTAAATACTTTCATATTATAAAGGATAAAGATATTTTGTGGTACTTAAAGCATACTCATTATTCTACAGTGCTGTTTAATAAAATAAACAGTCTATTTTAATATATAAATATACAAAATCAGTAATTTATATACAATGTAAATGTAGTATCTAAGAAAAACAAGTAAGTCTTCCCTTTTGTTTTTGTAGATCTGTATATTCAAAATATTTCACTATTGATCATTAAGATAGATTGTCTTACTCAAAGATGAATGTCCTTACTTCCTGAGAATATAATTATACCAAACAGGTATTATGCTAAATGCTAAGTGTTAAACACTAAAAATAAGTGTGAATTTCTAGAACCAGATTATTTGACTTTTAAATCCTAAGTTTTGTACTATGTGACATTGGAAAGTTATTTCCTTAGGTCTCAGTTTCTGTTAGTAAAATAGTACTGACCAATGCTGAGGGTCTTCTCATCCTGGGTGAATTTAAATAAATGTCTTAAATTTATATTCAAATTTATAAAACATAAGGAACATATTTAATGGAATTGTTGTTAAGGTTATACCATTTTTCATGAAACAAGTAGGCAGAGCCTCTCTTTTTTATCTTCCAACATAAGTTGTTGTATATGATTTATTGAGTTTGATTGGAATTATTCTGTAAAATCTTTGAGTCTTTTCTTTTTCTTTATTTGTGGTACGGGGATCTAACCCAAGTCCTCCTACAATGGAGGCTAGTGCCCTACCACAGAGATACATCTCCATCACAAATGCCCAGCCTAAACCCCCACATCTTGATGTGTACTTTGAAAAACACCCCACTGCTGATTCAATGTGTCTCAAGAACTTATTATAACTGTTAACTGTACTAATGGTTATGTACTTTCACTACACACTGAGAAATCTTATTCTCTAAAATTGTGAACTATTAGTAACTTTGCTTTTTGAATTTACATCAATAAGAATTAAACTTCTCATTCTTGCCAGGATACTCTGTCACCAGAATCAAGATCCAAAGTATTCCCATTCCTCCAATGTGTCCCTTTTCCCCATTGCAGTGAAATCTCCCAATACTCCTAACTTTAGTCTGATCTGCTTCCATCACTGTAGATTATGTTTTTATTAGAACTGTAAGAAAAGAGAATCTCATGGCATTTGTCCATATTGCTATGTATATCAACAGCTAAATCACTTTTATTGCTCAGTGGCATTCTGTGACTTAGAAATATCACATTTTGTTTACCTACCCATCAACTGATGGATATTAGATAGTCTCATCTTTGGCTATTATAAATAGAACAGTTACAACATCTATTCACATTCACATCTTTGTGTGGACTTTTGTTTCCATCTTGGTGAATACCAACAAGTAGAATCATTGAATTCCCAGGACTCTTTCTTACTTCCTATAATTTTGTGGTACTGTCTTCTGTCACTGCCTTGATTCACTTCTAGCTTCCTTGCTTTCCCCTTTTTTGTACCATTATCATAAAATATATCCTCTATATGTTATAAACCCAACAATTGAATTTTATAGATAATTCTCTTATATTATTGTCTTAAATTTCTTAAAATTGAGCTCTGCTAGTGACAAATTCTGTCTTTGTTAATCTGAGAAAGTTCTTATTTTGCCTTCATTTAAAAAAATAGTTTTGCTGGCTACGAGCTTCCTGGTTGCTTTATCTTTTTTCCTCCAGTACCTGTGAATATGGGATCCTATGGTCTAGCTTCCATTATTCCTCAGGAGAAGTCAACTGTTGATGTTATTTTACTTCCATTGTATTGAGTGAATCATTTTTCTCTTGTTGCTTTCAAGATTTACTTGTTGACTTTCAACATTTTGACTATTGTTGTCTAAGTGAGGATTTCTTGGTGTATATACTACTTGGAGTGCATTAATCTTGGAGATGTGTAGATGATCATCATATATGAAAAGTTTTCAGTCATTAGGTTTTTTTCTGTCTCATTTTCTTCTCCTATTACTCCCATATGTTTTTATATGCTCCTGCTCTTAATGATGTCTCAAAGGTCTCTGAGGGTCTATTAATTTTTTTATATCCACTTCTTCACACTGGATAATCTCTATTTTTTTAATTCAAGTTCTCTGATTTTTTTTTTCTTCTTTCAGGTCCAATGTATTAAGTCCTCACTGGTGATTTTTTTCATTATAATTTTTGCATATTTCAACTCTACAAATTCCATTTGGATCTTTTATAATTTCTAAATGCTTATTAAGTTTCTGTATTTGATGAATCTTACTTTCCTTTAAACAGTTTAGGCATAAACAGTTTAGTTCCTTACATGTGTTTTGTAATAGTTTTCTAAATCTTTGCAAAGTCCAATGCATAGGATATCCTCAAAGTATTATCTATTGCCTGATTCTCTTTTCTTGGGCACGGGTTATATTTTTCTATTTATTTGCATGACTCAAAATTTTTTTAATAAAACTTGGACATTTTATATAATGTCTCACAGTGCCTGTGATTCCTGACTTTTACCCTTGGTTAGTTATTTAATACAAACAATTTTGACTATTCGTTCACTTGGTCTGATTCTATAAAGTCTGTTTCCCTAGTGGGCAATTTCTGATGTCAGTGCTCAGATTTTTTTTCTCGTTTTTTAAAAAAATTTAAGCTCAGAATTCCAGAAGTTGTCCTAGGTCAGCATAGATTAGTTTTCAGCCAGTGATTGGTCAGGGATTGTGATTAAGTATTCTGAGCCAATAAAAAAACTTCTGCTCATTTCAGGGAAATTTCAAATCCACACTGTTTTTTAAACCAGGGATTAATGTTCCCCAACTGTTTCAGAGTGAGTGTGCACAGCCTTTCAGATCACTAGGGATGAGTGTGAGCTTGCCAGGGCCCTTTGAGACTGTCTCTTTCTGTCGTCACCTCCTTGTTAAGTTTCTGGCAGGTCTGTTGTTTTTTTGATGCTCCTGGTTTCCAGTTGCTTCTCTAATTGTTTATCACGATTATCTCTATGTTTTCAAGGGAAGATGCTTTTAGGCATTCATAGGCTTTCAGTTTTAATTTAAATCAGTTCTCTCAGGCGGTTCTGCAGAGCTGCACCAGCCGATAACCCTCAAGCCTTACTCCCCTCCTTGAGCTTAGTTCTGTTCACTGTGCTGGAGCTGAGATGGGGTAGAGTTGCAGAGAGTTGGGATCTACTGCTTGAGTAACTCCTGTTGCATGCCATATTCAGTCTTCTGTGTTTTATGTTTTGACTTAAGTTATATTTCTAGGATCCTTTCATGTCACTGCTAATAGCTATATTTATTTTCATCATTATATTCCTTTGCATACATTTTAAAAAATCTATCAATTCTCTTCTAGATAGTTATAGATTCAGATATTTAAAAAGTTTTAACTGTAATGCACAATACCCTTTGCTTCATGTTCTCCCCAACACTTGTAGTAAAAGATATTATTATTTTTTCTGAATCTAATAGGTAATAAATAATGTCTTATTGTGGTATCAAGTTTATTTCTCTAATTATTAGTGAGCATGAGCATCTTCCTCAGTTTTTTGGCCATTAATGTTTCCTCTTCCTTTAAACTGCATCTTCATAGTTTTTTGTCATTCCCTGTTGAGTTGTTTGACTTTACAAAATGAATATGAGAAAGTTGTTAATAATACTTTGGATTAATCTATTGGTTACTCGTGTTTTAAGTAAGCATTTACGTCATTGGAGAAATTGAAAATAGGATTGTGATTTGATTTTGGTCGCTGCCTGTCTCGAGTTAATATAGAAAAATAGGATTGTTCTTTGGATGTTAATCTAATGCACTGAGCTGGCTCAACTTGTTTGTTAGTTTTAGGATTATTTTCATGGTTTTCTTGGGAGTCTATGTAGATAATTATGTAATTTGCAATTATAGTTAAAAAAAATTTTTAGTTGTAGATGGTCACAATATCTTTATTTTTCAGAGACTTTTCCAAAGTTTAATCAAATTAACTTCTAAACTGTCTTCATCTTTGTTTTTATTTTAACCAACAGTAGGATGAAAGGCTTGAGTTTGAGAGTGTAAATATTTTATATTTTTGATAATTCAATAAGAACTAAATGGAAAGCCAATTGCTTTGTCATTCACATTTTCTCCCTATAATTTTGGATATATTATTTAATTTCCTTCTGCAGGTGTCTGCAGGTGTTCCATGTAGAGGAATCTTTGAAAGCAAACATCACAAATAACCATTTCTGTAAATTAGAGTAACACTTATGTCATTTTGCCTATCCATTCAATGACCACTCAGAAGATAATTTATAAAATGAGTTTTTATAGGACAAACAACAAAAATGATGTTTGGAGACATTCTAAAAGTCAGTTATGGAAAATGATTGGGGAAAGTCTAGTCAACAGAGTTTAGATGTCTCAATGGGAGAGAAAGAAAAGTTAAAATTCTTAATTGTTACCAATTAAGAAGTTGGTAAACTAGGAAGCAGTCTAGAAGTGGAAAAAGACCATATGCAAATAAAACTGATGAAATGGAATTATGGTTTTTCCCAATTTATTACTTAAATTGTAGAGAATCCTTTGGGCATAAACAAATAAGCCTGAAAACAGATGTTTAAGTCTATATCAAAATTTAAAATCAGTGATAGCCAGCCAAGGGGGCGAACAGCCAGGATGCATGTACAGGGAAGGCTGCCTTGTAGAGAAACAGTATTTCCTCTGCTTGAATCCTGAGGTAGGGTGACGGAACGCAGCCTCCCCCTAGTCCACCATCTTGGATCCCCTCTCTCTGTATTTCATAATGAAACATAAGCTATAAATAAATGTATGGTATGAGCTTATTTTGATTTATAACAATAAGCTGGATGAAAAACATAAAATAAGGGCTGGGGCTCAGTGGTAGAGCGCACGCCTGGCATGTATGAGGCACTGGGTTCCATCCTTAGCACTACATAAAAAAATAATATAAAATAAAGGTATTGTGTCCACTTACAACTAAAAAAATACATTCTTAAAAAACATTCTTAAAAAATACCTGAAATAAGGTATTTTATACATCACATAGCATTTCTACATTCTACAAGTTTTGCACCACTGTCAAGAGTTAAGTTGAACAAGTCTCTGAAAGCATGGGAAATGGCTTTGCTATGCAGAGGAGCCTCAATATATAATCAGCAAAGGAAAAATGAGTAAGGACTGTGTCAACATATTAGTGTTTCTAGGTTGGGGGAATGTTTGCAATAGTCTTCTATTTTTTTCACATGTATTTTTCTATTTTGAGATATTACTAACTAAAATGTCAATATTAAAAAACATTCATAAACATTGTACTATTTTACAAAGAAAACTGAGGCATATATTCATAATGGTAGAGATTATCTAAGTGTGGAAGGAGTCAGGAAACTCCCAGATATTTGCTGATTCTAGATCTACTTTGTATTCTGACATAATTCCAGTGTGTTGTACAAAATACAGTACTATGCTCCAGGAGAATAGCTAGATACACGGAAATGGGGGGAAGGCCCCAAAAGAGACTAGCTTGCATATGTTAGACTTTTCCCTGACCTTGTATCTGGGGAACGGAAGCTTCATGTTCTTTTTGAAGCCTGGGGGTTCCAAATTGTAATTATAATAACAAAGTAGTATTTTAGATTATTTTGTCTAATTTAATTTAAAATGGTATTTAAAAAAAATTCTTTTGTCTCAAGTTGGATAATGGGTTCCAAATTCTTAAAATATGGTGAGATTGTATGCCCTTATAAAGCGTTGAACAGCTTTAGTGTCCTCATGTATTTCAGTATTTAGTTTATCTCCCATAAGTAAAGGAATTGAATTCCTTATTAGTAATGCATTGTGCAAACATTTATGCTTGCTGGTATGTCATCTGGCTTCTCCCTCAAATTAGGTTAAAATTAGCATCCTAGCTTTCCCCCCCTCATTAATAAACATTTTGGTGAGACTATAAGAGAATTTAATAAATCCTTCAACATTTTTTTTTTTTTTTTGTACCAGGGATTGAACTCAGGGGCACTCAACTACCGAGTTATATCCCCAGCCCTATTTTGTATTTTATTTAGAGACAGGGTTTCACTGAGTTTCTTAGCACCTTGTTTTTGCTGAGGCTGGCTTTGAACTTTGATTCTCTTGTCTCAGCTTCCTTAGCTGCTGGGATTACAGCATGTGCCACAGTGCCCAGCGATCCTTCAACATTTTTGTATCTTGTTTTTGCTGAGGCTGGCTTTGAACTTTGATTCTCTTGTCTCAGCTTCCTTAGCTGCTGGGATTACAGCATGTGCCACAGTGCCCAGCGATCCTTCAACATTTTTGTATCTTTCTTAATGTTCCAAAAGAAAAAAGTCATGAAAAATTTTTAAAAAGCAGGGGTGGGCAAAGAACAGTTCATCTAAAAAGTTATTATTGGATATAATATTTGTAATAATATAAGAACATTTATTTTAGCTACCTCAAGGAATTGAACCACTTCCATAGAATATTTCTTTTAAAGATCAAGGCTCCTTTTTTCTACTAAAAGAATAATTATAATTTTGTTTTTGTGCAAAGGTATCTCTGTTTTTCAAGCTGATGCCAGATAACACACAGCTAAGCCAAATGTCTTGATCTATGTATTTTTTATGGTAAATTGAATTTGTGAATTATACCTGTATTTACATTGAAGTCTGTTCTGGCTATGTCAATTTGAATAAAATTTTTATAGTTGCTTAAGAAAAAGTTATGTTTTTTTAAATTATTTTTTTCTTATTCTTTCCAATTCATCAGAGCTAATTGTTTTTTATTCATATTAGTATTATTTATATTAGAACTTTGGTTCTTAGGAGATGGGTATTTTTTCAACTTCTCAATCTAAAGCACAGAAGATTGTGACATACATAATTTGATAAATCATTTAATTATTTTTCTTTTCTTTTTTTTAATAAGGGATTGAACTCAGGTCACTTAACCACTGAACCACATCCCCAGCCCCCTTTTAAATTTTTTTTTTTTTTTAGAGAGACAGGTCTCATTGAGTTGCTTAGGCCCTCATGAAGTTGCTGAAACTTACTTTGAACTTGTGATCTTTCTTTCCTGAGTCACTGGGATTACAAGTGTGCCTCACAGTGCTGGGCTTCGGATATTTTCAATAGGAATCTTCTGTAGACTTGATGTTGAGATGATGCTGAAATATGTCACTATGAGAAAGCTTTCTCAATTAACTGGTAGATTTTTCTAATTGCTTCAGAGATATCTTACCTGAGATGAAATATCATAATGTAAAAATTTGAAAAGTAACCAATGGGAAGAAAGATGTATATTGAGCCCTTGCAAACTTTGCATTTGTGTATGAATCTTGTTTCTTTATATGCAGAGTAATAAGAGACAGCCAATATCATTTTATTCATCTGGTCTCCAGTCCTTTTTTTTTATTTTTCATTTTCTTATGCTCCTATCCCAAAGCATACATTGACAGCCTATTGTATGCACTGTTCTGCACTCCACACTAGCAAGACTGATCCAAACCTACTGTGAATTATTTTTATTGATTGTGGAGAAATGGTGTTGAAGCACAAGCCAGAGCAGTGAGAAGGGGACAAAAATCTTATTTTAAACATCATTTTTTTTGCATCAATTTCAGTGTAATGCATGCTTCTCTATTAAAATAAGAAAGTCTAGTTCTGTAGAGGTATGCTATATAATGAATTATCAATGATGTACTTGACTCTGAAAAATGACTTGATAGTACTGAGATGTGATGTGTGCCCGACCAAACTACTGATGAGAGGTTTCATTACTTTGAAAATCTTTGGATGAAATTGGTTTAATTTCAGATAAGAGAACTTGTCAGACTGTGAGAACCTTAAATTATAGTCTCATAAAGAACTTTGTCAGTACCAGTTATTCAAATTATGCAGCATCACTAATTAGCAGTTTTTCAACCTGGTGAAGATCTGAGTAAAATCTTACCTTTTCTCCTGTGATCTTGTGGCCTGATGCAATACATGCTCTTTAAACAAAGATATGTTGAATGAAATGTTTGGTTCATTGAAAAATGATCTAAGGTCTCCAGGGAATTCAGGGAGTTTCCAGGGACACAAGAAATTTCACTGACCACTCATGTTAATTCCAGAAGGTACAGTAAGATCTAAGCCAAACCTTAGCAAATTGCCATTTTAAAGATCAAAGTGATTAAACAGTGGTAGTTTCTTGTGGCTCAAGCTATGATGACTGAATATCATAAATTAAAATTTACAAAATTCCTTTTTTGCATGCCTTGTTCTTCACCATAGAGATTTTTTGTTTTGTTTTATCTTTACAAAATTTCTTTGGGTTTCAGCAGCTGTGAGGCTGAGGCAGGAGGATCACAAGTTCAAAGCCAGACTGAGAAAGTTACCAAGGCCTTAAGTAACATAGTGAGACCCCATCTCTAAATAAAATATATAAAAGTGGGGCTGGGTATGTGGCTCTGTGGATCCAAGTGCCCCTGGATTCAATCATGGGTACCAAAAAAAAAAAAAAAAAAGGAGTTTTTGGGGAAAATGAGAATAATCTCAAAATGATGCTACATGCAAAATCAAAAATGTGTTGACAATTCAAAACAAAAGGAGGAATAGTTTGTTTTTCAGTAATACTTTGTTTTAATGATTTAAATAAACAGGAAACTCTTTGGTACTTTGATTTATATACTTAAAAATATACTGGGCTTAATGGACAGACCCTTTTCAAAATTACTTTAATTTTAGTTTCCATATTAACAATTCATTTTACTGATAGAAATATTTTAACAGTGTAAGTAAAAAATAAATATGCTGCTTTATTTTTCTTTAAAAAAGTAACATTACAGTTACTTAAGTATTGCATAAACTATTCTTTCTATATAAATAATTTTCGTTTTTAGAATTTAAGTTATTGTGGCTCACATTTAGTTTAAAAGGTTGAGGGTTTTATTTATTTATTTATTTATTTATTTAGGAAAGGCCCTGGATGCATCATTTATCCTAACAGTTTTAATAAAATTTATATTCATAGAGCACTTGTTTATCCTGCACTGTGTGAGACACAGAAAATGAAAGAGTGATCAATATGAAAATGACAACTTATAGATTAATAGGGAGGAAAATCTGCATATCCAAATTAAAAGAGGTTGAAGGATCTGCCAGTTTGTTTCCCTTTTTCTGTGGAACCATTGCTTACTTTGACCTGCATTTATACTGTTTCATTCTCTCTCTTTTTTTTTTTTTTTTAAAGAGAGAGTGGGACAGAGAGAGAGAGAGAGAGAGAGAGAGAGAGAGAGAGAGAGAATTTTTCAATATTTATTTTCTAGTTTTCGGCGGACACAACATCTTTGTATGTGTATGTGGTACTGAGGATCGAACCCGGGCCGCACGCATGCCAGACGAGCGCGCTACCGCTAGAGCCACATCTCCAGCCCCTGTTTCATTTTCTTCTTCTTCACTTTCTCCATGGTCTTTTTTTTTTTTTCCACACAAACAAAAGTGTAGCAATAACAAGTAATTTGTTAAGTTAAAACTGTGTATTGAGATATGGGGCCATGACAGGCTGAATGGTGACACTCCAAAGATACCAGTATCCTAATTCTCAGAAAGGCACAAGAAGACCAAACAGAAACAGATGCTGTGGCCAGGAGCCAAGGAATGTCAGCTGCTGGAAGCTAGGAAAGGTGAGGAAACCATAAGCCTCTGGAGCCTATAAAAAGGAACCCAGCCTGCCAACACCCTGATCTTAGCCCTGCAAGATATATTTTAGACTTCTGAACTATAATAGAATAAGTTTTTCTTTAAACCATCAAGGGTGTTATTTTTTAAAGTAGCAATAGGAAACCAATGCAGATCTTGGAACCTGGAATTGCATGCTCCTGTAACAATAAATAAACCTGCAAACATTTTTGCAATTAGATAATGAGCATCTGTTGAAAGAACTTTGAACTGCATGATAGAAAACACCTGTTTTGCTGCAATCTGCACCTCAGTTAGTGCATTAATCTCCATGATATACAAAGAACTCAAAACATTTAACAATTTAAAAAACAAATAACCCAATCCATAAATGGGCAAAATAATTGAACAAGCACATAACAGAAAAAGAATGAATGGTCAAAAAATATATGAAAAAAAGTTCAACATTCCTAGCAATTAGAGAAATGCAAGTTAAAACTACACTGAGATTTTATCTCACTCCAGTCAGAATGGCAATTGTCAAGAATACAAGTAACAATAAATGTTCCAAAGGATGTAAGGGGGTAGGTACATTCATACATTGCTGGTAGGACTGCAAATTAGTGCAGCCACTCTGGAAAGCAGAATGGAGATTCCTCAGAAAACTTGGAATGGAACACCGTTTGATCCAGTTATCCCTCTTCTTAGCATACACCCCAAAGACTTAAAATCAGCATACTATAGTGATGCAGCCACATCAATATTTATAACACCTCAATTCATAATAGCTAAACTATCAAACCAAACTAGATGCCATTCAACAGATGAATGGATAAAGAAAATGTTACACACCACACACACACACACACACACACACACACACAAGAATATTACTCAGCCATAAAAAAGAATGATAATTTGGTAAATTTCAGATTATTCAGATTGCAAAAGATGCTAAAACTAAAGTGTCTCATTGTCAGAGTCTTGTTTGCTCTGGAGAAAAAATGAAACATGTACTGAACAACCATTTCCAGGTGCTTCAGTTCATAGTAGAGATGAAATTGTGATGGGCTGGTATTGGGATATTCTTCTGCTCTGGCAATGGGAAAACTTTCTTGATTTTAACAAAATAATTTTTTTTTGTGGAGAAATTTTATTCTTTGGAATCCATTTTTTGGGAGGTTTTGTGTTTGTTTGCAATTGTAGTTTTTATAGTATTCTACCAGGACTTTGCTAAAAAATTTAAGATGGCTAAAAGAAAAATGTAGTTGCTGTTAGACTCAAAGTTCTGGAGAAAACATATACGTATGTGAATATTTATAATATTATAATTATTTGTTATATTTTTATAACAAATAACTAAAAATACATGAGGCTCACTCAGACCATCATTTAAATTAAACCAATATTTCTAGTGTGTCATTTACGTCCCTCACTTTTCTTTAAAATAGCTTTAGTTAGTTTTATTCAGTGTGGTTTATTTTGCACAAAATAATCTGGCAGATACCATTTTATTTTGCATAAGATACTCTGACAGGCACCATTTGGTATCTGGCAAATACCAAACAAATTTATCTTTCCTTGGGACAGCAGAAGAGTAGTGTTTCAGATTTTGTTGATTGGTGGTTTCATTGTAAAATAAACTAGAAATCCAATAGATTTTTCATGAGGGAGCCTCCAGGTTCGCTTGCTAAAACTCCTGCAACCCAATTTAACTTTTCCTTGGAACCTCGTCAAATGCCTTTTGCAGATCCACATGCTCCAAAGCAGACCTGAGCTGTGGCTGAGAAAGCGCCAAACACGCCAAAGCATGAAGCTCTCTCTCCAAAGCATAAGCTCTGCAGCAGCCGCTTGGCCCCAACTCAAGCACAGAGCCACCCGCTGCATGCCCGAGAGCCTGCCCTGGTTATTTATGCAGCGGTGGGTCAGCTGGCTGTGGCTTTCTCCGCCCCCACCCTGGCGCACCTCCAACTCGCAGCAGTAGCTGCGGAAACTGATGCTTGGTTGTGTTGTTTGGGGTCCTCTGCCTGGGAGCATTAGCTGCCACCTTCTGGGATGCTGCCCACCGTGTCCTGGGTCGCGGTAAGTTTCTTAGCCCCCACTCTGTCCCAGCCACCTTCAGGCCCACCAATCAGGCTGGGAGCCCTAGCAGCCTTGGGGTCCTGTTTGGGACATTTGAAAGCTGAGCACAACAGGGCTCTCTCACAACCTGTCAGCAAGGCTGTTTTACTTGGTTTGATTGTGTGCCTTTGGGTAAGAAAGATTTCCAACTGTATTTACTTAGAGTGGCTCTTTAGGGAGTTTTTTGTTTTATCCATTTATGGATTCTGGTATTTCTTATATTTTTTGAAAGAGCAAAACCTGCCTTATAGAGTCTCTCTGGGGGAATGTTTCTGTTCTTATGTTTGATGTATACTTTGTAGAATACACAGTGTTAGCTGGAGGATATGGGGGAGACAGATGAAAAGACAAAGAAAGAGAGTCCAGTTATTTTCCCTGATGTTCTTTCTTCTTTGCTATGGGCAAAGCCACAACCCCCAGCCAGGCAGTGGACTGTGGGACACGCACACATACACACCTCCCTTTTTCTTTTCAAAACACATCTCTCTCTTTTATTTGACAAGATGTCTAATGTAGGAATAACCTGTTATATTTTGTTACGAGAGCTATAAATTGAACATCATTTCTTTTTTCACTTGCATTTTTAATCATTTCTGTTGCCATATTCAATATCTTGATTAAGCAATTTGTGATTTTTGATTTTTAATTAACCAATAATACCCAGCCCATATTTCCCCCTTTGAAATCATTTTGAGTTTTCTTTGACTAAATAAAATGTCTTTAAAATGTGAATGCCATTATCATTTTAAGGCTCAGAGGACATGCTGCTCTTTTATAATTTTGCTCTTGTGAAACTTCAGAAAATATGAAATATTTTCTCAAATATATGAATTTTTTATTTATGAGTTGGTTCATTGGCTTAGGTGGTTGCTGCTCTGTTGAATGAAAGTTCTTTTTATAATATTATACATGGTACTTTACCTATGTCATAGTTAGAAGCCTTTCAGAAAAGAAGGATTTTTCAATAAAGCATTTAGAAAAAATACTGTCTACTCTCTTTCAGAGTTAAGACAACAAGAAATGAAGTACTTATGAGTCAGGACTTGGCTGTCTGAGGAAATACAGACAAGGCTGTTGTTTCATTACATAATTGCAATATTTGTATGACCTAAATAACAAAAAAAGTGCAAGAAGACTTAATTTACTCAGGTATGAGAACTGCTGAGCCACTTATGGCTATTGAACTCTTATGGTTTTCCTCAGAGTGAAGTTCTCTTTGAGTTTTATGAAGAATGTTAATGGAGGTTGAGGAAATACAACTAGAGGTGAAAATACTGTTTGATGGCAAATGTGATTCAAATTTAAGGAAAATTTAATTGAAAAACTAATGATATGTACATTTTGTAGACTTTTTTTCATAAAGAACTACACCATATTCTTGTTTTAATCACATTTTCCAACAAGAAAACTTAGTCACTTTGATAGTTCTTAAATTTCAATGTGCAGTAGTCAAAGTAAATTTAGTATGTTTTTGTTTGTTTGTTTGTTTTTTGGTACCAGAGATTGAACCCAGGGATGCTAAATCACTGAGCCATATTCACAGCCCTTCTTGTTTGTTTATTTGTTTACTTATTTATTTAGTTTCAAGACATGGTCCTGCTAAGTTGCTTAGGGCCTTAGTAATATGCTGAAACTGGCTTTGAACATGAGATCCTCCCGCCTCAGCCTCCCCAGCTACTGGGAGTACAGGTATGTCCCACCATGTCCTGCAATTTAGTTTGTACTTTGATGCAGCAGTTCCACTCTCCCATGAATAATATCTAAGTAAATTATAACAAACCAAGGTAAACATAGTATGGGTTGAAGGAATTATGTGTTATTGCTAGAAAATAAAGGCGTTTATTTAAATAAAGAGAACTAATAAGTTTTAACTTGGTAATATTATAAAATGTTACAGATGAGACTATTGAGAAAATATCTTGAATAAAATTTAGATATTCACTCTGAAAATTTTGCTATTTGTAAGACTAATTTGGGAAAACATAAAATGCTGATTCTCATGTCTTGCCCTGTGTCTCTACAGGTAATAGAAAATTTCTGTCTCTACAGGTAATAGAAATCTTTGATTTTATGCATAAGAACCAAATTACATAAAGGAGAGATTATAATTAGATTCTTTAGAATAAGACAATTAAAGAAATTTGAAAATAATAAAATTATTATTTATGACTAATAAATAGCAAAACCCAGAGTAAGTGAATTATTTCTCTCTCTAGCCAGTGTTCTTCTGATATACCACACTCTCCTGGTGAACTGGGCATCTGACTCTTCTGAATGCCTTTTAGATATTAACTGCCTGGAGTGTAAGGACAATGTCTTCTTTTTCTTTTGCAGTTCTTTGCAGTGTTTGTCCATAGGTAGAACCCAAGTGGCAAATATTAGTTAGTGGAGATGTGGACTTGACAAGAGTGGAAAGAGGCTTGGCATCAGAGAGATGGAGAGTGAATCCTAGTAAGTCCCATCTTGGCTGCATGACCTAGGGTGCCTTATTTGATTTCTTAACCTACTTTTCTCATCAGTAAAATATAGACAAAAATATCTGTATCATAGTAGTTTTGTATGACTTAAAAAGAATATTGGCTGGGGTTGTAGCTACTTGGTAGAGTACTTGCATAGCATGTGTGAGGCACTGGTTTGATCCTCAGTACTGCATATAAATAAATTAATAAAATAAAAGTTTATCAAAAATATTAACAATAAAAAAGAATATTTGTCAACATCCCACAGAGTACCTGCTAGTCACTAGATGCCCTCAATTCAGTTTAACTATGGATCTTATGGCTTTTTTTTTTCCCAGCTGAACACCCTCCCTCCTTTTTTCCCCCCTGTGGAGATGTTTTTATTTGTGTGGTGGCTTAGTTTTATATGTTTTCATCTTAAAAAAAAATAGACTGCCTTGGTTGGTACACTCTAAGATGAAGCAACCCATTTTGCTAAGAGCATCTTTATATTTGACCGTGTAAATTCTGAGAAGCCAGAAGAGTGGGAAATATGCATTTTACCTGAAGCAGATATATCATGTTCCTCATTTCTTGCTCCCTTTGGTTAGGCAGTTAAGTTACAAACAACTGATCCAGGACTATTCTTAGGAGGAAAATCTGACTTTGTGGATATGCTCAGAAGTCAAATGTTGTCTCTGCTTGAACCAGTAGATCCTTGGAAACATGAAACATGAAACTTAAAGGTTAGTTTTTAATTTTTTGTGGTATTTACAAGTTAAGGTAAAAGTGTTTGTTTTTTTTCATGAAGTTCTCTGAAGCTATTAGATGTAGCAAAACTAGATATTGCCCCATTTTATTATAAGATTTTGTCCTAGCTTTGCAGCATTTTCTTTTATTTTTTATAAAAAGTTGTAGACCTCAGTTTGCTTTTCAATATGATGTTTTTAGATTAATAACCCAGTCTATAATAAAATCATATTTTATGGTGCAATATGTTTTATAAACAGTTTTGTATAATAAATGTAAGATTCCTCTTTCCTGGATATCATTTTGACTCCTGTTAGTACCTTTGCTGCCTTCCATTAATGGCTTTGGATGGAATGATTTCACATCTTTTAAGTACATATCGTTGGTAATTTCTATCAAGTCTTTCTTCTGAGGCTTTCTACAGAGGCCTGTAAGAAACTAAGGTGGGAATTTTACTCTTAACATGGGTGCATTGTTACTTTAGGAAGCCAATTTTTCTGGCTCTGAAGTAAAGTAATTTTCTTTTTTTTTTTTTTACTATAAATAAGACTAATTAATTTTCAGTTTTTACTGAAATTGCAATCTTCTCCCTTCTGTCTAAATGGCCCAGACCATTTTATTCTATGGTTTGAGCTCCTCACAGAGTTCCCCTGTTGTCATTAATACACTATCCTATTTGTACTGTCTACCACTTTACACATTCACACTATGGAAATTAGGTTGAAAGAAATAGAATCTTTCTTAAAGCTTTCCGACTGTAAGGAAGCACTAAGGAAGAACATTTTAAAGACACTTTTACACTCATGTCTTCCCTCTTCTTCAGTGCTAGGAAAATATATGGGATAATTTAGTCAAAGAAGTGCAATTCCCTTTCCCATTTGTCTGGAAATAATTATTTATGAGGAGATATGTGCTTTGTGGAAGAAAGGTTTAGCAAGTAATATATATTCTTTAGCTCATTGGTGTTGGAAGCATATGTTAGTGATCCTATCATATAAAAAGCTTATGCTTAAAAAGTGGTTACTGTGTGAAGATAGTAACTATTCTTATCTGGTATTGTTATATGGTATTGTGTCATTGGAGGGCTTCATTTTAACTGGGAGGAATGAATGAATTTAAACCAATACACAAATTTTGTAATGAGTTTTTCTTCATGATCTGATCTAGCCCACAGAATATCTGTTCATTAACTATAGAAGCTTGGGATTCCATCATACTTACTTAGAGGTAATCTTCAGTAAAATTCTGAAGTAGATAGTAAAGATGAGTGCTAAGTAATTTAAATGTGAATTTAGAAACTAGAGGAAAGATAAAAACAAAACTGCTAATAATGTCAGTGTATCTTGTTCCTTTTAAATTTTTTTTCCATAGACTTGCCACACATTTTACATGACTAAAAAGGAAAAATTAGGTATAAATCTGGTTGAATGTTTAATAAAAATTTAGCACTGTCATGCTAATTTTGATGACATAGCTTCTTTTTTTGTTTGTTACCTTCAGACTTGGTTTCATTAAAATAAATTGACTTGAAAAGTGTTAGTTACCATTTAGAAACAAAATTCTGTTCAGAAGCAAGCCCGTGTCTAGCACAAAGTGTGTTGAATTTCTGAATGTGTACGAATATGTTCATTCATTTTTTCCACTTCCCAGGACATTTTCGCATAAAAATAGCCAGTGTTTTAGCTTTTTCCTTTTCTTTGTGCTTTTTTTTTTTTTCTTGCAAGATACCGTGGTTTCTTTAAAGTGCAAGAAACTATTTTTGTATCTAGCCTAATATTCAATCTAAATTATGGTCCTTATCTACTGTTAAAAGAAATTAATTTGTAAAGGATGGATTTTAGAATAAGTATGTTTAGGACTCTATAACAATACAGAATACTAAAGTGAATTTTCAAATGTTAGAACATAAAATTAATTTAACCTTTTGCACAGAATTTTAGAAGTTGACGTTTTATGTTAAAATTTTCTTTTTTGGGAAATTAGAGTTTCTCAGTAGACCAATGTTATTGAAAATTAATTTCTATGCATAAATGTGTATGCTAGTTAAAAATATTTTACATATTGCTTCTTTTCATCTGTTAAATCTAGGTTACATAGAATGATGAACTATAGCTAAAAATATTGGTCTACCTTTCCTCAGGGGAAAAATAGACCTGTACAAGTAACATGTGATACAATATTAGAATTTAATAAAGTGCAAGAGAATACCAAAAGTTTTGATATTTTACTTGCTTGTTTTTTTTTTTTTTGTTTGTTTTTGCTTTTTAATTTGCGGAAATAAGCACTCTTTATTCCTCACCCTAATTGCCAACTGTGCCCTGGTGGGTTGAACACTAAGGATTTGTCACTTTTGTTGTCGTTGTTGTTGTTTCCTTTAGGAAAAGCAGGGTATCACAAAAATCAGTGTATGTTTTGTTGTATAATGGCATTTTTTCAATATTAATTTATTTAAACACATGTTTTCTTTTGTTTTTAGAAATCAGTATTTTTTTATTCCAAGATCATGTGTTGTATGTGTATACACATCCTTAATGTCATGCATTCTATCTCATCTTTATAATTTGTTTCAATAGTATAAATAAAGATAATAATTTAGTTTTCTGAAATATAATTACAGTCATTAAATTAGAATGTAGCATGTTGAAATAAAAAGGAAATTTTTTTAAAAAAAATATTTCTTGTTGTAATTTGTTATATATGACAACAGAATGCATTACAATTCATATAACACATACAGAGCACAATTTTTCATATCTCTGGTTTTATATAAAATATATTCACACCATTCATGTCTTCATACAGGTACTTAGGTATCTGTCTTATTCCACCATCTTCTCTACCCTCATGTCCCCTCCTTTTCCCTCCCACCCAAAAAGGAAATTTTGTAAGTTTATCTCTTTACAATATTGAGACTGTTTGGGAGAGTTTATATTGATTTTATGATAAAGCAAGTAGATGAGTCATCTAAAACTTGTAACTTTATGAAATTCAGAACTATTCTTCACTGTGGGATTGGAAATGCTATATGCTTTATATATTGACTTTAATTGCAAGTGTAAGTCAATGCATTCATTGTCATTTTAGCTCTTTTGTTACCACTTATTTTTAGTAAAAATAATAAAATATTATGTTTTAATAATAATCTGTAGATATTTTATTTTTTGGTTAACTGATAAATATATCAAAATATTTTTGGTTTCAGTTTTATTTGAATGGAAAACTAGTATTTTTAGATAAAGATCTTTTTATTTCTATAAGAGCTGTAAGAATTGAGCATTTGCTGTAATATATGGTATATTTTCTGTCCTATTTTTTATACCAGTCCTTTAAAAAGAAAAACTGAATTAAGTAACCGAAAAATAACTCTGCTGTTGGCCTATATTTTTTTGTTTGTTGTTGTTTTATGGTCAGTTGATTTGTTTTCCTAATTTAACTACAACAAAAAAATGTCTTTTATGCATAAGTGAAGTTCCACATTTGACTACCTTGATGGAAAAGCTCTGAATCATTTTACTATGTATTCACAGAGCAGCATCTTGTTTGGCATCAGCATAATTGGTCAGAGGGCTACTCTGACTTTTTTATAGTAAAGGGTGCTAGCCCTGGTCATAGCTCTAACCTCCTTAGTCCAAAGTGACCCACTTTATGATGACAGTTTGACCACACCTCTAGTTGCATAGGCACACACATTTTTCCAAATCACATTCATTTTCACAACTTACAAACTTGAACTTGAACTGATGTTTTTAAAAAATGATGGAAGAAAAGATATATACTAAAACTAATCACAAGAGGTATAGCTAATGCCTTTAAAAGTTCAATTACTGCTAGTTTACGTATTCAATTTTTTTTAAATTATCAGAGTATTTTAAAAATAGTAGCAACTTGTAAATTGGAATAAAGTTAGGCATTTCTTTCCTCCTTACCTTTTCCTTGGTGATGTTTGCCGTTTTGTTCATACTGTTGACTGGTTTCCAGATTGTTAATATATGCATATTTTTGGGCATCTTCCTGTCTTGATTATGGAAATAGTATAGAAACCAGAAGATCGTCTAGAAATGGTATAGAAACTACAAAATAGTGATTCTTTTTCTAACTCTTAAGACATTTGGACATTTTGTTTGGTAACACATTCAGCATTTGATTAGAAGTGCAAAGTGCTTCAGAAGCATGACTGTGTGCCTTCAATGGCAAAATGATGCATTTCTTCCTGGTGGGAGAACTGCTTGGCCTTGGTGTATTTAAAAACTTTTGCACTTACATTCAAAGAAATTTTTATTCCTTCCAGAACAGCTTTAAGAATTTGTTAGTGAGCATTTGCTATGGCATATGGTGCAATTTAAATTTCAAAATACTTTTGGGTCCTATGTAAGCATTCATTCACTGATATGTTGGAGTAGTATGAGCGTAGAACACCAATAAAAAGACTTTAGCTCTTTCTTAAAATTTTATTCTAATTTGTTATACATGATGGAACAATGCAATTCATTTCATATTACACATATAGAGCACAATTTTTCAAGACACTGATTGTACACTATTTTATCTCTTAAAAAGATAAGTTATGGAGTAAGTAGGAAAGAAACTTTGTTAAAGAATACCAGGACTCAAGTATTAGAAGGATTTTAAGTAACAGCCCTAGTAGAGAGCTGCTATGGTTGATTGCTTTGTTAATGGCCTGTAATGAATCACACCTTCCCAGATAGACTTTTTTGTAGATCCCATTCCATGTGTCTGGTTTTGACCAGTGGGGCATAAATGATTGTGCTTTATGTAGAGATTTGTCAATTCGAGCTAGATTCCTTGGACTTCTTCTGTCACTATTTGAGGATGCCAGATGTAGCCTCCTGGAAGATAAAAGTCCACATAAAGTGATTTAACCCTGGAGGCATATGGTGCATTTTAAATTTCAAAATACTTTGCTCCTAGCTGACCTACCAGGTAAATGCAGCTATATGAGTGAGCCCATGCCAGATCAGCAGAAGTATCATACAGTTGACTCTGTGGATATTGAAAGTAATTAATTGTTTTAAAAACACTAGATTTTGTTTTAAGCAATGAAGAACACAGCAACTTACTTGACTACAGGAACTTGTTTTTTCTGTCTTTTTTTCTGTGTCTCTTTTATAGCAGTCTCTTGGTAATGTTCCTACAATACCTACTCTCTTATGAAACATTGTATCAGCAGAAGATTAAGCAATAATTGTTCATAATTTTTATTGTATAAAGTGGTATTTGTGTCTTTTGTTTCTTAGTAGAAATGAGGAGTCTCAAAATGCATGAATCTTTTGTAATGTTTCAAGTTCATACCTATACAGTGTGTTTTGGTGAGATGCTTATTAGGACTCTCAACAAATTTATGAGGATTACTATGTTTTCATGGGAGTAGCTCACCTTTAGAGTGAAGAGATTTGGGACTTTCAGACTGTTCCCAGGGTCATTCAGTGTTGTGAGAATAGGTGTTCATTCTAGAAGAAGACATTGTGAAGTTCTCAGGCAGACCCTAGTGTTAACTTCTCCTAAGCAGAATTTATTACAGAGTCCTCAAAAGAAGGACAGGGACCATAAGGATCAATGATAGATATATTGATCTCTGTAAGACTTTTATGGACTTATGTCTAAGAGTAGGACACTGATGGGAGTGGATATTTTTTCCCACTCTAATAAATGTGCCATTTGTATTAAGTTGAAACACAAAGCTGAGGACCACAGATGGAAATATCAGATGCTGTAGCACTAATTGACCTAGAGAGTCAGGCTACTTGGTACCTAGCACCACTGGATCAGAAATGTGTTCCCTGAACTTCTAATAGTTTATACCTGCTGTCCCTAGGATGTCTTCCACACTGCCTGAGGGCAAAAGTGGTGATTTCAGGAGAAACAAAACAAGGAGGTTCCAGAACTTATGTCCCACTGATGAAAACAAGGAGAAATTCCTGAACTCCCATGGGCAATCTCTGGGAATTTTCTAATTTAGTCAAGAGGCATTTATTTAGTGGAAGATGGAATGCTATGAGGTTCATCTGGATTTAGCCACTCTTGTTTTTACTAATTGACTCCTTTGCTTTCCCAGCCTGATGTGGACTGGGAGAACATGAGTTAGACTTTTATGTTCTGGGTTAATTCCACTTCTGTTGTCTTCAGAAAGAACTATGATAACAAAAACATACAGTACAAAAATATTCTGATAGAACTTGAGAGTCCTAATTTATTGTGTAACTTGGGGTTATTAATTGATCCTTCATCAGAGATTGAATCGTAAATGGAGTAAGAACTATGGAGCAATAGGAAATGACTTCTGGAAGACCTAGGACTATCATATTGGGAGATAAAATAATTTCCAGTCTCCTTTTTAGGTAATTTATAAAAATCCAAATGTAAAATAGAGTGGTATGACCTTTGTGAAGCATGGGAGAAGCACTATTAAGTTTCAAAAGAGAAACAATTTCTAAAATCCTAAATAGAGTCTTTGTATTTTCTTAGAAGTTTGTGACATTTGATAAAGATTTTTGTATATTTTTAAAGTTGTGACAATTAAATTTCCAACAAGATAATATTATTTTGGTTATATCATTTTACTAAATGAAAAAACACTGCAAAATTTCAAGTCTATTCTAGAGAATCATAAATAAGAGAAGAAGGAACCCATGATACATCAATGTGAATTAGTTCACATTGTTTTATTCCACAAAGGATTTAGGAAAACTACAAAAAGAAAACATCCCAGTGAAATAATGATGATGTAGAAGAGAAAAATCAAAAAGAAGGAAAATATGTGTGGAGAGTCAAATTGAGGGAAAGATATCTATCAAAATGAAAGATGCAGAGACCTATATAGTTAAACTCATAATTTGTCTCAGAGATTCCTGACAGTTAAAATGGATTGTTATTAGTTGTAGAATGTTCATTTTGGGAAAAAAAGGGAGAATGGCATTCTTCAGGTAAGGGACTGTCATCTTTGGACTAAATTCGAAAGGCATTAACTCATATTGGTAGATATCCCATACCTGGGAATAATGAGCAATGCTGCAGACTGTATCCTTCACCATGTTCCAACAACAGATTTTCTGAAGGATCTATTTCTATAAAACACAAAGATATACCCTCAAATCATAGGTCTGTGAGCTCAGTTTTAAGAAGGACTAAGATATAAAGTACTCTCATCTCTCTCTTTGACATACAGTACCAATTTGACTCTTTATTCCCAAAACTTCAGTCTTTTGGAACAACTATTCCAATTGTGTTTTTAATCTTTAGTTTATCCATTTGTTACAGATGAATGCTTCCAGCAGTGTGTTGTGCTTCTTTTCCTAGGTACTTTTTCTTTTAGTGTCTTTAATTGGGATGTAAAATACTGCTTTCTTTTAAGAAGTTTAAATTTTGTTTTTCACTCTCCCAGTTTCCTTATAGGCATTGATATTCAGCTCCAAAAATGAACTTAATAGTGTTACATCATTCTAAAATTTAAGCTTGTATTAAATGGAATGTGACTGAAGATAGTAATCAAAACTGTCTTTAAAAAACTGAAATAATGAAAGAAGAACTGAAATAAAGAAGGGTGAATAGAATTCTCTACCTTAAACAATTGAAATGTGAAAGCTTTTTTGTAGAACAGAAAACAATATAATTTAGGATTGTTAACTATCACACTTTTAGGCATTCTTAGCTCTTGCTTGTCCTGCTGATATAGTTTTCTAAATATATATTGGTTCCCAGTTCTGGTATATGTTGACCTGTTTTATCTCTTATTTGTCCACTGTGTGTGTGTGCATTTGTGTGCATGCTGTACCAGTGTCTACCAGAGTGTGGGTACATGAGAGGTGCCTAATGCATGAATGTTGGATGAATGAGTCAGTTCTTAATGGGCACATTTTATCTCCACATTGGTTTTTCTAACATAGTAGCCAGAATAAAGTCCTCTACTTTTTTAATAATAGCTTTTCATTTCTCTGAGGCAATGACTAGAATCTTAAGCGTGGCATTCCAAGTTGTGCAACATATGGCTCTTTTCCTTCCTCTCCTCTACTAGCTCTACAAGATGCTGGTATCCCTTCATTTTCTTTCTTTTGTCCCAGGTCCCTCATAGGAGCCTTTGTCTTTCTCTTTGCCCAGGGGAGAGTTGGCTGTTGAACTTTCTTCTCTGATCCTCCAACTATGAACCCTTATGTCTCAATTCAAATGTGACTTTCTCATGGAACTGTTTCCTAATTGAACTATATCTGTGCTGAGGGTTTTTACAACACCTGAGTATTCTCCAAAAGTTCCTAATTTTGCCTGCTTGCTTGTCTCTAGAAAACTGTAAAGTCACTGTGGGAGTTATGTTCTTGGTAAGTTTAAACACAACACCAAGAATAGTATTTTCTACATGGTAGGAATTAAATAAATATTTATTTAAAAATGATAAGTTGAAACGAAAACAATAGGGGAATAAAAAAGATTAAGACAGACTGCAGTTCCACAAAATAAAGTTGAGTCAAAGTTAATAATGGTGTGAAATTTAAAAATTAAAAAATAAAGTTTAGATGGGGAAGCATAGTATTAACATAACCTTGAAATATCAAAAGTATATGAGATTTAAAATATAAAAGTATTGGTAATTACAATACAAAATGAATGTAGATGATTAGTGATTAGAGAAGAAGTAAGGAAGTTTCCCCCAGAGAATCATCTTCTCCTTAACCAGGGGCCTGTGGTCTCCCATTCCTCAGGGGCACTCATACCTTTCCTCGTTCTGAATCTTATGTTGCACTCTAAGGGATTCCTGCCTGCAAAATGGGCAGTCTATTTTTTTTTTAAGTTTTACAACTTTATTTTCCCCATGTAAATTAGAATACACAGCAATAGCTAAAGAGCCTGGGTTCAAAGACCTTGTCCTTTAAGCCTCCCATGTGAAAATAATAATATGAGCTCAAGGCAGATATTTTACTTTGGTTTAACAAAGTAAAAAACTTTACTTTGGATGTTTTACCCAATGTTCCCATGTCTGCGAGTATAGAATAATATTATTAATGCTTTATGAAGGCTTATGAAAAGTGAATATTAATTTATTTAATGTATACATTCACCTGGTGGGACAAGTACTTTCATTGTTACATTTGGAAGTAATCTTAAACATGATAATGTTAAATTTCTATTTTAAGAGTTGGGCAGTATGTGTTTATTAATCAAACTGTGATTCAAATCTGGACTTTTTTATTCCCAGAATCTTAGTTTGGGCTACTATTACAAATTACCATAGAGTAGAAGGTTTTAAAACAACATAAATGTATTTCTCTTGGTTCTGGAGACTTTCCATCTGAGTTCAGCGTGCCAGTATTGTTGAGTCTGGTGAGGGATCTCTTCTGGGTTTTATGCTACCATCTTGTATTTGCACATGGTGGAGAGCAGAGCAGATGTATTTTCTCTTTCGTGACTCTTCTAAGGGAACTTGTCCCATTCACTCTTCTAACCTTAACTAATCCTAATTTCCTCCCAAAGGTAAAATTTCAACATATGAGTTTTGAGAGGGTACATCCAGCCCATATTATGCAATATAGTTCTTTCTAACATAACTTGTTACAATATTTTAATTTACTGTTTTCTTGTTTTTTACAGTGGTTGAACATTTTGTAAGATTTATGATCAAGAATGACCAAAAAGCATATGAAATTCTCATAGAAAGTGCTCTCATTCCAGATTATAAATGAACTAATAGAGAATTCATGTTGGTCATACTGTCCTTATGTGTAATTTCTTATTCTGTGTGAAATTTGTCATCATTAAAGCATGATTTTCAAAATGGGAAATGTTAATTATTTTCAAAATTACTGAATATGAAGTATGTGATAAAGCTAAAAATAGATATGATGATCAAAATAAGAATTTAGTGAAATTAAATTAAAAAGCTAAGAATAGATAGGTATAATAAATGACTGGTTATATATGAACCTAGACTTTTTTGACTACATCTTTCTTAACCTAGTCAGAATTCAGCTCAGAGAAGACCATGACAGACTAGAGTAGATAAAGAATGTACAAGAATAAATTTAAAAGAGATAAGCATTTTATAGTAGATCTTGTAGTAGTTCAGTTTTAATTGACTACAGGCTTTATTTTGACTAACAGAGTAATAAACCCTAATTTAAATTTTAAGTCTCAATTATGTGCCATTTAATTTTGCCAGGTGCTAAAAAAAGACTCTGAATCCTCACACCTAATCCTCATAGTGTGCAAAATATATGTGAACAGATTACTCATCCACACAATAAGTATAATTATAAAGTTTTTCACAGGATGCTAGAGGAAGGATGAGGGAGAACGAGCACTTCAAAATGGGGGGAAGAGGGAGAGAAGAGAGGTTTTCTATAGGAGAACCCTTAATTGCTACAAGTAGTTTGACTCACATACAAAGGCTGTTAAGATTTTTTTGGCTCTTTGGAGCAGTGATTCCCAAAGTGGTTGGCTACCTTCTGATGGGCAAGCATTATATTTTGGAGGTTTAAATTAATCCTCAAATATGAATCCATTCTTTAATTCCCATGATTTAAAAATATGCATAGGTTTCTACTTTCTTGAACAATTAGTATCTTACTAATAGCCCACATTTTTAAAATTAAGGATTATTAAAACAGCAGCTATTTGCAAAATTAAGCTCATTATTGGAAGCTACAGAATATTCTAATATTTTATCAGAAGTCAGAGTATGAAAAAACTGGATATGTTGTAGATCTCTAGTTGCTCAGGTCCATAAAACAGGTCTCTGGAATTACTGTCTGTGGCAGAGTACTTTGTTATTGGTGTATCCGCTAGGCATTCTTCAACTAAGCATGGTGCTTATAGTAGTCAGCTTTCTATCACCATGAGAAATACCTGAGATAATCAACTTATAGAAGAAAAGATTCTTCTTGAATCACAGTTTTAGATGTTTCAGTCCACCATTTTGGGGGACTCTGGTGGAGTGTATGGCAGAGTACAACCATTCAACTCAAATCCTGGAAGCAAAAAGAGAAGAGGAAGGGACCAGAGTTTCATAACTCCCTTCCAGGAAATGCCCCAGTTACCTAAAGCCCTCTCACTAGGCCCCACCAATTAAAGTTTCCAACATATCCAAATAGCTCCAATGTGGGAGCCAAGACTTTAATACCTGGGCTTGTGCTATGGCCCAGGTATTATTTTACTTATGAATTATAAATGATTTAGATTTACCATTATCAGTTTTTTTCAGGATTGCCTTATTTGTCTAATGTGATTAGTAACTAATATTTGCATTAACGTAACTTTTGACTCTAGCATGTCTTAAAATATAGTTGGTAAAGTCATCATTAGAGCTTTTGAAACAATGGCATGCCAATGCATCACCCAGACAAGTTGTCACAAAACAGAGTCCTGGGCCACTGGTGGAAATTTGAGTTCTCTGGGTCTGTGTGGGGCCTGCTAATTTACATTTCTAATAAACTCCTAGATGACAGTGATGCTGATCTTCCAACTACACTTTGGAATTGCAGTGATCAGTGTGTTTATTGCTAAAACAGACACATAGAAAATTCCATGGAAACATTCCTATATGAAAGCATCAATACCTTTTAGTTCTTTTCTTTGTGAAAGTGGGAATACCTAAGGTAGGATGAGTGGGCAGCAGGGTCTCAGTGTTTTGGCCTACTTGAGTAACCTGCTTTAAAAAAGAGAACATCTGGTTTTGAGCTAATTCAAAGTTGATCAATGACATGCAAGGAAAAAAGACAGGATAAATTAATGTGGCTCAAACATTCATGTTTGGAGATTAGAGGGGATAAAGGTGGCTAGAGAAATTTACTGGATTATCTAGGGTCTAATATGCTATGCTCAACTATTTGCATTTTTCCCAAGGATAGTAGTAAAGCATCAAAGCATTTTAAATTAGGAGATGAATCATCAAAGTTATAAAAACAAAAATATGGCAAGATGGGATGCAGAGACATCAGTTTGGAAGCTATCAGAATAATTTAGGTGAGAATAATGAAGGGCTTGGACATAATGGGTAGTGATAATAATGATGAAAACAGAGTTTCGCTAGATGTTATGGAGTTGACAATAATGACAATACCAGCTGACTTTTATTCTATACTCACTATGGGATATGGGCTGATCAATTTTCTAAGTACTTTATATAAACTAACTTAATCCTGCTAGAGTGAAGTATTTATTTTCATTTTACAAATTAGGAAACTTGAGTTGCAGGGGGGGCTAGGCTACTTGAGAAAGGCTACCTGCCTGGTAAGAGCATAGCCAGAATTTAAATTCCAGCAGTTCAGGTGCAAATGTGGACTGTTAAAATGCATAGTAAATTTAATGGTCAAGTGAATTCTATAGAGAGGGAATGCATGATAGTAGCAAATAAGTAGACATTACTAGTCTAGGTACTTACATAGGAAAGTTAGGAGGAGAAATGTAGTTGGAGTATAATCAAGTACAGAAATAAATGTGTGAGTTGAATATTTGTGCTCCTCCAAAATTCATATGTTGAAATTCTAACCCCAATGTGATGATGTTGTTACATTGGGTTTTTGGTAGTAATTAGGTCATGAGGCTGGAATCCTCATGAATGGAATTAAGGCCCTTATACAAAAGACCTCAGAGACCTCTTTCACTTTTTTAGCCATATGAGGATATAGGGAGAGACAGTCATCTGCAACCTGGAAGAGGGCCCTCACCAGAACTAGACCACGATAGCATTTTTTTTTTTTTTTTTTAGAGTGAGAGAGAGTGAGAAAGAGGGACAGAGAGAGAGAATTTTTTAATATTTATGTTTTAGTATTTGGCGGACACAACATCTTTGTCTGTATGTGGTGCTGAGGATCGAACCCGGGCCGCACGCATGCCAGGCGGGCGCGCTACCGCTTGAGCCACATCCCCAGCCCCCACGATAGCATTTTAATGTCAGACTTTGGTACTGTAAGAAATAAATTTATTATTTATCCAGGGTTTTTTTTTGGTCATATAGGCCAAAATTGATGGAGATAATGGAGAAAGGAAAAGAAAAAATTAATTTTGGCTGTTTTGAGCTTGAGAAATCTGCAGGATTTCTGACTTGACTGTTAAAATATAATGATTGACAAGGAAGTGTGTTGTCAAATGGATAAACCTCTATAGTATTGCATTCAGATCTGAATTTTACATGTTGATTTAAACTAAAGTTTATTTGGAGCAACCATGCTGTAGAAGAACTGGGAAACTATGACATGGGAAGAAAGGAATAAAAAAAATGGTTTGCTTAATGCAGCATCAAGTGGACCTGGATAGGCTTGATACTACAGAGTGTTTTATTAAAGAATAGTTAATGTCAAATAGAGAATTTGTCTTATATTATTTCAGTAGTCAGAATGGGACCAAATAAATACAAGTTATTCAGAGAATCCAAATCATATCTAATATGGGAAGTGATTACCTTATGAGGTGGTTAGTGCCTATAAAAAAATGTTGATATACTGACAAGTGCCCTTCAGTAGGAGTATCATAGTGATAATTCCTATGCTTTATAGTTCATTGAATCCATAGAACTAATAATAATATAAACACATGTATTCTTTTGCTCTGTTCAGAGGGTTTAAACCTACAAATATACCTAGTGCCTATATATTGGATTCAAATACCATTCTCTATTTTTTTTTTCAAAAGGGATATTTAAAAAAAATTGTATTGATTATAGGATAAGTGCAGGAAATATACACTGTGGAATGCTGTGGTGCCAGAAAATAAGATCATGTTTAGAAAAAAAAACTGTAAAATAAATTTCTATGGGTCCAGATCAAAAAAAAATAAGTAAAAATAAAAACTAGGGTAGATAGACATTTTATTACATAAGAATTCCAAATAATTTATGTAGATACTTTAATGAGGTGAAATATAACTGCCAACTATTTCATTGTGGGCTGAGCCTGCTTACTTCCCTACAGAGAGAACAGTACAGAAAGGGGAATAAAGAATTGACTTCACATTATAAACACCTGACATCTTCCCTCAGTCAGATCCTTAAGGTCATTGTCAACAGTTAGCTTCATGTGTACCCCTTGTAGTGCATTCCCTGAAAAACTCATCACCCCATCTAATCAGGAACATCAGGCTAGTATCAGCTGAGGGGTTATCTATAAAATACCTCACCAGCATGCCTCAATACTCTCAATATCAACAAAAACATAGTCTGAGAAACTTATAGCCAAGGACAGCTGAAGGGTGCATAGGACAGAATGTAATGTGGTATCCTTTAGCAGCAACCAGCATTGGATTAAAAACTAAGGAAGCATAAAGGAAGCCTAGACTTTAATTTTGAAACAAGTTGATTTTGCATTTCTGTGTCTGTAGGCTTAGTGTAGCTATGCAGGGGTATATGTATGGGTTACCATGGGTTAGCAGGGTATATGTAATTTGGTAATACTGAAAACTAAATATAGCTAACACTGTAGAGCTTACGATAAACCTGATACTTCTAAAAATTACATATGTTTATTTTTAAAACAACACTTTAGTGGGTATAATTATTCTCACATTGAAGTTAAAGTATTGAAATATTGATTATCTTTCCCAAGATCAAACATTGATTCTAGTTTCCAGATCCTCTTCTTATTTTTTAGGTTCCACAGATTCATTCTTGTGACCCAGAGAAGGGTTGTTGCGCAGAAAGTTTCAGAGAACCACTCTCCTTTTAGAAGGCTCAGCTTCTGCCCAGATCTGTAAGGTGTAAACCATATTTAGAGAATTCTTTTACATGTATTAAATAAAACTAGAAAGTTTACTTCTTTGAATTGAAGTTTGTAAACTTTTTTATGCCAATTTTATTGATGCCTTTATCTTTTCATGTCAGGAAGACTACATATTTTTCTATCAACTGCTAGAATGTGAACCTCATTAGTTTTTTTGGTAGCTAGGAATATATCCTGCACCAATATAAATTTTAAAAAGTGTCCTTGGCTTCTATCTCTGAGGTAGATCACAAGATCATTCCTCCTGGTTCTTAGCGCTCTCACAAGATTTGTGTCTGAGTTTCTCTCCTAGACTCAGCTTGACTCTTGTTGGTGGTTGTCTTCTGACATAGTGAATTCATTTCAGAGTTGGGTCTTGGAGATATAAAATAAGAAGTTACGGGCTTTTGATCTATCATGAAAAAAGCCTAAAAAAGACCCCAGTTGGAGGTAGCTCCTGGGGAGACACTGAATCTGCAGGTAGATTTCACAGTTCATCTGTCCTCCCTTGACATCTCAGGCATAAACCAAGGCTCTCTTCTACTGTTAACTTTAGAAGAGTCTGCTTTTCTGTGGATCTCTGTGATTCTGCCCTTCATGCTATCAGAAGGCAGTTTCCCATCTTCCTCCCAATCAATTTCCCCTGCTCCAACTGCAATCTATTTATTTTATGAAGACTCTATTATTCTAAAAGCCAATATCTCTGGGTTTTATCTAGCCACTGGTTCTCCATAATCAACTCTAGTGTTTTCCCATAGCCTCTTTATGTCTTTGTGCAGCCTCATACCAATTGATCTGATTCAAAGTCAGGAGAGTTAGGAAGCCTTGTGTGCTTCTTGCTAAAGTTTTTTCAAACAGGTATCACACAAGTATCTTAATATTATAACAGTCTGTCAACAGTAAGTTTTTAATCTTTAATTCTGTGAAAACAATTTTTTGGTAAAAATGTGTTTACATTTTTTTTTCAAATGTCCTATTTTTGGTGGGAAGGGAAAATATTGTTAAGTACACTGAGGTTATTTCCTTGTGCACATGTGTATCTCCATTGGTATGATATCAGTGGATATGCTTCTTCCTTCCATCCTGGTTTTATGGTTTGTGTAGCCACATGAAGACATTAGTTCATCTTTATGTGAAGAACACAGGTGAGGCTTTCTTTAGAAAAAACTTCAATTTTCTTTTTAATTTTTTATTTATTTATTTTTACATTAGAATTTTAATACACCATTATACCATAATTTATCATATCTCTGATTATATATAAGGTATGTTGACACCAAATTCACATCTTCATACATGTATTTTGTATAATGATGAGGGTCTCCTTTCACCATCCATGCTATTCCCCTTCTCCCTCTCTTTCTCTCCCACTCCTATTCCCTATCTAGAGGTAATCTTCCTCCCTTGCTCTCCCTCACAACCCTATTTTGAATCATCCCTTTTATATCAGAGAAGACATGTGGCATTTGTTTTTTTTTGGGGGGGGGGATTGGTTAACTTCACTTAGCCTAATCTTCTCTAATGCCATCCATTTTCCTACAAATGCCATGATCTTATTCTTTTTTATTGATGAGTAATATTCTATTGTGTATAAATGCCACATTTTTTTTTATCCATTCATCCACTGAAGAACATCTAGGTGGTCTCCACAGTATAGCTATTGTGAATTGTGCTGTGGTCTGTCCTAGCAAAAGGGTATTTGGAAAGAATGCATATGATACTGTTTTTTAGTAGACTATTCTGTAGCAGTTAGGTCTACTTGTCGTATTTTATTAGGTCTGATATTTTCTTACTTAACTTCTGTGTGTTCTATCCAATATTGAGTAGTAAAAATTAAAATCTCCAACTATTAATATAGAAATATTTTACCTTTTCATTTTCTTCTTTTTTCCTTCATATATTTAATTGTCTGTTATTTATTAGTTGTAACTATTATGCTCACTCTTATATTAAACATTTAGTAATATATAAAATCTTTGTTTCTTGAAAAAATTTAAAAAAGAATATAGAAAAAAAGAAAACTCTCAAGTTTTCAATATGAATTTAGTTGTCTAATTTTTAAGACTCACTGATTTCAAAATAGGAAATTTGGATGCCTCCTTAGAGAGGGGCTAGAAAATCTTTATGCAACTCATTATTGATATCAATTTTAGCAGAATATCTGTGAAAGTGTTCCAAAGTAGACTTTTGGTCATTTACCTTGTGATGCATACCAAAGAGCAAAACAGAGTAAATGGACATGTGAATGTAAGAACCATATATTATAAAAAATTGATTGGAGAGAATTTTTGTCTACAACAGGATCACTAGTATATTTAAACAGTGGAAAAATTACAACTACTAGAATGCAAAACTGTAATGCACCAATAAAATTATGAAAGAAAGAAATTAAGTAGCTAGAGCACTTCAAGTATACATTTATTATAGAACATCAAATTTATAAATAATTGTCAAATATACAGTATTTTTGTAAAACAGCTCATCAAAAGTAAATTGTTTAAATTACTTTATTTACAGAAAAAAATAGAAAGTGAAGATGTCATCAATCATGAAAAATTAAGACTAAGAAAATATTTTTAAAAAGGAAAAAATCAGACTATTTGGCACATTCCTCTATTCCTACCAAATCTCATCAAGGCTGAGGCAGGAGGATAGCAAGTTTGACACCAGCCTCCACAATTTAGTGAGATCCTTTCTCAAAATGAAAACTGAAAAAGATTATGGATGTTGCTCAGTGCACAGCATACATTGGTGCAATATGCAGTACAAAGAAAAATGAAAGAAAACAGCTAGCAGAAATGAAAAGAGGAAGGGGGAGGGAGGGAGGAAAAAAAAGAAGGGGAAAGTAAGAAGACAATACTTTTGAGGCCATATTCCAGGATGTGTGTACACCTGTAATTCTCTCAAGTCAGGAGGCTGAGACAATAGGATCACAAGTTGAAGGTCAGACTGGGGATGTAGCTCAGTTCTAAATTGTCTCCTGGTCCAATTGTCAATAGTAAGTAGGTAAGTAAATAATAATGAAAAGAAAAAGTTGATTAGCTTTACATGATAAATTCCAGCCTACTTTAAACTCAGTTTTAACCAAGGTATGACCCTGTGCCTTCCCCTTGGGACCTCCCTCACCCCAGTGCTTTTGCCCCTCAGTTTGGAAGGTGGCTGCAAAGGGAGAAGGGATCTCTGCTTGGGAGTGGCTCTCCCCTGGGGTAGAGGGACAGCTGGGCTGTAAAGCCTCTTTCTTGACCTGTGGTGTGCAGTCCTGGCCTTGAGCAGGCCTGCGACATGAATGGAGGCTCCAGCTGCAATTCTGGGCTGCCTAGGCTGATAAGAGTCCTGGGGCCCAGAAAGAGTGCATGGCAGGAGCAGAACCCCAAGAAATAGAGGCACCAACAGCACTCTCAGGGACTATGGGGCTCTTGGGCCTAGTCTCCCCTGGACAGCAAGGCAAGACTGTGGAGTGCAGTAGAACAGCCTTGGTGCTGCTGAGCATGGCCAGCGCTGGTCTGGCCTTGCAGGAGTTGGAAAGGTCTTCTCTGCACTGAGCTCAGTAATTTTTTTTAAAAAATTGATTTATTTTATTTTTGTTACTGGGGGTTGAACCCAGGGTGCTTACCAACTGAGCCACATCCCCAGCCTCTTTTAAAATATTTTGTTAAAGACGGGGTCTTGCTGAGTTGCTAAGTACTTCAGCAACTTGGTGAGACTGGCTTTGAACTCTTGATCCTCCTTCCTCTGCCTCCATTGCCGCTGGTGCTCCAGCTTGCCAGTTACTGATTTTTGATCTGGCACCAGGAGGCGTAAGTTTCATCCCGCTCCACCTGTGCCGAGCTGCAAGCTGTGCTTGGGGAACCCTCTGCCAGCTCTCCTTCTACAGTTATGTACTGGGTCCCTGAGGTGCACCAGGCTCTAACTTCCTCTTCCTGTGCTGCTGCCTCTGGGACCTTGCATCCCACACCTCCACCTTCTAAGTGGCAGTAGAGCCCCGTGCTGGCTAGAGCTCATGCGGCGGGTCTTTCAGGCGGGCAGTTAGTGCCGTCCGTTAGACAGTTCCCGTGGAACTCCTGTGCACGTGCATGCACATGCACGTGCGTGCAGCAACTGTTTTTGCAGGAGGTTAGCCCCCTGAGCAGAGCCGCGCCTGGACCTCAGCAGCAAAGAGGCTGAGAAGCGGCGGAGTGCAGGAGCAAGCCTCCTGACAAGTTGGGGGCATCCCTGAGCGGGGTTAGGGCCTGTGCCAGGTCTGCCCCTCTGTGCCTGGGTCCTGCCCTACCGGGGACTTGCCTCTTCCAACAGGTCTTCACGCAGTAGGTGGCCTCTGGGACCTCCACCCTTGCCCCTAAAGAAGGATAAACACCTTTCTGAAGACCCTGGGTGACATCCGAGTGCGAACTAAGTTCGTGGGCTACAATCCCACAGGCCGCCTACACAAAGCTGCCAGGGATGGAGACTTGGAGGAAGTAAGGCGTCTCCTTGTTCGAGGGAGCTGTGGTGTCAATGACATAAAAGAACAGGTAATAGAGTCTGGGAGGCCTGCAGCCCCAGAGGCACGGGGCCTACTGGGGGAGGTGGGGCAGATGGGGAAGAAGCCAGCATCATCCAGGCCATTCCCCGGAGGACAGGGCAAAAGGGTGGCCTTGTTTTACCTCGAAGCTTGGCTTTATCATTCCCAGGGACTCATCAGCACCTAGTACTTATAGACCTTGGGGCAGTCTGATGCCCAGGCCCTCTTGATGAGCAGCCACACGGAAACAAAATTTAGCCGGTTTCCGTGGTGCGGACATATCCCCTCAGGAGGCTGGCCAGCCAGCGCTGCAGAGCTGCTCACCAAGGGGTCAGGGTATGGTGGGTGCCTGGACCTCAGTGAGGGGGCTGAGAAGCGGCCAGAGGGGCCTGCAGAGGGCGAGAGCATGCCTGCTGACACATTGGGGCCATCCCAAAGCAGCACAGTGTCTGGGCTAGGAACTTTGCTGCCTCTTTGTCCCTGGGTCCTGCCCTAGGGGGGAATTACATTCTGTGCTAGCCGCCTAGGGGAAAGAGCCAGGGAAGACTGGAAGGGTCAGCTAGAAGGAGCTGACCTGTGTCCTCACCCAGCCTGTGCCTATGCCACTTGAGTCCTAGCCCTAGCCCTAACCCTAATCCTAACCCTAACCCTAATATTATATCTCACTAAGAAGAATCAATAAAAAATAGAAAAAAAAAGTATATTATAATCCAGGTGGGAAAGTTCATTATATAAAAATATCACTCATAACTACATCACTATTCTCTATTGCTGTATATTATGTTTAAATTTTGTCTAATCTGCAGCCTTAAAAGGGTCTTTGATGCAGGCAGATGGTTCTTTAGTTTTGCAATTGTTTTTTACATTAGTTTTCTTAGGGTTGCTACTTCTACTCCTCTTTATGTGTTTCTTGCTTCTCATGTGCTTTACTTACTAGTTCATGTGCTCTCAGTGTATCTTGATCAGCCAACCATCTTCTTAATAAGATCATTGTGAATTCCTGTTTTTTTTTCTGCAAGTGCTAAGTTAATTTAATGAGTTCTGAGAATAGAATAGAGATCATGCATGGCAGCATTCACATTCTCCAAAGTACCAAGCACATTGTGGGTTTTCAATCTTGTCACATCAGGCTGACCACACTAAGGAACATTCACTAAATACTTTGAATGCAAATCTGCAGGTTTATGTTGTCCAGGTATCATTTCCTGTAGTTATCCATTCTTGTTCTTTTGTTTATTTAGGCACAGAGATCAGAGCATCTGTTCTCAGCATCCAAATGGTACAGGGTCTCAGTCACCAGGTCCAAGAGGACAGCAGATGCAGGATATGTACAGGCTGCAGAGATTGCAAGCTGCTGCCCTAATGCCCCTTCCCTGGCTTGTTCTCAGGAGACCTGGAATAGCCAGGGCCTGACCCTGGAGTGGTGTATTTTAAGAGAAATATTCATTATTACCAAAGTGTGAGCTCTTTCTATGATTAAATGTTTCAAATAATGAAATAAAAATGTCAGAGATTAATCATTTTTGAGTTCTATATACAACGTTTTAGAATAATGATGACACTAAGAAAGTGTTTGTAATAAAGACTTTCCCTTCTGTGTACCAAATTCCCCATTGAGTGTCAAAAATTGTTTGCCAATAGACAAAAAGGCAGATAAATGAGTGGAACCGAATAAAACAAGAAATACCCAAATATCTGAAAAAGTTTAGAATGTGCTACTGATGACATATCATATTCGTAGAAAAATAATTATGTGTCCATGAAATATGTAATAATTATTCACAGAAAACTAGCTGGATTTTTATGTCACAAAATAATTCCCTTATACAATATGGTTATTAATTTTAAATAATATAACATGAGAAAACACAAATCCTTCTATATACATTTTATGTGGGCAAAGTTCTTAGGAAAGAATGAACTGAAAAAGAAGGCTTCATTTTTTCTTTTTCTCTTTTAGTTTTTAATTTTGTTCCTGGGGTTTGATCCCATTGCCTTGAGCTTGCTATTTGAGAGCTCTGCCACTAAGCTATATCCCAGAACTCCTGAACCCTAATTTAAATTAGGAAAAATACTTTTTTCCAGATGCACAAGTGACTTGTGGATATAGGAAAAAGGACTTTGTGTCCCTGGTAAGAGGACATTTAAGTTTAATGATAAATGAAATGCAGTTTTTAGCTACAAAACTTGTGAGGATGAAGAGTAGTGGTACGTATATTGCTGCTTAAGGGTTGAGTTGCTTATGACTACTCAGATGATAGTATTGTACATTTTAATAATGTGTATCTCTGCACATATCAATTTCTTTATACTAAATATTTTTAGGATGTTATAAAAGATGCAGATTGTCTTTCTGAGCATGACTTAATATAGCAGTTCGTTAGAAAGGACTCACAGAATTGATTGTAGTATGAAAATGCAGTGGATTCCTAGCATGGCATACATGTGTCCATTGGAGGAGACAAATATATAGATGTATGTTGACCTGGAAAGATGTCTTTTTGAATATCAAGTGAAAATGAAGCTTGATTGTACAGAGACACAAATAGATTGTGATCTCGTGTTAGGCACAAATATGTACAAAATGTAGTAAAATTTGTTATTTTCATCATTTAAAAAGTAAAAATTTCTTCTTTCATTTAATGTTTATATTATTTCCAATATTTGGCAAATCCCTCTTATCTTTCTATTTGTTTCTACCTTAGGTTCATTGACAGCAGTAAATATGCTCTGTATTAATGCAGTATTTTGACATTTTCTGTGTTCTGCTTGTTTTTAACTTCCATATGGGTAGGTTTGGTAAAATTCCACATTGGCTTCTACTTTTCCTTTTTTTTAACCTGTTATTTTTACAATGAATATGTGTAAAATTTTAGTGAGAATTTCTTGTTAATAAAATAATCTTTGGGAGGAACAGGGATATGAGTCTTGGTTCTGTAGATTGCTATCATCAGCCAACTTTTAGCCTCTTCAGAAGAGAAGGTAATCTTTTCATCTGTGCTTGTAGATGTAAGTTCCTATACATTTCTTATACATGTATGTTTCATTCCTTACAGATTTGTTTCATAAATGCAATTGTAGGTTTATCATTTTGTTATAGTTACATTCTTAAGAAAGTAAAAGAAATCAAATATAAATACTGTGAAATTATTGCTTTAATTTATTAAACTTTTGTTTAATAATGCTGAACTCCCCACCAGGCACCTAAATCTGTAATTCCAGGAACATGTGAGGCTGAGGCAGAAGGATCACAAGATCAAAGCCAGTCTCAGCAATTTAGAGAGGCCCTTTGCAACTTAGGGAGACACTGTCTCAAAATAAAAAATAAAAGGGCTGTGGCTGTGGCTCAGTGTTTAAGTGCCCTGGATTCAATTCCCAGTAGAGAATGACAAACAAACAAACAAAAAAAACCACACACTGAACTCCCTAAGTGTACTTTATCTGTTCTTTCATTTCATTTACTCACCATTCATATCCTGAATACCTATTATAGAGTTGACATATTTTACTATTTCTCAGGTCCTTGTTTCTTAAAAACTTCATGTTTTACTAACTGGAGCTTTAAAACTCAAGTAATAGAACTCAATTTGAAGGGAAGCATTTCCTCAGGCTTTTCAAACAAAAGCACTTCTGAAGATAAGACTTTGTAAACTACCCATTTGAGAAGTTAAGATCACATTAATTCTGATATTAAGTATGGGATATATCTAATTTACTTAAGTGCTACAAATCTAAATACTGAACAAAGTGAAACATACGAATTCATTTGAATCATACATTCCCTTTGGCTTTATATTTCTTGAAAAAAAAAAGCAAGAATAACTTTGCTTTAAATTTGGTCTTTTGCTGTTTTCTTATGCAGTCCTCTTTATCTATAGTACTTTTTATAACTAAAATTTATTTAAATTTCACTCATATGACTAGAACTGCCATTGACCAATTGTTTTATCACCTTTCACTTAAGGTAAGGCACCATGAATTGGTGATGATTCTTTATTTTAATATGTGGATTTACAGCATTCATTCACTCGGAATCCCATACTTGCCCTATAAAAAAGTTTTATAACTCCTGTTTTATACTATATTTTGTTTAAAATTTCATGGTTTTCATGGTAGTATCTATAAGAATTGGCTTATGGAATATGTTAATCTCTTTGAAATGGAATTGAATTTTAGAATTTATAAACTAATTGTTTTCAAAACTTTTATTTATATGAAAGACGTATATTCCCATTAGAATTTCTATAAGCTTCATTAGGTTACTCATAGTTAGAGGTGGATAGCATACACATTGTGCAAGCAATATTACATCTTTGTCTTCAGCTTTGTCTCTTAAACATGTGGGTGCTTTAGTTTTTCATGATGCTAAAAACAATTCATGTAGAACAGTATAAACCTTTTGTCGATACACAAAATTTCTGAATTCCATTTTATCTAAGATTATAAATAGCTTTAAGCAGCAATTCAAATGGAACTATAATTAAAAAAGAAATTTGGTAATGTGGATGTGCTGTATGGTTCCAGGATGATTATTATGAATACATTTTGTGTTAACTTTCTAACGTGTAAGATTAATATCTTTCATCTTATAATAGGAGAAAACACAGGTACCAAATGAATCAAAGTTCATTTGAAGACTATCTTTTTTATTGAATTATTTATTCTAATTTGTTGTATATGACAGCAAAATACAATTCATTTCATATTATACATATAGAGCACATTTTTTTCAAAGGCTCTGGCTGTACACAAAGTATTTTCATACCATTTGTGTCTTCATACATGTACTTAGGGCAATGATGTCTAACTCGGATCCACTGTCTTTCCTACACCCATGTCCCTTCCTTCCCCTCCCTCCCCTTTGCCCTATCTAGAGTTCCTCCATTTCTCCCATGTTCCCCCCACCATCACCATGATGAGTCAGCATCCTCATAAGAAAACATTCAGCCTTTGTTTCGGGGGGCTTGGCTCACTTCACTTAGCATTATACTCTCCAACTCCAACTCATGGCAAATGCCATGATTTTATTCTCTTTTAATACTGAGTAATATTCCATTGTGTATACATACCAAAGTTCCCGTATCCATTCATCAATTGAAGGACATCTAGATTGGTTCTACAATTTAGGCATTGTGAATTATGCCAATATAAGCACTAACGTGGCTGTATCACTGTAGGATGCTGGTTTTATGTCCTTTGGGTATAAACCAAGGAGTGGGATAGCTGGGTCAAGTGATGGTTCAATTCCAAGTTTTCAAAGGAATTTCCATACCTCTTTGCAAATTGGCTACACCAATTTGCAGTCCATGCACCAAGGTATGAGTGTGCCTTTTCCCCCATATGCTAGCCAACACTTATTGTTGCTTTTTTTCTTGATAATTGCCATTCTGACTGGAGTGAGTTGAAATCTCTGATTGCATTTCTCTAATTGTTAAAGATGTTGAACATTTTTTCATATATTTGTTGATTGATTGTATATCCTATTCTGAGAAGTATGTTTTCAGTTCCTTGGCCCATTTATTGATTGGGTTATTTTATTTTTTATTTTTTTGGTGTTGAGGTTTTTGAGTGCTTTATATATCCTAGAGATCAGTGCTGTATCTGATGTGCCTGTGGTAAAGATTTGTTCCCATTCTGTAGGCTTTCTATTCACTTCACTGATTGTTTCTTATGATAAGAAAATGTTTAGTTTAATTCCATCCTATTTGTTGATTCTTGGTTTTTAATTCTTGTGTTTTAGGAGTCTTAGTAAGGAAATTGGGGCCTAATCTGACATGATGGAGATTTGGGCCTACTTTTTTGAAGCCTCTCTTTTAAATATTTTCCTAGTGGAGTGGGAGTATCTTATATTGTTGTCTAGGATCTTGAACTATATAGAAAGAGAATCAACAGGGTTTGTGAAGGATGGAGGTACCTCCCATGTTATTGGATAAATCTCAGAACTGTACTCCTGTTACTTGATGGGATGTGGTGGTAATCACATAATACATTGTAAGGTGAAAGAGCAGTTCATGTGGAAGTGAAGGGTGCTAGAAGGAAGAGGCTGCTCTTATTTTATTTTATATGGTATATGTTTATGTTCCTGAGGTCTAAGATTTTCAGTTAAATTGAGAAATAAGCAAAATTGTTAATAAATTGTTCTTGTTGTTTTCCAGGATGGCTGCACACCACTTTTACTTGCCCTACAGGAAAACAAACACCATATTGCAGAATTTTTAATTAAGGTGAAAGCAAATATACATGCTATTCTATCTTGTAACAGCCTACCATGTGCTCATCATTAATTTCCCTCTAGCTGCTATCCTCATACTTTAACTCTCAGGTCACTATTATTTCTAGAAAAGTCATCTCCAACACCATTATCTACATTTGAACTTACTAGAAATTTACAGAATAATTATGGCATCCAAGAATAAAATCTTTTTTAGAGAATGATCAACACATTCCAGGAAGACTTTCTAAAGCAGACAATTGTCCTAAAGAAGAAAGGAAATTTGTCATAATAGAGAACAAAGTTATTTCAGAAATAAAGGACAGGTAAAGATTGATAAAGGGTAATAATATCAGTCAGTCTGAAAACAGTTGGTGATGAACAGGGCTTGTTTTAATGTTGCTGTTCAGAGGTGGAACATAGTAAACAGTGTGGATCTTCATGTTTCTATGGTATTTTAATGTTTTTTTCTGAGAACTTTTTACTTGTCTTGAGTGGTGAATCTTTGAGATGCCTGTGTGCATTGATCTGATGATATCTAGTGTCTCAAGAGATTTTTTGAAATTTTGGATGAGTAAAAGTACTTCCTTCAGAAGTCAGTATTTGCTGGGGACATTGAGAACTTCTGTAATAACAGTTACGTGGGAGACAATTGCAGTTTGGGCACTTCAGAGAGGCAGGATCTCAAAATAATATAAAAGGTCTAGGGATGAAATTCAGTGCTAGGATATTTGCCAGGTATACATAAGTCTTGAGTTCAATTCCATGACAACCACACCAAAATAACAGCAATACAAAATACAACCCAAACATGCCACTAAAATTTAAGCTTAAATTAAATGCATATTTGGGAAAATATAAGTAAATTATTACTAGAGGTATTTATTTAAATTTGATAGAGTCCTTTCTTTAAAAGAAGTGGACTATTAATCTATACATTTGTCAGCAGAATCACACAGGTAAAGGGAACAGATAGAAACCAATTTCTTAGTACTTTGCCATATTTTCAACTGATTTTTTTTAATCAAGAAAAGTTTTAACAAAGGATAATTAGACTTTGTAAACTCTTTCTGACCTGAAAGAAGCAACATCAATACTGCACTATTTCTTTTTAATATGAGATAATTTAAACTCTTTTATCAAAACCAGTTTCTTATTCATACACTAAAATAAATTAGTCAATGGAATGATTTCAATATTCAATGCTGAATAATAGCATGTGTATTTGTAAAAAAAATTATATCAGGTTTTATTAAATATTTTCTTTTGGTGTAAAATGAAATGTTGGGTCAGGTAACCTGAAGTTTCTTCCTAGTGGGAATATGCACATTACCTAGTGTGTTGTCAGTGAATATGTCTCTTTGTGCTTCATTCTGGTTTTACAGTGTCAGTATCCATATGGAGATAAAAGTTCAGCTTAATCTGGAGAGTGTATATGAGGGTCTAGTTTGAAATATTTTGATTTTCATTAGGCGATTGTCTCATTTTTAGTCATTGATCTAAAAACTATAAATTTTGATGTCTTACTAGATTGTGGTTATAAAACCTTATGCCACTTATTATTTATATTAACTTTACCAGGGTTGTTTTGGGAGTCTTCTAAAGATGTTTCATATTCATTCATCTGAAAACTTATCTGGTGATGCAAGTCAAAGTGAAAAACACAAAGTAAAATAACATGTAGAAGGTAAGAGTTATATATAAAAATAATTCATGAGATGGGATATTTATTTTCAACCTGACCACCAGTATATTCTAATAGTTGAAGAAATGTATTATTGAAATTGTATTGAGCGAAAAAACAGTGAGAAGTTTATAAGTTTTATAGCATCAGGTTTTCTGAGGGGTAGGGGGATTTTCTGTACTTTTGCTGTCTTTCTTACTGTTGCAAAACCAATGAATTGATTCTGATGATATAGAGCAATGTTTTGTTTACCATAACTACATATAAACCCATATAGTCCACTATGTATGTATATAATTTAACATCATCATCTAAAATGTTACTACTTCCTAGAACAGTAAGTAACATAGAGAAACAGAATGGGAAAGAGGAAAAAAAAACAGATTGTTTTGGGGTGAATGCTAAAGTCATCATTTGTTCAAATGTTCACTGAAAAGTGTGATTTGTATACAGCTTATAACAGGGAGGAGAACAGGAGGAGCCTGTGGCTAGCTCCAAATAGGAAGTTGAGGTAGAGAATTTGGAAATGAATCAGTATAGCCCAAGAATCTCAACATTTAATGAACCATCTGCTGGGGACAAGTCCAGAATGCACATTGAGATTCAGTGGTTCTTTGATTCTACCTTTTCTAATACAATCTAAGGTGATTCCAATGTTTCTGCTCCCTAGACCACATACTGGGTAGCAAAGGAATTCCTTGAGAGAAATATCAGTGAAGACCATTGGATCATAGTTCAGGCTATAACTGGATTATTGAAAAACATCAATCTTGTTTATAATCTGAGTATATCTCTTGACATGTGGGGAGGAGGCAGAAATTATGAAACTGAGACAATAAATTTCATGTGGCTTCAGTATATTTGCATCAATAAAAGATGAGATTTTAATGGTCCTGAGTTTATTGGAAGATGTGGGGCTGCTAATATTGTGTAATCTACAGCTACTCATTTCTCCTCTCCTTAATGACCAGGTATTGAGAATGGGTGTTGCATCATGTATTTGTTCACATGAGATACATATCATTTCAGAAACTTTGGTTATATTATTAAAGATAGCTTATTTTTTTTTTATTTTTGGGGAATGGTGGTACTGTGAATTAACCCCATGAACTTGGACCTGCTGTGGTTACACTCTGTTTGTGAATAACATTCTCATTCTTAGATAGCTAATTTTCTGATAACATCCTTTAAAGACTAACATGATATACCAAAACAGATTAATTTTCTAAGTGGAAGACTTTGTAGAGTTAATTCCTTGAACTCAGTAATTGTCATTTTAAGTATAATGATTTTGAATCATAATTGTTCTTAATATGTGATAACTCTTTGATACATGCTATCTTCTTTGTGATTACCACATTTTAATATTTTAATCTTATTATACTTTATTTGTCAGATGTGGTTCCTATGTCTTCTCTCATAAGTGGATCAAGAAATGATAACATGCGTAAACCAGAGGAAACAAGAATTATCAGTATACCCATGTCTCCCATAGGTATGGAAAAACAAGAATAGTTTCATGAGCTGTCATTCCAAAAGTATACCTGAACTGATCGGTATAGAGAATTTCCTTTGATGAGCTATGAATTGTACTATTCCCTGGACTCTTATGACAACTTTGTACTACTAAACTTGCAGAAGAAATGGAGGAACAGGACACACAAAAATAATATGATGGAATAAATACTTTTTATGTTACATTAAAGATACACACTGTTACATTCTGAAATCAACTTTCACATTTAGCCTGTGGAGGTCCTGCTTTTGCCCTCAAATTAAAGGTCACTCTCCCCATCAATCTTCTTGTTTTGGGTAATAAACACACATTCCTCATTTATTTTGTTCATTGGAGACATAATCTTACTTTTGGAAATTTAACTCATATTCTTGGTCTTCTTCAGTACATTTTGATTATGTGACTCTACCAACCACAAAAGGATACACACCCAAAAGTATTGTAGTCATTATCAAAGCTAAGCACAGTGATTCAGCTCCATACTAATTCAGCAGGAATGGATGAGTTTTTGTCCTATTAATGTTTCATGATATATTTCTCTTTTGCTTTTCAGTGTCACAAGAGAAATTACCTAAGGTAAAGGTAATTCTATTTTTATTTGTATCTTGAATTATTAATTGCACATGGTTGGAGAATATAATATTTATTTCCTTTTTTTTCCAAACACATCCAGCTTACCACTACCATGAAAGATTCTTTTCCAAATTAAGCAGTAGGGATCAAGCACATAAGGAAACTCAAACCTGGTAAATTTCACAGTACAAATTCTCTAAAATGAATTATATTAAAGCATGTGAATTGATATGCTCTTCCTATTCTTAATTCTTTTTTTCCCCACATTGAAATGATGATTTTGCATAATTGTGGCCAGTGTCAATCTTGGCACCCATGATCCAAAGTAGATATTAATAAGCAAAAGAAAGTTTTTGAGTCTTAACATTTATCTCAGATATTTCTATGTTTTAAGCTCTGCTATTGGAGTCACTATACTTTTTAGGACTTCCCAGAGGTGGATTATTGAGCCATAATTTTTCCCCAATGTTGAAATATTTTTAATGGAGACAGTAGGCAGTGAGGCCTAATATAATTCCAGCTTCTTATAAGCTTGAGGCAGAAATTTCACTTGATAACAGGAGTTCAATGCCAGTCTGGGAAACAGGGAAAACTCATCTCTTCAAATAATCAATTTTATTTCCTTTATGACATCCAGACTGTCGAGAAATTGCACTGAGGGTGTTGTATATTGTGTCACACTTTATGTGATGCCCATAATACTCATGTGATCAGGACTGCAATTAAAAAATCAAACAACATTTTGTATACATCTATTTAAGCTTCTTAGACCTTTAGAATTGTACTGTATTTTGTAGAGAATAGTCATTCACGTCATTTGAAGAGTGACCATGAGTGATAAATTCAAAGTTACTAATGTATATCACTAATGTTTTTCCTTTCATTTTGTCACTAATTCTTTGTTTTGTTTTTTGATTTCTATGGTGGGGATAAAATCCCATTTATCTTTAGTTTTAAAGAGGTGCTTTTCCACTAAGATTCAGCACCAGTCATCTATGATTTTTTTAATTGGCTGCTTTTATTTTTTTCATAAACTTAGGATTCATTTAGATACAATTATGAAATTATGGAATATTTTTTGCTCCAGTTCAGATCCCAGTATTTTACCTTGCCCTCCTTAACTTTTTTCACCTGTTCCTAGGTCTGCTTTTTCCCCTGTATTCTATTATTTTGTGTATTTATTTGATTATCTTCTCTATTTATTTATTTGTGGTACTAAGGATTGCCACATTCTCAGCATTTTTACTTTTTATTTTGAGATAGGATCTCACTAGGTTGCTTATACTCTCACTAAGTTACTCAGGCTGGTTTCAAAAGTGCCATCTTTCCACATCCTATTGCTGAGCCACTGGGATGACGGGCATGCACTACCACACCTGACCATGTTTGTTTGTTTGTTTCTTTGTTTATATTATTGTCTTGCAAATATACCTAATGTTGAGATTCACTGTGGTATATTCATATATGGACATGAGAAACTTATGTCAGCTTCATTCTGTTTTTCTTCCCTTATCCCATCTCTTCTCCCCTACCCCCAGGCCCCTTCATCTAATCCATGGATCTTTCTTCTACTTTAATGGAATCCTCCTCCCCCCACACACCTTTTTTCTTTCTTTCTCACTTTTCTTTTTTCCCCTCTTATTTTGGACTAGCTTCCACATGTCAGAGAAAACTTTTGACCTTTGACTTTTCCAACCTATTTTACTTCAATTATCTGATACTCTCCAGTTCCATCCACTTACCAACAAATGCCATAATTTTATTCTTCTTTATGGCTTACTAATACTCTGTTATGTTTAGTTATCACATTTTCTTTAGGAATAACCCAATCAATTAATGGGGAAAAGATCTAAACAGATACTTCTCAAATGAAGACATATAAATGGCCAACAAATATATAAAAACATGCTCAACATCTCTAGCAATCAGGGAGATGCAGGTCAAAATTACACTGAGATTTCACCTCACTTCTGTCAAAATGGAAATTATTAAGCATACAAATAATAATAAGTTTGGGGAAAGATATGGGGAGGAGGTAGACTCAAACGTTGTTGGATTTGCAACTTAGCGCAGCCTCTTATAAAACTATGAAGGTTTCTCAAAAAACACTATGAATGGCATATAATCCAGCTTTCCAACTCCTTGGAATATATCCAAAATTTCTAAAATCAGCACACCATAGGGAAATAGGTTCACAATGTTTACAGCAGCACAGTTTGTAATTGCCAAGCTATGGGGAATAAACCAAGGTAACCTTCAAGAGATGAATGTTAAGGAAAATGTGATGTATATATATATATACAACTGGGGAGCACTGTGCTGGCTTCCTGTGTTCATGAACCCTCATCCTCCAGGACCTTGAAACTGCTGGAGTGGAGCAAGTATTTCTCCCTCTTTGAGGATGAGCTCAATCCATGAGTCACCACCACAAAAAGGCTTCTAGGCCTGGCCACTGATGGGTTTCATCCTGAGAAGCAACTCAGGCCCAGGGGATCCCAACACAAATGCAGCCTGCTCCCTGGGCTTGTGGGATATACACACAACACAATGTCACCATAATAAGGGGACCCTGGGCCAGTTCAAAGGGGATTTCATTCCCAGTTCTATTAATAGTCATGAGCAGAGCATAATTTTCCACAGACTTTGATTTGTACTCTTATTAACTTAGTGAACGATAATCTTGCCTGGGGACTGAAAATTTAGGATCCTATGTGATCCTGAGAATGTTCTCTCCATTTAGGCCCCTGTCATCTTTATTTTTCTCTATTGTCTTTTACTTATTCATCTCCCTCCTCTTATGCATATACCCCTCATTTCTATCCTGACCACAACATTAGTGTGGTTCGTTCCGATGCATGTATACCTGTGAACCTCTATTGAGAATATTTCTGTCTAAGCACTTTAAACTTACATAGAAAATGTTGATAGAATGATTTCTATTCAACTATTTTTATCATTTTCTTCATTTTCCCCTGTCCTCTGCTATTCCTTCTCACCATCCCAATATTTTAGACAAACATATACCCTACTTAAGAGTTGCCACCCTCTCTTCTAATTGCGATCATGCTCTCATCCTTTGTTTCTCTCTGGCAAGTATGCTCATACTTTAACTCTCAGCTTAGAACTACATTAAGAAAAATTATCCCCATACCATTTATCTACATTAGCATTTACCAGGTGCTAATTATGTGGTCAAGGAAATAAAGGCTGGGTACACAAAGTTGATTTTCTCTACTTCACAAGTAAAAGAAATTTACATGTAGAGAAATAATTTACAATTTAAGCCATAAAGGTGTAGAAAAATGCTGAAATATGCCCTAAGGAAAGAAGCTCATTTTTAATGAGAGAACAACAGCCCAAATCAAGGAAGTATTCATAGAACACCACATCTTTAGAGTAGAAAAAGTGTGGACAAACAAAATGTGGCAGAGTGTTCACTGTAAAGGAGTAAAAAGTGCCAGGCACTTTGGAAACCACTAAAGATGCACAGGGCTTGGTTAAAACTTACTATTAGGGAGTAGAAAATAATGTAGAGTGTGGATTTTTATGTTTCTATGGCATTGAAAAGTTTTGGTTCTAAGGATATATCATTTAATGTTCAGTGGGTGAATTTGTAGATGAATAGTTGGGGTATTTGTTTGCACTGAAGCTAACAATATCCAATTCTCCCCAAGGGTTAGTTGAAGTTTGAGGTCAATAGAAATATCTTCTAAGGAAGTCACTGGCTCAGCAGAGCACATCTGTGTAGGTCCAGGTGTTCAGGTGGTTGAGGCCAGGTGGATAGCTAGTTTCAGGTTATTCAGGGAAACTCAGTGAGACCCCATCTCAGAAGAAAATCAAAAGTACAAAAACAGATGAATCTCAGTAGTGTGCTAAGAATTCAATGGAATGAATGTGACATAATTTTCCTGTGTATACATGTGAAAAGACCACAGAGAATCTCATCACTGTGTTCATCCACAAAAATGGCATTCTAATTAGAATAAGATATGGCTCATATGATTATATAATGATACCAAAATAAATTATATGATTATATAATGATACCAAAATAAATTTTCCTGTCAAAAAAAAAAACATGCAGAAGGCATTGGATTTAGTACAAAGTGCCACATTATAAGTAATAACTATGCAGGTAGTGTTTAAATTCAATTTCTGATTGATAAAATAAAGGTTATTATTAGTACTAGTCATTTTAATTTTATTCTATGATTGCTCTTCTGACTGTTTAAGTAGTGTAAATAGACATATACATTTGTTGGCAAAAACATCTTTAAAAGTAAAAACAGAAGACAAGAAAATGTGCTTGATGACCCTGAAAATAAGCAGCCACTGTATGCAATCATGTAAATTTCAAACCCATTTTTCATGCTACTTTCCTTGCTTCAACAATTTAGATTAATCCAAATGAAATTGTCTTTCAGAATAGTCTTTTAGTATCCTAAGGTGAATGAAAACTATAGAATATTGAAGAAAGAAATTCATTCTTAAGGTAGCTATAGTGTCAAAAATTCAATACAATTCAATACAGTCCCCATCAATACACCAATCATGTTTTCCAAGAACTAGAAAAAAAAACAGTTCTAAAATTAATTTGGAGGAAAAGAGGACTCAAAATAGCCAAAGCAATTCCAAGTTAAAAAAGCAATGCTGGAGACATCACAATACTTGAGTTCAAATTACACTACTGAGCTATAGTTAACAAAAAATGATGGTACTGTCATAACAAAGACACATACATGAATGGTACAGAGGAGAAGACAGAGACAAAGCCACACCCATGCAGGCATCTGATCCTTGACACAGGTGCCAAAAACTTAGTAGAGGAAACATAGCCTTTTTAACAAAAGGTGCTGGGAAAACTGTATTTCCAAGAGTAGGAGAATGTCACTAGTGCATTGTCTTACACTCTGACTTGTAGACCAACTCAATAGTGGATCAAAGACCTAGGAATTAGAACAAAACCTATGTAATTTCTGAAAGAAAACATCAGGTCAACACTCCAACATTTAGGCACAGGCAACTACTTTCTCACTAGGACCCCTAAAGCTCATAAAATGATGCCAAGAATTAATTAAAGGGATGGCTTCAAATTTGAAAGATACTGCACAGAAAAGATAAGAATGAGGAATGTGAAAGAGATCCTACAGAATGGGAGAAATCTTTGCTAGCTACTCTTCTGACAGAGGATTAATACCTAGAATATAGAAAAAAAAATTTACTCCACAAAATAGAAGAGCCCAATTAATAAATGGCCAATGAATTAAACACTTTTCAAAAGAAGAAATAAAATGGCTGACAAATATATGAACAAAAGTCCAACATAGTCATAAGGGAAATGCAAACCAAAACTACACTGAGATTTTATTTCACACCAGTCTGAATGTCAGACGTCAATAATATTGATAATAATAAATTTTGGAGAGTATGTGGAGAAAAAGGAACACTTTATTTTGAGGGAGGGATTATCAATTACTAAAACCTTTATAAAATCAGTTTGGAAGCTTCTCAAAAGTATAGGAATAGAATCACCACATAACAAAGCTATACCACTCCTAGATTTATATCCTAAAGGAACAAAAAGATCATACTGTAATGATGAGCACAAGTCACAATGGTTCACACTTTGGGAACAGCATAGGTATGTGCCACACACACATACTACAAAATTTATTATGGAGGCTCTTCAAAAGACTAGGCCTGGAGTCAGCATGTGACACAGCTATACTAATCCTCAGTATTTTTCCTAAAGAATTAAAATAACCATACTACAGTGATACATACATGCCATGTTTATAGCAACACAATTCATAATAATCAAACTATGGAACCAGTTTAGGTTTCCATCAGCGGATGAATGGGTGAAGAGAATGTGGTGTACATACACAATGGCATTTTATTCAGCCATAAATACAAATAAAATTTTGTCATTTGCAGGAAACTTAATGAAATAGTGACCATTATATTAAGTGAAATAAGTCACACTCAAGAAGATCAAGGGGCACATTTTTGCACTCATGTGAAAGCTAGAGAGAAAAAAGGAAAAGAAAAGTGAGGGGAAAACATCAAAAAATTTAAAGAGAGATCCTTAGAAAGCAGGGAGTTGAATGAGGGAGAGGAGAAGTGCTGGGGGGCAATACTGGTCAAATTATATTGATATATTTCGCACATATATGGTTGTATAATAAATCCCATCATCATATATAACTATAGACAACTATAGTAAACCAATAAAAAGTGTGGGGAATAAAAATCAAAGTGGAAAAGACTTTCGAATTTCCCATGAATACATTAGTTTTACTCCCAGGGCGATAATGAGGCTACTTGCTAATATATCCTGCTGTAATTATGGAAAGTGAAATGTGTATTTGAGTGAGCTCCTTCACTCTTGATATCCCAGGATCCAAATGAGAAAAGAACATGAAATGAAAATGAGAGAGAAGTGTTGAGTGCAACAAAGGGAAATCTTCCTACTGATACTGAGGCCCACAATGCCACACCCCTAATTCTGGCTGTTTAATGTAAAATCCAAGTAGTAAATATTGAACAGAGCACAACTTGTGTCATCTTTTAACTTCTTCCAGTCATATAAGGTATGCAAATATTAGGTAGCAAAGAGTGGACAAAAATAAAAGCACAGAATGAAGAATGGTTTTTTGCAGTTTTGAAAAATGTTGTTTGTTCAATTCAAACAGAAATTACAAAAATTTAATGATGTATAAAATTAAAAAACAGAAAGATTATTATGAACTAATGTCATGAAAATCTAACTAAGTCAATTGATGATATCAGTGATGAGAACAAAACTAATTTTCTTATCTTTGGCCTTAAACTGTCATTAAAGGTGGAAATAACAAGGAAGAAGTACAAAATTAATCAGATTGAAGTGTCACGAATCCTGCTTCATAGTGAGGAGGACACTGATGACAATGGTGATGAAGTCATCGAACAAAAAAAGAACAGAAATAAGGTATTTTCTTAAGAAAAATGAATAACAATGATGGGTAAGGGAAAGGCAATACTCCCAGTAGTAAATAAGCCATGAGATGCCATTTTTTATATATATATTGACATGCTTATTTTAAAATGATAACCAACTTTGGCAATTCTGAGGATAAATACATTCTCATGTCCTGTTGATGATAAATGAAATTTGTCAGTATTTTTGCAAGGATGATTTAGTTATATGCACCAAAATTTCAAATATTATTCCATAAATCTACCAGCTTTCATTCTATTACTTATCTTTCTGGAACAGGAAAACATGATTTACAAATGTGTGCATAAACACATTTTTTAAAGACATGTATTCTATATCATACAAAATGTACAAAGGTGAATATATCTGATATATGCAACATGTCCACTGAAGACATGCAATGTACATGCTAAGCACATTTATGGAAACATAGTATATATTAAATGTGTATGTTAAGGGCATTCAGTGTGGCATTGTCATATCAAATAGGGGTTAGTTTAAATAGTCTTCAATAAGGAAAGAGTTAAATTGTCATATCTATAAAATAATGAACCCCACAAGCCCTTAAAATGAAATTTGTTCTCAATTGCACTGTTTATTTCACAAGTAAAGTAAATTTAATGCAGTTATTTCAATGACACTCTTAATCACAATTTTGTTTGAGTTACAAAAGGAAGCTGCCTGCTGCACTGGCACTCTGCCTTGTTGTAGTAGTGCTACTCACGAGTAGATTTGGGGTACCTGTTCCCAGATTAATCTGAATATTGTAAATGCAATGCACATGGGGGTCAATATTTTGTCAATACTTTATTATATTGAATAAAATGTGTTAAAACTTCCATCAAGTCTTCAATATACTGAAGTGAGAATTGGCAAACTTTTTGTGCGAAGAGTCAGATGGTAAATATTTTAGTCTTTGTGGACCAGAGTGTCAGTGAAACACATTATCGTCACTACGGGCTGGGTATGGAGTGCATTTCACTAAAACTTTGTTTGTTCAGCATGCCCATGACTCTGGGTTCGATTCCTAGCACCACAAAAATAAAAACAAAACAATAAAACTTTCTTTAGAAAAATATGCAAAATGATGGAATTGGCCCACAGGCACTAATTTGTGGACTGTATGCTTAATTCAAAATTAGCTAATGAAGTGAATCTTCCTTGTAAAAATCAATTGCATGTATGCAGTTATATTTTTTTATGAGAGAGAGAAAGAGGAGAGTGAGAGCGAGACACAAAGAGAGAGAATCTTTTTTTAATATTTATTTTTCAGTTTTCAGTGGACACAACATCTTTATTTTTATATGGTGCTGAGGATTGAACCCAGTGCCCCTACACATACCAGGCGAGCACTTTACTATTACCCATCCCAGGCCATTATCTTTTTAAAGGTAATATATTGGAGCATGCATCCCACCACATTTTTCAACAGTGACTTAATATACAACTTAAAAAGTTTGAGTTTGTATGTTAGATTTTATTTGGAATTGTTGATTTTTATTACTGTTATAGAATTCAATGCTTTAATATAAATAATAACTTTGTATTTGCATACTATAACATATCCTAGAAATAGAAGATTTGATTTAAGCAAATATAGTGCCTATTTTGTCTTTCTGTGATGATTATCTGTCTATATGAGCAAATGATAATATGTTTATATAATATATATTTAAGATATTTTAAGGGTAATTTTGGATTAATTTGTAGTTTTATGCACTAATGATTTAATAACTTCACTTAATGTGTTTCACTGGCACATATGTAGTTGAAAAAAATTAAAGCATCACAAACATACTTTGAAATCATTATGTGAGGATTAAAAAATGCAGTTAACTTAAAAAAACATTAGTTCATACCCAACTATGCCACTTAGCTAGGAGGTTATAGAAAGAGGTATCTATACTCACTGAGCTACATTCCTTTTACCATTGTTTATTTATTTTTTTATTACTTGTTTACTGTAATTCCAGGAATAGAGCCCAGGACTTTCAGCATAATAGGCAAGCCCTCTACCATTGTGCTACATCCCCAGCCCTCCATTCGTGTTTGAACTCCAGTATTTTCCCTCCAGCCTTTCCTCCAAAATTGTTTTTGCCAACTTTTCTTCCAGTTTTCACTTACAAATATTTAGAAACAATTTCTTCCATACATTCTTACTTACCCTATTAGCAATATTGGACCCCATGGAAACCTCCTCTAGCACATTTTTTCACCTGACTTTTCAGGATGTTACTCATCTCCCTGGGTTTCCTCCCACCTTTTGTGACCCTCCAGCCTAGTCTGTTTTATTTGTTTCTCTATATAGTCTGCAAATGGGTCTCCTTCTCAATTTCTATTTTTTCTTAAGAAAGGGAGAAAAGAGAGAGGGAGGGGGAAAGAGAGAGAGAGAGATGGAGAGAGAGAGAGAGACAGAGAGAGAGAGAATATTTTTTAATATTTATTTTTCAGTTTTCGGTGGACACAACATCTTTATTTTATTTTATGAGGTGCTGAGGATGGAACCCAGCGCCCCGCGCATGCCAGGCGAGCATGGTACTGCTTGAGCCACATCCCCAGCCCTCCTTGTCTCTTTTTAAATCCTCTTTCCATGGATTCTTAGAAAATGGACCAGTTAGACCAAGTTAGATTGTTCTTTCTCTGCTCACAGCATTCTAGTGGCCCCCATTTCACTTGGAGTCCATGTAAAAAGTCTTCCTAATAAGTACCAGATATGCCATTCTTCTCACCACACCAAGCCCAAAGGCTCCACATCCTCTACAGTGGCTTTGGCTGGGACAGACTGGATTGATCCAGGATCGATGCTGCTGCCACCATCAGGTCATCCAGGTGTGGCCAGAGGCAGGGGCTTGGTCCTTCTCATCCTGGGTGAGCCAGTGGGCAGTCCTATTGGGATATCCAGGTGTCTGCCAGGCAGAGACTGGGGCTTGTCCAAATGGCCCCCGAGCTCATCCTCTGGCTTGGGGAGTGAGGGGCCCAGGGGGCCTGGGTCAGCTGCCTGGTCTCTGCTTTTCATCATGCTCTCAGCCAGAAGTCAGAGTCAATACTTTTTGTGTAAAGAAGACAGAATAGGGTAGTGTAGGACAGAGAAAGGGAATGCTCTGTAATAGTAGTGCTACTGACAGTTTGACAAAGATGAAAATAATGTCTTTAACATGGAACAGTTTCAATACATTTTCTTCATCTGTTGAGATTTTCATATGATTCTTATCCTGAATTCTATTTATGTGGCGAATTACATTTATTGATTTGCCTCTGTTGAACCTACCTTGCATTGCCGGGATGGAAGCAACTTCTTCATGGTATGTTAACTTCTTGATGTGTTTTTGAATGCCATTTGCTAATATTTCATTAAGGATTTTTACATGTATGTTCATCAGGGATATTGTTCTGTAGTTTTCTTTATTGGATATGTCAGGATTATCCTGGACCCATAGAATGTATTCGGGAGTGTTCCCTTCCTCTAAGTTTTGTAGAAGAATTTGACAAAGATTGGTGTTAATTCTTCACTAAAGGTCTGTTAGAACTCAGTCGGGATTCCCATCTGGTCCTGGGTTTTTCTTTGTTGGAAGGCTATTCATTGCTATTTCAATTTCATTACTTGATATTGGCTTGTTTTGGTTTCTGATATATTCCTGGTGCCAATTTGGCAGCTCATGTGTCTAGAAATTTGTCAAGATTTCCAGATTTTCCAGTTTATTACAGTACAAACTTTCAAAGTAGTTCCTAATGATCCTCTGGATTTTAGAAATATTGCTAATGGTATCTCACTTTTCATCCACAATTTTGTTGATTTGTGTCCTTTTTTTTATTTGACTAAGGGTTTATTGAACTTATTTATCTTTTGAAAAACTGACTTTGTCTCTTTGATCCTATGCCTTTTTTCTTCTCAATTAATTTCAGCTCTAATCTTGATTATGTCCTATATGCTATTTATTTGGGAATTAGTTTGTCCCTCCTTTTCTAAGACCTTGAAAGTTGGAACATTATTTTATTTATTTGGAAACTTTTTAGTGAAGCCACTCAGTACCATGAATTTTCTTCTCAAAACCAACTTCATGATGTCCCAGAGATTTTGATATGTTGTATTTCTGTTCTGATTTGTTTCCAAATATTTCTGTTTATTCTCTCGTTTTTTTATAATTCACTCCTCTTTTAAAAGAGTATTTTTTCATTTTGTTCTTTTTATGGGATTCCTCTTATTTTCTTTGCTATTGACTTGTAGTTCCATTTCATTATGATCTGATAGAATGTGAAGAATTATATCAGGTTTATTTTATATTTTCAGTGACTTACATTGTGACCTAGAATACGGTTTATTTTGAAAAATATTCCATGCACTGCTGGGAAGATAATGAATTCAGCTATTCGTGGTGACATATACTTTAGTTATTAGATATATTTGAATAATATTATTTAGGTCAAAATGTCTATTTTTTTACCCTTGCATGTCCTATCTATTGCTGAAAAGGGTGTTTTGAAATTCCCTAGTGTAATTATTTTGGGGTCTATCTGATATTTAACATCAGGCAGCATTGTTCGTTTATTTATGTATTTATTTATTTAGGTATATATGAGAGCAGAATGTATTTTAATTCACTGTACACAATTACATCACGAGTTTTCATTTCTCTGGTTGGACATGATGTAGCATCGCACCATATGTGCAGTACCCAGGGTAATGATGTCCAACTCATTCCACCATCTTTCCTGCCTCCATGCCCTCTCACCTTCCCTCCCTCTTGTTTGCCCAAAGTTCCTCCAATTTTCCCATGCCCCACCCGACCCCCAATTAAGAATAAGCATCCACTTATCAGAGAGAACATTCAGCCTTTGGATTTTTTGGATTGGCTTATTTTGCTTAGCATGATATTCTCCAACTCCATCCATTTCCCCGCAAATGCCATAATTTATTCTCTTTTAATGCTGAGTAATATTCTTTTGTGTACATATGCATTCATCTGTTGAAGGTTGATACCATAGTTGAGTATTGTGATTTAAAGAAGCATTGTTTTTTTTTGTTGTTGTTATTGTTGTTGTTTTCTTTTTAGAGAGAGAGAGAGAGAGAGAGAGAGAGAGAGAGAGAGAGAGAGAGTTTTTTAAATTTATTTTTTTTAGGTTTTGGTGGACACAATATCTTTTTTGTGTGTGGTGCTGAGGATTGAACCCACAGCCCCATGCATGGCAGGCGAGCGTGCTACCTCTTGAGCCAAATCCCCAGCCCAAGAAGCATTGTTTTTATGTAATTTAGGTTCACTATCATTTGAGACATAGATACTTTCTAATATTATTATATTATTATATTCTTTTATGTAGTATCATTCCTTGTCTCTTGTGAGTTTTGCTTCAAATCTGCTTTGTCAGATAAGAATAGGTATTCCTGCTTCTTTTTGGAATTTAAGAGTGGAAAGATTTACCAGGACTTTACATTCAGTCTGTGGGTGTCTGTCATGGTTTTAATGTGAGGTGTTACACAAGCTGTATCACACAAGCTCCTGTGTGATACAGTGCAACAAGGTTCAGAGGAGAAGTGATTGAGTTGTAGGAGTGGTAACACAATCCATGAATTAATCCCCTGATTGGGATTAACTGTTTGGTAACTGAAAGTTGATAGGGTGGGGCTGGAGGATTTGAGAATTGGGGAGTGGCTTTGGGTATATATTGATATGCAGAGAGTGGACTCTTTCTGCTTCCTGATCACAACTTGAGCTACTTCCTTTCAACACATTCTCCATGATATTCAGCCTTGCCTCAAGCCCCTAGGAATGGATCTGGCCTTTTATGGTCTAAGATTTCTGAAATTAGTGTTTTTTTTATGCTCCTATATTGATTTTCTTCATTACACCTTGTGAACTCTTGGAAAGTTTTGCTTCTCTAAGCTCTGAAATTTACACCTGATTTTTCTCCAGTTGGATATCCATGTATTGCAACCCTTCCACTGTATAAATGTACATATTCAAACTTTAGTTTCAGAGTTAATTGTGACATGTTATTTCACTGAGTGCTAGCTAAAAGTCTCCTGGATTTTCCTTAGGTTTCTACCAGGAATGAAACAGAGAAAGTGCTCTTCCATGAATGCCACATGTTGAGGGATAAATTTTATATGCTGAGTCTGCAAATGAACCAAATGAAATGTCAGAACCAAATGAAATGTCAGAATGAGGAAGATAAAAAGAAATTTGACATCATGGACATTTCAAGAGAAAAGTGTGATGACTTTCAAAGGAGAATCAAATTGATTGAGAAAGCAACATTGCAATATAATGAACAGATTAATTCTCTGAAAACTGAGATTACAAAGCTAAACATTAAGCAGAAAAACACTAAAAGTCAGGAAACAGAAGTTAAATCTTACCTTGCCTGTCAGGCTGTTGCTCCACACCCTTGTGGTGAAAGTCAGACATCAAAAAGAGAACAAGAAGTTCTTTCCCAGAGAGCAAGAGATGAGAGTCATGATTTAAAGGACAAGGAGAATTTCAAAATATCAAAATGGAATGCTAGGAGGCTGATTCAGTTCTCAAAGTTTGCCAAGCTTGGAATAAAATTCAGAGACCAAGAGAGAGGGGTCTGTATTCATACAAGGCATGATCTTAGAAAAATGACTGTGATATTGAACCGGGTACAAAGAGACCTAAAACAAACCCAGTGCCAAATTAATGAAATGAAGCACATGTATCAAAATAAACAGAGTCAAAACTACAAAGAGCTACCTATAGATAAGAGATTATCTTAAATGGAAAGTGAAATTACACTGCTAGGACATCGTTCCAAGACCTTCACAACAAAGTTGATGATAAAGAAGGCTTGCTCATTTACACCCAAGAGTAATGTAATACCATAAAAATAATTCAGGATGAGGATAAGAACTCCAGTCACAAGTTACAAAACACAAATATGGAGTTAATGAATAGAAATTGTCACTTAAAGGAAATTTTAAGTCAATATATAAAGAAAGCTGAGAATAAAGTAAGTATCAAGCAAGATATATGGATTGTCTTTGAAGGAGAATACAGTGAAATTTGATAATGGCACGCCTGATTTCTAACACAATGAAATGATTCATGTTTGAAGTAATAAGTCTTCTAATGATGGTTTCACATTGTATACATGATTTGAAGTAACACACCCTATTTGATGACTATGTAAAATTGTGTGCCAATTAAAAACAAAATGTTTAGCCTTACATGAGACTGATTTTAGCATTTAAAAAGGGGGGAAACATTTAAACTTTGGAACTGCAGATGCTTTATTTTGAGTAAAGACATTGTGTGTTTACTAGGCATTGTTTCTTTACATAGGAATGAAGATTCAAGAGGATAATTTGTAGATTTTTAGTAGAGATATGCTGATATCATTAATATAGAATTACTATTGCTGAAACAATCTGTTTTTGGAATCCATGGTCTTGTGCAAGCTACGCCATTTTTGTAACACCAGGCCTGCCCTCCAGCCCTCAATATAAACTTGAAAGTCTTCATGTTGCCATACATTTTAAGACCATGATGAAACAGATAAATGGAAATGCTCATATCTAGTTTAAAGTCAGTGGTTACTTTGACAATCCATTCCAAGTTTTCCAGCTGAAGTGAAATGTAGATGATATAGTTTTTAATAGACTTCCTTCACTAGCACTTTATACATTTCTAATTGGTAATTTGATTTTATTCTCATAAGTTTGACTTAATTCTGAAAATAACAGCTCAATTTTTTTATCCTCATATACTTCCAACACTATAAAAGGATCTAGTGTCACTAACATAATTTGGGTCCAATGCAATGCATTGCAGCAAAACTCATGTTGATTTAATGTATGTGCTATCTCTGGAATTTATTGCCTATCTTCACAGATAACTTGCTAATACTTTTCATTTCAAGGTTCAATTGCTATCATGTAACAGATACAAACTATTCTAGTACAAACATAATTGCAGCTCCCTGATTCATTAATTTGGCACTGAATTCCCATTTTCAACAAAGTAGTTTAAATTCCCATTTAAACAAGTAGATTTTTGAACATTGAGAATGGGATGAGGAGGGGAGAGAGTTGAATGAATTGAAGAGAGGGAGGGAGGTGAAGGTCAGGTTGAATGGGGCCTTACTTTTTTAGAAGGCAGGAATCTATTGGATCTGTGCAAAGGATTGAATATGTTTAGAACTCAGTTTTTAAGTTAAGCCTCTGTTAAAAAAAGGATGATTTTCTGTATAGTATTCATTACTCCTAGTCAGACATGAATAGCCATTTCTGTTTGAGAATTCACTAGGGTGTGAAGCATTTCATCAAGTGTGAAGTGAATATAGGGCTGAATCTGTTGTCTAAGGGATATGATAGTAACTAGGCAGGAAGGAAGCACCTTCCATGTCCTTGTTGGAATTCAGAAATAAACTGAATTTTATACACATGAGGAGAAGAAAATGAATTAATAATAATATTTCCCAGAGTCCCTTTCAGTTTTAAATATTATTAACAAAAAGTGAAGTGATTTACAAAATCTTTAACAGACCTATCTCCTCAGGTAGTTGTGAGACAACTTTCACAAGAACTGACTGATAACCTGACAGAGGATTCATTAGAACACTCACCCAGTAATCACCTTGAAGTAGAAGATGAGACACAGGATTTGAAGAAGAAACTAGATCAAATCACATGTGAAGTATGTATTAAATTGTATTTGTCAACTGTTCATCTGCACCTGCTTCAATAATGCTAAATGTTTTACCATAAAAACATCAGTGGACAGAGTTCTTTGCATTTTTATTATAATTAATTTTATTACACCTTAAATTATCTTTACAGTGCATTTGTTTATAAATCCTGAATTTCATTTTTACATTTTTTTATAATGTCATGCATGTTTTCTCACTTGCAATCCAGTGACTTGGAAGACTAAGGCAGGAAGATCACAAGTTTAAGCCCAGTCTCAGCAACCTAGTAAGGCCCTAAGCAACTTAGCAAGTCCCTGTCTGAAAAATAGTGGAAATATAGCTCAGTGGTTAAGTACTCCTGGGTTCAATCAGTGTTTTTTTGTTGTTGTTGTTTTATTTTTTTTATTTTTATTTTTTTTTTAAAAAAAACCTACTTAACTACCCGCAGGGATGCTGAGAATTGTATATCAATCCTCACATGTGTTGAGAGATATTAACTAGGATTTTTTTTAGTGCTACCACCATTGTCATGGTGCAGCAAGGCAGATCATAGAATACCATTTCATGGAATGTTCCAGGGAATTGACTTATTTCATACCTTCATTTCTGTGATTGGATACAGAATCTGTGTGTAATTGTAAAATAGATTTCTAGATAACTTACACAGAAAGGCTATTATGCTTTCCTCAATTTTCAGGTTAATTTTAAAATAATGGGATAAGTCAGTGGTTTTTCTTTTTATTTAAACAGATTATAAAAAACATACAAATATTTCGATCATGTCTGGTACCTCTATCCAAAGCAGAGAGTGAAGAAGTTATATAGGCTGTTCCAGTAGATATTTCAAAAGGCAAACTTATCGGGATTTGTTGGATAAATTTGTACTCAAATATTCTCAACATGCTTTTTTTATTATGAAACATTGTTTTTTATTCATGTAGGCCAATAAACTCAATACAAATCTACAAGCTACATTTTCAAAATATTTACAGTTGGACGAACCATTTGGACATGCTTTGAAAAACCTATAAAATACATGTGAAAAACTACATTGCAATCAAAAGAAGTTGGAAGAAGATGTAGTAAACCTCAAAATATATGTGCAAGACAATAAAATTAAAAATAGTCAAGGAGAGCCTTATAGATGGGAGGTTGGACAAAGAACAAGAGAGATATTAGAGGAAACCCAAAAATGAGCATCTTTATTTTCAGAGGTTGTTTTATTTATCTGTAATGTGCTTTAATTCATTTCACTGAAAATTTTGTTTTGGATTTTTTGCATTTTATATGGGTCATCTACATTCTTTGAGGAAACTTCTTTTGTAGTTTTTTCAGAGTAAGATGGCAGTTTTAAATATTTCATTTTCCATCATTGTAAAAACTGACTTCATCTTTCAGAAAAATGACTTTACCAGAGGACCAATCAATATTTAAGGATAGTATTAGTAAGACAATTAGTAGGAACCAAAAATGTGAAGTCAGAGTATACAATACTCTTCAATTGTTAAATGATTTTTTTCAATTATGAAATGATTTTACAATTTTTGCCTTTTCACATTACTGATACTAAATGAGAATGATTCATGGCTTGAGGTCCTAGTCATTGGAAGATATTTTGTGTAGCCTTTGCAAGACTCTGGGTTCCAACCCCAAAGAATAAAAAAAATAAAATAAAAAAATAAAGCAATTGATTTTGATGATAAAAATCCAGCATCTTTTATACACATGTTTAAAATTTCTCTCTGAGTTATTGATTCTAAACTACAGAACAAAATATACAAGTGATTATTTGGGTAATGATTATTTTAAAAATATGTCATTTTGGGCTGGGGATATAGTTCAGTTGGTAGAGTACTTGCCTAGCACATGTGAGGCACTGGGTTCAACCTCAGCACCACATAAAATAAAGATATTGTGTTCATCTACTATAAAATATTTTTAAAAATATGTTCTTTTAATTTTCTTTAGACATTTCATAGAGCTTCAAAAACTTTAATGGATAAAGAAGTTGATGCAATTCAGAATTGGCAAGGTAGAATCTCAAATGTCTGAGACTACAAATGAAATCTCTGGTAAAGTACAAAGGTAAGAATATAATGAACCCTGTATAGAAGGATACAAAATCCAGAAGGATGTCCAAATGTACTCTGACAGAAAATAGCTTAATCTCCTTAATTTGTCTCCAATGCAAAACTTTTAGTGACTGCCGCAGTCTGGCTGGGCACAATTCAGGAGCCACTTGTCAAAAGAAACTAACTTTATTTTTAGAACCACACACAATAAACAAAACAGCTCCTCAGGAATAAAACCCTCAGAGCCCAACTGCCACCACCGGCTTCCCACAAGCCACACACCCCCACAACCTCTTCTTCCCACAATCCTCCTGCTCTTGAGGCCGATTGGCTGGGTTGCATGGGCGGAGCCAAAAAAGTCCCCCAATGAGTAGCTCCGTGGTCTGAAAGGGCAGGGAAACAGCCCAATGAGCATCACCGCAGAGGAGCCAATCAGCTAGATGTTGCTGGGGCCGCTGTGAGCCAATCATCAGCTGGTAGTCTGAAAGGGCAGGGAAACAGCTCAATGAGCATCTCCACAGAGGAGCCAATCAGCTAGGTGTTGCTGGGGCCGCTGTGAGCCAATCATCAGCTGGCAGTCTGAAAGTTTGCTGGAGCCCCTTCGGCTGTGGCTCTCAACATCTCCCCCTCTCTGTTTAATCAAGAAGCATGTGGCTTAGGGACTGTGTCTGCCTTAGGTTGTCCAATAGTACATATGGTCCTTACCCGTTATTGGATGAGCTGACCTCAAGGCATCAGCCTCCTGTCTTAGGTTGGTACCATAGTAATTGGATCTTACCCGTCATTGACTACCAGTCCAGTATACAGCCACACCTGTGTAGAGGTCTTCGTACCAGCCGGGGGGTGAGGTTCTTTGCCTCACCTCTGTTGGCCCCCAAATTTTAGCTGAACGATCATGACAAACAGAAGGGAGGAAGATACACCAAGCCAGCTGACGGCTCCTTTCGGAAAAATTGTACCACCGATGACACCATCAGCATAAATACCCCAACACTACCAGAAGTTGCTGCACCAACAGATAGTTCACAATGCATACAAGTGAGTTCACAATGCATATAAGTGATACATAGTCCAGGCAAGTTCTGCAAGCAGTTCAGTGATGGCTATTGCAGAAGCTGTAGATTGGTTTTATCTTTGTCTTCATGCACTGGGATGAAGATAGGAATTCTGACAATAATGGCTAAAGAAAAATTATATAACATTATATAACATTCCAGAAGACACTAAAAGAAAACAATTTTCTTAACAATTTACATTGTCTTCACTGAAGATAGGAATTCTGGCAATAATGACTAAAGAAAAAATTATATAACGTCCCAGAAGGCATTAAAAGAAAACAATTTTCTTAACAATTTACATTATCTTTAAGAGAATTATTAAATATAATGAAAAGGAAAGGTGAAAGTAAACAAACAGATCTGTTAACCTCCTATTTTGTTCACATTTTAAAACAATCTTCAACAGCTGTTTACCCAATTTAAATTAAACCATTTAAATCACGTGAATAAAAAAAATTATTTGGATCCATTTTTTCATGAGCGCTCATCATATAAGACATATGGACATATGTACATTCAAACACAAAACACAAGTGTGCCCACATAATACATACGACACATAACATAATAGTAAAGGCCTTATAACATTTTACAGGTGAAATCTCCATTGCAATGTTTAAAAACTCTGTAGTCAAAAAATAGAACTGATCAGCAAAACATTAACCTAGGTCTGTATGAGCTCAAAAAAAAATATATGGGAAAGGGCAATAATAAAATAGATATTGAAAAAAGCATTCTGGTTCAGTCACAGATGTAAGAATAACCAAACTGGAGTTCTGGATATCACATCTTCTTTTTGGTCTGTAGAAATCGCTTTAGTTAATCTGTCTGGAATCCAAATCAGCTGCTGTTCTCCCTGTGGAAACACATAAACAGACCCCCGACTCCAGGCAATCACTGGGTCAGGACCTTAGTTAATCTCTCTGGAATCCAAATCGGCTGCTGTTCTCCCTGTGGAAACACACAAACAGACCCCCGACTCCAGACAATTACTGGGTCAGGACCTTTCCATTGTCCTGTTAGAATATCCTTCCAAAGTACCTTGGGCTTATATACATTTTTTGGACACATATGCCTTTCCGCAGCACTAAGCCCTGATGAATCCAAATTTAAAAAGTTTAGAGTAAAAAGGGTTATTTTAAGTTTATCTTTGGGGAATATATACCCCTTCCCAATTCCTTCTTTTTGCTTTAATAAGTACATTTTAGTAGTTTGATGAGCTCTTTCAACTATGCCTTGTCCCTGTGGATTGTATGGGATTCCTGTTATATGAGTAATGCCAAATGATGAGCAAAATTGTTTAAAAGAGGTAGAAGTATAACCAGGGGCATTATCTGTTTTTAACTGTTTTGGAACGCCCACAGTGGCAAAATTTTGTAAGCAATGAGCTATAACATCTTTAGTTTTTTCTCTGGCATGAAGGGAGCCCATCAAAAATCCAGAAGAAGTATCAACTGTAACATGCAAATATTTTAATTTTCCAAATTCTGGCAAGTGTGTGACGTCCATCTGCCAAATATGGTTAGGTATCAATCCTTTAGGATTGACTCCAAGATTAACTTGTGGTAAAAAGGTCACACAATTTTGACATTGTTTTATTATTTGTCTAGCTTTTTCCTTAGTTATTTTAAAACGCTTTTGTAAAGTATTAGCATTGACATGGAACTTTTTATGAAAATTTATAGCTTCTTCTAGTGTAGAGAAAATATGTATGTCATGTGTAGTTTTATCTGCTAAATCATTGCCCAAACTAAGGGCTCCAGGCAATCCTGTATGTGCCCTGATATGTCCTATAAAGAATGGATCTTTTCTGTCCCAGATTAGACTTTGTATAGTGGAAAGCAAAAAGAAAATAGTAGAGGAAGGGGAAATCCTACCAGCATCTTCAAGGGATACTATAGCATTAACTATATACTGACTATCGGAAAATAAATTAAATACAGAATTTTTAAACATCACAAAAGCCTGTAATACTGCCTTAAGCTCTACCTTTTGAGCTGATTGTTTCGGTACTAAAAATGTAAAAGTTTGATCAGGTGTAACTATTGCTGCTGTACCATTATTTGATCCATCAGTGAATATATTTGGAGCATTCCCGATAGGTGTTTTTCTTGTCATTTTTGGAAAAATTACAGGATGCGATGACCAAAAAGACAATAAAGGATTAGATGGTAAGTGGTTATCAAATGAAACATTAGATTTGCACATGATTATTGCCCAAGTATTTAACTCATTAGCTAACTCATCAATTTGATTCATAGTATATGGAGTAATAATTTTATTGGGAGAAATTCCAAACACTCCTTTTGCTGCTTTTATTCCTTTGAGTATTAATTGTCCTACAGCCTCAGGATACCTAGTAAGAATAGTGTTAGGAGAATAAGATAAATGTATCCATAATAATGGGCCTTCTTGCCAAAATACTCCTGTAGGAATATTTTTTGTTGGCAGTACAATAAATAATAAAGGCAAACTTATATCAATTCTATCCAAATGCATATTTTCCATATATGTTTCAATGATTTTTAATGCCTTTCTTGCTTCAGGCGTTAACATTCGGGGTGAATTTGGATCTGATGGACCTTTTAGGATATCAAATAAAGGTCCCAACTCTCCTGTTGGTATACCTAGATAAGGCCTTATCCAATTTATGTCTCCTAATAACTTTTGAAAGTCATTAAGTGATTTGAGTTGATCTACTCGTATTTGAATTTTTGGTGGACGGACCATGGTTGAGGATAATAGAACTCCTAAATAATTAATTGGAAAATTTAATTGTACTTTATCTATTGCTATCTCTAGATTATAATTTTTTAATAAGTTTGTAAGTGTGGCATAACAGTCTAGCAATGTGTTTTTAGCTTTGTGTGCTAATAATACATCATCCATATAGTGAAATATTTGTAGTTCAGGATTTTGATTTCTAAGTGGCTGGATTGCTTTGTTAACATAAATTTGACACATAGTTGGGCTGTTAGCCATCCCTTGAGGGAGTACTTTCCATTCATATCTCTGATCAGGACCTTCATGATTCAGTGCAGGGATAGTAAATGCAAAACGTGGACTATCCTTAGGATGAATTGGAATTGAAAAAAAACAATCTTTAATATCTATAACTAAAACATACCAAGTTTTTGGCAAAGCAGACAATTGAGGAATCCCCGATTGAGCAGGTCCCATAATAACCATCTCATTATTAATGGCTCTTAAATCTTGCAATAATCTCCATTTACCAGATTTCTTTTTGATGACAAAAATGGGAGTATTATGGGGAGATACAGAAGGTTGTATATGTCCTTCTGCTAATTGTTGTTTGACCAGATCATGGGCTGCTAGTATCTTTTCTTTAGTCAGGGGCCACTGAGGAACCCATACTGGTCTTTCTGATTTCCAAGTAATTTTTATTGTCTCAGTGGCCCTTTCTGAAAATCCAACCCATGTCTGTCTGTTCCTTGATCTATTTGTATTGGTGCTGCTATACCTTGTTCTTGTTTTCCTAATCTTTTTCCTTTCCTAAAACCTTGTCTAGTCATAATAGTGGGTGCATTTTGGTTGATGTTATTTGTTAATGTCAAACCTAATTGATCTAGGACATCTCGTCCCCATAAATTTATAGGAAGATGATCCAATACATATGGCTGTATAGTTCCTTCACATCCTTCAGGATCCTTCCAATCTAATACCATTGCACTTCTATGGGGATTAGTCGCCACTCCTAGGCCTCGAAGCGTTTGAGTGGCTTGTTGTAATGGCCAATGTTTTGGCCATTCTTGACGAGAGATGATGCTAAGGTCTGCACCTGTATCCAGTAGCCCATTAAATTCATGTCCTTGAATATTTAGTTTTAGCATGGGGCGAGAATCTAAATTTAAAGACAGCATAGCCCAATCTACACCTGTGGAGCCTAATCCCTTGGAACCTCTTTCTATAGCACGACTGGAAAATTTATCATGTAGGCTTGGTATTATTAGTAACTGTGCTATTCTATCTCCTGGTGAAATTACTGATATACCATTTGGAGAACTGGCTATAATTTTTATTTCACCTTCATAATCGGGATCAATTACCCCAGGACTTATCATAAGTCCTTTTAGAGTAGAAGAGCTGCGTCCCAATAATAAGCCTACTGTTCCTTTGGGAAGAGGTCCTTTCACCCCTGTGGGAATGATTTGAACTCCCATCTCTGGAGTTAGTACTGATCTGGTGGAGGCGCAGATGTCCAACCCTGTGCTCCCTCTGGTTTGTCTGATGAGGGATCTGATGGACAATGTGTCCTGGGCACTACCCTGATGGGGTTGCTGGGTTCCTCCAGTGCTCCGTATATTTGTGGTTTTGGGCCCCGGAGCATTGGGCCCCCCTGTCCATTTTTTGGCAATGGAGCCCAATGCCTTTCTCCACGATATCGTGGATAAACACTTGGTCCTTGTTCGTTTTTTGATAATGGAGTACCCTCTATGGTGGTTTGAGAACGGCATTCATTAGCCCAATGTCTCCCTCTACGGCATCGTGGGCAAATACCTGGTATTCTACTCCTTTGATACCTAGTTTTGTTAAACCCTCCTCCTATGGGGCAATTCCTTTTAAAATGTCCTGTTTGTTCACAATTGTAGCATGTTCTTGGCCTGGAATCTAAAGCCTGTTTTACTGCAGCTGCCACAATTTGCCCTTGTTCATTAATGTCTCTGGCATCTAAAGCCTGTTTTACTGCAGCTGCCACAATTTTCCCTTGTTCATTAATGTCTCTGGCATCTAAAGCCTGTTTTACTGCAGCTGCCATGACTTGCTCTTGTTCATTAATGTCTCTACATAATTTAATATATGTGTTTAAATCTTCATGTTTCCATGGTCTAATGATATCTCTGCACCAACGATTCGCTTGGTCATAAGCCAGTTGTTTTATTAATGGCATTGCTTGTTCTGTATTCCCAAAAACTCTGGTGGCTGTTTGAATAAGCCTATCTACAAATTCAGCATAAGATTCATTAGTTCCTTGTATTATCTTAGATAATTGACCTTGTAAACCTCCATGTCCTTGTAAAGTCTTCCATGCCTTAACTGCATCTACAGCAATTTGTAAATATACACCAGGATCATATGCAATTTGTTGCTGCTGATCCTCATAAGGTCCCTTTCCTAACAACATATCTAGATTTCTCTGAGGATAACCAGCTGCTGCATTTCGCCTAGCCGTCTCCTTGCAAAATTCCTCATTGGCAACCTTCCATAACAGGTATTGTCCTCCATTTAGCACAGCTTTACACATATTAGCCCAATCTGCTGGCGTCATGTTCAAGTTGGTAATGGATTCGACCAAGCTTACAGTGAAGGGTGCTTGAGGACCATAGGTTGTTACAGCCTCTTTTAGCTGCTTCACTGTTTTGAAATTTAAAGTATGGTAAATTCGCTGCCCTCCTACCTCAAATACAGGGCATGTTAATACTTGAGATCCTGTCTCAGGATCTGAACTATCCACTGTGGGGGTTGGGGGCCTCTCAGCATATGGACGTGGCCTTGTCAGTTGGACATTTACGCCCTCTGGTGATAGAAAGGTTTTAGTAGCAGTCTCCTTTTGTAACTTTCCCCCTGATGACTTTTTCTGCTCTAAACTTTCTTTCTCTGTCTGATTAGCTTGAAAGACCTTCTCTTTTACTTGAATCTTTTCCTTTTTCTGACTAACTTGAGAGACCTCCTCATTTACTTGAATCAATATGTCTTCTCCTTCCTCTACCTTTGTCTGAATTGAAGGCTTTGGACTAAGAAAACCAAATACCAATGCCCACAATGTCAATGTGCCAGCTGGCAGAGTTCCTGGGCTGTTCTTTTCTATTCTTTTTAAATCTTCACCATGATGGTTCCATTGTGATATATTTAACAACTCCTCCTTAAAAAGCCATGGGCTACATTTTTGCATTGTATCAACGTATGCCCTGACTGCTCTTGATTTTACTGGGATGCCTTCTTCCTCTAACAATTTACTTAACACTCTTTCAGTTTGTTTTTTACTAATTTCTGATCCCGTATTTCTACTATAATACAACCCAACAAGATGACGCCAAACAAAACCGAGACAGAATGAAATAAAAATGGAACAACAAAAATTCATTATAGCCTTTCTATCCTCCTGACATGTGCATCCTTCCTTTCTCCCTATCTGTTCCTCAGATGTAAATAGTTTTTCCTCAGAAGTGAGCGGTTTTTCTTCCGTCTCACTCATCTCCAGGGACAGGCAACTTAAAACAAAAATGAAGCAAAACAAAAGAGGAATCTTAAAATGGCTCCCCATCCTCTCACCCTGCCCTCAGGGGCGAGCGGTTTACTTACCCTCAGTCGCTCCCCGTGCGGGCCGCCAAATGCTGCAGTCTGGCTGGGCACAATTCAGGAGCCACTTGTCAAAAGAAACTAACTTTATTTTTAGAACTACACAAGATAAACAAAACAGCTCCTCAGGAATAAAACCCTCAGAGCCCAACTGCCACCACCGGCTTCCCACAAGCCACACACCCCCACAACCTCTTCTTCCCACAATCCTCCTGCTCTTGAGGCCGATTGGCTGGGTTGCATGGGCGGAGCCAAAAAAGTCCCCCAATGAGTAGCTCCGTGGTCTGAAAGGGCAGGGAAACAGCCCAATGAGCATCACCGCAGAGGAGCCAATCAGCTAGATGTTGCTGGGGCCCCTGTGAGCCAATCATCAGCTGGTAGTCTGAAAGGGCAGGGAAACAGCTCAATGAGCATCTCCACAGAGGAGCCAATCAGCTAGGTGTTGCTGGGGCCGCTGTGAGCCAATCATCAGCTGGCAGTCTGAAAGTTTGCTGGAGCCCCTTCGGCTGTGGCTCTCAACAGTGACAAAGGTATGTGAGATTAGTAGGATGCAAAATCTAATCAGACAATACTATTTTCAGAAGTAATTTTAGTAAATGAGCTTCCTTTTGAAATATTGGTCCAGAAAGTTTATATCCCTCATGCTATTTTGTTATCTGTATGGCTTTCTCTCCTTTCCAGACTTTTATCTCAGTACTTTTGAAGCTTTATAATTCAGACAGTTATATTGTGACCAAGTTACTTACAGGCCTTCCTGTACATAGCATAGTAAAAAAATTAATTATTGCTTGAACATTTTCAACTTAAAATGTAAGGGCACTGTATTGCTAGTACTACCCTCTTAGCACTTTCTGATACTTAATAAATTAAACATTTTTGATTGTGACATTTGATGATACCCCCAGATGGTACTTAGAGACAACCTGAACTTTGCCTTGTTTCTTTTCTACATAAGGTCTACTCTTGATATAGGGAAAGAATATCACAGAGCTGAAAGAAAGTATACTTTGCAATATAGTTAAAAAGAATTCCATGGTCAGTGTTGGGGGCAATTAAAATCAGAATTGGCAGGTCCCACCTCTGATACCTTCATAACAAACTTATCAGCTGATTGTTGTGAATTCTTAATCAGCAACTCAGCTATCTTATTCTGCCCCAGTGATTGTTGCTCTGAATTATTTCTCTGTGGCCAATGGTTGATTCCTCCCGGTAATGGTTAAAATGTGTAAATGGTGAGAGCAAATGCTTAAAAATGTCTTTCAGAGATGGTTTTTAAATTCTTCAATTGGTTTAATAATACAAGTATTTCTAGCTTAGCGTCACTCTTATTTTCTAGTTGTATATGTTTAAGGAGTACATGATGCTTTAATATACTTTAGCATGGTGCAATGTCTTTGTAGTCAAATAAACTAAGGTATCCACCATCTCACTTGGTTACTGTTTAAATACCAGGATTTCTAATGGTGCCCTCAAAAAACCCTTAAGGAGAGCCTTTCAAGAAGGCAGCAGTGTTACCCTTTAAGTCACACATCTCTGCCTGCCATTAAGCTCCACCTGCATTGTTTGAATTTCTTGCTTGTTAGGGGGCCCCAGGAAATATGGATACATTTTCAGAACTCTTTAAAACCTGTATGCCCTACTCTATTTTTTTTTGTTGTTGTATCATCTTCCTTAATAACTATCAAAATATTTTCATATTTAAACACTTTCTTGTTGAAGAAAACCTTTTATTCTCTATGGGCCATTTACTTTATTGTGTATTAAGCCAAAGAATAGGAAAATCACTCTGACATTTATTCTAATATGTGATTGAATGTACACATGTGTGAGTCTAGAGAGACTTTTTCCTATCTCTGCATGCCAGAGTGCTTCCTTCCTATATGCTGCAGGAAAATTGTTAAAACAGCTTTGTAACAGATCCTTCCCTGTGGATGAAATCCCTAATTTATTCTCCCTTGATTATTGTATGGTGGTCTATTAGACTCTTGAACTTGAGAAGAGTTTGTTTGATGAACATAGCTGCACCATTGTTTGGGGCATATATATTTATGATTGTTATGTCTTGTTGGTGTATGGTTCCCTTGAGCAGTATGTAGTGTCCCTCTTTATCACTTTTGATTAACTTTGCCTTGAAATCTATTTTATATGATATGAGTATGGACACTCCTGCTTGTTTCCGAAGTCCATATGAGTGATATGATTTTTCCCAACCTTTCACCTTCAGTCTATGTATGTCTTTTCCTATCAAATGTGTCTCCTGAAGGCAGCATATTGTTGGGTCTTGTTTTGTGATCCATTCTACTAGCCCGTGTCTCTTAATTGGTGAGTTTAAGCCATTAACATTTAGGGTTATTATTGAGATATGGGTTGTTCTTCCAGCCATATTTGTTTATTTATGTTACTAAACATGGTTTGTTTTCCTCTTTGATTATTCCCCCCCCCCTTTACTGTACTACCTCCCGCTGTTGGTTTTCATTGATATTTTCCATTTCCTCTTCCTGTAATATTTTGCAGAGGATGTTTTGAAGAGATGGTTTTCTAGCTGCAAATTCTTTTAACTTTTGTTTATCATGGAAGGTTTTAATTTCATCTTCCATCCTGAAGCTTAATTTTGCGGGATACACAATTCTTGGTTGGAACCCATTTTCTTTCAGTGTTTGAAATATGTTATTCCAGGATCTTCTAGCTTTCAGAGTCTGTGTTGAAAGATCAGCTGTTATCCTGATTGGTTTACCCCTAAATGTAATCTGCTTCCTTTCTCTTTTAGCTTTTAAAATTCTCTCCTTATTCTGTATGTTGGGCATCTTCATTATAATGTGTCTAGGTGTGGATCTCTTATGATTTTGCACATTCGGCATCCTGTAGGCCTCTAGGATTTGGAATTCTCTCTCATTCTTCAAGTCTGGGAAGTTTTCTAGTATTATTTCATTGAATAGATTGCTCATTCCTTTGGTTTGGACCTCTATACCTTCCTGTATCCCAATGATTCTTAAGTTTGGTCTCTTTATGTTATCCCATATTTCTTGAATGTTCTGCTCATGGTTTCTTAACAGCTTTGCTGAGCTGTCTATGTTCTTCTCCAGTTGAAATACTTTGTCTTCATTGTCTGATGTTCTATCTTCTAAATGTTCTACTCTGCTGGTAGTATTCTCAATTGAGTTTTTAAGTTGGTTTATTGCTTCCTGCATTTCCAGGATTTCTGTTTGTTTGTTTTTTATAACCTCTATCTCCCTGTATAATTGATCTTTTGCTTCTTGGATTTGTTTATGTAATTCATTGTTGAAGTGGTTGAAGTGGTCTTTCATTGTCTGATTTTGCTGTCTAATGTCTTCCTTGAGACTCCAGATCATCTGAAGCATGTATATCCTGAATTCTTTATCTGACATTCCATCTGCTGCAGATATTACGTCTTCTAAAGTTGAGTTGACCTGCATTGCTTGTGGTCCTTTCTTTCCTTGTCTTTTCATACTGATCGCGTTTCTTTCTGCTTGGTGAAACTGTTGTGTTATTGATTTTTCCCCCATATATTTATATTGTTCTTGTATAGTTGCAAAGTCTCCCTTGTAGGCTTTGGTGGTGGTTCTGCCCCCCCTCCAATTGGGGCAATGTTCCTACCACACCGGCAGGCTGCTGGGCCTGTACTTTCGGTGGGCCTGTTCTTTCGGTGGTCACAGGTTCGCCTACCTTGCAGGCGTGAGCAGCGGCTCTGCCCCTCCGCTGGCCGCTAGGCCTGTTCTTTCTGTTGGTTGCAGGTCTCTCTACCTAGCAGGCGCTGGTGGCGGCTCTGCCCCTCCCCCACCCGGGGCGATGTGTCTGGCGGGCCACTGGGCCTGTTTTGTCAGTGGTCACGGTTCCGCCTACCTTGAAGGCGCATGGGGCAGCTGTGCCCCTCCCCAGGTTGCTGGGCCTGACCTGCCGGTGGGTCGCAGGTCTGCCTACCTTGCATGCTCGCGGGGTGGCTCTGCCGCTCTGCGGATTGCTGTACCTGTTCTGCTGGTGGGTCGCGGGACCGCCTACCTTGCAGGCGCCCGGCGGCTCTGCCCCTCCCCCAACCGGGGCGATGTGTCTGGCGGGCCACTGGGCCTGTTTTGTCGGTGGTCACGGTTCCGCCTACCTTGCACCCGCGTGGAGCAGCTGTGTCCCTCCGAGAGTTTCTGGGCCTGACCTACCGGTGGGTGGCAAGTGCGCCTACCTTGCAGGCGCAGGTGTGGCTCTGCCACTCCACGGGTAGCTGGGCCTGATCTGCTCGTGAGTCGCTGGTCTGCCTACCTTACAGGCCCCGGCGGCTCTGCCCCTCCCCCAACTGGGGCGGGGCGATGTGTCGGGCCGGCCGCTGGGCCTGTTTTGTGGGTGGTCACGGTTCCGCCTACCTTGCAGGTGCGTGGAGCAGCTGTCCCTACTCTATTTTGATGGATTTTCCATGTTAAGATTCTTTTCACTGAAAAATTCCATTTCTGCCCATGGCATTTTTTTTTTTTTTTAATGCAAGTAGTTTGGAGAAAAAAAATGAAATACCTAGTATTTGGCTTTTGCAGTCCTCACAGAATAGTAAGAGCCTTCAGGGGGTTAGTAGCAGATTCCCAGTGAAAACACAGAGAGGTTGTTTACCCTGCTGACACTGTGGGAGGCCAGTCCCAAGGTGTCCTTGTGTCAGACTTAAAAGGGACAACTGGGTACACAACAGAAATTTTAACCAGGGAGAAAACATAGCAGGTGCTACTTCCATCCACAGCCTTCATGTCAAACCCTTGAGGACTATCTGGCTGAGGTGAGTTATGCTTTGTTCATTTTTTAGGTTTCAGATTTCTTATTTGCCTTGTTTTGACTTTATTGAAATACTGAGTTGTTTAGTTGACCTATGAACTTTAAGTGAAGGTCATGATAATCTATAAGTATAAAGATTAAAAAAAAATTTTCAATTTTTATGAAGTATCTGGAGGTCTTATTTTTAAATGATACTTGTTAACGTTATTCAACTAAAATGATATTTTTAAATGTCCTTTAACTTAAAGTAGATTTTTTGATTGAATTAAATGTTTGAAACAAATAAACATTGGTTTAAAGTTTTGATGGAGTTTTCATGATATTCTTAATTCACAGAAAAATAGTGCAATCCTATATTAAATCAGGCCTCAATCTGATGTTTTCTTTTGCCTTTGCAGTCTAGTGAAATCTAAGAGAAGAGCAAATATAAGATTCATAATAATCCATGAAGTCAAAGGTGCTAAAAAAGGGAACAAATTAAGTAACTTTTAGTGTGTAATTCTAAGATCCTAGCTAGGTGATTTTTTTTCCATCAGTTTGTTATCTTACATGATATATTTCTGGGGAAAAAAAGATAGATCTAGGATTGAAGAGTCTCTCATCCATGAAGTTGGAGCACACCAAAAAAAAAAAAAAAGAAAGAAAGAAAGAAAGAAAAAAGAACATGAACTATTTCTGTAAATTGTTAAAGATGATCTGAGTACAAGATGTTCTCAGTTATTCATACCAGAAAATATCAGGCAAAGTATCATAGATGAGTGAATGTTAAATTGGAGACACAATGCAAAGGAATATTTGCGGGGGCAGGGGGCATTTTTCATTAATTTTTCTGGGTCAAAGATGTGTTTATTTTTTAGTGCTTATATATAGACTGAAGAATACTTGAAAGGTACTCTAGTACTTCTTAGATATTCTTAGAGAGCATTAGTTTGTCAAAGCATGCAAACTTTAACAGGAGTACCCAAAGCACTGTTCTATCAAGATGCAAATTCATGTCTCTGTCATCCCTGCAGAATGCCTTCAAAGGGGAAGGGAGAAGAGGGAAAAGAAAGATACTGAGAAAAAAAATTGATCAAATTATTTTATGTGCATGTTTGACTATGTCATTATTCATTCCACTAATATCTATGATTATAATGCACCCAAAGATAGTATTCAAGTCATTTCATTCTGAAAAAGAGAAGACAAGCCTGGGAACTCTGTCAGTCCAAGAAATTTGCTTCACATTTAAACTGTATAAAGGCTTTGGACATCCCAGTATTTTTTACACCCCAAAGTACTTAGTATGTTCAGTATTCTCTTTTTGACCTTGTTTGAGGAATCAGTAAGAGAATAGGGTTTTTATGAAGAACAGTCTAGATGGGGTACACTTTGAAGCTTTTCCACATTTGTAAACACATAAGTGTAATTAGCAACTTTGGTCCCATATCCAGAGAAGAAATCAGTGACAGTTAAACAGCTACATGTTATTTAAAAATCAGAAGAGTCACAAATCAAAGAAACATAAGTTTAAACTGACTCTAAGTAATATTTACACTGTGTGTGTGTGTGTGTGTGTGTGTGTGTGTGTGTGTATGGTTAAAGTTATGAAACTCAGGGATGCTCTAACCCTGTGCAACATCTGTACTCCTTTATAATTTTTTTTGTGGAAGGTTCTTATTAAGTTCTGGGCTGGCCTCAAACTTGCCATCCTCCTGCTTTAGGTTCCTGGGACACTGGGAAGTATAGGCCTGTGTCATAACATCTGGCATTATTCTGCCTCTCAAGAGAATTTTCTGGAATCTTTGTGTATTTATCTTAATGAAGAGATGTTCAGTCATATTCCACATAAGAATATTTTGAAACTTTGGCCAGTAGAATTTTCACATAAGTCTATGATAGTAGCTCTTTCTTTACGTATGTATTGAGAAAACGTTGAATGTTTTATTTTCTGAAAGTTTAGAATGAAAAGCTTATTTTAAGGAAAATAGCATTAAAGTGAAAAACTTGAAAAACTTAAAAGTTTCTCAAGGGCAGCATTTTGCTAAGAATCACACTGTATTGTCATCTAAAAATGGGAGTTGAATTGTTGTCCATTAGTTATCTAAAGCAGCAGCATCTGAAATGACATATTTAATAGACCAGTGTGGATTGGGCAATTTAACAGCATTGTGCAGACATATTCTCTATCTAAACTTAAAAGAAGTAGGACTTTTATTTTGTTTGTGTGATTATTTTAAGCCATCTTCCAATTAGTTCTAGTCCCTTAAAGTTGTTTTGAAAAAGCCACATTTTTTAAGTAATGTATCATTTTTATGATAATCTCTGTTTAAACTAAGCAATGTAAATAATAATTCCATTATTTCAGATGAATGAGAAGTTGGCCAGAGGCTTTATCAAGAAAAGCTAAAGTAGGCATGTTGTCAAACTATGATTGAATTTGGATTCCTTAATGAATTTCTGAAAACAAACAACACATAGCAGATGGCATGGCTTCCCTTGGATTGGTAAATAGATTTGTACATGAATTAAATTATTTTTCTTGCAAACAAACATCAAATGAAAATTTTGAAAAAAAATCCCAATGAAGAATTCACTCATTGATCATTTACTCACGTTCATGGCCTGAAAAGGCTCAGAGTGTCTGTACATACCATTATCTGGATTGACTTTTGTTTTCACTTCTGCCACCACTATGCAAGCAAAGACATCACCTGCTTCTATCTGGTCTAGGGCCAAAAGCCCAAACTCATCTAGCAACACTTGGTCAAGCATTTTAAATACCCTGACATTGACTTTGTCATTGGTTTTGCTCTCAAGAAAAGTTCCAGTTTTCCTAGCAAGGAATTCAGATATCCAAATCAATTGAATTCTCATCAGGTCATTTAGCTTATCTCTTGCACACAACCTACTCTGCCCCTCTGCTCTAGCTTCAAGTCATGCTGCAATACTTCTATTCTTCACCTCTCACTCTTTGCAGGCACCTCTTCTCTCTCTGTGTCATACTTCCTTTTTATCCTTCAGATATTATCTCAACCAAGTAACCTATACATTGACCTAAAATGGGGACAGAAGTCTCTTCCGTGTTCCAATAGTGCCCTTGTTTTATACCTCTCATAGCACCAACACTCTGTAAGGAAATATCCTGTCCTTGTGTTTTTCAACTTAGGGGATCTGATTGGTGAGGGATGGCTTTCATCATCTTCATCTTGTCACTCAGAACTTGCCAAATGCTTTAACATAAGGCTGTTGAATTCCTGAAGACAGGGTGGAAAACCTGAAGTTGTGAACCTCAGTCACATTGATAATTCAGTGTGCAACTCTAGGCAAATTATATTTCAAAGTTACCTTGAAGTCATGCACACATGCTTTTCACTCTTATTAATGGGATAAGTTATTAGCTTTTTGTTTACTGATTCTTGCTTAGTTAACTATGAAGTGTTTGAGATGAAGAACATAATTATTTTTCTTTCCACTTGCTACAGAATTTGTGTCTTGACCCACTAGAACTTCTGACTTAAGATCTACTAATAAGCCAAGAAAAGATCTACTTTTAGAAGCATCACAGGAATACACAGAAGTTTTAAGGGGATAATATTTGATATTAAGGATAGCATTATATCTATCAGACCATTGACATTTTAATTCTTTCCCACTAAAAGTATGATGTGGAAACTTTATTGAAAGAAAATATGTTTGTCATAAAGATATGTGAGGGAATTCATACAATATTTGAAACTTTCTTTGCATGTATCACTAAATTGGAAGTACAAGTGTGAACCAGTATTTCAGATGTTAATGTCCTCAAACTGTCTAAGTGCAGATATTTAAAAGGCACCTAAAAAATGACTGATCAATATTACCTCTGTGGATCTAAATGTAACATTAATGATGGATTATTTGTATCACCATATATGGACCTAGAGATTTAGACAGACAGTATTTTGGTGGGCCAGTGCTGTAGTCACTACCAGTGCTTTAAAGTATTACAATTATTATACTGCCCTCAAACTGACATACTTTTAATCATTTATGCATTAACTTATATCCCTTTCCTGATGAGAAACAAAATTTTCTTAAGGCTTTTCACCTTTTCTCTTTGTTCATTTGTACGATTTTGATGTTTGGTTGATAGTCTCTAGTATAAGAAATATCCCCCCCCCCAATCCACTTGAGAGTAAATTGCTGACATACACCACCATTTGTGATTCCTTTAGTATTTCCTACAATTCAGAACATGCTACAAAACTACAATATGACCTTTGTTGCTGATATGTTAATGCTAACATATTCCATTATTATATATTCAACCATCCTCAGATTCTTTCCAGTTTTGCTACTTTCCTAATAATGTGCTTTATAACAACAGGATCCCATTCAGATTCATGAAATGCACCAAATTGTTGCATTTTGTTGACTCCTTCAGGGTAAAACACTCCTTAATCTCTTCCTAGACCTACATGATTATGAAGCTGATAAGGAAGAATGCTCATATAAAGTTCCTCAGATGTGCTATTCTGGTTTTTTGTTTGTTTGTTTAATGATTAGAACCAGATTACATGTTATTTGGCAAGAGTATTGCAGAAATGTTTCTGTGACTTCCTCTTTGAATCCCATTACTGATGATGTTAGCATTGTCATTAAAGGTGGTGCCTTTGGGGTTCATACTCTGTAATGTTGCCTTTACTATTTGTAGTTATTTAGCATTTTATATGAAGGTAATTTGAGACTGTTACATATATCCCTATTCCTCATCCAACTTTCCCTTTATTCAATTAAAAGTATCTATATAGATCTATGGCTTATTTTATTGAATGTAATGTTACTTATTGATACTGTTTTAAAAATTTATTATTCTCTTAGAAATATTCTATTTTGATGATTCTAGACTTCTTAGATGCTTTGTAACATTAGTACAAAGAATTCCTAGAAAACATTCCCAAATTGCTAACATTTTACTACATTTGCTTTATCCCTTGTCCTCCTATCTTTCTAGATAAATATAAGTATACAACAAAGATAATTTTCTCTCAATCATTTGTGAGTTGGAGACAGGATACCTCTTTATGACAAAATACTTGTATTTCCTAAACACAAAATTATCTTATGTAACTATAGTGTAATGACCAAAATCAAATTTTGTTAAATATTAATATGTAATCTACAAAACTCATTCATAATTTGCTAATTATTTAAACAATGCCATTTATAACCAAAATAAAACATAGCTTGGGGCTGTTTTGATCCATAATTCATTGTGTCCAGTGGACTTGTTTCTTTAGTCTCCTCTAGACTGGGACAGTTCCTGAGTCTTGCTGTGCTTTTAAGTTGTTGCTGACATTTAAGTTGTTGAATGGTATATGTCAGTTTTGTAGCTTTGTCTTCAGTTTGAGATCAGATGATGTTACCTCATGATTGGATGCAGGATATGCCATTTGGCAGGAATATCATGCTTATGATGCTGAGTACTTTCAATGCAGTAGATTTAAGCTGCACTGACAGACCATTCTGGCTTGATGTGGAGCAAGTCCACAGGCCCAGATGTGGGTGAACAGCCTCTAGGAAGGGCAGGCATTCTCTAAAATCTGTAGTTCATCTCCAGCCAACAGTGAGCAAAGCTGGGGGCCTCAGACACACAGATATGAAGTGTACATTGTTACTTGGTTCCATGCCAGGCCGATGTTGACTTTGATTCTCTAATTAAGCCAGGAGATAGTGGTAGAGTTCTCAGTGAGAGAGTGCTCACTTAGCATTAATGAAGTCTGGGGTTCAATCCCAGCACTGCAAAACAAAAACAGACACACTATTGACAAATAGAGGCTATTAGCTGGATTTTTGCTCTGGGGACCAATTCACTGATCCTTGTATTAAACCCAAGATGCCCCTGATACAATTCAACTTCTGTGGTACACTGCAGGCACGTCATTGCCCTTTCCATAGACAATATATTTTACTGTGTGCTATGCCATTTTTATAGAGGAATTTCCTATGCAATTTATAATATTTGTTTATAAATATTTGTTTCTGAATTTATCCCGATTTGGTAGTTATTACATTCAACATTTCAATAAGACTAATTACTTTGCATGATTAAAAAGAATAAAATATTCTAGAATTACAGGACTGCTACTTATCAAATGCTGTCCTTAAAACTAATATACTTTCTCTGATCATTTTTTTCCTAAGAAAAAAGTAGTTATTTAAATATAAAAATTGGATAAAAATGGTTTGATACATGTGTATGAATCAGGGAAAACATTCATTTGGCACTTGGTTTTCTGGGATTGGCTAATTCACTTAGCATTATTTTATCTAACTCCATTCATTTACTTGCAAATGCCATGATTTTATTCTCTTTTATTTCTGAGTAATGTTCCATTGTGTATATATGCCACATTTTTTTATCCATTCATCTATTTAACAGCATGTAGATGTGTTCCACAGTTTAGCTATGGTGAATTGTGCTGCTATAAACATTGATGTGGCTGTGTCCATGTAATATGCTGTTTTTAAGTCTTGTTGGTATAGACCAAGGAGAGGGATAGTTGGGTCAAATGGTGGTTCCATTCCCAATTTTCCAAGAAATCTCCATAAAGCTTTCCATATTAGCTTCAACAATTTGCAGTCACATCAGCAGTGTATGAGTGTACATTTTCCCCAACATCTTTGCCAACACTTATTGTTGATTTTCTTCATCATAACTCTCATTCAGACTGGAGTGACAGGAAATCTTAGTTTTGATTTGCATTCCTCTAATTGCTAGAGATGATGAACAGTTTTTCATATATTTGTTGAATGATTGTATATCATCTTCTGAGAAGTGTCTCTTCAGGTCCTTGGTACATTTATTTGATTGTGTTAATTTTTTAAATTATTTAAATTCTTTTGGTGCTTAGCTTTTTGAGTTCTTTATATACCCTAGAGATTATTGCTCTCGCTGATGTGTGAGAGTTAAGATTTGCACTGAAGATGTAGGCTTTCTGTTCATCTCACAGATTGTTTCTTTTTCTGAGAAGAAACTTTTTAGTTTGAGTCCATTCCATTTATGGATTCTTGATTTTAATTATTGCACCAAAGGAGTGTTATTAAGGAAGGTGAGTACAAATCCCACAGCACCACTATACAAGAGCTTAAACTATTACAGAGCAATAGTAACAAAAACAGCATAGTATTTGCATAAAAACAAACTGGTAGACCAATGGTACAGAATAGAGGTCACAGAAACTAACCCTCATTCTTGGACTCACACTAATGATTTTCTCTTCCAGTACTTCTCAAAAATCTCAATTGTCTTATATTAGACAAAGGCATTTTTCTGTGATCATATAATAAATCAGGATGTTATTTAAGGAAACTTTTGGGTTAAATTAATATTTTATGAAATGATTACTTAATACTTTAGTTTTTTGGTGTCACATATAATGCATTTTTAAAAAAACTTCAAACATGACAAACAGATTTTATGATCATTATGTAAGGATTGAAAAATAGAGAGAAAGAATAAGAGAACTGGGTTTTCTTCCATTATGTTACATAGATATGATGTATCCCTGACAGAAGCATTTTTTGGACTTAAGTTAATTTTCCTGTTTTCTTTTTTATGGAAGGGGAGAGTCAAGCTTAGGTCATCCCCAGGGATGACTCTTCTCCTGAACCATGTCCCAGGCCCCTCATTCATTCTTGAACTCACAGTAATGATTTTTATCTTCCACTATGCCTCCAAAATTCCATAGTGTTGAAAATTCCCTAAGCTTTTTGCATCTTGCCCCCAGTTTCCAGAATATTTTCAAATTCTTCCTCACAAGGAATCCAGTAGCAAAATGTTATGAATCTAATGCAGATTCTTTAGATTCAAGCAAGCTAAACACTATCATGACTCATTGGTATCCATGTAGAAAGAGAGTTGTGTCTTCTAAACCATTTGGAGAGTAACATGAAGATTAACCAGCATTCTAACAAGGTCTGTTCATTCCATTTGATATGTTAGAGAAGAGGGTAACAGTAGTTCATGCCAAGTTTTGGAATTTACTAATTTCCTGCACTTGGTGTGATAAGTTTCACAAAAGGGATAATTACATTTTTTAATATCAGAAGAGAACACATTTCTAAAAGAGTTGTTGTAAATTAATAAGCAGCTGATTTGACCTAAAGTCTAAAGTACAAACAAGAGGACAGCTAATAAACAAAGATGAGTCTCAAGAACATTTCTGGTAATAAAACACTGAAAGTTGCAAGCTGTGGAGATGTACAACTTGCATTTTGCAAGAGAGTCCAATACAGTTCAGTAGTAAAGAACAAGTTATCCCATTGCTTTGCTATTTCTCTTAGCATGATTTTGTATTACTTCATTAAATCTTCATAATGACCTAGAGAACTAAAGCAACACAATCCTTCTATTTTAGAGAGACTTCAGCCTAAAAGAAAGAACTTGTTCAAGAACAAAGAGCTCTTCATTTTAGAGAGAGAATATGTTCTTAGTTCAAGCTAATTGTCACTATGTAAAACTAGTTAGTGTTCTGAACTGTACTGCCTTAGAATCACGATTCTATTATTTTATTTTTCTCTTCCTGACTTACAAGCTTATGCATTCATTGACATGTGCCTGAATTCCAGCTACCAGGGAGGATGAAACAGAAGGATTCTTGAATCTGAAAATTTATGATGAGTGTGGCAATGTGGAGAAACTCTAGCCCAGGTAAACACTCACACCAATATACCTCATGAACTTAAATGCAAAAATCCTTAAACAATTTTAGCCAACCACATTCAAAAGTACATCAAGATGATAATACTCCATGATCAAGTGGTTTTCATTGAAGGGATGCAAGGTTGGTTCAACATAGGGAAAAAAGTAATGGAATTCACCACAAAAAGATTAAAGGCAAGAATTATAGGATCATATCAATTGATGCAAAAAAGGTCAGTGATAAAACCCTACAGCCATTCACGTTAATAATGATAGGGAAACTAGGGATAGAAGAAACTTACCACAAAATTATAAAGGTTTTATTTGAGGGACCCAAAGCCAACATCATACCAAATGCAGCAAAACTGAAATAATTTCCTCTAAAATCAGGAACAGGTCAAAGATGAGTGTTCTCACCACTTTTATTCAGCATAGTTCTTGAAACTCTATCCAGAGCAATTGGGCAAGAAAATGAAATTAAAGTTATGGAAATGTGAAAACAGGTAGTCGAATGACCTCTGTTTGCTTGATGATGTAATCTTTTATGTGGAAAACCCCAAAATTTTTAGAGCTAGCAAAAATGAATTATAGACTTGATAAATGAACTCAGCAAATGATATTATATATAGAACTAGAAATAGGAAAAAAAATTAAAATTCATTTTGGCCAAATCAGAGTCCCCCAATAGACAAAGCAATTCTACATAAATCTTGATTTCATTCTTGTTTTTGACTGAATGATAAAATATCATAGTTTCTTTTATCATGAATCTATTGATGGATACCTATGCTAATTGTATACTTTGGTTGTGGTAAATAGTGCCACAATAAAGATTGAAATGGAGTCATAGCTTTATAAGTTGACAGCATATCCTTCACATATGTACCCTGCAATAACATGACTGTATCATTTGGTAGCTCTATTTTTAGTTTGTTGAGAGACCACCATACTATTTCCATAGTGGCTTGTATTATTTCCATCACCTAAACAGTGTACAAAGATTCATCATTCTGCACATCCAATAATACATATTCTGACTGGAGTTAGGTGGAATCTCAGTGAAATTTGCATTTTCCTTATGGCGAAAAGTATTTAAAAATATATTTATTGGCCATTTCTACTTCTATTGGGAAGTTTCTATTTAGATCCTGTGCCCATTCTATTGATTGAAATACTTGTCTCTTGATGTTAACTGTCTTGACTTCTTCAAATATGCTGCATATTTATCTTCCATCAGATGAATATCTAGCAAAGATTCTATCTCATTCTGTAGATTTTTTCTGTTGCTGTATAGAAGCTTTTTAATTTTTCATCTTTCTTCTGATTATTGTACTATTGTGGTCTATTTAGGAAATTGTTAACTTTGTCTTTATCTTGCATATTTTGCTGGGTATTAGTACCTTCACAGTTACAGGTCCTACATCAAAACTTTTCTGAGGTGATTTTTGTAGAGAGGCACAGTTAGTAATCATTTCAATTTTTAAAATGTAGATATTCAGTTTCCAGGAGCATTCACTGAAGAGTCTCTTTTTTTCAGCAATAAGTATTTTTGGTGCTTTGTTTGAGAATCAGATATCTGTAGGTGCATGTTTTTATTTTGGGTTCACTATGTTAATCCATTGGTCTACAGGTCTGTTTGCATGCCAGCACTTGCTTTTTTTTTGCTGTTGTTGTTGTTGTTTGTTTGTTTGTTGTTGTTGTTACTATGGCTCTGTATAAAGTTTTGAATTTGGATATTATAATGCCTCCAGCATTTACTCAGGGTTATTTTGACCTGGAGAATGATATACTTCCATATGAACTTAGAATTGTTTTTTTTTATTATTTCTGTGATGAATGGTATTTTGTGTTGAATCTGTAGAGTACTTTCAGTAATATGGCCATTTTAAGAATGTCAAGAGGAAGTGAGTGGAAAGGGAAAAAAAAACAAGGGAGAGAAATGAATTACAGTAGATGGGGTAGAGAGAGAAGATGGGAGGGGAGGGAAGGGGAGGGAGAGAATAGAGGATAGGAAAGGCAGCAGAATACAACAGTCACTAGTATGGCAGTATGTACAAACATGGCTATATAACTGCTGTGATTCTGCAATCTGTATACTTGGTAGAAATGGGAGTTCATAACCCACTTGAATCAAATTATGAAATATGATATGTCAAGACCTATGTTATGTTTTGAACAACTAATAATAATTAAAAAAAGAATAAAAATAAATGAAAAAAAGAATGTCAATTCTACCAGTCCATGAACAAGAGAAGCCCTTCCATCTCTCAGTGTCTGCTTTAATTTCTTTCTTTTTTTTTTTTTTTTTTTTTTTTTTTACTATTTTGTAACTTTCATTGCAGAGTTCTTTTACCTATCTGGTTATATCTCTTCCTTGGCATTTTACTTGTTTTAAGGCTGCTATAAATGAAATTATGTTCTTAATTTCATTCTCAGCAAATTTGTTATTAGTGTGTTGAAAAGAACTACTGATTTTACTAAGTGGATTTTTGTTTCCTGTTGCTTTGCTGAATTTGTTCTAATAGTCATTTGGTGAAGTCTGTAGGATCTTCTAAGTATAAAATTGTATACTCTGAAAAAGGATAATTTAACTTTTTCCTTTCCTATTTGTATCCCATATATTTCTTTCTCTTTCCTGATTGCTCTACCTAAAATTTAAAGTAGAATATTGGATAGTGATTGTGGCTATCATATTTCTTTTCCTGATCTTGAATGAAATTTGTTCAAATTTCCCCTGTACTGTATGATGATCACTAGGGCTTTGTTACATGTAATCCTTATTTTGTTGAGATAAGATCCATCTACATCTAATTAGCTTGGTGCTCTTACCATGAACATATGTTAAATTGTATCAAAAGCACTTTCTGCACCTATTGAGATGCAACTGTGATTTATTTTAATCTATGATTTTGTTTATGTATTTTATTACCTTTAGGTATTTTTATGTTGAACCATGCTTGTATTCCTGGGATAAAACTAAATTGATTTTGGTGTCTAATCTTTACAATGTGTTGTTGGATCCAATTTGTAACTATTTTATTGTAGATTTTACATCTATGTTCACTGAGAACCTTAGCCTAGTGTATTGTTTTGATGTGTGTGTGTGTGTGTGTGTGTTCTTATCAAGTTTTTGTGACAAGATAATACTGACTTTATCGAATGAGTTTGAAAGCTTTCCTTCCATTTTTATTATATACAATATTTTGAAAAGCAATAATGTTACTTATAATTTTAGTCTTTAAAAATTCATCAATCTACCTAATCCTAGTATGTGTGTGTGTGTGTGTGTGTGTGTGCGCGCACACACGTGTGTGTGTGTGTCTCTTTGTGGAAGGGTTAACATTTCTCAAACTGCTAAATATTGATTTTGGTGGGGGGGTTATTAAATCCTCTCTATTCTATTTTGGTGGGTCACATATCTAAAAACTTGTTCATTTCTTTTATATTTTCCAACTCATTGAAATGCAATTTTTCAAAATAATTCCTGATGATCAAACACATTTCAGTGGTTTCTGTTGCTGCATGCTTTATTTGGATATAGTTTCATATATTTACATATTCTCTTTCTTTTTGTAAATTTGAATGATGATTTGTCAGTCTTGTTTGTCTTTTCAAACAGCAACACCTTTTCTCATTGATCCTTTGCATTGTTTTTTAGTCTATTTCATTAAATTCATTCTAATCTTTACTGTTTCCTTTTGTTTACTAATTTAGGGGGTAATTTCTTCTTGCTTTTCTAAGATCTTGAAATGTACCATCAGGCTATTTATTTATTTACATTATTTTTTGTTTGTTATCAGGAATCGAACCCAGGGGCACTTAACCACGGAGCCACATTCCCAGCCATTTTTGAATTTTATTTAGAGACAGGGTCTTGTTGAGTTGCTTAGTGCTTCACTAAGTTGCTAAGGCTGGATTGGAACTCTCCGTCCTCTGGCCTCAGCTTTTTGAGCTGCTGGGATTATAGGCATAAAAATCTGTAATTTTTTAATTAAGGCACTCATAGGCATAATCTCCCTTCTTAGTAGTGTTTTCATTGTATCCTAAATGATCCAGGATATTATATTTCAGTTTTCATTTAATTATTGGAATCTTATAACTTGTTTCTGATTTTTTCAAAGACTTTCTCTTTATTTAAAAGTATATCATTCATATTCATGTATTTCACAGTCTTATTTTTTTTCTTACTGTTTTCAGTTTTATTCTACTATGGTCTAACCTGATGCAATAAATGATTTGATCACATTTTTTAAAAGGATTTGCTTTTCTAACAGGATAATTTAACTTTTTATACTATATCTTAGAAAAAGTTCTATAATCTGATAAAAAGAATGTGTATACTCTAGTTTGTGCATGGTATTATAATTCAGATGTGAGGGGTCCCCCAAAACCTCATGTGTCATACAATGCAAGAGGTTTAGAAGTGAAATGACTGGGTTATTAGAGCCTTAACCAATCAGTAAATTAATGCCCTGATAGGGATTCATTGAGTGGTGACTGTAGGCTAGTAGGGTTTGATGGGGGAAGTTGGTCAGTGGCAGTATGCCTTTGGATGTATGTATTTTGTCCTTCATGAGTAGAGTGATGTCTTGAGCTGCTTCCCACTGCTATGTACTTTCATGACAATATTCTGCCTCACCTTGGCCAAGGAATGGAGCTGGCTATTTATGAACTGGGATGTCCAAAATGATGAGGCCCCCAAATAAACTTTTCCCCTTCTAAAACTTTTCTTTTACTCACAGCAGTGGAAAAGGTGAGGAAAACACATGGAATATTCTATATAGCCATCTGTTAAGTCCATTTGATCTATAGTGTAATTTAACTCTGTTTCTCGTTACTGTTTTGTGTTAATGATTCATCTGTTGGATTCAAAGTTACCTGTATTTACTTTATTGGGGTCTGTTTCTCTCTTTATCTCCTGTGGTGTTTGTTTTATGAAACTGATTGTTCCAAAGATTGATGCCTACATACATTTTTTTTACATCTTCTTCATGAATTGCTACTTTTACCAATATATAGTAACCTTCTTTGTCTCTTTAGTCTGATTTGAATTCTATTTATTTGGAGATGCATATAACTAGTCTTTTTTGTTTTCATATTCAGTGTGCTTATAATATCATCTTCCTTCATTCAGTTCCTGTGTGTGTATATCTATGTCAGTTAGGTGAGTTTTTGCAAGATGCAAATTTATAGTCTTTTGACCCAATCAATTGTCTGTATTTCCTAATTAGAAAATTAGGAATATTTACATTTAGGGTAATTTTGAAAGGTATGCACTAATCCCTGCCAATCTTTCATTTCTCTTCTGATTTTATTCATTCATTCATTTGTTTGTTAGTTTTGGTGTAGGGCATGAAACCCAGGAGTATTTTACCAGTAGGCTACATCCGTAGTCCTTTTTATTTATTTCAATTTTTGAGACAGAATCTCAGTAAGTTGATGAGGGTCTTGCTGTATTTTAAAGTACTATCTCACATAATAGCTGGGATGACAGGTGTGCATCACTGTGCCCATCTTCTTCAGGAGTTCTTGAATAATATGTTCTCATTTATCATATTCTTTGATGTTTAACTGAATTAACAATTTTTATCCTTTTCTAATTATCATGTTTTCCTGTCCTAGTGAGATTTTCTTTTTCCCTATGTTGTCACAATTGTATTTGTCTTGCTTCCTCTTTTGTGTGAATAATACCTTTAAGTGTCTTTAATGCTTGTTTAGTGCTTATGAATTCCTTTAGTTTTTGCTTTGGGGGAAAGGTTTTTATTTCTGCTTTGAGTCTGAAGCATAAAGCTGCTAGATTTAATCATTCGGGGTTGGCAGGATTTGTTTTTGAAGCCTTTCAATGTATTGCTGCATCTTCTTAAGGCCTTTAGAGATTCTACAGAGAAATCTGCTGCTGTTCTAATGGTTTTGGCTTTCGAAGTGACATGACTCTTCTCACTTTGAGCTTTCAATGTTTTTTCTTTGTGTTCTACTTTCAGAATTTTTAGGTAATGTGAGGTGGAGAGTTCCATTTTGTATTTGTATGTATTTGGGGTTCTAAGTGGCTTCTGCACTTGATGGCCACATCTTTTTCAAGATCTGAGTAATATTCTGCATTAATTAACTGAATAAGTTTGCTATGGCATTATCCTGTACCTCCACTTCTTGGTCTGCAGCTATGAATCTTGAGTTTTGTATTTTAATGGATTTCTAATCAGTATGACATAATGCAAACACCTTCATCATGCCTAGTATTAATTATAATTGTAGTCTTCTGTTAAAAGTTTTTAAATATTTAATGCTGCATTATAACAATATTCATAAATATTTAAAGAAGTTTTTAAAATATTTCCTCTTATTTTGAAGGGGGTGCTAAGTAACATTAGGTACATTACATAGCACACTGTCATACATTCCTATTCAGAGTTGGTAGCCATATGAATATATGAATCTGGTATAAACTGGAGAGCATGTGTGAGGCTATATTTTGAATAAGTCAGTTTTCAAATTTTTTACTTTTCAATTTTTAACTGGCATGCATTTCAAAACTGGAAAGTGGGGTGTCTTCTTGGACACGCAGTAGAAAATCTTTATGCAATTCATATTATTTTTTCCAGAGTATCTGAGAATCTTCCCTAGAAGTGTGATGGTTATGGATGTGGTCATGAATATCAAAGAGCAAAGCACAGTGTAAACAGAGAAGCCAAAGGTAAAACCCCTAGAGTGTAAAAAATTCACTGGAGAGTATAATTGTTAAAAGTATGAGCACAAGTATATTATAATAGTTGAAGAAAATTGCTAAAATGCATTAATGAAAAAGAGTGACCAATAAGTGGTGTATCTAATCAAGTTTCAGCAACAGCCTAAATTGGCGTGTTGCTAGGGGAGCTAAATTATAGTTCCATATCAAGATATGTTTAGATGAGAGGAAAGGCAAAGGCAAGAAGGAGATGAATGAAGAATAAGAAAGGAAGAAAATCTAGGGAATAAACAAAGCAAAGAGAAGCAGGCATAGACTTTAGAGGGAAGGGCAATCACGCCATATAAAGGAAAGAAAAGGGCAAGGTATTTGAAATTGAAATGTGGAAAGAAGGTGTGAGTTTCCAGGACCAAAATTTGTCTCAAAAGTGAAGATTTCCCAGTCATTCTGTGTTCCTCAATGTTAGAAAGACATTAAAAATTAAAATACACCTAAGCGCTGACCTATGTTATATTTACCTGAAGTAAATTTAAACCAATATAGCCAGCCATGTATATACATAATTTTATGCCATCTCTAATGTTCCTACTTCCCAGGACCGTAATATCAGGCAGAAACAGGGAATGTGGAAAAAGAAAAAAATAGTGGTTAATCTTGACATTGCTTGATGAAATGTCCATTTGAAAATTCATGACTGTTTACACAGCTTCAAGTTAAGGGGCATAACTAGGAGTATTGTAGTTATATTCCAAGCTGGTAAGTTAAAGGATAGGAATTGGAAGTGAAGTAAGTATAGACAAGAACTCTCAAACTTTAATGAATCATCTTTTGGGGACCATGTTCACAGTGCACATTCTGATGCAACAGGTTTTTGATGCTTCCAATATTCCTGGGCCTCATGACACAATATGAATGACAAGGGAATGATTTCCCCTTAGGAAAATCTCAAAGGTTTTAGTAATACTTGACTGCACTTTGTGAGAGAAATTCCATGCTATAATGGTATTTCTGGTTTGGGGAATTTGTAAAGGTCTCAGGACCCATCTCTTTGCCTGCTACATAGCATGAGTCTCTAAGATTTCATATCACTCCAGTCAGAATGGCAGCTATTAAGAATACAAACAACAATAAGTGTTGGTGAGGATGTGGGGAAAAATTCACACTCATACATTGCTGGTGGGACTGCAAATTGGTGCAGCCGATTTGCAAAGCAATATTGAGATTCCTTGGCAAGCTGGGCATGGAACCACCATTTGACACACCTATTCCACTCCGCAGTCTATACTCAAAGGACTTAAAAACAGCATAGTACTGGGACACAGCCACATCAATGCTTATAGCAGCACAATTCACAATAGGTGAATTGTGAAAACAACCTAGATGTCCTTCAGTAGATGAATGGATAAAGAAAATGTGGTATATATACACATGGAATTTTATTCAGCCTTCAACAAGAATGAAATTATGGCATTTGCTAGTAAATAGATGAAGCTGGACAATATGATAGTAACTGAAATAAGCCAATTCCAAGGAACAAAATGCTGAATGTTTTCTGATATGTGGATGCTAACCCACAGTAAGGGAGTAGGGTAGGGAAGCATAGAGGAACTTTGGATTAGACAGAGGGGAGTGAGGTGAGGTAGGAAGGATAGTAGAATGAATCAGACATTATTACCATATGTGCATATATGACTGCATGACTGGTATAATTCTACGTAATGTACAACCAGAAGAATGAGAAGTTATACTCATGTGTAATGTTCAATATGCATTCTACTGTTATGTATAACTACTTGGAACAAATAAAAAAATTAAAAATAAATTTTAAAAATTCATTATGTAAGAATCACAGCAAATAATCTATTCCTAAAATAATCTAAATTATTTATTAATCTAAGTAATCTAAAATAATCTCTAAAATACATTTGTGATCTACTTCACAGTGTTACTGTGGCTCACAGTAAAGTCTCAATAAGTACAAACTCTTAGAATTATGCTTTTTTTGTTGTTGCTTTTTGTTGTTGTGCTGGTGGTGGTTTGTGGTACTAATGATTTAACACAAGAATGCTCTACAAGTAATCCACATTCCCATCTCCATTTTCCTTTTTACATTTTTTTTCTGGAACATGGACTTCTACTGACTCTGCCTCTTGAGTATAATTCATCTTTTTGAAGAATATACTCTCTGTTTTTGAAGATGTTTTAGAAAGAACATATATGATAATGAGAATATCTTCAAAATTTATTTTCCCATTTAGACCATATTTAGTTTCAACATAAAATGTTCACTATTCTAAACCAAATTTTATTCTCAAATGTCATATTCTATTCACTATTCCATAAGGTCCAGGATGAGCAAGTAAGGAATAAGTTATAAAATGACAGTAAGAGATCCATGTTCCAGCATATGCTGGAGTGTAACCTGTGTATGCCAATGTAATCTGTCAGATTAGGAGAATGAGTTTAATATGAGTGAGCAATGCAATATGACTATACTACAAAGCACTTCTCAATTTAGGCTGCATTATTACAAAATGGCCTCCCCAATACAAAATAGATTGGGCCTATTCTATAAGCTGCCAATCGGGCTATGCTTCAACTATCATTTGTTATCATTCATCTTCTATAGGAGTATGTTAAGGCAGAATATATCCAAACAGATGTGAGTAGGATGGTGAAAGTGCTTGAAATTAAGCCACTAAGTTATGAGAGAAGAACTGGAAATAATTAGCCCAGAGAAAACAGTGCTTGATTTGGATATGGCTAAATATTTCTAGCTCCTTGAAACTCAACCATAGCTACTTTAATTAGATATACTATTCATGATGTTTCATAATGTATTTTTCTCTTAACCAATTCAGTGAGTTCATACTATTGGTTATATGTATTTTTACAATTTTTCCATATGTATTTATACTTGACTTTCATATTTTATTTGTGTCACTCTAGTGCCTACCTTATTAAAGAGTACTATATTTTTAATTCAGATTCAAAGAATGCGTGAACTTTCAGAGAGTTTGGAGTTCTTGAACTTATTTGCCTAAATTATGATGTGTGTATTAGCAATTACATAGTTTATACCATATAATACACATTTTTCTTATTAGCTATGGGACAAATAAACCATATACCTGTGGCTGACTAATTCTTGTATTTTATTTATTTTTAATTTCTTTTTATTCTGGAAGTTTTGAAGTGTGTGTGTGTGTGTGTGTGTGTGTGTGTGTGTGTGTGTGTATTCTCACTGTGTGGATAGGTCAGAAAAAATATTTATGTAATTTTACTTTCATTTAATTGCTTTCTTTTGCATCTGTTTATGATTTAGCCTTGTTTTGACTTGTGTGGGATATAATTATATATAGGTTTGAACTGTTTTGATGTTACATTAGCTTGTTTGTTTGTATATTGTTTTTTGTCCTTAATCCCACTTCTTTAGTTTCTCTCCACCCCAATCCTAAATTTTCAAGCTTCCTCTCTTCTTTGGTCTTTTGATGACTTTTAGTTAATTTTTTTGTAACTCCTTCTTTATAGTCAACATCAGCTACCTATCGCCTGACTCTCTTTTGTATACTTACATATTTCAAACATTTCTTGCCTTCCTACCCTATTTTCTCTTTACTTAAGAAACTTTAATTCCATTGACTAATAGAATTAGATAGCTAATATAATTCTTACCCAATTCCTGTGGTTGTGGTTATTGATAGACTACAGGACATAGTAGACACCTGCTGTTTAATTCTGGATTGAGTTCATGATTTTTTATTTTTGGTATTGATGGTACTGATACTCACCTCAACATTCCTATATAGGTGGCAATTATTGCTATAGATGTCAAAGTGGACTGCAGACACTGTATGTCTGTTGCTAACAGTAGTGCTATTCCTGGCTCCCACTTCCTATAAGAGGGGCTGGAAAGTGATTGGGACATTTCAAGTTCACAGAGTTGAGATCTTGCTGTGGAATAATACAACTCAGCCAAGTAAGTAACAGCAAATCTCACTCCACACATGATAATCTAGCCCCACCTGAGCCTTCACATTACTTCAAGGGCAGAGAATTGGGGAAACAAAACCAAAACCCCCAAACAAACAAACAAACAAACAAAAACAAGTTCCAAGGAGGAACAATCATAGATGGCACCACAGGTTGCACCTGGGATATCTACTCATAAAGCAAAAAAGATAACTATCCACAAGAGGACTTAAAAGAGGAAGGAGAATCTATCTCAACTGATGCACAAGTCCAACCAAGACCTCTGAAAACATGAGGAAATAGGCCAAGAAATCTTCTCCAAAATTCAGAATCTGCCAACAAAGGATCCCAAAGATATGGAAGTAGATGAAATATCAGACAAAGATTATAAAAAATGATTATTAAAATGTTAAACTAAAAGAAGATCTAAGCAATGAATAAAGAAAGCTAATATTGGAGATCAAAATCACTTCAATACAGAAACAAAAATATTGAAAAGAAACCAGTCATAACTCCTGGAAATGAAAGATAGAAATCATACTTCACAGTAGCTCAACTGTGGAACCAACCTAGATGCCCAACAATAGATGAATGGATTTAAAAAATGTGGCATATATACACAATGGAATATTACTCAGCAATAAAGGAGAATAAAATCATGGCATTTGCAGGTAATAGGATGGAGTTAGAGAAGATAATGCTTAGTGAAGTTAGCCAATCCCCAAAAACCAAATGCCAAATGTTTTCTTTGATATAAGGAGGCTGTTTCACAGTGGGATAGGGAGAGGGAGTATGGGAGGAATAGAGGAACTCTAGATTGGCCAGAGGGGTGGGAGGCGAAGGGAGGGGGCATGGGGTTAGAAATGGTGGTGGAATGTTATGATTATTATTATACAAAGTACATGTATGAAGACATGAATTGGTGTGCAAAAACGTTGTATAAAACCAGATATGTGAAAAATTGTGCTCTAAATGTGTGATAAGAATTGTATTCCAGATATATATATAATAAAATTCTACTGGAAACTATCACTAACAGATTAGATTGCATAGAAAAAATAACTTGAGTCCTTGAGGACAGAACTTCAACTTCAGACCTCCAAGACAGGATAAAGGCTCTCACATGGGGGTGTTCTGGTGGCCAGCATCGAGGTGGCAGGAGCAGCCCACAAAGCTGGGGAAGTCACTAACTCTGAGGGAGAATTCACCCAACCAGAGGGCTGAAAGTCCAGGGAGGGAGCAGAGGCCCCGCAGGGGTGATTGAGCCCCTGGTGGCAAGTTCCTGGTCAAAGCCCAGGCCAGGCCTCTGTTTAAGGCAGAGCACCAAGGGTGGCAGGAACCCTGCGCTGCCCAGAATTCTGAATGCTTTGGTCATAATTGACCCCAGCAACACTCCAGGACATTCAGCTGGAAGGTGGATGGCCATAATAGAGTGGTTTTTGGAGCAGAGCTGAGGGCTCTTGAAGCTCTAGCAATGTCTTCGTGGTTTAGTGGCCTAGGCTTCAGCTTGGGCCAGTCCTTGGGTCAGGTGGGAGGCAGCTTGGCTTCCCCCACTGGCCAAGTCTCCAGCTGCACTATAGATATGCCTGTGGAGGTCTCCAAAGCTGTGGAAGCTGGTTCACTTCGTTGTCGGAGAAAGAAAATTGAAGCCACAGAATCAAGGTTGACGTCTGATAATACAACACTTAAAAAGTATTGTACTGATCTGGAAAAAAATGATGAAGCATCACAGTTTAAAATAAACCTTCAGTCTACAAGTTACCAAAATCAGCTGCAACAGAAACAGGGAGAAATCAGCCATCTTCAAGCAAGCCAGATGGAAGTACAGAAGCAGTTGTTGAGCCTGCATTCAGCTGCTCAATCAGTACCTTCAGGAGTGGGTGGTGTACCAGCAACCAAAGCACCTTGTTCATTTGGTTATGGACTCAGTGAAATCTGCAACCTACAACATACTATTAAGGTCCTGGAACAAAACCGAAGTCAGGACATGGATCATCACCAACATGAAATGTCCGTTTTGCAGAATGCACATCAACAAAAATTGGCGGAGTTAAATCACCAGCATCAACAGGAGTCAAATGACTATGAAAGACGGATTGCAGAACTTGAAAAGCTGTTACACCAAGGTGACTCAAGAGTTACAGTAACTGATGAGTCTCATGTGTGGGAGATGCAAAACATGATTCAGGTTCTACAAAGTGAAAAACTAGAGTCCATAAAAAGAATCAAAGAACTTGAGGATACAATCAAAGACATAAAGAAAAAATTATCTTCTGCAGAACATGACAGAGATGTCCTGAAGGGAGAAAAAGAGCAGCTCAGTGTGAAAAAGCAACAAATATTTGAAGAGTGTGAAAACTTAAAACTGGAATGCAGTAAATTGCAGCCTTCTGTGATGGAGGAGAGTGATCCTGTGGGAGAAAAGGGAACAATTCCTCCACAGAGTTCATCAGTGGGAGAAGTGTTCGGACTACAACAAGCCCTGTCTGATGCTCATAATGAAAGAATGAAAGTGAGTAGTTTAAGGCAGGATACCAGTCTTGCTGAAGACAATCTGAAACTTCGAATGCATGTCCAAGTTTTAGAAAAAGAGAAGTCATTATTGAGTCAAGAAAAGGAAGAACTTCAGATATCACTTTCCAAACTTAGTTGGGAATGTGAAGTCATTAAAAGTAAGTCTTCAAAAGACATGAATTTAAATGTACAAATACATGAGTTAACACTGAAGTTGGAGGCTAAGGAGCAAGAACTGAATGAGAAAATTAATGAAAAGGAAATGCTGATAGCTCAGTTAGAAGAACTGGACAATGAGCACCAGGAAGATACAAAGCACATGAATTTGATAATAGACAAGCTATCAAAACAGCAAAATGAAGGAGATGGTCTAATCAAGAAGTTGAAACAAGATCTAGAGGATGAAAAAGAGAGAGTTCATCAACTTGAGGAGGATAATATAGACATAACTAAAGAGTTGCATGCACAGGAAGAAAAGTTAACTGAGAGTGCACTGAGCCTCCGTGATTTGCATTTAACCAAGCAGAAGCTTGAAGATAAAGTCAAAGATTTAGTAGGTCAGCTAAGTCAGTCACAAAAAAGTAGTTTAAACGTCCAGCAGGAAAACCTGGAACTTAAGAAACACATTAGCCAAAAGGAGGAGGAATTATGTCAAGTTCGAAACAAGTTAAGACATGCTGTTAACGAAGACTCTAACAGAAATTTTAAGGATGACTTGCTTAAAGAAAGGGAAGTCGAAATTACAAACTTGAAGCAAAATCTTGCTGAAGTAGAACAGCTCAATGAAAATTTTAAAAAAGTTGCTCTTGATTTCAAAACGGAAAATGACAAGTTGATTTCAGCATGTGAAGATGTAAGGCATCAGTTGGAAGAATGTATTGCTGGTAACAACAAAATTTCTCTAGAAAAAGACACTATTATGGAGATGCTGAAAAGAGAGAAAGAACAGATACAAGTAGAACTGTGTCAGGCCAAGAAGAGACTGTTGGAAGAAGCAAACAGTTACAGGCAGACTATTCAGGAACTCTCAAATGTATGTAATTGGAATACCTCTGCCTTACAGCTGGAACAGGAGCATGTAGTGCAACTCAGTCAAGAGAAAGACTTTGAAATAGCAGGACTCAAAAAGAATATTGAGGAAATGGCTACTGATCAAAAAGAAACTAAGGAAATGTTGGCATCTCGTTTAGAAGAACAGAAGCAATTGATGCAACTTATAAATGAGAAAGAAGTTTTTATTGACCAACTCAAACAAGAAAATTCAGCACTGCAAAAGGATTTAGATAAGTGTTCTCAGGCCTTAAAACAAAATGAAACTTTAAGGCAGACCATAGAGGCAAAAGACAGAAGTCTCAGCTCCATGAAAGAAGAAAACATTCATCTGCAAGAAGAATTGGAAAGAATTAGGGAACAGCAGAATCCAGTAGTAGCTGTGGCTGAGCCTAAAACCCTTGATAGTATCACAGAACTAGAATCTGAGGTATCTCAACTGAATATCATCAAGAATCATCTGGAAGAGGAAGTTACACATCATCAAAAGGTCATTGAAGATCAAAACCAGAGTCACATGCAACTACTTCAGTCACTACAGGAGCAGAAGGAGGAAATGGATAAATTTAAATACAAGTATGAGCAGATGAAGGTTGCACATACCCAACTGCTTTTTCAAAAAGACAAGGAAATTCAGAATTTGCAGAAAACCATTGAACAAATAAAAGCCCAGGCGCATGAAGAGAGACAGGACATTCAAACAGAGAATGCTGATAGTTTTCAAGAAACAAAAGTGAAATGCCTTAATACAGAAAATGGGAGTGAAAACCATGCCATATGTAAAGCCAAAATGGAAAATTTTGTGAAAAGAGTCAAAGAACGAGTACTTGAGATTAAATTTCAGAATTCAAAGAATATGTCTTTAACCAAACAGATAGATCAGCTGTCTAAAGAGGAGGTTGAGAAACTCACTCAAATTATCCAACAGAAAGACATGGAGAGAGGAGCTCTTCATGCTAGAATGCCCCTTGAGAACAGCCCTAGAGTTATACTAAAGGACATTTTAAGGCAATAGATAATTATCAAGCCAGAGATAATTTAGAACTTTACAGAAACCATAAACACAAGGTACTTTTTCCTTTTGGAAAAAAGTCATATATTTGTAGAAAAAAGGTAAAGAAGAAAAACCTGATATATAGAGCTACCAAGTTTTTTTGTTTTATTTTTTTGTTGTTGTTTTTTTTGTTTGTTTTTTTGATGTAGCACTTAAAATTATTGTTTGATTCTTTGTTTGCTGTAGCACTTTTGGTTTATTAAAATTTGTTCTGATGTTATGAGGTAATTGTATGCAGCATTCAATTCTTAAATACTTTGATTGTGAATCAGAGCAGTATCAGTGAACTATACAGCTAAACCTCTTTTTCATAATATTTGTTAAATTTAATTGTATTAAAATAAAAATGATACATTTAAATGACAGAAGAGAAGAAAAATCCAACCCATATGATAAAGATATATCTCCAAAGTTAGAGTATATTAAAACAAAGTATGATGTAGCAAGAAGTTGTGAATTCTTTATCAAAGAAAACATTGTACAACTACTAAAAGAAAATTACAGTTGGAGGGCCCAAATAAAAAAATTTAGTGGATTAATTCTAAGATTCTTTTAATCAAAATACTATGAACCTATCCATTTAACTATTTTCAATTGTCTAAAAAGTCACTTCAGGTTAAATTCAGTTTTCTATGTGTTAAATATGTCCATAAGGAAAATATTTTCTACCTGTTAAGTTTGAGTCAAACCAAAAGACTTATTACATCAAACATTTCCAATGAAAAGTTAATTTATAAGAATGTATCATTAAAATCTGGACTGTTTATCTAAACGCTTCTCTGGGTTAACAAAAAGAGTATATAAAATTAATCTATTTTTATTTTTGTAAATTAAGATAAAAGATGAATCAAGAGTTTCCAGCTTGAGTTGGGCGAAGTCGGAGAAGAGAGAAAGCAGATTATGTGGCAATTGCTTCTCTGAAACCCACAGTTTTAGAACCATTAAAGGACATTCTTTATTAAAATTAATTTAATAAACTTTAATATGAAATCAATTTTTAAATATAAATTATATTTTAATTTAAATATAAATGAATTTTTATTACATTTAATTTAAATTTATTTTTTGATGTAGCACTTAAAATTTAATTAGTATTGTTTTTAATTTAATAAAATTAATTTACATTAAATTATAACAATTTATATTTAAAAATTTATTAAATTTTATTTAAATTAATTTAATAAGATGTAAAGAAATTAATTTAATTTAAATAAAATTTAACATAAATCAGATTATTTAATATTCATTGCATAATTTAATATAAATTTTTATACAATTAATTTCAATGAGTGTTCTTAGTGGTTTTGAAAGCTGCAGGTGTCAGAAAGATATTTGCTGTATGGTCTGCTTTTTTCTCTTCTCCAATTTCACCTAGTGTGGGTTGGAAACTTTTGATTTGTCTTTTTTCTTAATTTACAAAAATAAAAAATAGAAGACAAAATACATGTGGCTATAAATATATATAAGCTTTTCTTCCTTTTTTCTTCCTCTTTTTAAAAAATTTTCTCTCAGTTTCAACTTTTTCTTTCTTTACACATGATAATCAAAATACATAACTTAGAAAAGAAGGAAAGAGCATTTAAAGTTGCAAGAGAAAACCATCAGGTCTCATTTAAGAGCAAGCCACAAAGGCTCCCTCCTGGCTTCTGAACTCAGATCCTAAAGAAGAGCAAGGCCCACAATGAGATATTCAAAGAAAGCTCTTAAAGAAAAATTTTGTCAGTCAAGATTTCTTAATCCAGCAAACCTCTTTCAAAGTTTATATTGAAAGAAAAGCTTTACATGACAGGGATAAGCTAAAAGAATTTATGATCACTAAAGTAGCACTACAAAGATACTCAAAGATAAACTGCACAAAGATGTACCCAAAAATAATTCCCAAAGCTCTTAAATAGATGATGACCATGAGAAGAGCAACCAAGTAAATGAAAATTAAGGCAGAATTAAATGTAGAAAACAAACCAAAATATAAAACTAAAAACACATATCTATAATAACCCTGAATGCATCTGGTCTCAACTCCCCAGGTAAAAGCCACAGATTAATGGATTGGATCAAAAAAAGACCCAACTAAATGTTGTTTGCAACAAACCCTATCACCAGCAGATAGGTCATCCAAATATAAAATTAATAAGGATTTTTCTGACTTTAATACTATAAATCAAATATACCTAATGGACATCTACAGAATATTTCACCCCAAAACAGCTGAATTTACCTTCTTCTCAGAAGCTCATGGAATTTTTTCCATTATTGACCATATTTTAAAATGAGTATATCTTGCAAGAGGATATTTGTTGAGCTCTGCATATAAAATGTGTTCATGAATTTGATATGCTTTGACAGGAACACATGTGTTTTTCCAATAGTAAACAAGTATAAAAATCAAATTGTTGCTACAACTGTAGTTCCTAGAACCCATTATTTATCCATTTTTATTAAAATGAGACACTATATTTTCAGAAACATAGGTTAATTATAAACCAAAAGTTTTCTTGCTATATTTCATGGTGTTCCCTATAAAACATATTTTAATTTGTTACATTTATGTTTCTCTCAAGAATGCTAATAAAGCTACATTACATTTTTTCCTTAGAAATCAAATCATATACTTTCAAAGGCTTTTAATGACTATTATTGTGGGAACCAAAAAGTAAAAGGTTATAACTTTCAAATGTCATTTTCTAATTATAGTGAGCAAGTCAGAAAGAGATTTCTCTGTATAGTACTGGCAGAATCTCTATGAGGACTTTCAGTAGTACTTCCTTCACCATCTATTTTTGAAATATAATCTTCTGAAACACAATGTGGGACTAGAACTTAAATGTTCTTGTGGATAGCCATGACAGTGACTGGTACAGAGTTAACACACAATCAATTCTTAGAGAAGCATGAAAATAAATACATGGAAAAGATGACTAATTTATATTAAGCACTATTGATCCATTCCCTCTTTTAAAGAAAATATTCTGGGATTATGGGTAAGGGCAGTTCAATGCAACTTAGGTAACAATGATTGGCCTTTCTTTAGCCACTAGACCAGAAGTTTTGACTTTGGAAGATCTCAGTAGAATATTAAGACCCATTTGCAGTTTTTGGAAATCATTAGATTATTTCATTGGCATTCAGTAAATTTAGTTTTTCAGTGCACAGACTGAATTACCTCCACATCCTTTGTGGTGGTGTAAGAAGCATGGTCCTCTCTTTGAAAGCATGCTTCACTCTTCGTTTTGGTCAGTAACTGGGAAACAGTCTGTCTCAGCAGGACAGTGTTACAGAATTGTTTTATATAATGGTTACATGTATATGTATCTTTGGGAATCTCTCTTGACCCAGAAAGGCATTGCCTTTCTGACTTTTTCCTGCCATATCTCCTAGTGATATATATCTGTAGAGCCAACTTTGACCAAGATGATGTAGGGGTTTGCCTATGTGGTAACTCTTGGCAATGTCTCTATTATTTTTATTACTTACTCCTGTTAGAAAATATTTCCTGTTAGAGAAATCTCAGAGATGGAAATTCATTTTGAATCTTTAAGGTTTTCAGGAGTACCCACTAAGATTGCAAGATCCCCTGGGCAGTGTAATCCTCAGTGGTGTGCAGATAAACCAGCTCCTCACAGGCCAGTAGGGAGTGTTAACAATGCCAATTTCCTGGGTATAAGCATTTCTTTCAAGGCTGATTACTAGCTACCAAAAGTTGAAAGTTTGCTTGTAAAATTCCTAAATATTGAGCAGTTATCTCTCACAAGCTGGTACAGTTTGGCTCCAGCATGCCACTGACTTCATTAAGTCTTTATCAACCAACTGCCTGAGGAGAATGATGACAGCTTCCTAAGAGTGAGGATTTTGAGAAACAAGACAATGGAATGTGAATAGGAAGAGAGAGGTGAAAGAAAGAAAAGGGAAGGGAGTATTGAGAACACAGACTAGATGATGTCATGCTGTCTGTGGGAAATGTAGTTGCCTAGAGTTGTACCAGTTGCAGGTGTGCAGGGTCCTTCTTGAACTGGGAGCTTGGTTTGATCAAAGAATTGGAGAGAAGTCTGTCTTCAATGAGATGATGCCCCTGGGTTCATGTGTAGGGGCCTCCTTTCTTATATCCATTGTATTTCAGAAAAAAATAAAACCTGTTCACTCGATATTGCATTCTTCCAGAAGTAATGCTTCCATTGATAACAAGATTATCTGAAATTGTCAAAGAAAACTAAAATTAATCTGTAACCACCTCCTTAAAAAAGCAGATCAGCAAGTTTATGATTTTAGGGAAACTGTATTTTCATTAACCTTTTGGGCAATACAAGGAGACTGACATCCCTATAAACTATGAAATAGTGGGATTTATTGACTTTTAAACTAAGGTTAAAAATAGAAATATCAACTTTCTTTCACTCTCTAGGAAAGGCCTAACCTTGAGAAATTTCTTTTCAAATCATCAACAGGAATTTTAGCCCTCTTGTCTCATGACAAGCTTTAAGATCATTATTCTGAATGTTACCATATCCTCAGTGCATATTGTTGAGCAATATGATAAATAAATAAAAAGGCAATCTTAGAAAAACTTATTAAGGCAATTTTTTAATTATTAAGGTAATTTTCCTTATATAAGGAAAGTAAATTAACTCAGGAATATAATTTGAGGTGTCAAATGCCATCAATAGGCTCATATTTAATGGCTCTATAATTTTTACAATAGTGACCTTATTTGGTGAATTTATATGCATAGTCAACACATCACAATAACTATAGAAATAAACTTTCTTATTATGTTTAGAAACATAATTATGATTTTTATTCATAAGCAATATACCATATTGTTTAAGAGCATGAAATTCGGAGGAGTGGTCATACCAGGTTTCAAATCCCTTTTAAACAATGTGTGGGGTCTTTGACAGCTGAATTATTCTTTCAAAACCTCATTTTAAAATCATAATACAAAGTTTATATAAGAAAAAATATATGATAAAAGTCTGGCACAGAGTGAGTCCTCAGTAAACACTAAAAAATAGAAACATAGGATTTAGGAAATATTGGGCTATAGAATACGTTAATGCTTATATGGAAACAAAGCAAATTAAAATGAAACAGTGTTACCTAAATACCCAACATTAAATCATGACCCAATGAGTTACATAATTCATTATCTATCCTAGTGTTAAAATGAAAGCTTTGTTTATAATCCTGTTTGGAGAAACTTTTGTCAAGCCCCAAAAAGGAATTGAAAAAATGGCCTTTGCCTAAACTTGTCAACTTGAAGGAAAGCAGGAAATCAATGATAGGACAATTGTCAGCAGAGGATTATAGTGTTTAGCCTATTGTTAAGACAAATTAGCAGAAGACTAAAAAACACACAGCAAAATATACATCATTGAGCCTAGTTCCTGATAATAGGAAATAGCAAGTCAAAATTGGTGCTGTGTTTCTTTGCTTTTATTGTTTAGTTTTTTGCCTTCCTTAGCTTTAGGACTTGAAGGCACTAGGTAGCCCTGGAAATTGATGTGTGTGTGGCACAAGAATTTGGAAGATTAGTCAAAAGTCTGTACAGAGGCTGCCTAGGAATCTTGGCTTTCTCCTCTACCTTCTGCTCCTTGACAGCAGGCTCTCCCCTACCATACAAAAGGCAGAAGCTATAATGGAGACTCCTACAGCTTAGGATAGGGCAGGAGTGAGACCATACAAGGAAGACATAAAGTTAATGTCTACCCCTTTCCTTACTTGGAATCAAGGTAGCTGGCTTCTGTGTGTGTGTGTGTGTGTGTGTGTGTGTGTGTGTGTGTGCGCGCGCGCATATACACATATAATATATACACTTCTTGGCAGGAAATTAGCAAAATTCTTTTTGGACACTGATGTGCCCAAGACAAGAATATGTTTTTTTTTTTTTTTAAGGGAGAAAAAAAGTGAAATGAATTGCAATGGAATTAATATTATAATAGTTTGGGGATCATAGAAAGCAGCTCAATGTGGTTAGATACACTAGGAGGGCTGTATAGAAAAGCTGGAGAAAAGGAGGGAGATTAATCTATCATCAAGGTCATGAGATTTTTCCTGAAGGCAATGGAAAATTAAGCAACCCTTTAATTACCTTTTATCACTGTTAGGGAATAATTTTCATTTATCTTTCTAGCTGTGTCCACAGAGAGCATACAACAAACTAAATAATTAGCAAGAAAAAATGCATTCATTAAATGGCAATATGTACAGGTTGCAGGACATTCTAGGAAGAGTTCCCATCAATTCTTTAGAAAAACATAGTTTAAATATGATATAAATACATTCTTAGAGATTAAGTCATCTGGCAAGTTTCAGATACACAGGGCAAAATCTTTAGAAAGATGGAGCAGAAAGTAACCATTTTTTAAATTTCCTTTTTTTCAATTTGATTTAAATAGAATATCTTCTTATTTTTTAATTTTCTTGTTGTATGCAAAGTATGTTCATACCAATTCATGTCTTCATATGTGTACTTTGGGTAACGACGCCATCAAGTTATTTCCCTAAAACTTTACAAAGACCTGCCTGTTCACCAGCCCTACCCTCGTGCAAAAAAGCCACTTTTTTTTAACAAGTAATTTTTAAATATTAATGGGTAACTTCTTACACAGTGGATAGAATCAAACAAACAGAAAAAAAGAACTTTGAAATATAGGGGTGGTACAGATAGTAGATAAACATTTCACAAAAGAGCAATTGATATTCTCAGAGAGGTAAGAAAATATATTACAATCAAAAATGGATAATATTTTAACATAGGAAATCCTCAAAGAACAAGGAAGATCTCTAGAAAATTAAAGAGTGATAGAAGTTTAAGAAAAGAGTATATAATGTATTGGATATTAGAGAACACTTCCAAAACCCAAAGAAAGTTAAAATAGAAAAAAAGAAGATGAAAAGTTTTATCTCATGTGAACTCTAGGAAGAAAACAAGAGGGCAGAAAAGCACACAAAAAGTAATTTAAGAAAATTTCATGTAACAGCAGGTATTAGTGTAACAAATGTGAAAATATACCACCTGAAATTTTAGAGCCTCATAGATAATGAAGCAATGATGAAACCTTCAAAGTTGTAGACAGTGAAAAACAGGTCATATAATATATGGTAGAAAATTCCATAGTGTCATAACTCAAATCCTAATGGGAGTAAGATGGGAGTACTGGGGTGGTAGCTCAGTGGTAGATCACTTGCCTTGCATGCATGAGGTACTGGGTTCAAATCTCAGCACCACATAAAGATAAATAAATATATTGTGTTCATGTACAACTAAAAATATATTTAAAAAAAGAAAGTCCTAATAGCACTGGCCTTCTTGGCAGCATTAGAAACCAAAGGGAAAGTCATTTCCAACCTAGAGTTTATATCTAGCTGCACACTGTTTGTCATATATGCAGGTAGGAAATATTGTAAAAACACTGTCCAATGTGCAAATCTAAAAAGAAAACTTGCATTCTTTCTCAAAAAGCAACTGAATAAGAGGATGTAGCCAACAAAGAGGAAGACTTGGATACAAAGAGTGGCTTAACCATGAAAGAGGTAAATGTAATTAATTCCCAGTAAGATAGGGAAAGAGTGTCCTAGCTATGCAGGGGGCCTGGAAACAACCTCTCTAAAATGAAGTGGGAAGACACATGGTCTAGAAGAGTAGATATCTTATTTTTTCCTGGTATGGGGACTGAATCCAGGGGTTCGATATCACTGAGTTACATCTCCAGCCAGCCTATTCACTCATTCATTCATTCATTTTGAGACAGAGTCTTGCTGAGTAGCTTAGGGCCTTACTAGGTTTCTGAGGCTGGCCTCAAATTTGCCATCCTCCCCCCTCAGCCTCCCAAGTCCCTGGGATTATAGGAGTGTGCCATGGTGCCCAGTTGAATGTCTTTCTTAACAATAGAAAGGAACTAGTAATGTGATCGACTAGTGACATGAGAAGAGCTCACAAGTTTGGTGAAGAATTGTGGAACAATTAGAGATAGATACATAAAATAGAGTTATGAATTAAGAGTCCTTAAATAGTACATTGATTATGGGGAAAATGAAAAAGTAAAGTATGTAGTAGTAAAATATATAAAATAGTATATTAATTATATAGTAATGTGTATTATTTTAATGGAAATATATAGTAGTATATAATTACACATTTCCTTACACACTGAAGCATACTATCATACCTAAGTAGTAACAAGTAAAATAATTAATCTTTGTTGTTTATGATACCACTCTATTAGGAAGATGAGAGGAAGAAAAATGGTATGTATTTGAGGTGAAAAAGGTAAAATAATCCTTACCTTTCATAGTAGGAAGTCAACAGATTATGTCTGAAAAGTAAAGATAACATAAACCAGGTGTGGTGTTGCATACCTATCCCTTCAGGAGGACAGGGCAGAAAGGTTGAAGTTCAGGGTCACCCAAAGCAACCTTATCTCAAAATAAAATAAATAAAAGAGTTGGGGATATAGCTCACTATTAGAATACCCCTAGGTTCAACCAGTACTTTAAGATAATAATAATAATAATAATAATAATAATAATAATAATAATAATAAATAAAATATTATTCCAAAATATAGGAGTAAATTGCTGGGAGCCATCAGCCAAGTAGGTGTGACAAATTCCTTGCCAGCTTACTCCCATGCTGTCTAGTGGAAGGACTTCTGAAAGGTGACCTTGCTCAAGGACCAGGGCAGGATCCGTGTTTAGGGTGTTCCCCCTTTAATAGGGTGGTTTAGCATAATAGGAGATTAGGGTGTTCCCCCTTTAGAATAGGGCAGTTTAGCATAATAGGAGATTAGGGTGTTCCCCCTTTAGAATAGGGCATATCCTGCTGCTGAGTTCCTCTTGAGTGCTTAGGGTTAGACAGTATATTTTGGGAGACAGAAGCCCATGCGGAGTGGATTTGGGAGAGAGTGGATTAGGGCAGAGTGTGGATTTGGGCAGAGAACGTGGATTCCCCCAGAGCGTGTTTGTAGACAGCCGGTGTGAGATCGGGAATAAAGAATTGCTGTTTGAATCTACAAGCTGTGTGGAGACTCGTGATTTGTGCCCAGCCAGAGACTGCGGCATCTGGTGGCCCGTACGGGGAACGCCTGAAGCTTGGGGGTAAGTGAAATTGCTCGCCCCTGAGGGAAGGTGAGAGAATGGGTGACCATTTCAAAAAACAATGTGTTCTTCTTCTGATTTATTTTGTTTTTTTTTTTTCAAGTTGCCTGTTCCTAGAACTTTCTCAGGCAAACTGGGGAACATGGTTAACTCAAGGTTTGAAGTTGTTCACCTCCGAGGAAGAGAAATTGTTAGAGAAAAAAGGCACCCCAGTAAGACCAAGAACAGCTAGGGCATATGTTGATACAATACAAAAATGCAGCCCATGGCTTTTAAACGAGAAGTTGTTAAATATTTCAATGGGACCATCATGGTATCCTGTAGAAGGATTTTTCTTCAACAAGAAAGAGATGGCTAGTTCTGTTTACTACGCTTGTCTAAGATCTTGGTTTTTATAGACATCTGATTAATTCACAAAACTAGAGTGTTAAAATATCAACCACTAAATATGAAATCAAGTACTCTTTACTTATTAAGTTACATAAGATAATATATTTAATCATTATGCGTGTTTTCATAAATTGGTGAATGGAAAAATGTTTAATATTGCTTTGGTCTATGTCTTTGCTGAAACAAGGTTACTAAGTGTTAAGATTCTATCAGGTGTAATTTATATACAATAAGTATAAGAAGTTTCAGTTGGGTTTCAATTACAGTATTATAGTATCATAAAAAACATGAAAGTCTTTCATCTTCTTAAAGTGGAGTAATTTGTCTAAATCAGAAATTTTTATAAGGGTTATTTCAGAATGTGAATTTATAAAAAGGGTTAATGGTTAGAAAAGAGATATTAAAAGATTGAAGATGTGAAAATATATTTTAATATAAAAGGTTAATAGAAAAATAAATGTTTCTAGATGAGATAATCTCTGTGTGGTAAAGTAAAAAGTTGTGAAATGCCATTTAAAAAGATTTTGAGGAAACTAGACTTACTTCAAAAGCTTGAGAGAGAAAGAAAGAAAGAAGAAAAAAGTATTTGTACATGGCAGATTGAGACAAAGCTTCTTAATGGAGTAAAAAAGGCCTTTGGTTGAAGGGCAGCCATGTAAACTAATATTAAGCGATTTAAACAGAGTCTAAGCCTTGTTTAAAAGAGTGAAGCTGTAAGTGGTGAAAAAGTACATTTAAAAGTACAGTATAGATGATAATTGGAAGGCTTTAAAAGGTTAATTTGAAGTTGGTTAAGATGCCTTCATGACGGAGGAAAGATTGCGTCATTCAAAGCCTAGTTAATCTTAAAAATTGGAAAGGGGTATATATCCCCCAAAGATAAACTTAAAATAACCCTTTTTACTCTAAACTTTTAAAATTTGGATTCATCAGGACTTAGTGCTGCAGAAAGACATATGTATCCAAAAAATGTACATAAGCCTAAAGTTCTTTGGAAAGATATTCTAACAGGACAATGGAAAGGTCCAGACCCAGTGATTGTCTGGAGTCGGGGCTCTGTTTGCGTGTTTCCACAGGGAGAACAGCAGCCGATTTGGATTCCAGAAAGACTAACTAAAACGATTTCTACAGATCGAAAAGAAGATGATTTGACTCAAATCCATAACAGCTGATATCCAGAACTCCAGCTTGGCCATTCTTACATCTGCAACAGTGATTAACCAGGATGCTTTTTTCAATATCTATTTTATTATTGCATTTTTCCACATCATAAGGTTCTATTTTTATTTTTTGAGCTCATACAAACCTAGGTTAATGTTTTTCTGATCAGTTTTATTTTTTTGACTGTGGAGTTTTTAAACATTCCAATGGAGATTTCACCTAGGTAAAGCTACAAGGCCTTTATTATTATCTTATGTGTTGTACGTTTGTTTGCACATTTGTGTTTTGTGTTGCATGTCTGTGTGTGCGTATTTCATATATGAGGAGCGCTCATGAGAAAATGGATCCAAATTATTATTTTTTTTATTCACGTGATTTAAATGGCTTAATTTAAATTAGGTAAACAGCTGTTAAGGATTGTTTTTAAAGGTGGTTAACAGATCTGCTTGTTTACTAATTTAAATCAGGTAAACAGCTGTTAAGGATTGTTTTTTAAGAAGGTTAACAGATCTGTTTGTTTACTTTCACCTTTCCTTTTCATTATATTTAATAATTCTTTTCAGGTTAATGTCTTTTTAGCATCATTGCCAGAATTCCTATCTTCATCCCAATGAATATAACTCAACAAGTATGCTCAATCAAGGAGTCAACTTACTTTGGGAGGAAACGGACTTTGGGAAGAGACGGACAGATTGATAGATTCCTCCCCTTTGAACTGCTTACAGAACTTGCCTGGACTATGTAACTACGTTTAGTGCAGCAAATTGTGGTAATGCTGGCATATCTTTGCTGATGGTGTCACCAGTGATCTTTGCTGATGGTGTCACCAATGATGCAATTTTTCCAAAGGAACTGTCAATTGGCTTGGTGTCGTGGCATTTCTGTATCCTCCTCCCTTCTGTTAGTGATGGTCTAAATTTGGGGGCCAATGGCTATATGCTGGACCGGCAGTCAGTGACGGGTATGATCCAATTGCAGTGGTATCAACCTAAGACAGGAGGCTGACGCCTAAAGGTCAGTTGCCTAAAGGTCAGTTTTCCGATGACGGGTAATATCTTCAAAAAAATAAATAAATAAAATACTTGAGAATCAACTTAACAAAGAAGGTGAAAGATCTTTACAATGAAAACTATAGAACCCTAAAGAGAGAAATAGAAGACCTTAGAAGATGGAAAGATATACCTTGCTTATGGATAGGCAGAATATTAATAAAATGACCATACAACCAAAAGCACTATACAGGTTCAATGCAATTCTGATCAAAATCCCAATGAAATTTCTCATAGAAAAGGCAATCATGAAATTCATCTGGAAAAATAAGCTAAAGCAATTCTAAGCAGGAAGAGTGAAACAGGTGGTATTGCTATACCAGACCTTAAACTATACTACAGAGAAATAGTAACAAAAGCAGCATGGTTCTGGCACCACAACAGCCTGGTAGACCAATGGTACAGAAGAGACACAGAGACCAACCCACAAAATTACAACTACCTTATATTAGACAAAGGTGCCAAAAGCATGCACTTGAGAAAGAATATCATCTTCAACAAATGGTGCTGGGAATCAAAGCAGAGACTCTGTGTCTAATAGAAGAAAAAGTTGGCCCTAATCTCCATCATGTGGGGTCAGGTCCTAAATTCCTTAATAAGACACCTATAGCACAAGTACTTGTACTTCATACAAGTACTTTGGATAATGATGTCTATCACATTCCACCATCCTTACTAATCCCCTGTCCCCTCCCTTTTCCTCCCTCCCCTCTTTGCTATCTAGAATGCATCTATTCCTACCATGTTCCCCTCCCAACCCCACTATGAGTCAGAGAAAACATTTGTTTATTTGGTATTGGCTAACTTCACTTAGCATTATCTTCTCCAACTGCACCCATTTACCAGCAAATGCCATGATTTTATTCTCTTTTATTGATGAGTAAAATTTCATTGTGTGTATATATATATATATATAGACCACATTTTGTTCTCCGTTCATCCACTGAAAGGCATCTATGTTGGCTCCACAGTTTAGCTATTGTGAATCGTGCTGTTATAAACATTTATGTGGCTGTTTCCCTGTAGTATTCTGTTTTTAAATCCTTTGGGTATAGTCTGAGGAGAGGGATAGTTAGGTCAAATGGTGGTTCCATTCCCAGATTTCCAAGGAAACTCCATAGTGCTTTCCATATTGGCTGCACCAATTTGCAGTCCCACCAGCAGTATATGAGTGTATCTTTTCCCCCATATTCTTGCCAACATTAATTGTTCATTGTCTTCATAATAGCTGCCATTCTGACTGGACTGAGATGATAGAGTAGTTTTGATTTGCATTTCTCTTATTGCCAGAGAAGATGATGATTTTTTTTCATATATTTGTTGATTAATTGTATATCCTCTTCTTAGAAGTGTCTGTTCATGTTCTTGGCCCATTTGTTGATTGGATTATTTGGGGTTTCTGGTGCTTAGCTTTTTGAGTTCTTTATATACTCTAGAGATTAGTGCTCTATCTGATGTGGGAGGGGTAAAAATTTGCTCCCAGGATGTAGGCTCTCTGTTCACCTCAAATATTATTTCTTTTGCTGAGAAAAAAATTTTTAGTTTGATTCGATTCCATTTATTGATTTAGTGATCTTTTGCTTCTTGGATTTGTTTCTGTAGCTCATTGTTGAAGTGATCTTTCACTGCCTGTATTTGTTGTTGAGATCCCAACACATTTTACTCATGTATATCCTGAAATATTTCACTGACATTTTTTCTTCTGTAGCTGCCAATGCTTCTAATGATGTGTTGTTTTGATTTGTTTGTGCTACTTCCTTCCCTTGTCTTTTCATGGTGCTCATGTGCCTTCCTTTCCAGCTCTGTGGATCTGGTGTGTTATTGTTTTTACCCTATAAATTTGTAGTGCTCTTGTACGGTTCCAAGATCTCTCCTTTGTGGATAAGGACAATGTTAACAGATCCCAATATTAACAATACATTACCTATGAACAAATTGTTGTTATTAAGACATTTACAGTTTAGTCTCAATGCCCAGAAATGTTGGATTCAATTATTATTTAAAATATAATCAGTAGTTTCCTAAAAAGGTTTACTTTTTCTGGTGGTGGACAATGAACTGGGGGTAAGGCATAGGATGAAATGTTGAGGGGAGAAGATGTGAGGGTATAGAGATAATATTTCTTAGGAAATGTAAAAGAGAAATCTAGTGAAGTGGGTTAGCAGCAGCAGAATAGATAGGAGGTAATTGGGTTAGACAATTACATGGGAAGGCAGTAGAGTACCTAAAACTAACACATATATGTTTTCAGAAAAATACAGGATGTTAAAATAGTATATTTGGAGGGTGAAGGAAGAAGAATAATAAAAAAGGGAAAGAAAGAAAAGAAAAAAGAGAGAAGAAAAATAAAAGAAAAAAGGGGCTTATGCAATTCCTCTATATTATATTATTAGGTGACTTATTCCTCAAAGTCCTATTTCATGCAAAGTTGTTGGTTTTACATATGTTGGGGATGTGAGGGTGATAGGATAGAAGAGAAAGGAGAAAAAGAAAAAGAAATACTCTTAGAGATCCATTTCTTTCTCTTCTCATCCAGTAGGTGGACTTCTCATCCAGTAGCTGTCTCTGCCCTCAGGATGGTGTAGGTAACCAGGATGTGAAGACTGTACCTGGTGTGGAGCATCTGAATTTGGGGAGTGCTGCCCACCAGTCCCAGCAGGGAAATAGTTCCTCATGGGTGTTTTTTGTGACCACTTGTCTGATTTAAGCCCCCAGTATTGTCTCCCTCTCTTGCCTGGAGACTTCCCAAATCCTAATCTCTCTGCTATGCTCCAGACTTTAGTCCCCTCCTCTCTCTTATTTATCAGATCCCAACTGCTGGATCTCACCTCCAGGCTCACACTAGGTGGGTAGCACCCTGTTTGCACTGCATTCCTGCCCAACTGAGAACTGATCTTGTGTTGGATGGCACTGTGCTCAGTTAATGCTGTTAGTGAGTGGGGAGGAATTGGAAATCAGGTACCTGCTCAACTGGTGATCTGAACTGATAGCCACACACACCACAAAATGGTGAGAAAGGTTTTCCAAGATGGAGTCTGTCTTCTTCCAGTTCTGGGATGTCTGGTGATGTGAGGGGAGCTGGGTGATGGCCTTGTGCTGTGGATAGGTAGCAGCATGGGAGTGGAGCACAGTCTGGAGTTCTACAGAGGTGCTTATATGTGTTGCTGCTAAGCAACTTGTGAACTGTGTATGAACTAGAACTGTTGGCTTTGGGTATGGAGTCTAGAGGTGATAGCCTTGTGCTGTGGATAGGTAACATGCATGGGAGTGGAGCACAGTCTGGAGTTCTACAGAGGTGCTTATATGTGTTGCTGCTAAGCAACTTGTGAACTGTGTATGAACTAGAACTGTTGGCTTTGGGTATGGAGTCTAGAGACTTACTCAAGCCTGGAGGCTCATTTCTGCATGGGTGGTCACAGCGCTGGTGATTTCTGTGAAAATCCACTGACCCCTGGATATCAGATCTGGGAACTGATCCCACCTAACAGTGATAAAACTGTTGAGCCAAGATGGTGGCGGTCTGCTTTCAGCACTGAGGTGTCTGGTGAGGTGGGAGAGCCAGGCGATGGTATTGTGCTGTGTGTAGGTAGCAGCTGAGTGACCTGCATGGGAGAGGAGCGAAGTCTTGGTGATCTGCAGATGTGTTGATAGGTGATTCTGCTAATGTGCTCACTGAGTCTTGCATGGACTGGAGATTCTAAAGTTAGCTGTTTTTCCTCCAAGGAGGCGAGTCAGGAAGAAGTCCTAGGCCAGTCTGGGTTTACTATGGTCTCTTGGCTGCAGCTATTTGAAGAAAAGTTTCAGCACCTTTAGGAAAGCCAAGCTTTGCAATTGACTTGCGAGCAGAGCACTGGCTCAGGCAGCAAGGCACAGTAAAGGCAGTGGGCAGAGGTCCAGCAGCCCATGGGCTGAAGGGCTGTGGTGCTGGTGGGCTGGGGATGAGCTGGTGGGAAATGGCAGGGAGGGAAGGGGCTCAGGAGGAAGCTCCACCCTGATTCTGGTCTTGCTGCCCCATGGCTGTCTTGCATTTGGTCTTTCCCCTGTCATTCCCCTAGGTCCCTAGCTGGCCAGCAAGCCCCATCACACCCCACGGATAGGAGCAGGGAGTATCTGTTAGACACAAGGCCTGAGCATTGCTCACACTGGTGCTTGGGCTTTAAAGTGTATGTAGAGAAGGCTCTGGCAATTTGTTCTTTCCATTCATCCCTACTAATTTTCTACCCAGTAAGTCTCAGAAGCTCCTTTCTTCCAAGCCTTGCTTCAGTGACCTGGCTTCACAACCACCAGGAAGCCTAAGAACTCCTAGGCCCAAGTGAGACAGGAGCCACTACAATGAAGACTGAGAAAGACGCTTGGCCTGTCTCTACCCCAGGCTCTAGGTGCATACCATGTGTTTCAAGGCACCCTTGGGTCTCCCTTTCTGACTCCCTTGTACTTTACCTGCCACCAAGGGCTTTGAATCCCTTCCAAGCTTTCTGCACTTCAGGTGGAATCCCCTGTTTCATTTGCCAGCAGCTTCATCTGCTAAGAGAACCTACTTTTGGGACTGCCAAGAAGCAGCAGACACAACTTGGCTTTGCCAAAACAGCATGTGGTTTTGTTCTCCCATTCTTCCTCACCTTCCTCATTCTTCCTTGACTTGCCAACTGGAGAAAGCAGGAGGAGGCAGCAGAGAGTGGGCAGAAGTGTGGTTGTGGGAAAGATAGGGTGCAGAGCAAACAAGTTCTCCAGTAAGTTATTTACATTGCATGTGGACCCCAGGACAGTCTGGAGGCTCCACTGCCAATCAGAACAATATTCTGTCCCACATTTTCCCATCCCTTGAAGTTGGGGAACAATGGAAGATAGGTGGAATGGAGAGACAGTCATCTTAACTGGCTACTTCCTAACCAAGTTTAGGATCAAGAACAAGGACTATAGTAACAGCATAAAGTAAGACAAAACAAACAAGTTTTGTCTCCCCTAGCTTCACCCCTTGGAAAGGAGGGGGCACCTGCATGGTGTGTGTGCAGTTTGCATTAACAACAGCATCATCCAAGGTGCCTGCACATGCTCGCTAGTATGTAGGTACACACAAGCTTGCAGATCCCGGTGAGGGGAGTGGTAGCCAGAGACAGCTAGAACTCAGAGCTTCCAAGAAAGCACTAGACATGCTGGTGCCAGAAGCTCTGCAGCTGCTGCTTTGCCCAGACACCAGCATAGAGCCCAGCATAGAGCCCACCTGCAGCCAGCCAGAGCCGGCCAAGGCTATTTATGTGGCACACCAGTGGGCTATGGCTTCCTCCGCCCCCACCCTGTCTCTGCATCCATCTCCCAGGAGTAGCTGTGGGACTCCCGCGTGGGCGTGCTGTGTGGGATCCTCTGCCTGGGAACCCCGGTTGCCACCTTCTGGGTTGCTGCCAACCTTGTCCTTGGTCGGGTAAGTTTTCTTGCCCCCACTCTGGGGCATTGCATTTCCTGCACCCCACTCTGTCCCAGCCACCTTCAGGCTGCAGATGAGTGAGCACCTGGAATGCGACATCTGAAAGCTGAGCACAACCAGGCTCTCTCTCAACCAGCCAGCAAGGCCATTTTACTTGGTTTTATTGTGTGCCTTTGGGTGAGGAGGATTTTCAACTGTATTTACTTAGGGTAGCTCTTTAGGTAGTTTTTTTTTGTTTCTTTGTTTTTTTCCATTTATGAATTCTGGTATTTCTTTATTTGTATTTTTTGAAGAGCAAAACCAACCTCATAGAGTCTCTCTGGGGTAATATTTCTGTTCTTAAGTTTAATGTATATTTTGTAGATTACACAGAGTTAGCGGGGGGAGATTATGAAAAGACTAAGACTGAGAGTCCAGTTATTTTTCATGATGTTCTTTCTTCCTTGCTATGGACAAAGCCACAACCCCCAGCCAGGCAGTCAACTGTGGGACACCCACACACACTTTCTCTCCTTCTGTCCCTTTTTTTTTTCTTCAAAACACATCTCTCTCTCTTTTTTGACAGGAAGTCTAATATAGGAATAATGTGATATATTTTGTTATGAAAGCTGTAAATCAAACATCATCATTTCTTTTTTCCCTTGTATTTTTAATCATTTATGTAGCCATATTAAATATCTTGAATAAGCGATTTGTGATTTTTGATTCTAAACTAATCCATAATATCCAGCCTGTATTTCTCCCCTTTGAATCCATTTTGAATTTTCTTTGACTAAAGAAAATGTCCTTCAAGATGTGAATGTCATTATCATTTTAAGGCTCAGAGGACATACTTCTATTTTATAATTTTGCTCTTACTTGTGAAATAATAATATTTTCTGAAATATATGAATTTTTAACTTCTGAGTCTTTAAAGTTTTGGTTCATTGGCTCAGGTGGTTGCTGCTCTGTTGAATGAAAATTCTTTTATGATGTTATACATGGTACTTTGTTAATATCATAGAAGGCTTTCAGAAGAGAAGGATTTTTTCAATAAAGTATTTATGAAAAATACAGTCTACTCTCTTTTAGAGTTAAGACAATAAGAAATGAAGTATATATGAGTTAGGGCTTGCCTGTCTGAGGAAATACAGACAAGGCTGTGGTTTCATTACATTAATTGCAATATTTGTGTGATCTAAATACCAAAAAGTCCAAGAAGAGCAAATTTCCTCAGGTATGAAGGCTGCTAACCTATGTATGGCTATTGGACTATTATGGTTTTCCTCAGAGTGCAAAAATGTTAATGGAGGATGAGGAAGTACAACTAGAGATGAAAATACTGTTAGAGGAGATTCAAGTTTAAGAAAGATTTAATTGAAAAACTATTAATATGTACATTTCGTAGACTTCTTTTCCATAAAGAACTACACATATTCTTGTTTTAATCACATTTTCCAACAAGAAAACTTAGTCACTTTGATAGTTCTTGAATTTCAATATGCAATAGTCAAAGTGAATTTAGTATTTTTTTTTTCTTTTTTGGTACCAAGGATTGAATCCAGGGGTGCTTAACCACTGAGCAATATTCACAGCCCTTTTTATTTATTTATTTATTTATTTATTTTGTTTCAAGACAGGGTCCTGTTAAGTTGCTTACAGCCTTGGTAATTTGCTGAAGCTGGCTTCAAACTTGAGATCCTCCTGCTTCAGCCTCCCTAGCTGCTGGGAGTACAGGAATGTCCCACCACATCCAGAAATTTAGTGTGCACTTTGATGCAGCAGTTCCACTCTCCCATGAATAATATCTAAGTAAATTATGAGAAACCAAGGTAAACATAGTATTGGTTGAAGGAATTATGTGTTATTTCTAGAAAATAAAAGCATTTATTCAAATAAAGAGAACTAATATGTTTTAACTTGGTAATTTTATAAAATGTTACAGATGATGCTATTGAGAAAATATCTTGAATAAAATTTAAATATGTGAACAATTCAATCTGTTAATTTCACTATTTGTAAGACTAATTTGGGAAAACACAAAATGCTGATTCTCATGTCTTCCCCTGTGTTTCTACAGGTAATAGAAATCTTTGATTTCATGCACAGGAACCAAATTATGTAAAGTAGAGATTACAATTAGATTTTTTAGAATAAAACAAATAAAGAGAGATTGAAAATAATAAAATTATTATTTATGATTAATAAATAGCAAAACCCAGAGTTAAGTGAATTATTATTCTCTGTAGCCAGTGTTCTTCTGATATACCACACTGCCCCGGGGAACTGGGCATCTGACTCTTCTGAATGCCTCTTAGATATTAACTACCTGGAGTGTAAAGACAATATCTTCCTTTTCTTTTGCAGTTCTTTGCAGTATTGGTCCACAGGTAGAAGCCAAGCAGGGGTATTAGTTAATGGAGATGTGGAGTTGATAGTCTGGAAAGAGGCTTGGCATCAGATCAATGGAGAGTGAATCCTGAGTAAGTCACATCTTGGCTGCATGACCTAATGTGCCTTATTTAATTTCTTAACCTACTTTTCTCATCAGTAAAATATAGATGAAAATATCTGTATCATAGTAGTTTTTGATTTAAAAAAATATGGGCTGGGTTTGTAACTCATTGGTAGAGTACTTGCCTAGCTTGCGTGAGGCACTGGTTTGGTCCTCAGTACTACATATAAGTAAATGAATAAAATAAAGGTTCATCAAAAACAATAACAACAAAAAAGAATATTTGTAATCGTTCCACATAGTACCTGCTAGCAAGTAGATGCTCACAATTCAGTTTAACTATGGATCTTATGGCTTTCTTTTTTCCAGGTTAACCCCCTTTTTTTCCTGTGGAAATATTTTTATTTGTGTGATGGCTTAGTCTTATATATGTTTTTCATCTTAAAAATTAGACTTCCTTGGTTGGTACTCTAGGATGGAGCAACCCATTTTTATAAGTGCATCTTCATATCTGACCTTGTAAATTCCAAGAAGTTATAAGAAAGGGAAATAAGCAATTTACCTGAAGCAGATACATCATAATCCTCATTTCTTGCTCCCTTTGGTCACGTAGGTAAGTTACAAAAAACTGATCCAGGAATATTCTTAGGAGGAAAGTCTGACTTTGTGAATATGCTCAGAAGTCAAATATTGTCTCTGCCTGAACCAGTAGATCCTTGAAAACTTGAAACATAAAACTTAATTTTTAATTCTGTTTGTGGTATTTATAAGTGAAGGTACAAGTGTTTTTTTCATGAAGTTGTGAAGCTGTTAGATGTGGCAAAACTAGATATTGCCCCATTTCATTTTAAGATTTTGTCCTAGCTTTGCAGCATTTTCTTTTATTTTTATCAAAAGTTGTAAACCTCAATTTGCTTTTCAATATGATATTTTTAGATTAATAACCCAGTCATTATAATAAAATCATATTTCATGGAGCAATATGTTTTATTAACAGTTTCATATAATAAATGTAAGATTCCTCTTTCCAGGACATCATTTTGACTCCTGTTACTACCTTTGCTGCCTTCCACTAAAGACTTTGGATGGAATGATTTCACATCACATCTTTTAAGTACATATCTTTGGTAATTTATATCAAGGTTCTCTTCTGAGGACCTCTACAGAGGCCTGTAAGAAACTAAGGTGGGAATTTTACTCTTAACTTGGCTATGTTTTAAATTTAGGAAGCCAATTTTTCTGGCTCTGAAGTAATTTTCTTCTTTTTTATATAAATAAGACTAATTAATTTGTAGTTTCTACTGAAATTGCATTCTTCTCCCTTCTGTCTAAATGGTCCAGACCATTTTATTCTATGGTGTGAGCTCCTCACAAAGCTCCCCTGTTGTCATTAATACACTATCCTAACTGTACTGACCACCACTTTACACATTCATACTAGGGAAGGTAGGTTGAAAAATTAGAATCTTTATTGCAGCTTTTAGACAGTAAGGAAGCACTAAGGAAGAACATTTAAAGACACTTTTACACTCATGTCTTCCCTCTTTTTCAGTGCTAGGAAAATATATGGGATAATTTAATCAAAGAAGTCCAATTTCATTTCCCATTTGTCTGGCAATAATTATTTACTGAGGAGATAATGTGCTCTGTGGAAGAAATATATATTCTTTAGCTCATAAAAAGTAATATATATTCTTTAGCTCATAAAAAGCTTATGCTTAAAAAGTGGTTACTGTGGAGGATAGTAACTATTCTTATATGATATTGTTATATGGTATTGTGTCATGGGGAGGGCTTCATTTAACTGGGAGGAATGAATGAATTTAACCAATACATAAATTCTGTAATGAATTTTTCTTCAATATCTGATCTAGCCCTACAAATATCTGTTCATTAACGGTAGAAGCTTGGGAATCCATCATACTTACTTAAAAGTCATCTTCAGTAAAATTCTTAAGTAGACAGTAAAGATGGGTGTTAAGTAATTTTAATATGAATTTAGAAACTATAGAAAGATGAAAATAAAACCAAACCACTTAGACATAGTCACATCACCTGCCAATAATGTCAGTCTATTTTGCTGCCTTTAGTTTATTTCCATAGACTTGCCATACTTTTTACATGACCAAAAGGGAAAAGTTAGGTATAAACCTGGTTGAATGTTTAATAAAAACTTAGCACTCTCATGCTGATTTTGATGACAAAGCCTCTTTTTTGTTGTTGTTGTTTCCTTCAGACATGGTCCCATTCAAATAAGTTGACTTGAAAAGTGTTAATTACCATTTAGACATGAACTTCTGTTCAAAAGCAAGCCACATGTCTAGCACAAAGTGTGTTGAATTTCTGAATGTGTAAAAATGTTTATTCCTTTTTTTCCAGTTCAAGAACATTTTCCCCTAAGAGCAGCCAGTGTTTTAGCATTTTCCTTTTCTTAATGCCTTTTTTTTCCTTGCAAGATACTGTGATTTCTTTAAAGTTCAAGAAACTATTTTTGTATCTAGATTAATATTCAACCTAAATTATTGTTCTTACCCACTGTTAAACCAAATTAGTTTGTAAAGGATGGATTTTAAATAAATATGTTTAGGACTCTATAAAAATGAAGAATATTGAAGTGCATTTTCAAATGTTAGAACATAAAATTAATTTAACCTTTTGCACAGAATTTCTTTAGAAGTTGAGGTTTTATGTTAAAGTTTTCTTTTCTTGGGAAAAGTTTCTTAGTAGACCAATGTCATTTGAAAATTAATTTTTGTTCATAAATATGTAGGTTAGTTAAAATGCTTTATGTATTGCTTCTTGTCATCTGTTAAATCTAGGTTACATAGAATGATGAACTGTAGCTAACAATATTGGTCTACCTTGTCCTCAGAGGAAAAATAGGCCTGTAAATGTAACATGTGATACTCACAATTTAGAATTTAATAAACTGTAAGAGAATAACACAAGTTTTGATATTTTACTTGTTTGTGTTTTTTGTTTGTTTTTATTTTTTAATTTGAGGAAATAAGCACTCTGTATTCCTCACCCTAATTGCCAACTGTGCACTAGTGGGTTGGACACCAAGTATATGTCACATTTTTTTTTGTTTGTTTTCTTCAGGAAAAGCAGGACATCACAAAAAACAATGAATGTTTTGTGTATAATGGCATTTTAAAATATTAATTTATTTAAGCACATTTATTGTTTTTATAAATTGATATATTTTTTATTCCAAGATCATGTGTTGTGTGCATATACACATTCTTAATGTCATGCATTCTGTCTCATCTTTATAATTTTTCCAGTGGTATAAATAATAAGATTACTTTAGTTTTCTGAAATATAATTAGTCATTAAATTAGAATGTAGCATGTTGAAATAAAAAAGGAAGTTGTTTTTAAAATTTGTTTCTTGTTCTAATTTGTTACATATGACAACAGAATGCATTACAATTCATATTAAACATATAGACCACAATTTTTCATATCTCTGGTTGTATACAAAGTATAATCACACCATTCATGTCTTTACATTTACTTAGGGTAATGATATCCATCTCCTTCTACCATCTTTTCTATCCCCATGCCGCTTCCCCTTCCCTCTGACCCAAAAAGGAAGTTTTGAAAGTTTATCTCATTATAGTATTGAGACCGTTTGGGAGAGTTTATATTGATTTTATTATAAAGCAAGTAGATGAGTCATCTAAAACTTGTAACTTTATGAAATTCAGAACTATTCATCACTGTGGAATTAGAAATGCTGCTTTATTTATATATTGACTTTTAATTGCAAGTGTTAGCCAATGCCTTCATTCTCATTTTAGCTCTTTGTTACCCCTCCTTCTTTTAGCAAAAGTGATAAAATGTTGTGTTTCAACAATAATATGTAGGTATTTTAATTTTCTGTTAACTGATAAATATGTCAGAATATTTTTGTGTTTAGTTTCATTTGAATGGAAAACTTGTATTTTAAGATAAAGATCTTTTATTTTCATGAGAGCTGTAAGGATTTGAGCATTTGCTGTAGCATATGGTACATTTTATATTCTATTTTGTATACCAGCCCATTAAGATGAAAAACTGAAGTAAGTAACCTAAAAATAACTCTGCTGTTGGCCTATTTTTTGTTTGTTTATTTGTTTTACGGTCAATTGATTTTATTGTCCTAATTTAACAACAACAAAAATCATCTTCTGTGCATGAGTGACGTTCCACATTTGACTACCCTGATGGAAAAGCTCTGAAGCATTTTGCCATGTACTCTCAGAGTAGCATCTTGTTTGGCATCAGTATAATTGGTCAGAGGGCTACTCTGACTTTTTTATAGTAAAGGGTGCTAGCCCTGGTCATAGCTCTAACATCCTTAGTCCAAAGTGACCCACCTTATGAAGACAGTTTGACCACACCTCTAGTTGCATAGGCACACACATTTTTCCAAATCACATTCATTTTCACAACAACTTACAAACTTGAACTTGAACTGATGTTTTTAAAAAATGATGAAAGAAAAGATATATTCTAAAACTAATCACAAGAGGTATAGCCAATGCCTTTAAGAGTTCAATTATTACTATTTTACATTTTCAACTGCTCCATAAATTATCAGAGTATTTTATAAATAGTAGCAACTTATAAAGTGGAATAAAGTTAGGTATTTCTTTCCTTCTTACCTTTTCTTTGGTGATGTTCGCTGTTTTGTTCATATTGTTGACTGATGTCCAGATTGTTAATGTATGTATATTTTGGGGCATCTTCTTGTCTTGCTGTTGGAAATAGTATAGAAAGTAGAAGATGGTCTAGAAATTGTGTGAAAACCAGAAAATAGTGGTTCTTTTACTAACTCTTAAGACATTTGAACATTTTGTTTGATAACACATTCAGAGTTAATTAGAAGTGCAAAGCACCTCAGAAGCATGACTGTGTGACATCAATGGCAGAATAATCCATTTTTTTCCTGGTGGGGGGACTACTTTCTCTGGTGTATTTAAAGGCTTTTGCACTTACATTCAAAGGAATTTTTATTCCTTCCAGAAGAGCTTTAAGAATTTAGTAGTGAGCATTTGCTCTGGCATATGGTGCATTTTAAATTACAAAATATTTTTGAGTCCACTGATATGTTGGACTAGTATGAGCTTAGAACACCCCTAAAAATACTTTAGCTCTTTTTAAAATTTTATTTATTCTAATGTTTTATACATGATGGCAGAATGAAATTCATTTCATATTACACATATAAGTACAATTTTTCAAGTTACTGATTGTACACTACTTTAGCTCTTAAAAAGATAAGTTACGGAGTAAGTTGGAAAGAAACTTTTTTAAAAGAATACCGGGACTCAAGTATTAGAAGGATTTTAAGAGGATTTTAAGTAACAGCCCTAGTAGGGAGCTGCCATGGTAGATTGCTACATTAATGGCCTGCAAGGAATCACACCTTCCCAGATACACTTTTTTGTAGACCCCATTCCATGTGGCTGGTTTTGACCAGTGGGACATAAAGAATTGTGAAGCTGGGCTTCTTAGGCTGCTTCTGTCACTAAATGAAGAAGCCAGGTCTAGCAGACTGGACGATAAAAGCCCACATGGAGTTATTTAACCCTGCAGGCATATGGTGCATTTTAAATTTCAAAATACATTGCCCCCAGCTGACCTACCAGGTAAATGCAGCTACATGAGTGAGCCCATGCCAGATCAGCAGAAGCATCATACAGTTGACTCAGTGGATAGTGAAAATAATCAATTGGTTTAAAGTCACTAGATTTTGTTTTAAGCAATGAGGCAATGACTACAGAAAGTTATTTTTCTGTCTTTTCTCTATGTCTCTTTTATAGCAGTCACTTTGGTAATGTTCCTACAATACCTACTCTCTTACAAAACACTATCTGCAGAAGATTAAGCAATAATTGTTCATAATTTTCATTGTATAAAATGGGATTTCTGTCTTTTGATTTCTTAGTAGAAGGGAGGAGTCTCACAATGAATGAAGCTTTTGTAATGTTCCATGTTCATATCTAAACAGTGTGATTTGGTTAGATGCTTATGAGGACTCTCCACATATCTATGAGGATGAGGAGTATATGTTCATGGGAGCAGCTCACCTTTAGATAGAAGAGATTTGAGATTTTCAGACTGTTCTTAGGGTCATACAGTGTTGTGAAAAGAAAAGATGTTTATTCTAGAAGAAGACATTGTGAAGTTCTCCAGTAGACTAGTGTTAACTTCTCCAAAGCAGAATTTATTACAGAGTCCTTAAAAGAAGGACAGGGACCATAAGGACCAATGATAGATATATTGATCTCTGTAAGACTTTTATGGACTTATGTCCAGTCATACTTTGTGACTTATGTTCAAGAGTATGACACTGATGGGAGTGGATATTTTTGCCCATTCTCACAAAGGTACCTTTTGTATTAAGTTGGAACACAAAGCTGAAGAACACAGATTGGAATTATCAGATGCTGTTGCACTAATTGATGTAGGAAGTCAGGCTACTTGGTACCTAGAAACACTGGATCAGAAATGTGCTCCCTAAACTTCTAGTAGCTGATACCTATTGTCCCTAGGATGTCTTCCTCATGGCCTGAGGGCATAAGTGGTCACTGTCAGGAGAAGCAAAACAAGGAAGCTCCAGAACTCATGTCCCACTGATCAAAACAAGAAGAAATACCTCAGCTCCCATGGGCAATCTCTGGAAATTTTTAAATTTAGTCAAGAGGCATTCATTTGGTAGATGTTGGAATGCTTTGGGGTTCATCTGGATTTAGCCACTCTCATTTTTACTAGTTGACTCCTTTGCTTTACCAACCTGATGTGGACTTGGAGAACATGAGTTAGATATGTACGTTCTGGGTTAGTTCCACTTTTGTTGCCTTCAGAAAGAACTAGGAGAACAAAAATAGACAGTACAAAAATATTCTGATAGAACTTGAGGGTCCTAAGTTTATTGTGTTACTTGGGGTTATCAATTGATCCTTCATCAGAGATTGAATTGTGAATGGAGTAAGAATTATGCAGCAATGGAAAATGACTCCTGTAAGACCCAGAACTATCATATTAGGAGATAAAATAATTTTTAGTGTTCTTTGTAGGTAATTATTAAAAAGCCAGATGTGAATTACAGTGGTATGTCTTTTAGGTGAAGCATGGAAACAACACTATTAAGTTCCAAAAAAGAAACAATTTCTAAAATCCTAAATAGAGTCTCTGTATTTTCTTAGAAGTTAGTGACATTTGATAAAGATTTTTTATATATTTTTAAATATGTGACAATTAAAATTTCAACAAGATTGGCTTTTGTTTTTCTAAAATCATTTTACCAAACAGAAAAGAATTGGAAAATTTCAAGTCTATTCTAGAGAATCATAAATGAGAGAAGAATGAAGCCATGATACATCAAGGTCAATTTAATTCACATTGTTTTATTCCACAAAGGATTTAGGAAAAGTACAAAAAGAAATCACCCCAGTGAAATAATGATGATGTAGAAAAGAAAAATCAAATAGATGGAAAAACTGATTCACTGTGGAAAGTCAAATTGAAGGAAAAATATGTATCAAAATGAATGATGCAGAGATCTACATAGTTAAACTCCTAATTTGTCTTAGAGATTCCTAGCAGATAAAATAGATTGTAATTTGTTTTAGAATGTTCATTTTGAGTAAAAGTGAGAATGGCTTTCTTCAGGAAAGGGACTGTCATTTTTGGACTAAGTTCTAAAGGAAGTATCTCATATTGGCAGATATCCCAAACCTGGAAATAATGAGCAATTTCGCCTGCAGTATCATTGACCATGTTCCAACAACAGATTTTCTGAAGGATTTCTTTCTGTAAAGCCCAAAAATATACCCTTAAACACATGTCTGTGAGCTCAATTTTGAGAGGCACTAAGACATTTAGTACTCTAATTACTGAATATTGCAAGGCAAAAAAAAAAACAAACAACAAAACTCAAACACCTTTGCCACTGATTAAGCCATATTCAGGACCTAAGCTGTACCTAATAGATACTGCTTAACAGCTCCAAACTGCAGACTGAAGTCCTTAATTGAAAAGGGGCCTAACCATGGAAGGCTAGTTACATGGTTAAGTGTTGGTACTGTTAATACCAGACATACCACTACTCCTACTATAGATGAGAAAACAGAGGTACAAAAGAATTTGCCCAAGGATACCCAGCTTATAGGTGATGAAGCCTGGATTCAATCTGAAGCAGCAGCACCATAAACAGTGTCTGTCCCAAGTAAAGTTGCAACTCCAGTGTTAGCGACAAGCCAAAGATTTACAGTGCAGATTCCACCTTCTCATTCCACTACTGCCAAACCAGTTCCTTCAACAACTGTAGTTCAAAATATTCTGATTAATTCTTCAATGACTGAGCCCAAAAATATTCTTGTTACCACCGATATGCTTTCATCACAGAACACAGGCAATGAATCAAAACCACTAAAGAGAAAACATGTAAATAATGATGACAATGATACTATGTAAGGGGGATACTCTCATCTACATTCATTTAAAAAGTGTGTAGTTGGTTTTGAGCTGATATACTGTGTTAGAACATTCTAGATCTTAACATAATAGAAAAATGTAGCTGCAGTATTTTTTACATTAGTTCCAACTGTTAGATTTTTTTTAAAATAAGAGAACAAATGTTTTTCAATTAGGCTTCAAGTACAAAAGTTAAGTATTTGTTTCTTAATAGTTTCATTAACATTTAGTTCTACCACAGCATTTCTATTTCTGAAGCAGTTTTCTTCCATCTATTACTGACAGTACAACTTACATTCAATTTCTATAGCCCAGTCTCTGGACTATATCTTTAATTTCTAACCTACATTTAAAGTTCTACTTTGTTTGGAAAGATAAAATAGTCACATTTATTGTCACTAATTATTTTTAAAGTTGTATGTATTTAAATTGTTTCTTGGTTTTTCCTAACTTCGTACCCCAACTCCCTCTCTAAATCCCATTCATTCTGTACTCACCCTCACAGGCTTAAATTCATCCCTATTGCTCTTTTTAAAAAAAGTAACTAATTTATTTATTCTAATTTGTTATACTTGACACTGCTATCAAGTATAACAAATTAGGATAAATAAATAAATTAATTTCAGCTAATAGTACACAAATTGAGCACATTTTTTTATTTTTTTGTACACAAAGTAGAGTCACACCATTTGTGTCTTTATGCATGTACCTAGGATAATAATGTCCATTTCATTCCACCATCATTCCTATTCCCATTCCTCCTCCCATTGTCTCCCTCCCATTTTTCCTATCCAAAGTTCCTCCTTTACTTCCATGATCCCTGCAACCCACACCTCATTATGATCAGCATCCACTATCAGAATATATTTGGCCTTTGGTTTTTTGGGATTGGCTTACTTCACTTAGCATGATATTCTCCAACTTCATCCATTTCCCTGCATGTCATGATTTTATTCTCTTTTGTTGCTGAGTAATATTCCATTTTGAATATATATACCACAGTTTCTTTATCCGTTGATCTATTGAAGGGCATCTAGGTTGGTTCCATAATTTAGCTATTGTGAATTGTACTGCTATAAACATTGAAGTGGCTGCATCACTGTAGTATGCTGTTTTTAAGTCTTCGGGGTATAACCAAGGAGTGGGATAGCTGGGTCAAATGATGGTTTCATTCTAAGTTTTCTAGGGAGTCTCCATACTGCTTTTCAGATTAGTTACACCAATTTGCAGTCCCACAAGCATGTATTAATGTGTCTTTTTACCCACATCCTTACCTACTCTTATTGTAGCTTGTATTCTTAATAACTGCCATTATGACTGGAGTGAGATAAAATCTTAGAGTACTTTTGATGTGCATTTCTCTAATTGTTAGAGTTGTTGAACAATTTTTTATATTTGTTGATTGAGTGTATATTTTCTTCTGAGAAGTGTCTGTTCAGTTTCTTGGCCCATTTATTGATTGGGTCATTTTTTTTTTGGTGTTAATTTCTTTTTAATATTTTTTTATTTGTAATTGGACACAATGTCTTTATTTATTTTTATGCAGTGCTGAGCATTGAACCTAGTGCCTCACACATGTGAGGCGGGAGCTGTACCACTGAGCTGAGCTTCAGCCCTGGTGCCTGATAATACAGGTGTCATTTTCATGTTTTTAAAATACACTCTTCATGCTTGATGTTCTCTAGTTTACTTGAACCTGCTGTTTTGCAGTTTTTCTTTTTCACTTCATGTTAGGTCAGCTGGGTTTTATCCCTTGCCTTTCATACCTTTTGAGCTTTAGCTTGCTTGACAGGTAATTTGAGGGTCAGTTACATTCAGTCATATTTCAAGTTGATAACTCCACCATATTTTACATTTTAAAATTTAACAGAGATGGTATAGATTAAAATCTGCCTTGATAAGTAATTTACACTGGGACAATCTTCTAAAGAGCAAGTGTTTTCTTCATACCACATACCACATACATATATGGTTTGTTCACTACTGCTTGAGTCCTTCTATTGGTATAATTCAGATCATTTTTTCTAGCTTGTTGCTAAGGATTTCACACATGAGATGGCATCAAACTTGGAAGTAGAATATAATGATTCTCCTCCTCTTTTAAGGTCAAGGAACACAAATAAGTGTCATGTGACTTTCATTTAGGTATGCATGGTCTCCCTCTCTTCCAGCGAGGATGTCCACAGAAGAGAGTAGAGGAGAGTGTGACTTTGCAGTAGCTATCTAAGACCTCTGGAGACCAAGCAGGTAGCAGGTCTGATTTTATTGTACAGTTACCATGTATATACTCAGGCAGTAGCTAAGCAGATTACAAGCAGCCACCAATGCAATTTCTGCTAACTGTCCTTGCAGCAACCAATTGAGGAGTGAGCTGTGGAGCAAGCACAGGGACTTCAACATGTGGTCTTACACCCAGGACTATGCCTATGGGGTAAGCAGTTTGCCACTCAGACACCCTTAACCTATGACATGTATGCAGTACTCCATGCGCTTGTCCCCACAGGTATACTCTGGATAGGTTTCCTTTCCATATTTTGCATTTATATGCATAAATGTCTATAGGGAAATATTTCAAATCTCTTGAGAATAAAAGCAAACCTGTTTGGTTTTACTTTGATATAAACAGCATGGGAATATGTAGGAAGAAATTTTTGAAGTAAATCTTTATATCATAGTCTAAGCATGTGTAGCCAAGGATCCTTGAAACTTACTCATAAATTTCATGTTAGGATGGTGCTAGATACATCTAAAAAATAGCCCAGAAGCAGGGAAGGAATGTCTTATCAATTTGAATGTTCAGGGATATTAGAGAAAGGTGATAGGAAAACTTATAAAAATGGATCTGATCAACATTATAGGAGAAAAATTTTCATTATATAGTGTGGACATCATTACTCGAATGTACTTAGGGAGGCAGCATGTCAGAAGGCCTACGTTCTAGTCCTGGCTCCATTACTTACCAAGTATGACCCTGCTTCACCTCTGAGCCTTGTTCTCATTAGTCAAAGAAAAATAACACCTACCCTGCCTATCTCACAGGGATTTTGTGATGGTTTAATTGTGTATGTAAAAGTTCTTTCAAAATTGTAAAATACTATATAACCATAAGGAATTATTGTTAATGTATTTGTTCTAAGGCTATTAATAAAATTTACACTTATCAGTGATCTTTCAAAAAATCCCATTTCCAAATTATATGGAAAAGTATGTCTTTCATATTTCAGACATGATGGAGACTCTTTCTGTCATTTTAAAATAGACTTTTAGTACTACTTTATTTAAAAGGCATAATTTATCAGAGTGATATTTTAAAGCACTATGATTAGATTCTTTGGAGATTTCATGTTTGCTTTCTTAGTTTGCCTCCAAAAACTCCTAAAAAAATGAACCTATATAATTAGTATATTGGTTAGGATACCTTGTCTTGGTATGAAAACAGTTTGTCTATCAGGTTCCAATCCCAGTGTAAATTGTTAGGTTTTTCTGATGAGAAAACTAAGTTGTTAGAAGCTTTGTTTGAGCATATGCTTTTGTGCTCCTTTACCAGAGGAAAGGGAATATACTTATGTACTAGCTACTTTGAACTTCTTCTCACATTCCCTGAAAAAAACAATTCACATGACCTCACATTATTTCATATAAGCAAAGACCTACAGTCCTGCCATGTATCCAAAAGCATAGGGCCAGAATACTTGGTGAACAACAGTAAACTTTTATAAGTGTTAGACAGTTCAAGCAAACAATTAGATAAAACTTTGACTCACCACTAGTATGAATATAGTATTTACACCTGTTTCTAAAACACATGCTACATGGAAAAATAAAATAGTTGATCCCATTAGCCTACTTCTGGACTTTCCTGAGTCTGATGAGAAAATACACCAATTAGAGTTAACTTTCACTTGAGTATCTGGGCACAGTGGAGACCCCTATGGGGCAGAGGAAGAGAAATGGAAGCAATATAAAATTTTCAGAGATGTTTATAATTTGTGAGCCTTGTCAACCACAGTAGGTTTTCTGACAGCACTCTCACACATCTCTGAGGATATAAATAATGGGTTCAAATGGCCTCACCATTTTTCTCCCAAGAGCCATCTGAACTTCATGGAGAGGTGAAGACTTTTAGCACCATTTAACCTGGTGCCACTTTACACACTTTAAAACATACAAAGCTTTTTAATATATTTTTAGATCTGTGAGAGCAAAGCATGCTAACCATCTTTAAAATCATTGTGTAACTTTCTGATAAGAAAATTTGCTTATGATTTCCTTTAGAAATAATTAAAATCTCTATTGTATCAGGCATAGTGACACATGCCAATAATCCAAGGTCCTGGAGAGGCTGAAGAATAAGGATTCCAAGTTTTGAGGTCAACCTCAGCAACTTAGACCCTGTCTCAAAATAAAATTTAAAAAGGGGCTAAGGATATAGCTTGGTGGTCAAGCACTTGCCTAATCTTAAAACCTGACAACTCTTTCAGTTTCCCATCATTTTTTAAATCTTAATCACTATTTTAAAAATCTCACATCTGTCCATTTCTACTCTCCTAGATTAGGGTGTCATATTTAATTGTTTGGATTATTACTTCATTTCTCCCTATGGCTATAGTTTCTTTCTTTCTTTCTTTCTTTCTTTCTTTTTTCTTTCTTTCTTTCTTTCTTTCTTTCTTTCTTTCTTTCTTTCTTTCTTTCTTTCTTTTTTTCTTTCTTTCAATAAATATTTACATCAATTGTTACCCTTCCCAGGTCTTCATAAAGCTTTTGGATGACTAAATCATTGAAGACTTAGGACTGGACACAGGGTCTGGAACATGGTATACACAGAGATATTTTTGACTGAATGATAAGATATTAGTACCCAAGTAGAGGTCAGTATTAACACCTTCTTGAATACCCTAATGGCACTGAATCTCCCTTATTATTTATAAAATAGTGAATATTTCTCTTGCTGGGAAAAGTGTTGAATTCATCTTTTTATTTCTAGCCACTCAGAACTGCTTCTCTTTGTCTTTTGTTTGAGTTCCAGTTTTTCACCAGCTAGTTTTAAACATTGGTCTTGATTTCATCCTGTTGTCTTTGAATTCCTGAGTCACATCATTTGTTATTATACACCATCAATTCCCAAATATGTAACATTGCATGTATTAGCTTAAACTTTTCCACGAAAACTAACTACCTACTGCATAGTTTTAGTATGAAAACAAACTTAAAGGACCTTATGAAACCTGGAAAAAAAAGAACCCTAAATTTTATTTTTTAACAAAATGTGCTAACACACATTCTCTATTTCTTGAGGTCAGAGTAACATTTATAACTCTAGCCCTGATTCACCAACAAGAATTTCTCTAATTTCCCCCGATCTATTGAATATTTTTATATAGCCAACAGATTGCATTCATTAAGGCAATAAGTCATAATTTATTTCTCTTTTTCAATCAAATGCATGTGAATATTGGCTACAATTTCTTGACTTAACTGGTACATACAGATATATATTAGAAATTTTAAAAGTCTAGTAGAGTCATTCATAAAATTTGACTTAGTTTTAGCATTTTTACCTTTAGTCAAAAAATGCAATTTCATTTAAATTTTTTGAAATACTAAGAGCATAGTAAAATATATCATGGTGTGGTGAAGCTTGGCACAAGGAGCACTGGTTAAAATACTTTTTTGGTCCAGATACTATAAATTTTATTACCATCAGAACATATTTTTAGAAAGATTGAGGGACTATCTAAGTACCACTTACTGTGAACTAGATTTCCTAGTATGGGATAATTTTTAAAGATTTAAATTGTAATTTTTTTCTTTACTCTCATTTTATAAGCTTTACATGGTCAATTTGGCTTATTTGATTTTAGTTTAATTTTTAAAAAATAGTTTAATTTTTTAGTTTAATTTTTTAAAATGTGTCTTTCCAACCTGGGAAAGCTGGTTCTCCATTTGTTCTAATGTCCCATGTAATAATTAATATGTATGTCATGTTATAAAAAGGTTTGGGAACCATAAACTGTGAATTTTCATTTTTCAGGGAGTAATCTAAATATCAGCTTCTTTGTACTTTTCTAGAGTTAATCAGTGCATGTATAATCATATGTGTATATATGTATTTTTTCACAAATGGTAACTTAACACAAATGGTAACTTACACAGATATATGTATGTATGTATGTATGTGTATATATATTCTTAAAGGAGCATCTTAGAAATTGCTCCCTGTCAGTTACTTAATTTTTTATTGGTTATTAAATAAATATGAAATCTTTTTACAAATGATAAGTTTTTAGGAAACATTGTTAATGTTTATTTAAAGTAGGTGTATATTCTTTTTATGATCTCTATTTCAACAAATATAGCTTTTAGTACTTTTGAAAATTACAACTGTTTATGTAACTGGTAGTCATTCCCCACTGCTACAGTTTTCCTGTATATCCTGGATATCAATTTTCTCTTCTTGGCTGAACTATTGCATTTCTTATTTCTTAGCTGGGCGTTTATTGTAAAAGTGGAATGTTTTTGATCAGATTGCATTTACATGACATCCTGGAACTTTGGCATTCCCTCAACTACATTGTACGCATTTAAAATGTAGTCTAAATATTTATTCACATTATGGATTACTGTGGCTCAGAAAAGGCAGTTACAACCTATTGAATAAATAATTTTAGTTTTAAAAAATTTGGAAACTCTTTGAAGGGCTCATAATGAGATCTCATCTCAGTTGTTAGAAATAGCCATTGAATGCCTTCAATTTTTCTCCATTCAGAATGATGCTAGCCTGAGGCTTAGCATAGATAGCTTTTACAATGTCGAGGAAAGTTCCTGTTATACCTAGTTTTTCTAGTGTTTTGAACATAAAGTGATGCTGTACTTTGTCGAATGCTTTTTCTGTGTCTATCGAGATGATCATATGGTTCTTATCTTTAAGTCTATTTATGTGGTGAATAACATTTATTGATTTCCGTATATTGAATCATCCTTGCATCCCAGGGATGAATCCTACTTGATCATGGTGCACAATTTTTTTGATGTGCCTTTGTATCCGATTCGCCAAAATTTTATTGAGGATTTTTGCATCTAGGTTCATCAGAGATATTGGTCTATAGTTTTCTTTCTTTGAGGTGTCTTTGTCTGGTTTCGGAATCAGGGTGATGTTGGCCTCATAGAATGAATTTTGCAGAGCTCCCTCTTTTCCTATTTCCTGAAATAACTTGAGAAGTATTGGTATTAATTCTTCTTTAAAGGTTTTGTAAAACTCCGCTGTATACCCATTCGGTCCTGGGATTTTCTTGGTTGGTAGTCTTTTGATTGCTTTTTCTATTTCCTCCATTGAAATTGGTCTGTTTAAATTGTGTGTATCCTCCTGACTCAGTCTGGGCAAATCATATGACTTAAGAAATTTATTGATGTCTTCACTATCTTCTATTTTATTGGAATATAGGTTTTCAAAATAATTTCTAATTGTCTTCTGTATTTCTGTAGCATCTGTTGTGATATTGCCTTTTTCATCCCGTATGTTAGTAATTTGAGTTCCCTCTCTTCTTCTCTTCATTAGCATGGCTAAGGGTCTGTCAATCTTATTTATTTTTTCAAAGAACCAACTTTTAGTTTTGTTAATTTTTTCAATAGTTTCTTTTGTTTCAATTTTGTTAATTTCTGCTCTGATTTTAATTATTTCTTGCCTTCTGCTACATTTGCTGTTGTTTTGCTCTTCCTTTTCTAGGGCTTTGAGATGAAGTGTGAGCTCATTTATTTGTTGGTTTTTCCTTTTTTTGAGGAATGACCTCCAGGCGATGAATTTCCCTCTTAAAACTGCTTTCATTGTGTCCCATAGATTCCTATATGTTGTGTCTGTATTTTCATTTATCTCTAAGAATATTTGATTTCCTCCTTTATGTCTTCTGTAACCCACTGATCATTCAGTAACATATTGTTCAATTTCCATGTGATGTAGGATTTTTCCTTCCTTCTTTTATCTGGAACAAGACAGGGATGCTCTCTATCACCACTTCTATTCAATATAGTTCTCGAAACACTGGCCAGAGCAATTAGACAGATGAAAGAAATTAAAGGCATAAAAATAGGAAAAGAAGAACTTAAATTATCACTGTTTGCAGATGACATGATTCTATACCTAGAAGACCCAAAAGGGTCTACAAAAAAACTACTAGAACTAATAAATGAATTCAGCAAAGTGGCAGGATATAAAATCAACACGCATAAATCAAAGGCATTTCTGTATATCAGTGACAAAACTTCTGAAGTGGAAATGAGGAAAAACACTCCATTCACAATATCCTCAAAAAGAAAATAAAATAAAATACTTGGGAATCAACCTAACAAAAGAGGTGAAAGATTTATACAATGAAAACTACAGAACCCTAAAAAGAGAAGTAGAAGAAGATCTTAGAAGATGGAAAAATATACCCTGTTCATGGATAGGCAGAACTAACATCATCAAAATGGCGATATTACCAAAAGCTAGGTTTAATGCAATGCCAATCAAAATCCCAAAGGCATTTCTTGTAGAAATAGATAAAGCAATCATGAAATTCATATGGAAAAATAAAAGACCAAGAATAGCAAAATCAATTCTAAGCAGCAAATGTGAATCAGGCGGTATAGCAATACCAGATTTCAAACTATATTACAGAGCAATAGTAACAAAAACAGCATGGTACTGGTACCAAAACAGGCGGGTTGACCAATGGTACAGAATAGAGGACACAGAGACTAATGCACAAAGCTACAACTATCTTATATTTGATAAAGGAGCTAAAAGCATGCAATGGAGGAAGGATAGCATCTTCAAAAAATGGTGTTGGGAAAACTGGAAATCCATATGCAACAAAATGAAACTGAATCCCCTCCTCTCGCCATGCACAAAAGTTAACTCAAAGTGGATCAAGGAGCTAGATATCAAATCAGAGACTCTGCATCTGATAGAAGAAAAACTTGGCTCTGATCTACATATTGTGGGGTTGGGCTCCAAATTCCTTAATAGGACACCCATAGCATAAGAATTAATAACAAGAATCAACAAATGGGACTTACTTAAACTGAAAAGTTTTTTCTCACCAAGAGAAACAATAAGAGAGGTAAATAGGGAACCTACATCATGGGAACAAATATTTACTCCTCACACTTCAGATAGAGCCCTAATATCCAGAATATACAAAGAGCTCAAAAAATTAGACAATAAGATAACAAATAACCCAATCAACAAATGGGCCAAGGACCTGAACAGACACTTCTCAGAGGAGGACATACAATCAATTAACAAGTACATGAAAAAATGCTCATCATCTCTAGCAGTCAGAGAAATGGAAATCAAAACCACCCTAAGATACCATCTCACTCCAGTAAGATTGGCAGCCATTCTGAAGTCAAACAACAACAAGTGCTGGCGAGGATGTGGGGAAAAGGGTACTCTTATACATTGCTGGTTGGACTGCAAACTGGTGCGGCCAATTTGGAAAGCAGTACGGAGATTCCTGGGAAAGCTGGGAATGGAACCACCATTTGACCCAGTCATTGCCCTTCTCGGACTATTCCCTGAAGACCTTAAAAGAGCATATTACAGGAATACTGCCACATCGATGTTCATAGCAGCACAATTCACATTTGCCAGACTGTGGAACCAACACAGATGCCCTTCAATAGATGAATGGATAAAAAAAAATGTGGCATTTATACACCATGGAGTATTACGCAGCACTAAAAAAAGATAAAATCATGGAATTTGCAGGGAAATGAATGGCACTAGAGCAGATTATGCTTAGTGAAGCTAGCCAATCCCTAAAAAACAAATACCAAATGTCTTCTTTGATATAATGAGATCAACTAAGAACAGAGCAGGGAGAAAGAGCAGGAAGAAAAGATTAACATTAAACAGAGACGTGAGGTGGGAGGGAAAGGGAGAGAAAAGGGAAATTGCATGGAAATGGAGGGAGACCCTCAATGTTATACAAAATTACATATAAGAGGTTGTGAGGGGAAGGGGAAAATAAACAAGGAGGGAAATGAATTACAGTAGATGGGGTAGAGAGAGGAGATGGGAGGGGAGGGGAGGGGAGGGAGGATAGTAGAGGACAGGAAAGGTAGCAGAATACAACAGTTACTAATAGGGCATTATGTAAAAATGTGGATGTGTAACTGATGTGATTCTGCAATCTGTATTTGGGGTAAAAATGGGAGTTCATAATCCACTTGAATCTAATGTATGAAATATGATATGTCAAGATCTTTGTAATATTTTGAACAACCAATAAAAAATACAAAAGAAAAGAAAAAAAAAAGAAATAGCGATTGAATACCTTTTTTGACTAAATGATATTTTAATTCTTAAATATTTAACAAAACAAAGGAACAAAAAGGAAAATTTTTAATTGTTGACTGGAGGCATAGAATTTCTTCCTTCCTATGGTCATGAGAACATATACATAAAAATTTTGCAAACAACTGTTGTAGCAAATTATTAACATTCCTGGATGCTAATACTAATTTTCAGAACTATACAGTTGAAGTTGCAGAAACATTTGAAATAAGTGAATGTTTTAGCCTCACATTGCAAAGATTGGTTTTCATAACAAATTTGATTTAAGTTTTGTTGTTGTTAATATTCTATTTAATAAGTTGTTCATTATTTTTAAGTCAGTTTGAAAATGTGGAACTTCATGCTGTCTCTGTTTTTTCAAACAGGAGACAAGGTTTTTGGTATTGATTATGGATAATTAACTTAAAGGGGTATATTGTGTGTATATATTTTCTTTTTTTCAATCATGTGGTGCCAGGTTCTTTTATTTATAGTTAAGTTTACTTGAACTTTTCAAATCTTTTACATTTATTAGAAATTGTCTTTAAAAAAAACTGAGGAAAATAGTTTATTTCATGCAATGTTGAGTTTATATAGATGGTGTAGATTTGTACTTGTAACATCTTTTGACAAGCAAATTAGACCATAGAAAGAGCATCCAATATGGAGCTTGGGACATATGGTGCTACCTTCTGCAACCATAAGTCAAAAGCAAGCCATTCTGGTCAGTGAGGGGTCATGTTCAGACTCAGGCTTTGTAGTATGGAAGTAGCCTCTTAAAGGAAATTGCAATCTAAGCAGAAAATAATGTACTTCTCTGAATCGAAGCTAAAAGTTAGAGGTAAAAACCAGTGCTTATTTTTAGGATGTAAAATTAACTTGAATATAAAAATAGTTAAGGAAAACAAGTAAGATGACAGAAATCAGAAAATGCAGTTGTTCAAACTTAATTATCAAGGCAATATAGATAAGGCTGTGTGTTTATGTGTATTTTTTTCTCTGCCTGGTGGCTCTGAGATATTTCTTCACTTTATAAACAAGCTAATACACAATCATCTGCTATTCAGGTTATGCACAAATAAATGGATTTTTTAAAGTATAAATCCATTTATTCTGGTATTGGTTATACTTTTGAGAATGGAAATGATTAGTTATCACTCCACTTATTGCTTAGCATCCTCTTCCAAGGGTGGCTCCAGATGCACTGGAGTGGAAACAGGTGGTGTTGGTCCCTTGGCCATTCTCTGGGTTCTGCCCCTCAGCACCATGATGAGATGGTGAGTGTGGAACTGAAGGGATGGAAGAGTTAAGGGCTCAGACTCAAGCACTAACCAATTGTGTGGGTACTTTTGCAAAAATTATTAGCACAAATTTAGACCAATAGTGTTGACCCAAGATATATATATATATATATATATATATATATATATATATATATATATATATATATATATATATCCCATAACAGAGCCCACTAGCAGAAGGTACTGTGGGATTGTCTGAGATGCATTTTGTCCTTTGAATTTAGAAGACTGGAACAGTTGGAGCAGAAATTGGCTGTGAGTTTCCACAGTCAGCTGGAACATCCACAGGCAGAGCCAGCTATTAAGAGCTGCTTGTCTGCAGAGGCCTGCTATTTTCATGGAGCCCACCCACCCATAGAAGCAAGAAACTGTCCATGCATTACAGGGACTTTTTATAGAGAGATGTGTACTCATTCATATGTATCAATAACAATGAGATTTGTTGATATGGATGGTTAAATGATGAAGTCTTTAAAGTGCTGCCTGAATCTCCTTTTCATGGAATCACAAATAATCATATAGTAGAGCTAAGGATAGGTTTTATGTTTCAGAGTAAAACATCGATACATTGCTTTGGTGTTCTCTTTCCTGTTAAAGTATATTTGAAAGGGCCACATCATTAACATAATCTAAGAAAGGTAACAAATTCAGATTTTGTCACAAAATAAGAAAAAAGTGAGCAAAGTTTTGGTTAATAAGGTGGACTGATTGCTGTAATACATGTTCTGGTGGTTTGAGAGGAAATGGCATGGAGTCAGGTTTGGTTTGCAGTAGGGAGATGACTTGGAGGAAATTGCAGTTCTCCCAAAAGCTTTTTGTGTACAAATACACAAAACTAAAAACAATTGAGATATATTCTAGAGGTCTTAATGTTGTCACTTGCTTGTAGATTGGTTGAGCCCATGAATTAAAAGGTGAATTAGGAATAATTAAATTTATTAATCAATTGAATAAGTATTAGCAAGAGAAGACGTTTGGAAACTATTTCAGAGGAAACTTTGAGAACCTTATTTTGAAGTTTTACATTGGAGGGGATCAAATAGGCAGTTTAATGTTTGTGTCCAAGATTCAAGTAGTGTTGGTATAAGTGATATACATTATGGAGGAATCAGCAGTGAAATAACAGGTAAAGGGAAAGAAATTGATAAGATCAGGTAAGTAAATAGTTTGAAAAAAGGAAAGTACCACAGACAACAACCTATCCTCAAGTGCATACAATGTTGCTATAGAAAAAAAAAACACTAAGAGATACATGGACAATTAGTGCAAAGAAACAAATATTTTCAGGAGGGTAGTATGGTCATTTCATTTTAGATTTCTGACCAAACACATTTCCATTGAAATTGGAAAGAGGGGGTTTATTGTTGATCCTGAAAATGGGTTCTATGGCAGCACTGTATCAGTTGTAGTTCTTTAGAGTACTTACTTCATTGTTATTACATATACTGCACACATCATCCATCTGTGTGGCTTATTTTCTTATTTGTTGGAGGTTACGTGATTTGAAGGAAGTGTTTCACTCTGAAATGACAGCATACATGTAATGTAACATTGTGTTGCTTTCCATGATATTTTAGTAAGAAAATCTCCATGTATATACCACCTATGTTGCTTCCAGTTTAGAGGAAACTTCTGTGTGACTTCTCAGTCACTACCCCTCCTCCTCTTAGAGAAATGATTATTTTTTTCTGATTGCTTTTTTCATGCAGTAATCCCTTGGGATTTAAAATGATAATATGTTCTTGTTTGTGAACCATCTTCCTTTAAAGCTACATTTGTGTCATTCTCTATGGTGAGGTTGTCATTCATCTCAATTTATTTGTGTATTTGTTTCATTGTCTTTTTTTTGATTTATCTCTTTTTTTACCTGAAAATGCTATAATTTTCTTTTCTTTTTTACATCCTCATATATGTATATTGATTATTGAAACTTTTTTGTTGTTGTTCTCTTTGTTGTGCTGGGGATTGAACCTGGGTCTTGTGCATGCGAGGCCAGCACTCTACCAACTGGGCTATATCCCCAGCTCTCAATATGCTAATTTTAAAGCTACATTATATTGCTGATGTAAATTTATATTGTTTCTCCATTTCAGAGTTTCAAAAAATAACCTTATAGTTTTTGGTGTACATATGAATTCATTTCATATAGATGTGAGTTTACTGGGTCATAACCATACCTATGCTGTAATTTAGTAGATACATTCAAAAACTTTTACATAGAAAATTTTGTTTTCCCAGTCTTTATTTCTTCCTTGTAGATGAAAGGGGTCCTTTTGTCTCAGTATCTCCTCAATACCTGCTACCATGTTTTTTGTTTTGTTTTGTTTTGTTGTTTTAAATTAGTCATCCATCCTTATGAGCAGTAATGGTATTCCATTATGTTAGTTTTCACTTAGTTGACAACTAATAAACCTCAGCATTTTCCCCTTTTTTCTTGATATTTGCATATTAAGTTTGTGAAGTTCTCTGGGCATGTAATTGAATATCTCCTTTGAATAATTTGTGACAATCTTAGAACAATTATAATTGTTGATATGAACTATTTTTTAATATTCAGTTAATTATAGGTATTAATACTTGGTTAATATTTGTAATGCATAAAAGAGAAAAAATGGCATTTGCATGTAAACAAATGGAGTTGGAGAATATCATGCTACGTGAGGCAAGCCAATCCCCCAAAACCAAAGGCTGAATGTTTTCTCTGATCATTGGATGCTGACCCATAATGGGGGTGGGGGGAATATGAAAAGAATGGAGAAACTTTGGATAGGGTTCAGGGGAAGAAAGGGAAAGTTAGGGAGAGAGCATAGGCATAGGAAAGATGGTGGAATGACAAGGACATCATTACCCTAGGTGCATGTATGAAGACATGAATGATGTGACTCACTTTGTGTACAATCAGAGAAATGAAAAGTTGTGCTCCATATGTGAACTATAAATTGAAGTGCATTCTGCTGTCATTTATAATAAACTGGAACAAATAAATATATTCAATAATTAAAATATTTATAATGAAGATTTTTTTTGCTATGCAGATGTATTGCCTATATTCAGTACCCTTGTTAAATTTTTATAATTATTTGTAGCAAGTTATCTGAAAACAATTACAATTGTATTTCTTCCAATATCATGATTATATCTTTTGTCTTTCAGGCTGCTTTATTTTAATGTCATCATGATGATATATATGGATGATTTAATATTTTTGTTGATTTTTCTTTTTTAAGTAACCAATTTCTTTATTCAGTAATGCTTCCTGCTTTAAATTCTAATTCATAAATTATTAATTGCTATGGTATGTTTCTTTTTGTTACAGTGTGCTGTTATTTGAGTTTAGATGGTCAGAAAATATATACTTAATGTAATGCCTTATTTTATTAGGTATAATTTTAATATTTTTTCTCTTTGTCTCATCGATTCTCTTCATAATTTTCTTTTCTATTGTCTTTCTTTCCATGCCTTGAAGCTTTTATATTTTTCTTTATGTTCAGTTCATTGTGCAGAGAACATATCAAAATCATTTTTCATATAAGCAATGGAATTATCAAATAAGGTTCTCATGAATGAGAGATGCCATTCCTGATGAAAATTTGATACTAATTTCAAAGATAAAGGGATCACATGGCAAATGGCAGATAGGTATATGTCCAGGCCATTCTTTCCTTTGCAGGATCTTGGCTTTCATTGTCGGGGTCCCCATAGAATTGAGGAGGTATATTTTCTTCCTCTGTCATTCAGTGGCTGAAGCAAGCACTAGCTGTCAGATTTTGGCCTTACATTTTTGAGTCTGTGATATAAATTCTTGGAGGAAGAAGAAATGTTGAGTTTATCTTAGTAATCTTCTCTTCCTCTTCCTATCCTGTATCTCCTGGCTATGTTATTTACTCTCCAGTGCCCTCATGAATTAGATTTACACATTATATTTTCTTTTAGTTATATGAGTTAGAAAGTTAGATTCAGATATTCCTTCATTGCCAGAAGTTAAACTTGTGTGACTTTATTTTAACTTTGCTTTTAATATGAATGTTTTAGAACAAAAATATATGTCATTACTGTTCTGTTTTTTGTTTATATGTGTGTTTTTGTGAATACACACTTACATAAATTGATGTTAGAATTAATACATGGATTTGATTAGACCAGCTTTTTATATGTGTATATAATGTGCTCTTTTTATGTGGGACATCTCTCCTCCCTCTCAGTGCTTTTCAGCACTAGGAATTTGGTAGCCTCTACCTGTTGGCTGCTTCTTCCCTCCCCCTTCCATTTATAATTCCTAGAAAGTATTGCATGGAAGAATCCTAAGTATGCTTCTTGGCCTTACTGGTAAAGAATTTTATTGGAAAAAGCCAGTCATTGCTGCTTTTAGGGAAACAGAATTTATAGTGTAGTATAAACAGATAGGGAAAGATCAGAAAGGAAGGGACATAGATGTTCAGTAAGCTTAGGTAAGAGTGACCTGGTTGGATGGACAGATCACTCAGTATTGTATCTTATTTATGGATTGTCTGCAAATGTTAATATATGTTTATACTCATAACTGCAAGGATTTGAATACATTTGTACTTTCTGAAGAATTCAGAAATAATAATAAATAATAATAATAAATAATAAAAAAAATAATAAATAAGGGCCTACAGAATGGGAGCAAATTTTTACTACATGCACATCAGATAGTGCACTATTCTCCAGGATCTATAAAGAAATCAAAAAAACTTAACATCAAAAAACCCAATCAATAAATGGGCTAATGACATGAACAGAAATTTTTCAGAAGATGATATACAATCGATTAACAAATATACAAAAAATGTTCAACATCTCTAGTAATCAGAGAAAGGCCAATCAAAACTTTTCTAAGATTTTATCTCATTCTAGTCAGAATGGCAGTTCTTAAGAAAACAAACAACAATAAATGTTGGCAAGGATGTGGTGGAAAAGGCACACTCAAACATTGCTGGAGGGACTGCAAATTTGTGCAGTCAATCTCGAAGCAAGTATGGAGATTTCTTGGAAAATTTGGAATGGAACCACCATTTGACCCAGCTATCCCACTCTTTGGTTTATACCCAAAGGACTTAAAAGCAAGACACTATAGTGATGCTGCCATATCAATGTTTATAGCAGCACGATTCACAAGAGCTTAATTGTGTAATGAACCTAGACGCCCTTCAATAGATGAATGGATAAAGCAACGTGGTATATATATATTATGTATATACATATATATATGTATATACATAATATATATATACACACACATACATACATACAATGGAATATTACTCAGCATTAAGATATAATAAAATCATGGCATTTATAACTAAATGGATGGAGTTGAAGAATATCTTGCTAAGTGAATTAAGCTAATTAAAAAAAACCACAAAGGCCAAATGTATTCTCTGATAAGTGTATGATGATCCGTAATGGGGGTCGGGGGAGCATCAGAGGAATGGACATACTTTGAATATGGCAAAAGAAGGGAGGAAATGGGAGGAGGTGTCGGGGTAGGTAAGATGGTGGAATGTGATGTATATGATTTCCCTAGGTACATGTATGAAGAGAGGAATGGTGTTACTCTGTGTACAGTTAGAGAAATGAAAAATTGTGCTCCACTTTTGTACTATGAAGTGAAGTGCATTCTGCTGTCATAACAAATTTGAATAAAGAATTTTAAAAAGATGTAAAAAGTATCCATCATTTTAGGAACCACTAAAAACAAACAGGAATTGATTGAAAATTATTATTTTAAGGGTAGAAAACAGTGAAGAGTGTGAATTTCCATGTTTCCAAAATAAATGCAATGTCTTTAGAAACAAAATTTCAAAATAACATTTGAGGAGACACTAGATATCACCATGTAAAATCCATACAAATATGTTTAAGATTATACTCGATTCTTTTCAGAATAGTCATTATAAATGGTTGTGAATTGAAAAATACTTTTAGAATTCAAGGTAACTTGATGAAGACATTAGGTCAAATTTGAGACTCATAAATAAGCAGTTCAAATTATGAACACATGTAACAGCAATGGCCACCGAATGCATTTATTTTAAAGGAGAGTCATTCCCAGTGAGTCAAAAGTTTGGTCTCACATTGCCAATCCCTTATGCCAAGGTCAGATATTTCATTCTGCCTTGACTTCACTGTCTATGAAAAGGTAGGGAATAGACTCATTATTAAAACTTATTAAAAATAATATTAATAATACTTATTGAAAATAAATGCTTATTAAAAATACTACATTTGCTGTAAGGGCATGAAAAAAAACTTTCCGTGCAGGTAATGAGTAAATATTATTAAATAACTTATGTCCAACTTCTTCATTGAGCAATAAGATATGAATCTATGGATTCAATTATTGGGAAGTTATGAAATTTTAGAGGTATTGCATTTTCTTGTTTTCTCATGTTGTCTGTGTTGCTATGCGGAGGTCTGTGAATATAGTTGGATACATTTCTATTCTTCTATTATATGTGGATCCTTTTAGTGAGCAATTATCTCTTTGGGATATGACCTGGCCACAGTTATATCTGAGTGTTAAAGCCCCAACTGAACAGGACTAAAGGAGTTATGTTTACTCACCAGAATTCTCTAAGAGGAAAGAATAACCATAACAACATAGAAGCAAATATATATCTCAACTAATAATAACTTCATTAAAAAATTGGAGAAGTGGGAAATAACAATATGTACCTGGTTGAAAAATAAGATTTAATGACAGTAAATTTAGCAACATGTAGTGAAAGAAGTAGAAGAAGAAAAAAGTGATGGCAGGGAACAGAGGCAGAAGAAGAAATAGAAAGAAAAGGAAAAAAATGAAAAAGGATTGGACTTCATTGGGATATGTTTCTAAAGAGAAAAAACAATGGAAACGAAAAGATCCCACAAATTAGAAAAAACGTGAGACAAATAGTGAGGGAAACCCATATACAGTAAGTGACCAAAGACCAATAGCAACAACAAGAAAATTTTGAGGTTTTCCCTTACTGATGTAATTAAAAGGAACACACTTCCATTCAGTAATTTTTAAAAATTTTATCCATTTAAAAAAATCGATGACAGCAGAATGCATTACAATTCTTATTACACATATACAGCACAATTTTTCATATTTGATTGTATATAAAGTATGATGATACCAATTTGTGCTTTCATACATGTACTTTGGATAATGATGTCTATCACATTCCATTAACCTTGCTAACCCCCTGCTCCCACCTTTTCTCCCACTACTCTGACCTATCTAGAGTTTGTCTGTTTCTTCCATGCTTCCCCTCCCTACCCCACTATGAATCAGCCTCCTTATATCAGAAAAAAAACATTTGGCATTTGTTTTTTGGGGATTGCTAACTTCAATTAGCATTATCTTCTCCAATGTCATCCACTTACTTGCAAATGCCATGATTTTATTCTCTTTTATTGCTGAGTAAAATTCCATTGTGTATATATTTCACACTTTTTTATCCATTCATCTACTGAAGGGCATCTAGGTTGGCACATAGTTTAGCTATTGTGAATTGTGCTGCTATAAACATTGATGTGGTTGTGTCCCTGTGGTATGCTCATTTTTAAGTCCTTTGTGTATAGACTGAAGAGAGGGATACCTGGGTCAAATGGTGGTTCCATTTTCAGATTTCCAAGGTATCTTCATACTGGCTGCACCAATTTGCAATCCCACCAGCAATGTATGGGTTTACCTTTTTTTCCCCACATCTCACCAACACACATTGTTGTTTATATGCATAATAGCTTCCATTCTGACTGGAATAAGATGGTATCTTAGAACAGTTTTGATTTGCATTTCTCTAATTGCTAGAAATGATGAACATTTTTTCATATATTTGTTGATTGATTGTATATCTTCTTCTGAGAAGTGTCTGTTCAGGTCACTGGCCTATTTATTGATTTGGTTTTTTTTTTTGTTTGTTTGTTTTGTTTTGTTTAGTTTTTTGGTGCTTCTTTATATACCCTAGAGATTAATCCTCTTATCTGATATGTGAGGGGTAAAAATTTGCTCTTAGGCTGTAGGCTTTCTGTTCACCTCACAGATTGTTTCTTTTGCTGAGAAGAAACTTTTTAGTTTGAATCCATCCCACTTATTGATATTTGGTTTTTAATTCTTGTACTATAGGATTCTTATAAAGGAAGTCAGGGCCTAATCCCACATGATGAAGATTAGGGCGTACTTTTTCTTCTATTAGCTGCAGAGTCTCTGGTTTAATTCCTAGGTCCTTGATCCATTTTGAATTGAGTTTTGTGCATGGTGAGAGATAGGGATTTAATTTCATTTTATTGCATATGTCCATCCAGTCATTCTAGTTTTAGAATCTAGTAGCTTTGGGGAGTTTCTTGGAAGGAACTATATTTACCTGTTAGTTCTCAGTTGCAGCCCAAACAGGCCATGCCTGGGAGTGGTGTATATGCTGAGATCCTCTCCTTCTTGGCCCCAAGGGTGGGCTGAGGGAAAACTGGCAGCTGCGTACGTATAGTCATGCTCAGTATTTGTTTTTGTACCCAGAGATGTGGTCTGTCCCTAATAAGAGCTACCTAATAAACCCTCTACCCTGTGGACCCTGGAGGCCAGACCATAGTACAGACCTCACTCCTGGAGTCCTTCAGTCAGTGAATTTAGGGGTATGCAAGATTCCATGTTCCATGGGGTTTATTTCTAGTTTCTCTGCATGGCAGAAGCAGTCTGCCTGCAGAACTTGATCTTGGTTGGGGGAGCTATTGGCAACAAGCTTTCCATCACACCCTGCCCCTTTGCTCCAGGATCCTTCTGCCTTTTGAGAACACACAGCTGGTTTCTCACACTGCCAAAAGACTAAGTGTATCCATTTTAAATGGGCAGTTCTGTCCATTTCATTTGACTCTAAAGACAGTCCAAGAGCCAGACCAAACCTCCAGTTAAGAAGTTTAGGGCACATTCCTGTCAGTCTCATTTTTGAGCACAGTCTATGAGGTGGGCAACACAATGACTGTGAAGGGATGTGGCTGCTGTGTCTTGGAGCTATTTTTTTATTTTTATTTTTTGCAGGGGTGTCTGGTCTCTCTCACAAACATTCCTACAATGGAATCTTTTGAAATGGGCTCCCCCTCAGGGCTCTAATGGACTATGCAGGGAAATGCTTGGAACCTTCTTGGTGGAAGTGTAGGCAACTTTTCCAAAGAGCATGGTACTGTGTTCAGGAAGGAGAATGTTGCTCACTTGTGTGGAGCTGCATGTAGTAAGTTTTCTACCAGATCTAACCCTGGAACTCATTGTCACATAGCTTTAAACACCACATAAATTTTAAAAAGTGTTCTTGGCTTCTATCTCTGAGGTAGATCACAAGATCATCCCTCCTGGTTCTTAGCGCTCTCACAAGATTTGTGTCTGAGTTTCTCTCCTAGACTCAGCTTGACTCTTGTTGGTGGTTGTCTTCTGACATAGTGAATTCATTTCAGAGTTGGGTCTTGGAGATATAAAATAAGAAGTTAGGGGCTTTTGATCTATCATGAAGAAAGCCTAGAAAAAGATCCCAGTTGGTGGTAGTTCCTGAGGAGACACTGAATCTGCAGGTAGATTTCACAGTTCATCTGTCCTCCCTTGACATCTCAGGCATAAACCAAGGCTCTCTTCTACTGTTAACTTTAGAAGAGTCTGCTTTTCTGTGGATCTCTGTGATTCTGCCCTTCATGCTATCAGAAGGCAGTTTTCCATCTTCCTCCCAATCAATTTCCCCTGCTCCAACTGCAATCTATTTATTTTATGAAGACTGTATTATTCTAAAAGCCAATATCTCTGGGTTTTATCTAGCCACTGGTTCTCCGTAATCAACTCTAGTGTTTTCCCATAGCCTCTTTATGTCTTTGTGCAGCCTCATACCAATTGATCTGATTCAAAGTCAGGAGAGTTAGGAAGCCTTGTTTAGTTCTTTCATAGGTGAAAATGTTGTATACTCTTCCTCATGTGTGTATGCTGTAAGAGAAGGTAATCTTTTCATCTGTGCTTGTAGATGTAAGTTCCTATACATTTCTTATACATGTATGTTTCATTCCTTACAGATTTGTTTCATAAATACAATTGTAGGTTTATCATTTTGTTATAGTTACATTCTTAAGAAAGTAAAAGAAATCAAATATAAATACTGTGAAATTATTGCTTTAATTTATTAAAATTTGTTTAATAATGCTGAACTCCCCGCCAGGCACCTAAATCTGTAATTCCAGGAACATGTGAGGCTGAGGCAGAAGGACCACAAGTTCAAAGCCAGTCTCAGCAATTTAGAGAGGCCCTTTGCAACTTAGGGAGACACTGTCTCAAAATAAAAAATAAAAGGGCTGTGGCTGTGGCTCAGTGTTTAAGTGCCCTGGATTCAATTCCCAGTAGAGAATGACAAACAAACAACAACAACAACAAAAAAAAAAAAACACCACACACTGAACTCCCCAAGTGTACTTTATCTGTTCTTTCATTTCATTTACTCACCATTCATATCCTGAATACCTATTATAGAGTTGACATATTTTACTATTTCTCAGGTCCTTGTTTCTTAAAACTTCATGTTTCCCTAACTGGAGCTTTAAAACTAAAGTAATAGAACTCAATTTGAAGGGAAGCATTTCCTCAGGCTTTTCAAACAAAAGCACTTCTGAAGATAAGAGTTTGTAAACTACCCATTTGAGAAGTTAAGAGCACATTAATTCTGATATTAAGTATGGGATATATCTAATTTACTTAAGTGCTACAAATCTAAATACTGAACAAAGTGAAACATATTAATTCATTTGAATCATACATTCCCTTTGGCTTTATATTTCTTGAAAAAAAATCAAGAATATCTTTGCTTTAAATTTGGTCTTTTGCTGTTTTCTTATGCATCCCTCTTTATCTATAGTACTTTTTATAACTAAAATTTATTTAAATTTCACTCATATGACTAGAACTGCCATTGACCAATTGTTTCATCACCTTTCACTTAAGGTAAGGCAGCATGAATTGGTGATGATCCTTTATTTTAATATATGGATAAACAGCATTCATTCACTCGGAATCCCATACTTGCCCTATAAAAAAGTTTTATAACTCCTGTTTTATACTATATTTTGTTAAAAATTTCCTGTTTTTCATGGTAGTTTCTATAAGAATTGGCTTATGGAATATGTTAATCTCTTTGAAATGGAATTAAATTTCAGAATTTATAAACTAATTGTTTTCAAAACTTTTATTTATATGAAAGACGTATATTCCCATTAGAATTTCTATAAGCTTCATTAGGTTACTCATAGTTAGAGGTGGATAGCATACACATTGTACAAGCAGTATTACATCTTTGTCTTCAGCTTTGTCTCTTAAACATGTGGGTGCTTAATCTTTTATGATGCTAAAAACAATTCATGTAGAACAGTATAAAACTTTTGTCGATACATAAAATTTCTGAATTCCATTTTATCTAAGATTATAAATAGCTTTAAGCAGCAATTCAAATGGAACTATAATTAAAAAAGAAATTTGGTAATGTGGATGTGCTGTATGGTCCCAGGATGATTATTATGAATACATTTTGTGTTAACTTTCTAACATGTAAGATTAATATCTTTCATCTTATAATAGGAGAAAACACAGGTACCAAATGAATCAAAGTTCATTTGAAGACTATCTTTTTTATTGAATTATTTATTCTAATTTGTTGTATATGACAGCAAAATACAATTCATTTCATATTGTACATATAGAGCACATTTTTTTTTCAAAGACTCTGGCTGTACACAAAGTATTTTCATACCATTTGTGTCTTCATACATGTACTTAGGGCAATGATGTCTAACTCGGATCCACTGTCTTTCCTACACCCATGTCCCCTCCCTTCCCCTCCCTCCCCTTTGCCCTATCTAGAGTTCCTCCATTCCTCCCATGTTTCCCCCACCATCACCATGATGAGTCAGCATCCTCATATCAAAGAAAACATTCAGCCTTTGTTTCGGGGGCTTGGCTCACTTCATTTAGCATTATACTCTCCAACTCCAACTCATGGCAAATGCCATGATTTTATTCTCTTTTAATACTGAGTAATATTCCATTGTGTATACATACCAAAGTTCCCCTATCCATTCATCTACTGAAGGACATCTAGATTGGTTCTACAATTTAGGTATTGTGAATTATGCCAATATAAGCACTAATGTGGCTGCATCACTGTAGGATGCTGGTTTTATGTCCTTTGGGTATAAACCAAGGAGTGGGATAGCTGGGTCAAGTGATGGTTCAATTCCAAGTTTTCAAAGGAATTTCCATACCTCTTTGCAAATTGGCTACACCAATTTGCAATCCATGCACCAAGGTATGAGTGTGCCTTTTCCCCCACATGCTCGCCAACACTTATTGTTGCTTTTTTTCTTGATAATTGCCATTCTGACTGGAGTGAGTTGAAATCTCTGATTGCATTTCTCTAATTGTTAAAGATGTTTAACATTTTTTTCTATATTTGTTGATTGATTGTATATCCTATTCTGAGAAGTATGTGTTTAGTTCCTTGGCTCATTTATTGATTGGGTTATTTTATTATTTTTTTGGTATTGAGGCTTTTGAGTGCTTTATATATCCTAGAGATCAGTGCTGTATCTGATGTGCCTGTGGTAAAGATTTGTTCCCATTCTGTAGGCTCTCTATTCACTTCACTGATTGTTTCTTATGATAAGAAAATGTTTAGTTTAATTCCATCCTATTTGTTGATTCTTGGTTTTTAATTCTTGTGTTTTAGGAGTCTTAGTAAGGAAATTGGGGCCTAATCTGACATGATGGAGATTTGGGCCTACTTTTTTGAAGCCTCTCTTTTAAATATTTTCCTAGTGGAGTGGGAGTATCTTATATTGTTGTCTAGGATCTTGAACTATATAGAAAGAGAATCAACAGGGTTTGTGAAGGATGGAGGTACCTCCCATGTTATTGGATAAATCTCAGAGCTGTACTCCTGTTACTTGATGGGATGTGGTGGTAATCACATAATACATTGTAAGGTGAAAGAGCAGTTCATGTGGAAGTGAAGGGTGTTAGAAGGAAGAGGCTGCTCTTATTTTATTTTATATGGTATATGTTTATGTTCCTGAGGTCTAAGATTTTCAGTTAAATTGAGAAATAAGCAAAATTGTTAATAAATTGTTCTTGTTGTTTTCCAGGATGGCTGCACACCACTTTTACTTGCCCTACAGGAAAACAAACACCATATTGCAGAATTTTTAATTAAGGTGATAGCAAATATACATGCTATTTTACCATGTGCTCATCATTAATTTCCCTCTACCTGATATCCTCATACTTTAACTCTCAGGTCACTATTATTTCTAGAAAAGTCATCTCCAACACCATTATCTACATTTGAACTTACTAGAAATTTACAGAATAATTATGGCATCCAAGAATAAAATCTTTTTTAGAGAATGATCAACACATTCCAGGAAGACTTTCTAAAGCAGACAATTGTCCTTAAAGAAGAAAGTAAATTTGTCATAATAGAGGACAAAGTTATTTCAGAAATAAAGGACAGGTAAAGATTGATAAAGGGTAATAATATCAGTCAGTCTGAAAACAATTGGTGATGAACAGGGCTTGTTTTAATGTTGCTGTTCAGAGGTGGAACATAATAAACAGTGTGGATCTTCATGTTTCTATGGTATTTTAATATTTTTTTTCTGAGAACTTTTTACTTGTCTTGAGTGGTGAATCTTTGAGATGCCTGTGTCCATTGATCTGATGATATCTAGTGTCTCAAGAGATTTTTTGAAATTTTGGATGAGTAAAAGTACTTCCTTCAGAAGTCAGTATTTGCTGGGGACATTGAGAACTTCTGTAATAACAGTTACTTGGGAGACAATTGCAGTTTGGGCACTTCAGAGAGGCAGGATCTCAAAATAATATAAAAGGTCTAGGGAAGAAATTCAGTGCTAGGATATTTGCCAAGTATACATAAGTCTTGAGTTCAATTCCATGACAACCACACCAAAATAACAGCAATGCAAAATACAACCCAAACATGCCACTAAAATTTAAGCTTAAATTAAATGCATATTTGGGAAAATATAAGTAAATTATTACTAGAGGTATTTATTTAAATTTGATAGAGTCCTTTCTTTAAAAGAAGTGGTCTATTAATCTATACATTTGTCAGCAGAACCACACAGGTTCTGATAGAAACAGATAGAAACCAATTTCTTAGTACTTTGCCATATTTTCAACTGATTTTTTTTAATCAAGAAAAGTTTTAACAAAGGATAATTAGACTTTGTAAACTCTTTCTGACCTGAAAGAAGCAACATCAATACTGTACTATTTCTTTTTAATATGAGATAATTTAAGCTCTTTTATCAAAACCAGTTTCTTATTCATACACTAAAATAAATTAGTCAATGGAATGATTTCAATATTCAATGCTGAATAATAGCATGTGTATTTGTAAAAAAAATTATATCAGGTTTTATTAAATGTTTTCTTTTGGTGTAAAATGAAATGTTGGGTCAGGTAACCTGAAGTTTCTTCCTAGTGGGAATATGCACATTACCTAGTGTGTTGTCAGTGAATATGTCTCTTTGTGCTTCATTCTGGTTTTACAGTGTCAGTATCCATATGGAGATAAAAGTACAGCTTAATCTGGAGAGTGTATATGAGGGTCTAGTTTGAAATATTTTGATTTTCATTAGGCGATTGTCTCATTTTTAGTCATTGATCTAAAAACTATAAATTTTGATGTCTTACTAGATTGTGGTTATAAAACCTTATGCCACTCATTATTTATATTAACTTTACCAGGGTTGTTTTGGGAGTCTTCTGAAGATGTTTCATATTCATTCATCTGAAAACTTATCTGGTGATGCAAGTCAAAGTGAAAAACACAAAGTAAAATAACATGTAGAAGGTAAGAGTTATATATAAAAATAATTCATGTGATGGGATATTTATTTTCAACCTGACCACCAGTATATTCTAATAGTTGAAGAAATGTATTATTGAAATTGTATTGAGGGAAAAAACAGTGAGAAGTTTATAAGTTTTATAGCATCAGGTTTTCTGAGGGGTAGGGGGATTTTCTGTACTTTTGCTGTCTTTCTTACTGTTGCAAAACCAATGAATTGATTCTGATGATGTAGAGCAATGTTTTGTTTACCATAACTACATATAAACCCATGTAGTCCACTATGTATGTATATAATTTAACATCATCATCTAAAATGTTACTACTTCCTAGAACAGTAAGTAACATAGAGAAACAGAATGGGAAAGAGAAAAAAAAAACAGATTGTTTTGGGGTGAATGCTAAAGTCATCATTTGTTCAAATGTCCACTGAAAAGTGTGATTTGTATACAGCTTATAACAGGGAGGAGAACAGGAGGAGCCTGTGGCTAGCTCCAAATAGGAAGTTGAGGTAGAGAATTTGGAAATGAATCAGTATAGCCCAAGAATCTCAACATTTAATGAACCATCTGCTGGGGACAAGTCCAGAATGCACATTGAGATTCAGTGGTTCTTTGATTCTACCTTTTCTAATACAATCTAAGGTGATTCCAATGTTTCTGCTCCCTAGACCACATACTGGGTAGCAAAGGAATTCCTTGAGAGAAATATCAGTGAAGACCATTGGATCATAGTTCAGGCTATAACTGGATTATTGAAAAACATCAATCTTGTTTATAATCTGAGTATATCTCTTGACATGTGGGGAGGAGGCAGAAATTATGAAACTGAGACAATAAATTTCATGTGGCTTCAGTATATTTGCATCAATAAAAGATGAGATTTTAATGGTCCTGAGTTTATTGGAAGATGTGGGGCTGCTAATATTGTGTAATCTACAGCTACTCATTTCTCCTCTCCTTAATGACCAGGTATTGAGAATGGGTGTTGCATCATGTATTTGTTCACATGAGATACATATCATTTCAGAAACTTTGGTTATATTATTAAAGATAGCTTATTTTTTTTTTATTTTTGGGGAATGGTGGTACTGTGAATTAACCCCATGAACTTGGATCTGCTGTGGTTACACTCTGTTTGTGAATAACATTCTCATTCTTAGATAGCTAATTTTCTGATAACATCCTTTAAAGACTAACATGATATACCAAAACAGATTAATTTTCTAAGTGGAAGACTTTGTAGAGTTAATTCCTTGAACTCAGTAATTGTCATTTTAAGTATAATGATTTTGAATCATAATTGTTCTTAATATATGATAACTCTTTGACACATGCTATCTTCTTTGTGATTACCACATTTTAATATTTTAATTTTATTATACTTTATTTGTCAGATGTGGTTCCTATGTCTTCTCTCATAAGTGGATCAAGAAATGATAACATGCGTAAACCAGAGGAAACAAGAATTATCAATATACCCATGTCTCCCATAGGTATGGAAAAACAAGAATAGTTTCATGAGCTGTCATTCCAAAAGTATACCTGAACTGATCGGTATAGAGAATTTCCTTTGATGAGCTATGAATTGTACTATTCCCTGGACTCTTATGACAACTTTGTACTACTAAACTTGCAGAAGAAATGGAGGAACAGGACACACAAAAATAATATGATGGAATAAATACTTTTTATGTTACATTAAAGATACACACTGTTACATTCTGAAATCAACTTTCACATTTAACCTGTGGAGGTCCTGCTTTTGCCCTCAAATTAAAGGTCACTCTCCCCATCAATCTTCTTGTTTTGGGTAATAAACACACATTCCTCATTTATTTTGTTCATTGGAGACATAATCTTACTTTTGGAAATTTAACTCATATTCTTGGTCTTCTTCAGTACATTTTGATTATGTGACTCTACCAACCACAAAAGGATACACACCCAAAAGTATTGTAGTCATTATCAAAGCTAAGCACAGTGATTCAGGTCCATACTAATTCAGCAGGCATGGATGAGTTTTTGTCCTATTAATGTTTCATGATATATTTCTCTTTTGCTTTTCAGTGTCACAAGAGAAATTACCTAAGGTAAAGGTAATTCTATTTTTATTTGTATCTTGAATTATTAATTGCACATGGTTGGAGAATATAATATTTGTTTCCTTTTTTTCCAAACACATCCAGCTTACCACTACCATGAAAGAGTCTTTTCCAAATTAAGCAGTAGGGATCAAGCACATAAGGAAACTCAAACCTGGTAAATTTCACAGTACAAATTCTCTAAAATGAATTATATTAAAGCATGTGAATTGATATGCTCTTCCTATTCTTAATTCTTTTTTTCCCCACATTGAAATGATGATTTTGCATAATTGTGGCCAGTGTCAATCTTGGCACCCATGATCCAAAGTAGATATTAATAAGCAAAAGAAAGTTTTTGAGTTGTAATATTTATCTCAGATATTTCTATGTTTTAAGCTCTGCTATTGGAGTCACTACACTTTTTAGGACTTCCCAGAGGTGGATTATTGAGCCATAATTTTTCCCCAATGTTGAAATATATTTAATGGAAAGAGTAGGCAGTGAGGCCTAATATAATTCCAGCTTCTTATAAGATTGAGGCAGAAGTTTCACTTGATATCAGGAGTTCAATGCCAGTCTGGGAAATAGGGAAAACTCATCTCTTCAAATAATCAATTTTATTTCCTTTTTGACATCCAGCCTATCGAGAAATTACATTAAGGGTGTTGTATATTGTGTCACACTTTATGTGATGCCCATAATACTCATGTGATCAGGACTGCAATTAGAAAATCAAACAACATTTTGTATACATCTATTTAAGTTTCTTAGACCTTTAGAATTGACTGTATTTTGTAGAGATCAGTCATTCACATCATTTGAATAGTGACCATGAGTGATAAATTCAAAGTTACTAATGCATATCACTGATGTTTTTCCTCTCATTTTGTCACTAATTCTTTGTTTTGTTTTTTGATTTCTATGGTGGGGATAAAATCCCATTTATCTTTAGTTTTAAAGAGGTGCTTTTCCACTAAGATTCAGCACCAGTCATCTATGATTTTTTTAATTGGCTGTTTTTATTTTTTTCATAAACTTAGGATTCATTTAGATACAATTGTGAAATTATGGAATATTTTTTGCTCCAGTTCAGATCCCAGTATTTTACCTTGCCCTCCTTAACTTTCTTCACCTGTTCCTAGGTCTGCTTTCCCCCCTGTATTCTATTATTTTGTGTATTTATTTGATTATCTTCTCTATTTATTTATTTGTGGTACTAAGGATCACCACATTCTCAGCATTTTTACTTTTTATTTTGAGATAGGATCTCACTAGGTTGCTTATACTCTCACTAAGTTACTCAGGCTGGTTTCAAAAGTGCCATCTTTCCACATCCTATTGCTGAGCCACTGGGATGACGGGCATGCACTACCACACCTGACCATGTTTGTTTGTTTGTTTCTTTGTTTATATTATTGTCTTGCAAATATACCTAATGTTGAGATTCACTGTGGTATATTCATATATGGACATGAGAAACTTATGTCAGCTTCATTCTGTTTTTCTTCCCTTATCCCATCTCTTCTCCCCTACCCCCAGGCCCCTTCATCTAATCCATGGATCTTTCTTCTACTTTAATGGAATCCTCCTCCCCCCACACACCTTTTTTCTTTCTTTCTCACTTTTCTTTTTTCCCCTCTTATTTTGGACTAGCTTCCACATGTCAGAGAAAATTTTTGACCTTTGACTTTTCAAACCTATTTTACTTCAATTATCTGATAGTCTCCAGTTCCATCCACTTACCAACAAATGCCATAATTTTATTCTTCTTTATGGCTTACTAATACTCTGTTATGTTTAGTTATCACATTTTCTTTAGGAATAACCCAATCAATTAATGGGGAAAAGATCTAAACAGATACTTCTCAAATGAAGACATATAAATGGCCAACAAATATATAAAAATATGCTCAACATCTCTAGCAATCAGGGAGATGCAGGTCAAAATTACACTGAGATTTCACCTCACTTCTGTCAAAATGGAAATTATTAAGCATACAAATAATAAGTTTGGGGAAAGATATGGGGGGGAGGTAGACTCAAACATTGTTGGAATTGCAAATTAGTGCAGCCTCTTATAAAACTATGAAGGTTTCTCAAAAAACACTATGAATGGCATATGATCCAGCTTTCCAACTCCTTGGAATATATCCAAAATTTCTAAAATCAGCACACCATAGGGAAATAGGTTCACAATGTTTACAGCAGCACAGTTTGTAATTGCCAAGCTATGGGTAATAAACCAAGGTAACCTTCAAGAGATGAATGTTAAGGAAAATGTGATGTATATATATACAACTGGGGAGCACTGTGCTGGCTTCCTGTGTTCATGAACCCTCATCCTCCAGGACCTTGAAACTGCTGAAGTGGAGCAAGTATTTCTCCCTCTTTGAAGATGAGCTCAATCCATGAGTCACCACCGCTAAAAGACTTCTAGGCCTGGCCACTGATGGGTTTCATCCTAGAAGCAACTCAGGCCCAGGGGATCCCAACACAAATGCAGCCTGCTCCCTGGGCTTGTGGGATATACACACAACACAATGTCACTATAATAAGGGGACCCTGGGCCAGTTCAAAGGGGATTTCATTCCCAGTTCTATTAATAGTCATGAGCAGAGTCTCATTTTTCACAGACTTTGATTTGTACTTTTATTAACTTAGTGAACGATAATCTTGCCTGGGGACTGAAAATTTAGAATCCTATGTGATCCTGAGAATGTTCTCTCCATTTAGGCCCCTGTCATCTTTATTTTTCTCTATTGTCTTTTACTTATTCATCTCCATCCATTTATGCATATATGCCTAATTTCTAACCTGATCACAACGTTAGTGTGATTTGTTCTGATGCATGTATACCTGTGAACCTCTATTGAGAATATTTCTGTCTAAGCACTTTAAACTTACATAGAAAATGTTGATAGAATGAGTTCTATTCAACTATTTTTATCATTTTCTTCATTTTCCCCTGTCCTCTGCTATTCCTCCTCACCATCCCAATATTTTAGACAAACATTTACCCTACTTAAGAGTTGCCACCCTCTCTTCTAATTGCCATGATGCTCTCATCCTTTATTTCTCTCTGGCAAGTATGCTCATACTTTAACTCTCAGCTTAGAACTATTTTAAGAAAAATTATCCCCACACTGTTTATCTACATTAGCACTTACCAGGTGGTAATTATGGGGTCAAGCAAATAAAGACTGGGTACACAAAGGTGATTTTCTCCTGTTCACAAGTAAAAGAAATTTATATGTAGAGAAATAATTTACAATTTAAGCCATAAAGGTGTAGAAAAATGCTGAAATATGCCCTAAGGAAAGAAGCTCATTTTTAATGAGAGAACAACAGCCCAAATCAAGGAAGTATTCATAGAACACCACATCTTTAGAGTAGAAAAAGTGTGGACAAACAAAATGTGGCAGAGTGTTCACTGTAAAGGAGTAAAAAGTACCAGGCACTTTGGAAACCATTAAAGATGCACAGGGCTTGGTTAAAACTTACTATTAGGAAGTAGAAAGTAATGTAGAGTGTGGATTTATATGTTTCTATGGAATTGAAAAGTTTTGGTTCTAAGGATATATCATTTAATGTTCAGTGGGTGAATTTGTAGATGAATAGTTGGGGTATTTGTTTTCAGTGAAGCTAACAATATCCAGTTCTCCCCAAGGGTTAGTTGAAGTTTGAGGTCAATAGAAATATCTTCTAAGGAAGTCACTGGCTCAGCAGAGCACATCTGTGTAGGCCCAGGTGTTCAGGTGGTTGAGGCCAGGTGGATAGCTAGTTTCAGGTTATTCAGGGAAACTCAGTGAGACCCCATCTCAGAAGAAAATCAAAAGTACAAAAACAGATGAATCTCAGTAGTGTGCTAAGAATTCAATGGAATGAATGTGACATAATTTTCCTGTGTATACATGTGAAAAGACCACAGAGAATCTCATCACTGTTTTCATCCACAAAAATGGCATTCTAATTAGAATAAGATATGGCTCATATAATTATATAATGATACCAAAATAAATATTCCTGTCAAAAAACAAAACATGCACAAGGCATTGGATTTAGTACAAAGTGCCACATTATAAGTAATAACTATGCAGGTAGTGTTTAAATTCAATTTCTGATTGATAAAATGTTATTATTAGTACTAGTCATTTTAATCTTATTCTATGATTGCTCTTCTGACTGTTTAAGTAGTGTAAATAGATATATACATTTGTTGGCAAAAACATCTTTAAAAATAAAAACAGAAGAAAAGAAAAACGTGCTTGATGACCCTGAAAATAAGCAGCCACAGTATGCAATCATGTAAACTTCAAACCCAGTTTTCATGCTACTTTCCTTGCTTCAACAATTTAGATTAATCCAAATGAAATTGTCTTTCAGGATAGTCTTTTAGTATCCTAAGGTGAATGAAAACTATAGAATATTGAAGAAATAAATTCATTCTTAAGGTAGCTATAGTGTCAAAAATTCAATACAATTCAATACAGTCCCCATCAATACACCAATCATGTTTTCCAAGAACTAGAAAAAAAAAACAGTTCTAAAATTAATTTGGAGGAAAAGAGGACTCAAAATAGCCAAAGCAATTCCAAGTTAAAAAAGCAATGCCGGAGACATCACAATACCTGAGTTCAAATTACACTACCAAGCTATAGTTAACCAAAAATGATGGTACTGTCATAACAAAGACACATACATGAATGGTACAGAGGAGAAGACAGAGACAAACCCACATGCATGCAGGCATCTGATCCTTGACACAGGTGCCAAAAACATAGTAGAGGAAACATAGCCTTTTTAACAAAAGGTGCTGGGAAAACTGTTTTTCCAAGAGTAGGAGAATGTGACTAGTGCATTGTCTTACACTCTGACCTGTAGACCAACTCAATAGTGGATCAAAGACCTAGGAATTAGAACAAAACCTATGTAATTTCTGAAAGAAAACATCAGGTCAACACTCCAACATTTAGGCACAGACAACTACTTTCTCACTAGGACCCCTAAAGCTCATAAAATGATGCCAAGAATTAATTAAAGGGATGGCTTCAAATTTAAAAGATACTGCACAGAAATGATAAGAATGAGGAATGTGAAAGAGAACCTACAGAATGGGAGAAAATCTTTGCTAGCTACTCTTCTGACAAGGATTAATACCTAGAATATAGAAAAAAATTTACTCCACAAAATAGAAGAGCCCAATTAATAAATGGCCAATGAATTAAACAGACACTTCTCAAAAGAAGAAATAAAATGGCTGACAAATATATGAACAAATGTCCAACATAGTAATAAGGGAAATGCAAACCAAAACTACACTGAGATTTTATTTCACACCAGTCTGAATGTCAGATGTCAACAAAGCTATACCATTCCTAGGTTTATATTCTAAAGGAACAAAAAGATCATACTGTACTGATGAGCACAAGTCACAATGGTTCACACTATGGTAACAGCATAGCTATCTGCCACACACACATACTACAAAATTTATTATGGAGGTTCTTCAAAAGACTAGGCCTGGAGACACCATGTGACACAGGTATACTAATCCTCAGTATTTTTCCTAAAGAATTAAAATAACTGCCTAGTCTTTTCTAAAGAACCTCCAATAATATATTAAGTGTAGTATGTGTGTGTGGCCAATAGCTATGCTGTTACCATAGTGGTTGAACCATTGTGACTTGTGCTCCAGTACAGTATGATCTTTTTGTTCTTAGGAATATAAACCTACAAATAAAATTTTGTCATTTGCAGGAAACTTAATGAAATAGTGACCATTATATTAAGTGAAATAAGTCATACTCAGAAGATCAAGGGGCACATTTTTGCTCCCATGTGAAAGCTAGAGAGAAAAAAGGAAAAGAAAAGTGAGGGGAAAACCTCAAAAAAATTAAAGAGAGATCCTTAGAAAGCAGGGAGTTGAATGAGGCAGAGGAGAAGTGCTGGGGGGCAATACTGGTCAAATTATATTGATATATTTGGCACATATATGGTTGTATAATAAATCCCATCATCATATATAACTATAGACAACTATAGTAAACCAATAAAAAGTGTGGGGAATAAAAATCAAAGTGGAAAAGACTTTCGAATTTCCCATGAATACATTAGTTTTACTCCCAGGGCGATAATGAGGCTACTTGCTAATATATCCTGCTGTAATTATGGAAAGTGAAATGTGTATTTGAGTGAGCTCCTTCACTCTTGATAACTCAGGATCCAAATGAGAAAAGAACATCAAATGACAATGAGAGAGAAGTGTTCAGTGCAACAAAGGGAAATCTTCCTACTGATACTGAGGCCCACAATGCCACATTCCTAATTCTGGCTGTTTAATGTAAAATCCAAGTAGTAAATATTGAACAGAGCACAACTTGTGTCATCTTTTAACTTCTTCCAGTCATATATGGTATGCAAATATTAGGTAGCAAAGAGTGGACAAAAATAAAAGCACAGAATGAAGAATGGTTTCTTCGCAGTTTTGAAAAATGTTGTTTGTTCAATTCAAACAGAAATTACAAAAATTTAATGATGTATAAAATTAAAAAACAGAAAGATTATTATGAACTAATGTCATGAAAATCAAACTAAGTCAATTTATGATATCAGTGATGAGAACAAAACTAATTTTCTTATCTTTGGCCTTAAACTGTCATTAAAGGTGGAAATAACAAGGAAGAAGTACAAAATTAATCAGATTGAAGTGTCACGAATCCTGCTTCATAGTGAGGAGGACACTGCTGACAATGGTGATGAAATCATCGAACAAAAAAAAAGAACAGAAATGCTGATCACCAAAGGTATTTTCTTAAGAAAAATGAATAACAATGATGGGTAAGGGAAAGGCAATAGTCCCAGTAGTAAATAAGCCATGAGATGCCATTTTATATATATATATATATTGACATGCTTATTTTAAAATGATAACCAACTTTGGCAATTCTGAGGATAAATACATTCTCATGTCCTGTTGATGATAAATGAAATTTGTCAGTATTTTTGCAAGGATGATTTAGTTACATGCACCAAAATTTCAAATATTATTCCATAAATCTACCAGCTTTCATTCTATTACTTATCTTTCTGGAACAGGAAAACATGATTTACAAATGTGTGCATAAACACATTTTTTAAAGACATGTATTCTATATCATGCAAAATGTACAAAGGTGAATATATCTGATATATGCAACATGTCCACTGAAGACATGCAATGTACATGCTAAGCACATTTATGGAAACATAGTATATATTAAATGTGTATGTTAAGGGCATTCAGTGTGGCATTGTCATATCAAATAGGGGTTAGTTTAAATAGTCTTCATAAGGAAAGAGTTAAATTGTCATATCTATAAAATAATGAACCCCACAAGCCCTTAAAATGAAACTTGTTCTCAATTGCACTGTTTATTTCACAAGTAAAGTAAATTTAATGCAGTTATTTCAATGACACTCTTAATCACAATTTTGTTTTAATATCCACTTTGAGTTACAAAAGGAAGCTGCCTGCTGCACTGGCACTCTGCCTTGTTATAGTAGTGCTACTCACGAGTAGATTTGGGGTACCTGTTCCCAGATTAATCTGAATATTGTGAATGCATTGCACATGGGGGTCAATATTTTGTCAATACTTTATTATATTGAATAAAATGTGTTAAAACTTCCATCAAGTCTTCAATATACTGAAGTGAGAATTGGCAAACTTTTTGTGCGAAGAGTCAGATGGTAAATACTTTAGTCTTTGTGGACCAGAGTGTCAGTGAAACACATTATAGTCACTACGGGCTGGGTATGGAGTGCATTTCACTAAAACTTTGTTTGTTCAGCATTTCCATGACTCTGGGTTCGATTCCTAGCACCACAAAAATAAAAACAAAACAGTAAAACTTTCTTTAGAAAAATATGCAAAATGATGGAATTGGCCCACAGGCACTAATTTGTGGACTGTATGCTTAATTCAAAATTAGCTAATGAAGTGAATCTTCCTTGTAAAAATCAATTGCATGTATGCAGTTATATATTTTTATGAGAGAGAGAAAGAGGAGAGTGAGAGAGAGACACACAGAGAGAGAAATTTTTTTTAATATTTATTTTTCAGTTTTCAGTGGACACAACATCTTTATTTTTATATGGTGCTGAGGATTGAACCCAGTGCCCCTACGCATACCAGGCGAGCCCTTTACTATTACTCATCCCAGGCCATTATCTTTTTTAAAGGTAATATATTGGAGCATGCATTCCACCACATATTTCAACGGTGACTTAATATACAACTTAAAAAGTTTGAGTTTGTATGTTAGATTTTATTTGGAATTGTTGTATTTTTATTACTGTTATAGAATTCAATGCTTTAATATAAATAATAACTTTGTATTTGCATACTATAACATATCCTAGAAATAGAAGATTTTATTTAAGCAAGTATAGTGCCTATTTTGTCTTTCTGTGATGATTATCTGTCTATATGAGCAAATGAAAATATGTTTATATAATACATATTTAAGATATTTTAAGGGTAATTTTGGATTAGTTTGTAGATTTATGCACTAATGATTTAATAACTTCACTTAATGTGTTTCACTGGCACATATGTAGTTGAAAAAAATTAAAGCATCACAAACATACTTTGAAATCATTATGTGAGGATTAAAAAATGCAGTTAACTTAAAAAAAAACATTAGTTCATACCCAACTATGCCACTTAGCTAGGAGGTTATAGAAAGAGGTAACTATACTCACTGAGCTACATTCCTTTTACCATTGTTTATTTATTTTTTTATTACTTGTTTACTGTAATCCCAGGAATAGAGCCCAGGACTTTCAGCATAATAGACAAGCCCTCTACCATTGTGCTACATCCCCAGCCCTCCATTCGTGTTTGAACTCCAGTATTTTCCCTCCAGCCTTTCCTCCAAAATTGTTTTTGCCAACTTTTCTTCCAGTTTTCACTTACAAATATTTAGAAACAATTTCTTCCATACATTCTTACTTACCCTATTAGCAATATTGGACCCCATGGAAACCTCCTCTAGCACACTTTTTTCACCTGACTTTTCAGGATGTTACTCATCTCCCTGGGTTTCCTCCCACCTTTTGTGACCCTCCAGCCTTGTCTGTTTTATTTGTTTCTCTATATAGTCAGCAAATGGGTCTCCTTCTCAATTTCTATTTTTTCTTAAGAAAGGGAGAAAAGAGAGAGGGAGGGGGAAAGAGAGAGAGAGAGATGGAGAGAGAGAGAGACAGAGAGAGAGAATATTTTTTAATATTTATTTTTCAGTTTTCGGTGGACACAACATCTTTATTTTATTTTATGAGGTGCTGAGGATTGAACCCAGCGCCCCGCGCATGCCAGGCGAGCGTGGTACTGCTTGAGCCACATCCCCAGCCCTCCTTGTCTCTTTTTAAATCCTCTTTCCATGGATTCTTAGAATAATGGACCAGTTAGACCAAGTTAGATTGTTCTCTCTCTGCTCACAGCATTCTAGTGGCCCCCATTTCACTTGGAGTCCATGTAAAAAGTCTTCCTAATAAGTACCAGATATGACATTCTTCTCACCACACCAAGCCCAAAGGCTCCACATCCTCTACAGTGGCTTTGGCTGGGACAGACTGGATTGATCCAGGATCGATGCCCCTGCCACCATCATGTCATTCAGGTGTGGCCAGAGGCAGGGGCTTGGTCCTTCTCATCCTGGGTGAGTCAGTGGGCAGTTCTATTGGGATATCCAGGTGTCTGCCAGGCAGAGACTGGGGCTTGTCCAAATGGCCCCCGAGCTCATCCTCTGGCTTGGGGAGTAAGGGGCCCAGAGGGCCTGGGTCAGCTGCCTGGTCTCCGCTTTTCATCATGCTCTCAGCCAGAAGTCGGAGTCAATACTTTTTGTGTAAAGAAGACAGAATAGGGTAGTGTAGGACAGAGAAAGGGAATGCTCTGTAATAGTAGTGCTGCTGACAGTTTGACAAAGATGAAAACAATGTCTTTAACATGGAACAGTTTCAATACATTTTCTTCATCTGTTGAGATTTTCATATGATTCTTATCCTGAATTCTATTTATGTGGCGAATTACATTTATTGATTTGCCTCTGTTGAACCTACCTTGCATTGCCGGGATGGAAGCAACTTCTTCATGGTATGTTAACTTCTTGATGTGTTTTTGAATGCCATTTGCTAATATTTCATTAAGGATTTTTACATGTATGTTCATCAGGGATATTGTTCTGTAGTTTTCTTTATTGGATATGTCAGGATTATCCTGGACCCATAGAATGTATTCGGGAGTGTTCCCTTCCTCTAAGTTTTGTAGAAGAATTTGACAAAGATTGGTGTTAATTCTTCACTAAAGGTCTGTTAGAACTCAGTCAGGATTCCCATCTGGTCCTGGGTTTTTCTTTGTTGGAAGGCTATTCATTGCTATTTCAATTTCATTACTTGATATTGGCTTGTTTTGGTTTCTGATATATTCCTGGTGCCAATTTGGCAGCTCATGTGTCTAGAAATTTGTCAAGATTTCCAGATTTTCCAGTTTATTACAGTACAAACTTTCAAAGTAGTTCCTAACGATCCTCTGGATTTTAGAAATATTGCTAATGGTATCTCACTTTTCATCCACAATTTTGTTGATTTGTGTCCTTTTTTTTATTTGACTAAGCGTTTATTGAACTTATTTATCTTTTGAAAAACTGACTTTGTCTCTTTGATCCTATGCCTTTTTTCTTCTCAATTAATTTCAGCTCTAATCTTGATTATGTCCTATATGCTATTTATTTGGGAATTAGTTTGTCCTTCCTTTTCTAAGACCTTGAAAGTTGGAACATTATTTTATTTATTTGGAAACTTTTTAGTGAAGCCACTCAGTACCATGAATTTTCTTCTCAAAACCAACTTCATGATGTCCCAGAGATTTTGATATGTTGTATTTCTGTTCTGATTTGTTTCCAAATATTTCTGTTTATTCTCTCATTTTTTTATAATTCACTCCTCTTTTAAAAGAGTATTTTTTCATTTTGTTCTTTTTATGGGATTCCTCTTATTTTCTTTGCTATTGACTTGCAGTTCCATTTCATTATGATCTGATAGAATGTGAAGAATTATATCAGGTTTATTTTATATTTTCAATGACTTACATTGTGACCTAGAATACAGTTTATTTTGAAAAATATTCCATGCTCTGCTGGGAAGATAATGAATTCAGCTATTTGTGGTGACATATACTTTAGTTATTAGATATATTTAAATAATATTATTTAGGTCAAAATGTCTATTTTTTTACCCTTGCATGTCCTATCTATTGGTGAAAAGAGTGTTTTGAAATTCCCTAGTGTAATTATTTTGGGGTCTATTTGATATTTAACATCAGGCAGCATTGTTTGTTTATTTATGTATTTATTTATTTAGGTATATATGAGAGCAGAATGTATTTTAATTCACTGTACACAATTATATCAAGAGTTTTCATTTCTCTGGTTGGACATGATGTAGCATTGCACCATATGTGCAGTACCCAGGGTAATGATGTCCAACCCATTCCACCATCTTTTCTGCCTCCATGCCCTCTCACCTTCCCTCCCTCTTGTTTGCCCAAAGTTCCTCCAATTTTCCCATGGCCCACCCGACCCCCAATTAAGAATAAGCATCCACTTATCAGAGAGAACATTCAGCCTTTGGATTTTTTGGATTGGCTTATTTTGCTTAGCATGATATTCTCCAACTCCATCCATTTCCCCGCAAATGCCATAATTTATTCTCTTTTAATGCTGAGTAATATTCTTTTGTGTACATATACATTCATCTGTTGAAGATTGATACCATAGTTGAGTATTGTGATTTAAAGAAGCATTGTTTTTTTGTTGTTGTTGTTATTGTTGTTGTTTTCTTTTTAGAGAGAGAGAGAGAGAGAGAGAGAGAGAGAGAGAGAGAGAGAGTTTTTTAAATTTATTTTTTTTAGGTTTTGGTGGACACAATATCTTTTTTGTGTTTGGTGCTATCCATATGAGATGAGTTTCTTACAAAAACATCTAGTTGGATCTTGTTTTCAAATCCATTCTACCAATATGTGTCTTTTAATTGGGGAGTAGAGAACATTTATATCAAGAGTTATGGATCCATGTTTGCTAGTTTCTGCCTTTTTGTTTGCTATATGTTAATTTTGTCTTGGCCTGCAGTAGTTGATGGCTCTTTCTATGTGACAACCTACAGAGTTCAAACCTGTATTATCCATGGGTCACCATGCTATTTGTTACTTTCAGTTTGCCTCCTAAAAGTGCAGTTTGTTTTGAAAAATATCTTTCAAGCCTCTTCTACATTTGCATTATATTTTGGAATTCAGTTAGGTTACATATAAACAGCTTGACCCTTGATGATCTTATTTTTATGCTTTGTATGGTCATCTGTCTAGGATGAATTCTCCACTGTAAGTCCTCTCCAGTAGACTTTAAGCTAAAGGAGAGCAGGGTTCTCATCTGTTTTATCTGTAGAACTTAGTATAATGGCTTCCATGTCATATGTACTCTTTACACATTTCTTCAGTGTATGAGGGAGTACATGGGGGGGGGGGATGTACAAACCTTCACAGATGAAATACTTAAGTATTTTATTTCTATCTTGTTTTCTTCATGATGCAGATTCTCATAGCCTACCAAAAATCCAAAAAGCAGTTGATTCATGTCAAAGAATAATAGAACTTGAAAATAGTCACTGTTCACACTGTTCATTACATACACAAGAAGTGGCAAAATTGGAAAATAAATTTTGTGGAATGAAAGAGGAATTATAAGAAATGGAAAATGTGTTAGAGCAGAGAGAAATAAAATGGAAAGAAGAGCTCTGCCACTTGAGGTTCAATACCCTTGACTGAAAGAAAGTTTGAACTCTTTTACTTCACACTAAAGTACATAGGGAATTTTTGTAATTGCTGACTTATCTGCTGGCATTTTTCAAGGGAGAAAACTACTTATACTTGTAGAGTCTGAAATCTTTACAAAAAGGTGACATGCTGGTAACTATGATTACTTCTAATAAACAAATTCACATTATTTTTAATTATAAGTTCAATGGCTATATAGAAATCTCACTATCAGAGGGATCTCACTATTGATTTAACAAAAAAGCACAATTTGGGATTGTTTTTCATTTATATATATATATATATATATATATATATATATATATATATATTTTTTTTTTTACAATCAATGTTTCACTGAACCTCATTTACAAAAATTATTATTTCCATATTTTATTGATGCATTACACTTGTTTAAATAGTGGGAATTTTATTACATGTTCATGTGTACACACTATGTAACAATATAATTTGGTCTGTATTATTACCTTCCTTTTTCCTTTTCCTCCCCTTCTCCTTCTACTCCAGTGAGCTTCTTTGATCTCCCTGAGACCACCCCACACCTTTCTTTTTCTTTGCCTTTCCAGTTTCCATGAAAGAGAAAACGTATGATGCTTAACATTAAAAATTTGAGTTATTTTGCTTAAAAAATTGTCTCAGTTTCCATCCATTTCCTTCAAATGACCCAATTTCATGGAAATTCTTGTATATTTCTGTTTAGTTAGAATACATTTTTCAATATAGAATTATTTGGTTAAAGAACAGTAACTTCATGAAAAGATATTTGATCAATATTTCTAAATTGCTCTCGGAACAGTTTATAGTAATTTATATTTTCACCAAAGAGGATGAAATGGCCATTTAAAAAAAATTTGTTCTAATTAGTTACACATAACAATAGAATGCATTTTGACACATTGTACACAAATGGAGACAAGTTCTTCCTATGGCTGGACATGGTGTAGAGTCATACAAGTAATGTTATCATACCTGTATATGGAGTAAGAATATACATCTGATTTCACTGTTATTCCCATCCCCACAAACCCTCCCCTCTTCTCAATCCTGTCTACACAATCTAAAGTTCCTTCATTCTTCCCCATGCACCCATCCCCCATTATGGAATAACATCTGCTTATCCGAGAAAACATTTGGCATTTGTTTTTTGGGTTTTGTCTTAAGAAAAAGCCATTTTGTGCCACCCAAAATGTGTTTTTAAATATTTATACAGTTTTTTTTTTCAATTTTTCTGGCACTTGGGATCAAACCCAAGGATTGGTGCAACTAAGTGAGTATGCTTCTGCTGAATTATACTCTGGACTATTGTTGGAATTCTAATATACATTAAACAAATGTGAAATGGAAAATAATAAATTTTTTTAAATTTATCCCTCATTTGTAATATAATTTGTTTACATTTCTATGTTGAAAGGACATATATTCTTTATCATTGAACTAAATATTAGATTGTGCCTTTTTCCAAAGGGGATTGTGAGTTGTTTATATAATATGTAATGGTAAACAAGCTAAATTGAAAGTATTACCTAAAAAAAAAAAAAAAAAAAAAACATTAAAAGGAGGAAAAATGGAAACTGGACCCCTTAGCTTGGTCTTGGGTTGTGCTAATGTGCAGACATATGCTATGTGAACAACTTCTAAAGGTGGTATGTTACAGTGGCAATCAGTTGCAGTGGTTGCTGTTGTATTCATGAATATAAAAGCTAAGTAGTAATGAATTTATAAACTTGTTTATAAACAATTAGTCTTTAAACTATTTTAACTAAGGAAGAATTATCACTGTGCAGAAATGATCTTTGTTTTTCATTTTGGCAATTCTGGGAATGGAATCCAGGGCTCCCAGCAGGCAAACACTCTGCCATTGATCTACATTCCAGATTCCCCACCCCAAATCATTTCAAACACTCAATTTATAGATCCATTTCAAAAGTCCCCTTCCATAGTATCTACCAGAGTTACTAATAGCTGCCATTTCCCAACTGACAGAAAGAGCTTTCATTATTAATTTTCAAGTATATATGTTTCTGAAAAGACTGAAGGAGAAATTTTAAAAGGTGAGAACTAGAAAGGAAAACAATCTTAGAACATAGAATTTTTATTAGCCTAATGAATCAACCTATGAAGAACCAGAACACAAAATGCACCTTTTGTTTTCTGACAAAATGAATTTTAAGATAACCATATTGAATTGCAGGCATGACTTAAAAGAAAAATAGAAGTTCAGAGATTTTGGTCAGCTTTTGGAAAAAAAATGAATAACCAGTTAAGAAACAAAAGGTGAGAAACAGAAAGAAATTGAATTGAACAAAGAACTTCAACTGTCTTCTGGGACATTAAAAACAGAATTAAAGACTGCAAGAAGTAACTCAAATCAGGTAAATTAGTCTTCACTGTAGTTTTGAATTTCTCACCTTATTCAAAATATCCCTTTAACATAATGTATGTGGTCATGTTTCACATAATGATGGGGACATGGTGTGAGAAATGTGCTGTTGGCATTCATTATGAAATCATTGTAGGCATGTGCTTATACAAAATACCTATATCTTCCACAAACTTCTGAGACCACTGTTGATATATGTGGTCTGTTGTCTCACAAAGCATTGTAACACAGTGTGTGACTCTCTTTTTTTGTGTTTAACAAACATGTCATATCTCCCTAAGATGAAATCATAACATTTATGGCTAAATTTATTCATTGTTTAACCTGGCATCTTATAGATGCTCAGCATGTTTTCTGAATGGAGGAATAAAAGGTGAGTTGAGTTTAATCAGTAGCACAAATGTTAATTTAGGAAATATTATGTTCAGATACTGGATGAATAGCTTTGAAGATATCATGGGACAAGTTAACTGAGTTTTTAAAAATTGTTTTTTTAGAATTCTGTTTTATGTTTTGAAGGAATTTTTTTTCTATTTAACAAATTTACCTGTTATTTCTACAGTTAAAATTTGAGTAACTGATGTGGGATAAAGCAATGTATACTTTAATTGACTACTTGTTTTTAGAATTTCTTTATAAATTTGCTGATACTGCTCTTGATTAAGCATTAAGACTTTTCCCCACTGCTAATATGAGACCAATACCTTACTGAAATGAATCTTTAGATGTTAGCAAAACCGAAGGACACCCAGAGGCAATATATTCTTAAGAATACAATGCCAGAATTTAAAAGATAGAATTCTTTCAAATCATCCTTGCAAAAAAAGGAAGAGAAACATGGCAAAAAAAAAGAAAGTAAAAGAAAAAAGAAATGTTTCTTGAATTATTTTCTTTTGTTTTCAAATGCTTGTCTCTTTGTGTGATTGTGTTGCATGCGTGTATGAATATATATGGAACACTAACTAGATCCATTGTGGAAAAGCCTAGAGAATTTTAAAGCCATATATGTATATCCTTAATGTATCTATTTTGGGGTTGAGTGTGGTATTTTTGGTCCCAATGGACTAATAAATGTTCTTAATTCAACTCCATTTGTCAGCAGCAGTACAGTAGTGACATTCACACTGGCCACATCAAGAGAAGAGGCTTTTAATAATTTCCCTAGGAATTAATGACTTTCCCATAATCTCAAAACCCTTGTTCTTAACGTAACTCTTCTAGTTGTGGCAGTGATTTCACCCTCTTGGTATATTAACATGGAGGTTAGCTTATTATTCCCACCATTCGGTAAGCAGGCTAAGCATAGCCAGCAGAGAACCTAGTTAAGATAGCATTTCCTCATGTAGGAGAAGAGAAACAGTTTTCTCCAAGTAATCTCCTATTTCAGTACAAAAACATTTGGAGACAATGATATACTATAATACTTTATAGTAAGTATGTCATTTGTGATAAATGAAGTCAGTTTATTTCCCTTATTTCACATTTACTCATGTTTCAGACTTTACAAAAAAAGAAACAAATCTTACTGAGCAGCAAACAATCTCAGAATTTTCTGAGAAGAGTACAACAAATAGGATCTTATTTACAAATAGTATTATGAAACACAAGCCTTCTTTTGTGTTTTTATTTTTACAGCAGAAAAATAACTATTTTGATGGAAGAGCACTTGAAGCAGCTTGCTTGTATTTATTTCTTGTTTTATTGGTATATGTAAAAAACTTAATTAAGTACAGTGCCTGGATGTGTCATTTATCAATATCTACAATTCTTATAACTGACTTCAAAATGTTGAAAAAATAGAACACAATACATGAAGAATATTTTCAGGAATAGGGAACTTAAAGAACTCTGGGAAATTTCATCTGTCCAAATGTGTGTAGAGCTAAGGCCCTTATTATGGATTGACTGGCTGTATACATGAGATATCCCTATTAGAGGGCAAATTTATTTATTTTGTATTTTTTTTAGTTGTTGATAGATCTTTATTTTATTCACTTATTTATATGTGGTGTCTGGGATTGAACCCAGTGCCTCACATATGCAATGCAAGCGCTCTACCACTGATCCACAACCCCAGCCCTGAAACTTTATGTTTTAACATGGTCAAAGTTCCTAATCACTTATGTCTTCAACCTGTTGTACTTTAGAAAAAGGCTTTTTCAGTTTTAAAATTCATTTATAATTAGTGTTTTTTTATGCTCCTATATTGATTTTCTTCATTACACCTTGTGAACTCTTGGAAAGTTTTGCTTCTCTAAGCTCTGAAATTTACACCTGATTTTTCTCCAGTTGGATATCCATGTATTGCAACCCTTCCACTGTATAAATGTACATATTCAAACTTTAGTTTCAGAGTTAATTGTGACATGTTATTTCACTGAGTGCTAGCTAAAAGTCTCCTGGATTTTCCTTAGGTTTCTACCAGGAATGAAACAGAGAAAGTGCTCTTCCATGAATGCCACATGTTGAGGGATAAATTTTATATGCTGAGTCTGCAAATGAACCAAATGAAATGTCAGAACCAAATGAAATGTCAGAATGAGGAAGATAAAAAGAAATTTGACATCATGGACATTTCAAGAGAAAAGTGTGATGACTTTCAAAGGAGAATCAAATTGATTGAGAAAGCAACATTGCAATATAATGAACAGATTAATTCTCTGAAAATTGAGATTACAAAGCTAAACATTAAGCAGGAAAACACTAAAAGACAGGAAACAGAAGTTAAATCTTACCTTGCCTGTCAGGCTGTTGCTCCACACCCTTGTGGTGAAAGTCAGACATCAAAAAGAGAACAAGAAGTTCTTTCCCAGAGAGCAAGAGATGAGAGTCATGATTTAAAGGACAAGGAGAATTTCAAAATATCAAAATGGAATGCTAGGAGGCTGATTCAGTTCTCAAAGTTTGCCAAGCTTGGAATAAAATTCAGAGACCAAGAGAGGGGTCTGTATTCATACAAGGCATGATCTTAGAAAAATGACTGTGATATTGAACCGGGTACAAAGAGACCTAAAACAAACCCAGTGCCAAATTAATGAAATGAAGCACATGTATCAAAATAAACAGAGTCAAAACTACAAAGAGCTACCTATAGATAAGAGATTATCTCAAATGGAAAGTGAAATTACACTGCTAGGACATCGTTCCAAGACCTTCACAAAAAAGTTGATGATAAAGAAGGCTTGCTCATTTACACCCAAGAGTAATGTAATACCATAAAAATAATTCAGGATGAGGATAAGAACTCCAGTCACAAGTTACAAAACACAAATATGGAGTTAATGAATAGAAATTATTAAGTCAATATATAAAGAAAGCTGAGAATAAAGTAAGTATCAAGCAAGATATATGGATTGTCTTTGAAGGAGAATACAGTGAAATTTGGTGATGGCACGCCTGATTTCTAACACAATGAAATGATTCATGTTTGAAGTAATAAGTCTTCTAATGATGGTTTCACATTGTATACATGATTTGAAGTAACACACCCTATCTGATGACTATGTAAAATTGTGTGCCAATTAAAAACAAAATGTTTAGCCTTACATGAGACTGATTTTAACATTTAAAAAGGGGGGAAATATTTAAACTTTGGAACTGCAGATGCTTTATTTTGAGTAAAGACATTGTGTGTTTACTAGGCATTGTTTCTTTACATAGGAATGAAGATTCAAGAGGATAATTTGTAGATTTTTAGTAGAGATATGCTGATATCAATAATATAGAATTACTATTGCTGAAACAATCTGTTTTTGGAATCCATGGTCTTGTGCAAGCTATGCCATTTTTGTAACACCAGGCCTGCCCTCCAGCCCTCAATATAAACTTGAAAGTCTTCATGTTGCCATACATTTGAAGACCATGATGAAACAGATAAATGGAAATGCTCATATCTAGTTTAAAGTCAGTGGTTACTTTGACAATCCATTCCAAGTTTTCCAGCTGAAGTGAAATGTAGATGGTATAGTTTTTAATAAACTTCCTTCACTAGCACTTTATACATTTCTAATTGGTAATTTGATTTTATTCTCATAAGTTTGACTTAATTCTGAAAATAACAGCTCAATTTTTTTATCCTCATATACTTCCAACACTATAAAAGGATCTAGTGTCACTAACATAATTTGGGTCCAATGCAATGCATTGCAGCAAAACTCATGTTGATTTAATGTATGTGCTATCTCTGGAATTTATTGCCTATCTTCACAGATAACTTGCTAATACTTCATTTCAAGGTTCAATTGCTATCATGTAACAGATACAAACTATTCTAGTACAAACATAATTGCAGCTCCCTGATTCATTAATTTGGCACTGAATTCCCATTTTCAACAAAGTAGTTTAAATTCCCATTTAAACAAGTAGATTTTTGAACATTGAGAATGGGATGAGGAGGGGAGAGAGTTGAATGAATTGAAGAGAGGGAGGGAGGTGAAGGCAGGTTGAATGGGGCCTTACTTTTTTAGAAGGCAGGAATCTATTGGATCTGTGCAAAGGATTGAACATGTTTAGAACTCAGTTTTTAAGTTAAGCCTCTGTTAAAAAAAAGGATGATTTTCTGTATAGTATTCATTACTCCTAGTCAGACATGAATAGCCATTTCTGTTTGAGAATTCACTAGGGTGTGAAGCATTTCATCAAGTGTGAAGTGAATATAGGGCTGAATCTATTGTCTAAGGGATATGATAGTAACTAGGCAGGAAGGAAGCACCTTCCATGTCCTTGTTGAAATTCAGAAATAAACCGAATTTTATACACATGAGGAAAAGAAGATGAATTAATGATAATATTTCTTAGAGTCCCTCTCAGTTTTAAGTATTATTAATGAAAAGTGAAGTGATTTACAAAATCTTTAACAGACCTACCTCCTCAGGTAGTTGTGAGACAACTTTCACAAGAACTGGCTGATAACCTGACAGAGGATTCATTAGAACACTCACCCAGTAATCACCTTGAAGTAGAAGATGAGACACAGGACTTGAAGAAGAAACTAGATCAAATCACATGTGAAGTATGTATTAAATTGTATTTGTCAACTGTTCATCTGCACCTGGTTCAATAATGCTAAAAGTTTTACCATAAAAACATCAGTGGACAGAGTTTTTTGCATTTTTATTATAATTAATTTTATTACACTTTAAATTATCATTACAGTGCATTTGTTTATAAATCCTGAATTTCATTTTTACATTTTTTTATAATGTCATGCATGTTTTCTCACTTGCAATCCAGTGACTTGGAAGACTAAGGCAGGAAGATCACAAGTTTAAGCCCAGTCTCAGCAACCTAGTAAGGCTCTAAGCAACTTAGCAAGTCCCTGTCTGAAAAATAGTGGAAATATAGCTCAGTGGTTAAGCACTCCTGGGTTCAATCAGTGTTTTTTTTGTGTGTTTTACTTTTTTTAAATTTTTATTTATTTATTTTTTAAAAACCTACTTAACTACCCCCAGGGATGCTGAGAATTGTATATCAATCCTCACATGTGTTGAGAGATATTAACTAGGATTTTTTTTAGTGCTACCACCATTGTCATGGTGCAGCAAGGCAGATCATAGAATACCATTTCATGGAATGTTCTAGGGAATTGACTTATTTCATACCTTCATTTCTGTGATTGGATACAGAATCTGTGTGTAATTGTAAAATAGATTTCTAGATAACTTACACAGAAAGGCTATTATGCTTTCCTCAAATTTCAGGTTAATTTTAAAATAATGGGATAAGTCAGTGGTTTTTCTTTTTATTTAAACAGATTATAAAAAACATACAAATATTTCGATCATGTCTGGTACCTCTATCCAAAGCAGAGAGTGAAGAAGTTATATAGGCTGTTCCAGTAGATATTTGAAAAGGCAAACTTACCGGGCTTTGTTGGATAAATTTGTACTCAAATATTCTCAACATGCTTTTTTTTTATTATGAAACATTGTTTTTTATTCATGTAGGCCAATAAACTCAATACAAATCTACAAGCTACATTTTCAAAATATTTACAGTTGGACGGACAATTTGGAAATGCTTTGAAAAACATATAAAATACATGTGAAAAACTACATTGCAATCAAAAGAAGTTGGAAGAAGATGTAGTAAACCTCAAAATATATGTGCAAGACAAGAAAATTAAAAATAGTCGAGGAGAGCCTCATAGATGGGAGATTGGACAAAGAACAAGAGAGATATTAGAGGAAACCCAAAAATGAGCATCTTTATTTTCAGAGGTTGTTTTATTTATCTGTAATGTGCTTTAATTCATTTCACTGAAAATTTTGTTTTGGATTTTTTGCATTTTATATGGGTCATCTACATTCTTTGAGGAAACTTCTTTTGTAGTTTTTTCAGAGAAAGATGGCAGTTTTAAATATTTTATTTTCCATCATTGTAAAAACTGACTTCATCTTTCAGAAAAATGACTTTATCAGAGGACCAATCAATATTTAAGGATAGTTTAGTAAGACAATTAGTAGGAACCAAAAAATGTGAAGTCAGAGTATACCATACTCTTGAATTGGTAAATGATTTTTTTCAATTATGAAATGATTTTACAATTTTTGCCTTTTCACATTACTGATACTAAATGAGAATAATTCATGGCTTGAGGTCCTAGTCATTGGAAGATATTTTGTGTAGCCTTTGCAAGGCTCTGGGTTCCAACCCCAAAGAATAAAAAAAAAAAATTTAAAAAATAAAGCAATTGATTTTGATGATAAAAATCCAGCATCTTTTATACACATGTTTAAAATTTCTCTCTGAGTTATTGATTCTAAACTACAGAACGAAATATACAAGTGATTATTTTGGTAATGATTATTTTAAAAATATGTCATTTCGGGCTGGGGATATAGTTCAGTTGGTAGAGTGCTTGCCTAGTACATGTGAGGCACTGGGTTCAATCCTCAGCACCACATAAAATTAAAATAAAGATATTGTGTTCATCTACTATAAAATATTTTTAAAAATATGTTCTTTTAATTTTCTTTAGACATTTCATAGAGCTTCAAAAACTTTAATGGATAAAGAAGTTGATGCAATTCAGAATTGGCAAGGTAGAATCTCAAATGTCTGAGACTACAAATGAAATTTCTGGTAAAGTACAAAGGTAAGAATATAATGAACCCTGTATAGAAGGATACAAAATCCAGAAGGATGTCCAAATGTACACTGACAGAAAATAGCTTAATCTCCTTAATTTGTCTCCAATGCAAAACTTTTAGTGACAAAGGTATGTGAGATTAGTAGGATGCAAAATCTAATCAGACAATACAATTTTCAGAAGTAATTTTAGTAAATGAGCTTCCTTTTGAAATATTGGTCCAGAAAGTTTATATCCCTCATGCTTTTTTTGTTATCTGTATGGCTTTCTCTCCTTTCCAGACTTTTATCTCAGTACTTTTGAAGCTTTATAATTCAGAAAGTTATATTGTGACCAAGTTACTTACAGGCCTTTCTATACATAGAATAGTAAAAAAATTAATTATTGCTTAAAAATTTTCAACTTAAAATGTAAGGGCACTGTATTGCTAGTACTACCCTCTTAGCACTTTCTGATACTTAATAAATTAAACATTTTTGATTGTGACATTTGATGATACCCCCAGATGGTACTTAGAGACAACCTGAACTTTGCCTTGTTTCTTTTCTACATAAGGTCTACTCTTGATATACGGAAAGAATATCACAGAGCTGAAAGAATGTATACTTTGCAATATAGTTAAAAAGAATTCCATGGTCAGTGTTGGGGGCAATTAAAATCAGAATTGGCAGGTCCCACCTCCGATACCTTCATAACAAAATTATGAGCTGATTGTTGTGAATTCTCAATCAGCAACTCAGCTATCTTATTCTGCCCCAGTGATTGTTGCTCTGAATTATTTCTCTGTGGCCAATGCTTGATTCCTCCAGGTGATGGTTAAAATGTGTAGATGGTGAGAGCAAATGCTTGAAAATGTCTTTCAGAGGTGGGTTTTAAATTCTTCAATTGGTTTAATAATACAAGTATTTCTAGCTTAGCTTCACTCTTATTTTCTAGTTGTATATGTTTAAGGAGTACATGATGCTTTAATATACTTTAGCATAGTGCAATGTCTTTGTAGTCAAATAAACTAAGGTATCCATCATCTCATTTGGTTACTGTTTAAATACCAGGATTTCTAATGGTGCCCTCAAAAAACCTTTAAGGAGAGCCTTTCAAGAAGCTAGCAGTGTTACCTTTTTTTTTTTTTTTAAAGAGAGAGTGGGGGAGAGAGAGAGAGAGAGAGAGAGAATTTTTTAATATTTATTTTTTAGTTCTTGGCGGACACAACATCTTTGTCTGTATGTGGTGCTGAGGATCGAACCCGGGCCGCATGCACGCCAGGCAAGCGCGCTACCGCTACCACTTGAGCCACATCCCCAGCCCAGTGTTACCCTTTAAGTCACACATCTCTGCCTGCCATTAAACTCCACCTGCATTATTTGAATTTCTTGCTTGTTAGGAGGCCCCAGGAAATATGGATACATTTTCAGAACTTTTTAAAACCTGTATGCCCTACTCTATTTTGATGGATTTTCCATGTTAAGATTCTTTTCACTGAAAAGTTCCATTTCTGCCCATGGCATTTTTTTTTTAATGCAAGTAGTTTGGAGAAAAAAAATGAAATACCAAGTATTTGCCTTTTGCAGTCCTCACAGAATAGTAAGAGCCTTCAGGGGGTTAGTAGCAGATTCCCAGTGAAAACACAGAAAGGTTGTTTACCCTGCTCTCACTGTGGGAGGCCAGTCCCAAGGTGTCCTTGTGTCAGACTTAAAGGGGACAACTGGGTACACAACAGAAATTTTAACCAGGGATAAAACATAGCAGGTGCTACTTCCAATCCACAGCCTTCATGTCAAACCCTTGAGGACTATCTGGCTGAGGTGAGTTATGCTTTGTTTATCTTTTAGGTTTCAGATTTCTGATTTGCCTGGTTTTGACTTTATTGAAATACTGAGTTGTTTAGTTGACCTATGAACTTTAAGTGAAGGTCATGATAATCTATAAGTATAAAGATTAAAAAATAATTTTCAATTTTTATAAAGTATCTGGAGGTCTTATTTTTAAATGACACTTGTTAACTTTATTCAACTGTAATGATATTTTTAAATGTCCTTTAACTTAAAGTAGATTTTTTTATTGAATTAAATGTTTGAAACAAATAAACATTGGTTTAAAGTTTTGATGGAGTTTTCATGATATTCTTAATTCACAGAAAAATAGTGCAGACCTATATTAAATCAGGCCTCAATCTGATGTTTTCTTTTGCCTTTGCAGTCTAATGAAATCAAGAGAAGAGCAAATATAAGATTCATAAAAATCCATGAAGTCAAAGGTGCTAAAAAAGGGAACAAATTAAATAACTTTTAGTGTGTAATTATAAGATCCTAGCTAGGTGATATTTTTTTTCCATCAGTTTGTTAGCTTACATGATATATTTCAGTCTCTCATCCATGAAGTTGATCTGAGTACAAGATGTTCTCAGTTATTCATACCAGAAAATATCAGGCAAAGTATCATAGATGAGTGAATGTTAAATTGGAGACACAATGCAAAGGAATATTTGCCGGGGCAGGGGGCATTTTTCATTAATTTTTCTGGGTCAAAGATGTGTTTATTTTTTAGTGCTTATAAATAGACTGAAGAATACTTGAAAGGTACTCTAGTACTTCTTAGATATTCTTAGAGAGCATTAGTGTGTCAAAGCATGCAAACTTTAACAGGAGTACCCAAAGCACTGTTCTATCAAGATGCAAATTCATGTCTCTGTCATCCCTGCAGAATGCCTTCAAAGGGGAAGGGAGAAGAGGGAAAAGAAAGATACTGAGAAAAAAAATTGATCAAATTATTTTATGTGCATGTTTGACTATGTCATTATTCATTCCACTAATATCTATGATTATAATGCACCCAAAGATAGTATTCAAGTCATTTCATTCTGAAAAAGAGAAGACAAGCCTGGGAACTCTGTCAGTCCAAGAAATTTGCTTCACATTTAAACTGTATAAAGGCTTTGGACATCCCAGTATTTTTTACACCCCAAAGTACTTAGTATGTTCAGTATTCTCTTTTTGACCTTGTTTGAGGAATCAGTAAGAGAATAGGGTTTTTATGAAGAACAGTCTAGATGGGGTACACTTTGAAGCTTTTCCACATTTGTAAACATATAAGTGTAATTAGCAAAATGTTTCAAAAACTTTGGTCCCAAATCCAGAGAAGAAATCAGTGACAGTTAAACAGCTGTATATTGTTTAAAAATCAGAAGAGTCACAAATCAAAGAAACATAAGTTTAAACTGACTCTAAGTAATATTTACACTGTGTGTGTGTGTGTGTGTGTGTGTGTGTGTATGGTTAAAGTTATGAAACTCAGGGATGCTCTAACCCTGAGCAACATCTGTACTCCTTTATAATTTTTGTTTTGTGGAAGGTTCTTATTAAGTTCTGGGCTGGCCTCAAACTTGCCATCCTCCTGCTTTAGGTTCCTGGGACACTGGGAAGTATAGGCATGTGCCATAGCATCTGGCATTATTCTGCCTCTCAAGAGAAGTTTCTGGAATCTTTGTGTATTTATCGTAATGAAGAGATGTTTAGTCATATTCCACATAAGAATATTTTGAAACTTTGGCCAGTAGAATTTTCACATAAGTCTATGATAGTAGCTCTTTTTTATGTATGTATTTCACTGTCAGCACCGGGAGAGGAGATTGTCATCTCATCTGGGTATCTGCATCTGTGCTCTGAACATGGAGCTGGCTGGTTGATTAATTCTGAAAGTTAGTGGTGTGCATGCAAATAAAGTCTCAAAATATGGAAATATGACATAATGGAGAATACATTTAGGTCTTAGCTAATCTTAGAAAACTGATGAATAATTTATTCTCCTAATTAGTTTCCTTAAAGTAACCAAAATTTGTTATTTATCAGTAATTAAGACCTCCATTTCAGCTCCTCTCACTGAAAGAAAAAGCACAAGTAGTTTTAAATAGGCTGTGAGGAATTAAAGGTTTTCCAATAATATTTTTAATTTTAAATAAGATGCATTTACTGTAGAAAATAGAGAAAAATGCCAGAATGATTAAAATTACATCTAATTTCACTAAAAGTAATCAACATTATAATGTATATTTTTAATCTTTCATAACATTTATAATTTGTTTTATATAGATAAAATATGGTTAATATATGTAAAATGTTTATAAAAAGGTGTTTGTATGAGACATGTGTGTACACACACACAATTAATTGGGACTGTGCTCTGCACACTGTTGTTATGCCTAAAATGTGATACCTTATAATTTTTTTCATGCCAGTTTTTCTGTATAGCATATTTTTCAAAGCCTGCACAGTATTCAAATGAATCCAAATACCAACTTATTCAAATAATTTGTTACTATTGGACACAAATTCTTTCTGGAGTTTGATTATTATATGAATATTATATTTGGAAAAAAAATAAAAATTTATTTTTCTCTTAGAAATATTCTATTTTGATGATTCTAGACTTCTTAGATGCTTTGTAACATTAGTACAAAGAATTCCTAGAAAACATTCCCAAAATGCTAACATTTTTACTACCTTTGCTTTATCCCTTGTCCTCCTATCTTTCTAGATAAATATAAGTATACAACAAAGATAATTTTCTCTCAATCATTTGTGAGTTGGAGACAGGATACCTCTTTATGACAAAATACTTGTATTTCCTAAACACAAAATGTAACTATAGTGTAATGACCAAAATCAAATTTTGTTAAATATTAATATGTAATCTACAAAACTCATTCATAATTCGCTAATTATTTCAGCAATGCCCTTTATAACCAAAATAAAACATAGCTTGGGGCTGTTTTTGATCTATAATTCATTGTGTCCAGTGGTCTTGTTTCTTTAGTCTCCTCTAGACTGGGACAGTTCCTGAGTCTTGCTGTGCTTTTAAGTTGTTGCTGACATTTAAGTTGTTGAATGGTATATGTCAGTTTTGTAGCTTTGTCTTCAGTTTGAGATCAGATGATGTTACCTCATGATTGGATGCAGGATATGCCATTTGGCAGGAATATCATGCTTATGATGCTGAGTACTTTCAATGCAGTAGATTTAAGCTGCACTGACAGACCATTCTGGCTTGATGTGGAGCAAGTCCACAGGCCCAGATGTGGGTGAACAGCCTCTAGGAAGGGCAGGCATTCTCTAAAATCTGTAGTTCATCTCCAGCCAACAGTGAGCAAAGCTGGGGGCCTCAGACACACAGATATGAAGTGTACATTGTTACTTGGTTCCATGCCTGGCCGATGTTGACTTTGATTCTCTAATTAAGCCAGGAGATAGTGGTAGAGTTCTCAGTGAGAGAGTGCTCACTTAGCATTAATGAAGTCTGGGGTTCAATCCCAGCACTGCAAAACAAAAACAGACACACTATTGACAAATAGAGGCTATTAGCTGGATTTTTGCTCTGGGGACCAATTCACTGATCCTTGTGTTAAACCCAAGATGCTCCTGATACAACTCATATTCTGTGGTACACTGCAGGCACATCATTGCCCTTTCCATAGACAATGTATTTTACTGTGTGCAATGCCATTTTTATAGAGGAATTTCCTATGCAATTCATAATATTTGTTTATAAATATTTGTTTCTGAATTTATCCCGATTTGGTAGTTATTACATTCAACATTTCAATAAGACTAATTACTTTGCATGATTGAAAAGAATAAAATATTCTAGAATTACAGGACTGCTACTTATCATATGCTGTCCTTAAAACTAATATACTTTCTCCGATCATTTTTTTCGAAGAAAAAAGTAGTTATTTAAATATAAAAATTGGGTTTCATATATAAAAATGGTTTGATACATGTGTATGAATCAGGGAAAACATTCATTTGGCACTTGGTTTTCTGGGATTGGCTAATTCACTTAGCATTATTTTATCTAACTCCATTCATTTACTTTCAAATGCCATGATTTTATTCTCTTTTATTGCTGAGTAATGTTCCATTGTATATATATATGCCACATTTTTTTATCCATTCATCTATTTAACAGCATGTAGATGTGTTCCACAGTTTAGCTATGGTGAATTGTGTGCTATAAACATTGATGTGGCTGTGTCCATGTAATATGCTGTTTTTAAGTCTTGTTGGTATAGACCAAGGAGAGGGATAGTTGGGTCAAATGGTGGTTCCATTCCCAATTTTCCAAGAAATCTCCATAAAGCTTTCCATATTAGCCTCACCAATTTGCAGTCACACCAGCAGTGTATGAGTGTACATTTTCCCCCAAATCTTTGCCAACACTTATTGTTGATTTTCTTCATAATAACTCTCATTCAGACTGGAGTGAGATGAAATCTTAGTTTTGATTTGCATTCCTCTAATTGCTAGAGATGATGAACAGTTTTTCATATATTTGTTGAATGATTGTATATCATCTTCTGAGAAGTGTCTCTTCAGGTCCTTGGTGCATTTATTTGATTGTGTTAATTTTTTAAATTATTTTAATTTTTTTGGTGCTTAGCTTTTTGAGTTCTTTATATACCCTAGAGATTATTGCTCTTGCTGATGTGTGAGAGTTAAGGATTTGCACTGAAGATGTAGGCTTTCTGTTCATCTCACAGATCACAGATTGTTTCTTTTTCTGAGAAGAAACTTTTTAGTTTGAGTCCATTCCATTTATGGATTCTTGATTTTAATTATTGCACCAAAGGTGTGTTATTAAGAAAGGTGAGTACAAATCCCACAGTACCACTATACAAGAGCTTAAACTATTACAGAGCAATAGTAACAAAAACAGCATAGTATTTGCATAAAAACAAACTGGTAGACCAATGGTACAGAATAGAGGACACAGAAACTAACCCACATTCTTAAACTCACACTAATGATTTTCTCTTCCAGTACTTCTCCAAAATTGCAATTGTCTTATATTAGACAAAGGCATTTTTCTGTGATCATATAATAAATCAGGATGTTATTTAAGGAAACTTTTGGGTTAAATTAATATTTTATGAAATGATTACTTAATACTTTAGTTTTTTGGTGTCACATATAATGCATTTAAAAAAATCTTCAAATATGACAAACAGATTTTATGATCATTATGTAAGGATTGAAAAATAGAGAGAAAGAATAAGACAATTGGGTCTTCTTCCATTATGTCACTTAGATATGATGTCCCTGACAGAAGTATTTTTTGGACTTAAGTTAATTTTCCTGTTTTCTTTTTTATGGAAGGGGAGAGTCAAGCTTAGGTCATCCCCAGGGATGACTCTTCTCCTGAACCATGTCCCAGGCCCCTCATTCATTCTTGAACTCACAGTAATGATTTTTCTCTTCCACTATGCCTCCAAAATTCCATAGTGATGAAAATTCCCTAAGCTTTTTGCATCTTGCCTCCAGTTTTCAGAATATTTTCAAATTCTTCCTCACAAGGAATCCAGTAGCAAAATGTTATGAATCTAATGCAGATTCTTTAGATTCAAGCAAGCTAAACACTATCATGACTCATTGGTATCCATGTAGAAAGAGAGTTTTGTCTTCTAAACCATTTGGAGAGTAACATGAAGATTAACCAGCATTCTAACAAGGTCTGTTCATTCCATTTGATATGTTAGAGAAGAGGGTAACAGTAGTTCATGCCAAGTTTTGGAATTTACTAATTTCCTGCACTTGGTGTGATAAGTTTCACAAAAGGGATAATTACATTTTTTAATATCAGAAGAGAACACATTTCTAAAAGAGTTGTTCTAAATTATTAAGCAGCTGATTTGACCTAAAGTCTAAAGTACAAACAAGAGGACAGCTAATAAACAAAGATGAGTCTCAAGAACATTTCTGGTAATAAAACACTGAAAGTTGCAACCTGTGGAAATGTACAACTTGCATTTTGCAAGAGAGTCCAATACAGTTCAGTAGTAAAGAACAAGTTATCCCATTGCTTAGCTATTTCTCTTAGCATGATTTTGTATTACTTCATTAAATCTTCATAATGTCCTAGAGAACTAAAGCAACACAATCCTTCTATTTTAGAGAGACTTCAGCCTAAAAGAAAGAACTTGTTCAAGAACAAAGAGCTCTTCATTTTAGAGAGAGAATATGTTCTTAGTTCAAGCTAATTGTCACTATGTAAAACTAGTTAGTGTTCTGAACTGTACTGCCTTAGAATCACGATTCTATTATTTTATTTTTCTCTTCCTGACTTACAAGCTTATGCATTCAGTGACATGTGCCTGAATTTCAGCTACCAGGGAGGATGAAACAGAAGGATTCTTGAATCTGAAAATTTATGATGAGTGTGGCAATGGGGAGAAACTCTAGCCCAGGTAAACACTCACACCAATATACCTCATGAACTTAAATGCAAAAATCCTTAAACAATTTTAGCCAACCACATTCAAAAGTACATCAAGATGATAATGCTCCATAATCAAGTGGTTTTCATTGAAGGGATGCAAGGTTGGTTCAACATAGGGAAATAAAGTAATGGAATTCACCTCAAAAAGATTAAAGGCAAGAATTATAGGATCATATCAATTGATGCAAAAAAGGTCAGTGATAAAACCCTACACCCATTCACGTTAATAATGATAGGGAAACTAGGGATAGAAGACACTTACCACAAAATTATAAAGGTTTTATTTGAGGGACCAAAAGCCAACATCATACCAAATGCAGCAAAACTGAAATAATTTCCTCTAAAATCAGGAACAGGTCAAAGATGAGTGTTCTCACCACTTTTATTCAGCATAGTTCTTGAAACTCTATCCAGAGCAATTGGGCAAGAAAATGAAATTAAAGTTATGGAAATGTGAAAACAGGTAGTCGAATGACCTCTGTTTGCTTGATGATGTAATCTTTTATGTGAAAGGCCCCAAAATTTTTAGAGCTAGCAAAAATGAATTATAGACTTGATAGATGAACTCAACAAATGATATTATATATAGAACTAGAAATAGGAAAAAAAATTAAAATTCATTTTGGCCAAATCAGAGTCCCCCAGTAGACAAAGCAATTCTACATAAATCTTGATTTCATTCTTGTTTTTGACTGAATGATAAAATATCATAGTTTCTTTTATCATGAATCTATTGATGGATACCTATGCTAATTGTATACCTTGGTTGTGGTCAATAGTGCCACAATAAAGATTGAAATGGAGTCATAGCTTTATAAGTTGACAGCATATCCTTCACATATGTACCCTGCAATAACATGACTGTATCATTTGGTAGCTCTATTTTTAGTTTGTTGAGAGACCACCATACTATTTCCATAGTGGCTTGTATTATTTCCATCACCTAAACAGTGTACAAAGATTCATCATTCTGCACATCCAATAATACATATTCTGACTGGAGTTAGGTGGAATCTCAGTGAAATTTGCATTTTCCTTATGGCTAAAAGTATTTAAAAATATATTTATTGGCCATTTCTACTTCTATTGGGAAGTTTCTATTTAGATCCTGTGCCCATTCTATTGCTTGAAATACTTGTCTCTTGATGTTAACTGTCTTGACTTCTTCAAATATGCTGCATATTTATCTTCCATCAGATGAATATCTAGCAAAGATTCTATCTCATTCTGTAGATTTTTTCTGTTGCTGTATAGAAACTTTTTAATTTTTCATCTTTCTTCTGATTATTGTACTATTGGGGTCTACTTAGGAAATTGTTAACTTTCTCTTTATCTTGCATATTTTGCTGGGTATTAGTACCTTCACAGTTACAGGTTCTACATCAAAACTTTTCTGAGGTGATTTTTGTAGAGAGGCACAGTTAGTAATCATTTCAATTTTTAAAATGTTGATATTCAGTTTCCCAGGAGCATTCACTGAAGAGTCTCTTTTTTTCAGCAACAAGTATTTTTGGTGCTTTGTTTGAGAATCAGATATCTGTAGGTGCATGTTTTTATTTTGGGTTCACTATGTTAATCCATTGGTCTACAGGTCTGTTTGCATGCCAGCACTTGCTTTTTTTGCTGTTGTTGTTGTTTGTTTGTTTGTTTGTTGTTGTTGTTACTATGGCTCTGTATAAAGTTTTGAATTTGGATATTATAATGCCTCCAGCATTTACTCAGGGTTATTTTGACCTGTAGAATGATATACATCCATATGAACTTAGAATTGTTTTTTTTTTTTTTTATTTCTGTGATGAATGGTATTTTGTATTGAATCTGTAGAGTACTTTCAGTAATATGGCCATTTTAAGAATGTCAAGAGGAAGTGAGTGGAAAGGGAAAAAAAACAAGGGAGAGAAATGAATTACAGTAGATGGGGTAGAGAGAGAAGATTGGAGGGGAGGGAAGGGGAGGGGGAGAATAGAGGATAGGAAAGGCAGCAGAATGCAACAGTCACTAGTATGGCAGTATGTACAAACATGGCTATATAACTGATGTGATTCTGCAATCTGTATACTGGGTAGAAATGGGAGTTCATAACCCACTTGAATCAAATTATGAAATATGATATGTCAAGACCTATGTTATGTTTTGAACAACTAATAATAATTAAAAAAAGAATAAAAATAAATGAAAAAAAGAATGTCAATTCTACCAGTCCGTGAACAAGGGAGGCCCTTCCATCTCTCAGTGTCTGCTTTAATTTCTTTTTTTTACTATTTTGTAACTTTCATTGCAGAGTTCTTTTACCTACCTGGATATATCTCTTCCTTGGCATTTTACTTGTTTTAAGGCTGCTATAAATGAAATTATGTTCTTAATTTCATTCTCAGCAAATTTGTTATTAGTGTGTTGAAAAGAACTACTGATTTTACTAAGTGGATTTTTGTTTCCTGTTGCTTTGCTGAATTTGTTCTAATAGTCATTTGGTGAAGTCTGTAGGATCTTCTAAGTATAAAATTGTATACTCTGAAAAAGGATAATTTAACTTTTTCCTTTCCTATTTGTATCCCATATATTTCTTTCTCTTTCCTGATTGCTCTACCTAAAATTTAAAGTAGAATATTGGATAGTGATTGTGGCTATCATATTTCTTTTCCTGATCTTGAATGAAATTTGTTCAAATTTCCCCTGTACTGTATGATGATCACTAGGGCTTTGTTACATGTAATCCTTATTTTGTTGAGATAAGATCCATCTACATCTAATTAGCTTGGTGCTCTTACCATGAACATATGTTAAATTGTATCAAAAGCACTTTCTGCACCTATTGAGATGCAGCTGTGATTTATTTTAATCTATGATTTTGTTTATGTATTTTATTACCTTTAGGTATTTTTATGTTGAACCATGCTTGTATTCCTGGGATAAAACTAAATTGATTTTGGTGTCTGATCTTTACAATGTGTTGTTGGATCCAATTTGTAACTATTTTATTGTAGATTTTACATCTATGTTCACTGAGAATCTTAGCCTAGTGTATTGTTTTGATGTGTGTGTGTGTGTGTGTGTGTTCTTATCAAGTTTTTGTGACAAGATAATACTGACTTGATTGAATGAGTTTGAAAACTTTCCTTCCATTTTTATTATATACAATATTTTGAAAAGCAATAATGTTACTTATAATTTTAGTCTTTAAAAATTCATCAATCTACCTAATCCTAGTATGTGTGTGTGTGTGTGTGTGTGTGTGCGCACGCACATGTGTGTGTGTGTGTCTCTTTGTGGAAGGGTTAACATTTCTCAAACTGCTTAATATTGATTTTGGTGGGGGGGGGTTATTAAATCCTCTCTATTCTATTTTGGTGGGTCACATATCTAAAAATTTGTTCATTTCTTTTATATTTTCCAACTCATTGAAATGCAATTTTTCAAAATAATTCCTGATGATCAAACACATTTCAGTGGTTTCTGTTGCTGCATGCTTTATTTGGATATAGTTTCATAAATTTAGGTATTCTCTTTCTTTTTGTAAATTTGAATGATGATTTGTCAGTCTTGTTTGTCTTTTCAAACAGCAACACCTTTTCTCATTGATCCTTTGCATTGTTTTTTAGTCTATTTCATTAAATTCATTCTAATCTTTACTGTTTCCTTTTGTTTACTAATTTAGGGGGTAATTTCTTCTTGCTTTTCTAAGATCTTGAAATGTACTATCAGGCTATTTATTTATTTACATTATTTTTTGTTTGTTATCAGGAATCGAACCCAGGGGCACTTAACCACGGAGCCACATTCCCAGCCATTTTTGAATTTTATTTAGAGACAGGGTCTTGTTGAGTTGCTTAGTGCTTCACTAAGTTGCTAAGGCTGGATTGGAACTCTCCGTCCTCCGGCCTCAGCTTTTTGAGCTGCTGGGATTATAGGCATAAAAATCTGTAATTTTTTAATTAAGGCACTCATAGGCATAATCTCCCTTCTTAGTAGTGTTTTCATTGTATCCTAAATGATCCAGGATATTATATTTCAGTTTTCATTTAATTATTGGAATCTTATAACTTGTTTCTGATTTTTTCAAAGACTTTCTCTTTGTTTAAAAGTATATCATTCAATTTCGTGTATTTCACAGTCTTATTTTTTTTCTTACTGTTTTCAGTTTTATTCTACTATGGTCTAACCTGATGCAATAAATGATTTGATCACATTTTTTAAAAGGATTTGCTTTTCTAACAGGATAATTACCTTTTTATACTATATCTTAGAAAAAGTTCTATAATCTGATAAAAAGAATGTGTATACTCTAGTTTGTGCATGGTATTATAATTCAGATGTGAGGGGTCCCCCAAAACCTCATGTGTGATACAATGCAAGAGGTTTAGAAGTGAAATGACTGGGTTATTAGAGCCTTAACCAATCAGTAAATTAATGCCCTGATAGGGATTCATTGAGTGGTGACTGTAGGCTAGTAGGGTTTGATGGGGGAAGTTGGTCAGTGGCAGTATGCCTTTGGATGTATGTATTTTGTCCTTCATGAGTAGAGTGATGTCTTGAGCTGCTTCCCACTGCTATGTACTTTCATGACAATGTTCTGCCTCACCTTGGCCAAGGAATGGAGCTGGCTATTTATGAACTGGGATGTCCAAAATGATGAGGCCCCCAAATAAACTTTTCCCCTTCTAAAACTTTTCTTTTACTCACAGCAGTGGAAAAGGTGACGAAAACACATGGAATATTCTATATAGCCATCTGTTAAGTCCATTTGATCTATAGTGTAATTTAACTCTGTTTCTCGTTACTGTTTTGTTTTGTGTTAATGATTCATCAGTTGGATTCAAAGTTACCTGTATTTACTTTATTGGGGTCTGTTTCTCTCTTTATCTCCTGTGGTGTTTGTTTTATGAAACTGATTGTTCCAAAGATTGATGCCTACATACATTTTTTTTACATCTTCTTCATGAATTGCTACTTTTACCAATATATAGTAACCTTCTTTGTCTCTTTAGTCTGATTTGAATTCTATTTATTTGGAGATGCATATAACTAGTCTTTTTTGTTTTCATATTCAGTGTGCTTATAATATCATCTTCCTTCATTCAGTTCCTGTGTGTGTATATCTATGTCAGTTAGGTGAGTTTTTGCAAGATGCAAATTTATAGTCTTTTGACCCAATCAATTGTCTGTATTTCCTAATTAGAAAATTAGGAATATTTACATTTAGGGTAATTTTGAAAGGTATGCACTAATCCCTGCCAATCTTTCATTTCTCTTCTGATTTTATTCATTCATTCATTTGTTTGTTAGTTTTGGTGTAGGGCATGAAACCCAGGAGTATTTTACCAGTAGGCTACATCCGTAGTCCTTTTTATTTATTTCAATTTTTGAGACAGAATCTCAGTAAGTTGATGAGGGTCTTGCTGTATTTTAAAGTACTATCTCACATAATAGCTGGGATGACAGGTGTGCATCACTGTGCCCATCTTCTTCAGGAGTTCTTGAATAATATGTTCTCATTTATCATATTCTTTGATGTTTAACTGAATTAACAATTTTTATCCTTTTCTAATTATCATGTTTTCCTGTCCTAGTGAGATTTTCTTTTTCCCTATGTTGTCACAATTGTATTTGTCTTGCTTCCTCTTTTGTGTGAATAATACCTTTAAGTGTCTTTAATGCTTGTTTAGTGCTTATGAATTCCTTTAGTTTTTGCTTTGGGGGAAAGGTTTTTATTTCTGCTTTGAGTCTGAAGCATAAAGCTGCTAGATTTAATCATTCGGGGTTGGCAGGATTTGTTTTTGAAGCCTTTCAATGTATTGCTGCATCTTCTTAAGGCCTTTAGAGATTCTACAGAGAAATCTGCTGCTGTTCTAATGGTTTTGGCTTTCGAAGTGACCTGACTCTTCTCACTTTGAGCTTTCAATGTTTTTTCTTTGTGTTCTACTTTCAGAATTTTTAGGTAATGTGAGGTGGAGAGTTCCATTTTGTATTTGTATGTATTTGGGGTTCTAAGTGGCTTCTGCACTTGATGGCCACATCTTTTTCAAGATCTGAGTAATATTCTGCATTAATTAACTGAATAAGTTTGCTATGGCATTATCCTGTACCTCCACTTCTTGGTCTGCAGCTATGAATCTTGAGTTTTGTATTTTAATGGATTTCTAATCAGTATGACATAATGCAAACACCTTCATCATGCCTAGTATTAATTATAATTGTAGTCTTCTGTTAAAAGTTTTTAAATATTTAATGCTGCATTATAACAATATTCATAAATATTTAAAGAAGTTTTTAAAATATTTCCTCTTATTTTGAAGGGGGTGCTAAGTAACATTAGGTACATTACATAGCACACTGTCATACATTCCTATTCAGAGTTGGTAGCCATATGAATATATGAATCTGGTATAAACTGGAGAGCATGTGTGAGGCTATATTTTGAATAAGTCAGTTTTCAAATTTTTTACTTTTCAATTTTTAACTGGCATGCATTTCAAAACTGGAAAGTGGGGTGTCTTCTTGGACACGCAGTAGAAAATCTTTATGCAATTCATATTATTTTTTCCAGAGTATCTGAGAATCTTCCCTAGAAGTGTGATGGTTATGGATGTGGTCATGAATATCAAAGAGCAAAAGCACAGTGTAAACAGAGAAGCCAAAGGTAAAAACCCTAGAGTGTAAAAAATTCACTGGAGAGTATGATTGTTAAAAGTATGAGCACAAGTATATTATAATAGTTGAAGAAAATTGCTAAAATGCATTAATGAAAAAGAGTGACCAATAAGTGGTGTATCTAATCAAGTTTCAGCAACAGCCTAAATTGGCGTGTTGCTAGGGGAGCTAAATTATAGTTCCATATCAAGATATGTTTAGATGAGAGGAAAGGCAAAGGCAAGAAGGAGATGAATGAAGAATAAGAAAGGAAGAAAATCTAGGGAATAAACAAAGCAAAGAGAAGCAGGCATAGACTTTAGAGGGAAGGGCAATCACACCATATAAAGGAAAGAAAAGGGCAAGGTATTTGAAATTGAAATGTGGAAAGAAGGTGTGAGTTTCCAGGACCAAAATTTGTCTCAAAAGTGAAGATTTCCCAGTCATTCTGTGTTCCTCAATGTTAGAAAGACATTAAAAATTAAAATACACCTAAGCGCTGACCTATGTTATATTTACCTGAAGTAAATTTAAACCAATATAGCCAGCCATGTATATACATAATTTTATGCCATCTCTAATGTTCCTACTTCCCAGGACCGTAATATCAGGCAGAAACAGGGAATGTGGAAAAAGAAAAAAATAGTGGTTAATCTTGACATTGCTTGATGAAATGTCCATTTGAAAATTCATGACTGTTTACACAGCTTCAAGTTAAGGGGCATAACTAGGAGTATTGTAGTTATATTCCAAGCTGGTAAGTTAAAGGATAGGAATTGGAAGTGAAGTAAGTATAGACAAGAACTCTCAAACTTTAATGAATCATCTTTTGGGGACCATGTTCACAGTGCACATTCTGATGCAACAGGTTTTTGATGCTTCCAATATTCCTGGGCCTCATGACACAATATGAATGACAAGGGAATGATTTCCCCTTAGGAAAATCTCAAAGGTTTTAGTAATACTTGACTGCACTTTGTGAGAGAAATTCCATGCTATAATGGTATTTCTGGTTTGGGGAATTTGTAAAGGTCTCAGGACCCATCTCTTTGCCTGCTACATAGCATGAGTCTCTAAGATTTCATATCACTCCAGTCAGAATGGCAGCTATTAAGAATACAAACAACAATAAGTGTTGGTGAGGATGTGGGGAAAAATTCACACTCATACATTGCTGGTGGACTGCAAATTGGTGCAGCCGATTTGCAAAGCAATATTGAGATTCCTTGGCAAGCTGGGCATGGAACCACCATTTGACACACCTATTCCACTCCGCAGTCTATACTCAAAGGACTTAAAAACAGCATAGTACTGGGACACAGCCACATCAATGCTTATAGCAGCACAATTCACAATAGGTGAATTGTGAAAACAACCTAGATGTCCTTCAGTAGATGAATGGATAAAGAAAATGTGGTATATATACACATGGAATTTTATTCAGCCTTCAACAAGAATGAAATTATGGCATTTGCTAGTAAATAGATGAAGCTGGACAATATGATAGTAACTGAAATAAGCCAATTCCAAGGAACAAAATGCTGAATGTTTTCTGATATGTGGATGCTAACCCACAGTAAGGGAGTAGGGTAGGGAAGCATAGAGGAACTTTGTATTAGACAGAGGGGAGTGAGGTGAGGTAGGAAGGATAGTAGAATGAATCAGACATTATTACCATATGTGCATATATGACTGCATGACTGGTATAATTCTACGTAATGTACAACCAGAAGAATGAGAAGTTATACTCATGTGTAATGTTCAATATGCATTCTACTGTTATGTATAACTACTTGGAACAAATAAAAAAATTAAAAATAAATTTTAAAAATTCATTATGTAAGAATCACAGCAAATAATCTATTCCTAAAATAATCTAAATTATTTATTAATCTAAGTAATCTAAAATAATCTCTAAAATACATTTGTGATCTACTTCACAGTGTTACTGTGGCTCACAGTAAAGTCTCAATAAATACAAACTCTTAGAATTATGCTTTTTTTGTTGTTGCTTTTTGTTGTTGTGCTGGTGGTGGTTTGTGGTACTAATGATTTAACACAAGAATGCTCTACAAGTAATCCACATTCCCATCTCCATTTTCCTTTTTACATTTTTTTCTGGAACATGGACTTCTACTGACTCTGCCTCTTGAGTATAATTCATCTTTTTGAAGAATATACTCTCTGTTTTTGAAGATGTTTTAGAAAGAACATATATGATAATGAGAATATCTTCAAAATTTATTTTCCCATTTAGACCATATTTAGTTTCAACATAAAATGTTCACTATTCTAAACCAAATTTTATTCTCAAATGTCATATTCTATTCACTATTCCATAAGGTCCAGGATGAGCAAGTAAGGAATAAGTTATAAAATGACAGTAAGAGATCCATGTTCCAGCATATGCTGGAGTGTAACCTGTGTATGCCAATGTAATCTGTCAGATTAGGAGAATGAGTTTAATATGAGTGAGCAATGCAATATGACTATACTACAAAGCACTTCTCAATTTAGGCTGCATTATTACAAAATGGCCTCCCCAATACAAAATAGATTGGGCCTATTCTATAAGCTGCCAATCGGGCTATGCTTCAACTATCATTTGTTATCATTCATCTTCTATAGGAGTATGTTAAGGCAGAATATATCCAAACAGACGTGAGTAGGATGGTGAAAGTGCTTGAAATTAAGCCACTAAGTTATGAGAGAAGAACTGGAAATAATTAGCCCAGAGAAAACAGTGCTTGATTTGGATATGGCTAAATATTTCTAGCTCCTTGAAACTCAACCATAGCTACTTTAATTAGATATACTATTCATGATGTTTCATAATGTATTTTTCTCTTAACCAATTCAGTGAGTTCATACTATTGGTTATATGTATTTTTACAATTTTTCCATATGTATTTATACTTGACTTTCATATTTTATTTGTGTCACTCTAGTGCCTACCTTATTAAAGAGTACTATATTTTTAATTCAGATTCAAAGAATGCGTGAACTTTCAGAGAGTTTGGAGTTCTTGAACTTATTTGCCTAAATTATGATGTGTGTATTAGCAATTACATAGTTTATACCATATAATACACATTTTTCTTATTAGCTATGGGACAAATAAACCATATACCTGTGGCTGACTAATTCTTGTATTTTATTTATTTTTAATTTCTTTTTATTCTGGAAGTTTTGAAGTGTGTGTGTGTGTGTGTGTGTGTGTGTGTGTGTGTGTATTCTCACTGTGTGGATAGGTCAGAAAAAATATTTATGTAATTTTACTTTCATTTAATTGCTTTCTTTTGCATCTGTTTATGATTTAGCCTTGTTTTGACTTGTGTGGGATATAATTATATATAGGTTTGAACTGTTTTGATGTTACATTAGCTTGTTTGTTTGTATATTGTTTTTTGTCCTTAATCCCACTTCTTTAGTTTCTCTCCACCCCAATCCTAAATTTTCAAGCTTCCTCTCTTCTTTGGTCTTTTGATGACTTTTAGTTAATTTTTTTGTAACTCCTTCTTTATAGTCAACATCAGCTACCTATCGCCTGACTCTCTTTTGTATACTTACATATTTCAAACATTTCTTGCCTTCCTACCCTATTTTCTCTTTACTTAAGAAACTTTAATTCCATTGACTAATAGAATTAGATAGCTAATATAATTCTTACCCAATTCCTGTGGTTGTGGTTATTGATAGACTACAGGACATAGTAGACACCTGCTGTTTAATTCTGGATTGAGTTCATGATTTTTTATTTTTGGTATTGATGGTACTGATACTCACCTCAACATTCCTATATAGGTGGCAATTATTGCTATAGATGTCAAAGTGGACTGCAGACACTGTACGTCTGTTGCTAACAGTAGTGCTATTCCTGGCTCCCACTTCCTATAAGAGGGGCTGGAAAGTGATTGGGACATTTCAAGTTCACAGAGTTGAGATCTTGCTGTGGAATAATACAACTCAGCCAAGTAAGTAACAGCAAATCTCACTCCACACATGATAATCTAGCCCCACCTGAGCCTTCACATTACTTCAAGGGCAGAGAATTGGGGAAACAAAACCAAAACCCCCAAACAAACAAACAAACAAACAAAAACAAGTTCCAAGGAGGAACAATCATAGATGGCACCACAGGTTGCACCTGGGATATCTACTCATAAAGCAAAAAAGATAACTATCCACAAGAGGACTTAAAAGAGGAAGGAGAATCTATCTCAACTGATGCACAAGTCCAACCAAGACCTCTGAAAACATGAGGAAATAGGCCAAGAAATCTTCTCCAAAATTCAGAATCTGCCAACAAAGGATCCCAAAGATATGGAAGTAGATGAAATATCAGACAAAGATTATAAAAAATGATTATTAAAATGTTAAACTAAAAGAAGATCTAAGCAATGAATAAAGAAAGCTAATATTGGAGATCAAAATCACTTCAATACAGAAACAAAAATATTGAAAAGAAACCAGTCATAACTCCTGGAAATGAAAGATACAAATCATACTTCACAGTAGCTCAACTGTGGAACCAACCTAGATGCCCAACAATAGATGAATGGATTTAAAAAATGTGGCATATATACACAATGGAATATTACTCAGCAATAAAGGAGAATAAAATCATGGCATTTGCAGGTAATAGGATGGAGTTAGAGAAGATAATGCTTAGTGAAGTTAGCCAATCCCCAAAAACCAAATGCCAAATGTTTTCTTTGATATAAGGAGGCTGTTTCTCAGTGGGATAGGGAGAGGGAGTATGGGAGGAATAGAGGAACTCTAGATTGGCCAGAGGGGTGGGAGGCGAAGGGAGGGGGCATGGGGTTAGAAATGGTGGTGGAATGTTATGATTATTATTATACAAAGTACATGTATGAAGACATGAATTGGTGTGCAAAAACGTTGTATAAAACCAGATATGTGAAAAATTGTGCTCTAAATGTGTGATAAGAATTGTATTCCAGATATATATATAATAAAATTCTACTGGAAACTATCACTAACAGATTAGATTGCATAGAAAAAATAACTTGAGTCCTTGAGGACAGAACTTCAACTTCAGACCTCCAAGACAGGATAAAGGCTCTCACATGGGGGTGTTCTGGTGGCCAGCATCGAGGTGGCAGGAGCAGCCCACAAAGCTGGGGAAGTCACTAACTCTGAGGGAGAATTCACCCAACCAGAGGGCTGAAAGTCCAGGGAGGGAGCAGAGGCCCCGCAGGGGTGATTGAGCCCCTGGTGGCAAGTTCCTGGTCAAAGCCCAGGCCAGGCCTCTGTTTAAGGCAGAGCACCAAGGGTGGCAGGAACCCTGCGCTGCCCAGAATTCTGAATGCTTTGGTCATAATTGACCCCAGCAACACTCCAGGACATTCAGCTGGAAGGTGGATGGCCATAATAGAGTGGTTTTTGGAGCAGAGCTGAGGGCTCTTGAAGCTCTAGCAATGTCTTCGTGGTTTAGTGGCCTAGGCTTCAGCTTGGGCCAGTCCTTGGGTCAGGTGGGAGGCAGCTTGGCTTCCCCCACTGGCCAAGTCTCCAGCTGCACTATAGATATGCCTGTGGAGGTCTCCAAAGCTGTGGAAGCTGGTTCACTTCGTTGTCGGAGAAAGAAAATTGAAGCCACAGAATCAAGGTTGACGTCTGATAATACAACACTTAAAAAGTATTGTACTGATCTGGAAAAAAATGATGAAGCATCACAGTTTAAAATAAACCTTCAGTCTACAAGTTACCAAAATCAGCTGCAACAGAAACAGGGAGAAATCAGCCATCTTCAAGCAAGCCAGATGGAAGTACAGAAGCAGTTGTTGAGCCTGCATTCAGCTGCTCAATCAGTACCTTCAGGAGTGGGTGGTGTACCAGCAACCAAAGCACCTTGTTCATTCGGTTATGGACTCAGTGAAATCTGCAACCTACAACATACTATTAAGGTCCTGGAACAAAACCGAAGTCAGGACATGGATCATCACCAACATGAAATGTCCGTTTTGCAGAATGCACATCAACAAAAATTGGCGGAGTTAAATCACCAGCATCAACAGGAGTCAAATGACTATGAAAGACGGATTGCAGAACTTGAAAAGCTGTTACACCAAGGTGACTCAAGAGTTACAGTAACTGATGAGTCTCATGTGTGGGAGATGCAAAACATGATTCAGGTTCTACAAAGTGAAAAACTAGAGTCCATAAAAAGAATCAAAGAACTTGAGGATACAATCAAAGACATAAAGAAAAAATTATCTTCTGCAGAACATGACAGAGATGTCCTGAAGGGAGAAAAAGAGCAGCTCAGTGTGGAAAAGAAACAAATATTTGAAGAGTGTGAAAACTTAAAACTGGAATGCAGTAAATTGCAGCCTTCTGTGATGGAGGAGAGTGATCCTGTGGGAGAAAAGGGAACAATTCCTCCACAGAGTTCATCAGTGGGAGAAGTGTTCGGACTACAACAAGCCCTGTCTGATGCTCATAATGAAAGAATGAAAGTGAGTAGTTTAAGGCAGGATACCAGTCTTGCTGAAGACAATCTGAAACTTCGAATGCATGTCCAAGTTTTAGAAAAAGAGAAGTCATTATTGAGTCAAGAAAAGGAAGAACTTCAGATATCACTTTCCAAACTTAGTTGGGAATGTGAAGTCATTAAAAGTAAGTCTTCAAAAGACATGAATTTAAATGTACAAATACATGAGTTAACACTGAAGTTGGAGGCTAAGGAGCAAGAACTGAATGAGAAAATTAATGAAAAGGAAATGCTGATAGCTCAGTTAGAAGAACTGGACAATGAGCACCAGGAAGATACAAAGCACATGAATTTGATAATAGACAAGCTATCAAAACAGCAAAATGAAAGAGATGGTCTAATCAAGAAGTTGAAACAAGATCTAGAGGATGAAAAAGAGAGAGTTCATCAACTTGAGGAGGATAATATAGACATAACTAAAGAGTTGCATGCACAGGAAGAAAAGTTAACTGAGAGTGCACTGAGCCTCCGCGTGATTTGCATTTAACCAAGCAGAAGCTTGAAGATAAAGTCAAAGATTTAGTAGGTCAGCTAAGTCAGTCACAAAAAAGTAGTTTAAACGTCCAGCAGGAAAACCTGGAACTTAAGAAACACATTAGCCAAAAGGAGGAGGAATTATGTCAAGTTCGAAACAAGTTAAGACATGCTGTTAACGAAGACTCTAACAGAAATTTTAAGGATGACTTGCTTAAAGAAAGGGAAGTCGAAATTACAAACTTGAAGCAAAATCTTGCTGAAGTAGAACAGCTCAATGAAAATTTTAAAAAAGTTGCTCTTGATTTCAAAACGGAAAATGACAAGTTGATTTCAGCATGTGAAGATGTAAGGCATCAGTTGGAAGAATGTATTGCTGGTAACAACAAAATTTCTCTAGAAAAAGACACTATTATGGAGATGCTGAAAAGAGAGAAAGAACAGATACAAGTAGAACTGTGTCAGGCCAAGAAGAGACTGTTGGAAGAAGCAAACAGTTACAGGCAGACTATTCAGGAACTCTCAAATGTATGTAATTGGAATACCTCTGCCTTACAGCTGGAACAGGAGCATGTAGTGCAACTCAGTCAAGAGAAAGACTTTGAAATAGCAGGACTCAAAAAGAATATTGAGGAAATGGCTACTGATCAAAAAGAAACTAAGGAAATGTTGGCATCTCGTTTAGAAGAACAGAAGCAATTGATGCAACTTATAAATGAGAAAGAAGTTTTTATTGACCAACTCAAACAAGAAAATTCAGCACTGCAAAAGGATTTAGATAAGTGTTCTCAGGCCTTAAAACAAAATGAAACTTTAAGGCAGACCATAGAGGCAAAAGACAGAAGTCTCAGCTCCATGAAAGAAGAAAACATTCATCTGCAAGAAGAATTGGAAAGAATTAGGGAACAGCAGAATCCAGTAGTAGCTGTGGCTGAGCCTAAAACCCTTGATAGTATCACAGAACTAGAATCTGAGGTATCTCAACTGAATATCATCAAGAATCATCTGGAAGAGGAAGTTACACATCATCAAAAGGTCATTGAAGATCAAAACCAGAGTCACATGCAACTACTTCAGTCACTACAGGAGCAGAAGGAGGAAATGGATAAATTTAAATACAAGTATGAGCAGATGAAGGTTGCACATACCCAACTGCTTTTTCAAAAAGACAAGGAAATTCAGAATTTGCAGAAAACCATTGAACAAATAAAAGCCCAGGCGCATGAAGAGAGACAGGACATTCAAACAGAGAATGCTGATAGTTTTCAAGAAACAAAAGTGAAATGCCTTAATACAGAAAATGGGAGTGAAAACCATGCCATATGTAAAGCCAAAATGGAAAATTTTGTGAAAAGAGTCAAAGAACGAGTACTTGAGATTAAATTTCAGAATTCAAAGAATATGTCTTTAACCAAACAGATAGATCAGCTGTCTAAAGAGGAGGTTGAGAAACTCACTCAAATTATCCAACAGAAAGACATGGAGAGAGGAGCTCTTCATGCTAGAATGCCCCTTGAGAACAGCCCTAGAGTTATACTAAAGGACATTTTAAGGCAATAGATAATTATCAAGCCAGAGATAATTTAGAACTTTACAGAAACCATAAACACAAGGTACTTTTTCCTTTTGGAAAAAAGTCATATATTTGTAGAAAAAAGGTAAAGAAGAAAAACCTGATATATAGAGCTACCAAGTTTTTTTGTTTTATTTTTTTGTTGTTGTTTTTTTTGTTTGTTTTTTTGATGTAGCACTTAAAATTATTGTTTGATTCTTTGTTTGCTGTAGCACTTTTGGTTTATTAAAATTTGTTCTGATGTTATGAGGTAATTGTATGCAGCATTCAATTCTTAAATACTTTGATTGTGAATCAGAGCAGTATCAGTGAACTATACAGCTAAACCTCTTTTTCATAATATTTGTTAAATTTAATTGTATTAAAATAAAAATGATACATTTAAATGACAGAAGAGAAGAAAAATCCAACCCATATGATAAAGATATATCTCCAAAGTTAGAGTATATTAAAACAAAGTATGATGTAGCAAGAAGTTGTGAATTCTTTATCAAAGAAAACATTGTACAACTACTAAAAGAAAATTACAGTTGGAGGGCCCAAATAAAAAAATTTAGTGGATTAATTCTAAGATTCTTTTAATCAAAATACTATGAACCTATCCATTTAACTATTTTCAATTGTCTAAAAAGTCACTTCAGGTTAAATTCAGTTTTCTATGTGTTAAATATGTCCATAAGGAAAATATTTTCTACCTGTTAAGTTTGAGTCAAACCAAAAGACTTATTACATCAAACATTTCCAATGAAAAGTTAATTTATAAGAATGTATCATTAAAATCTGGACTGTTTATCTAAACGCTTCTCTGGGTTAACAAAAAGAGTATATAAAATTAATCTATTTTTATTTTTGTAAATTAAGATAAAAGATGAATCAAGAGTTTCCAGCTTGAGTTGGGCGAAGTCGGAGAAGAGAGAAAGCAGATTATGTGGCAATTGCTTCTCTGAAACCCATAGTTTTAGAACCATTAAAGGACATTCTTTATTAAAATTAATTTAATAAACTTTAATATGAAATCAATTTTTAAATATAAATTATATAAATTTATTTTTTGATGTAGCACTTAAAATTTAATTAGTATTGTTTTTAATTTAATAAAATTAATTTACATTAAATTATAACAATTTATATTTAAAAATTTATTAAATTTTATTTAAATTAATTTAATAAGATGTAAAGAAATTAATTTAATTTAAATAAAATTTAACATAAATCAGATTATTTAATATTCATTGCATAATTTAATATAAATTTTTATACAATTAATTTCAATGAGTGTTCTTAGTGGTTTTGAAAGCTGCAGGTGTCAGAAAGATATTTGCTGTATGGTCTGCTTTTTTCTCTTCTCCAATTTCACCTAGTGTGGGTTGGAAACTTTTGATTTGTCTTTTTTCTTAATTTACAAAAATAAAAAATAGAAGACAAAATACATGTGGCTATAAATATATATAAGCTTTTCTTCCTTTTTTCTTCCTCTTTTTAAAAAATTTTCTCTCAGTTTCAACTTTTTCTTTCTTTACACATGATAATCAAAATACATAACTTAGAAAAGAAGGAAAGAGCATTTAAAGTTGCAAGAGAAAACCATCAGGTCTCATTTAAGAGCAAGCCACAAAGGCTCCCTCCTGGCTTCTGAACTCAGATCCTAAAGAAGAGCAAGGCCCACAATGAGATATTCAAAGAAAACTCTTAAAGAAAAATTTTGTCAGTCAAGATTTCTTAATCCAGCAAACCTCTTTCAAAGTTTATATTGAAAGAAAAGCTTTACATGACAGGGATAAGCTAAAAGAATTTATGATCACTAAAGTAGCACTACAAAGATACTCAAAGATAAACTGCACAAAGATGTACCCAAAAATAATTCCCAAAGCTCTTAAATAGATGATGACCATGAGAAGAGCAACCAAGTAAATGAAAATTAAGGCAGAATTAAATGTAGAAAACAAACCAAAATATAAAACTAAAAACACATATCTATAATAACCCTGAATGCATCTGGTCTCAACTCCCCAGGTAAAAGCCACAGATTAATGGATTGGATCAAAAAAATACCCAACTAAATGTTGTTTGCAACAAACCCTATCACCAGCAGATAGGTCATCCAAATATAAAATTAATAAGGATTTTTCTGACTTTAATACTATAAATCAAATATACCTAATGGACATCTACAGAATATTTCACCCCAAAACAGCTGAATTTACCTTCTTCTCAGAAGCTCATGGAATTTTTTCCATTATTGACCATATTTTAAAATGAGTATATCTTGCAAGAGGATATTTGTTGAGCTCTGCATATAAAATGTGTTCATGAATTTGATATGCTTTGACAGGAACACATGTGTTTTTCCAATAGTAAACAAGTATAAAAATCAAATTGTTGCTACAACTGTAGTTCCTAGAACCCATTATTTATCCATTTTTATTAAAATGAGACACTATATTTTCAGAAACATAGGTTAATTATAAACCAAAAGTTTTCTTGCTATATTTCATGGTGTTCCCTATAAAACATATTTTAATTTGTTACATTTATGTTTCTCTCAAGAATGCTAATAAAGCTACATTACATTTTTTCCTTAGAAATCAAATCATATACTTTCAAAGGCTTTTAATGACTATTATTGTGGGAACCAAAAAGTAAAAGGTTATAACTTTCAAATGTCATTTTCTAATTATAGTGAGCAAGTCAGAAAGAGATTTCTCTGTATAGTACTGGCAGAATCTCTATGAGGACTTTCAGTAGTACTTCCTTCACCATCTATTTTTGAAATATAATCTTCTGAAACACAATGTGGGACTAGAACTTAAATGTTCTTGTGGATAGCCATGACAGTGACTGGTACAGAGTTAACACACAATCAATTCTTAGAGAAGCATGAAAATAAATACATGGAAAAGATGACTAATTTATATTAAGCACTATTGATCCATTCCCTCTTTTAAAGAAAATATTCTGGGATTATGGGTAAGGGCAGTTCAATGCAACTTAGGTAACAATGATTGGCCTTTCTTTAGCCACTAGACCAGAAGTTTTGACTTTGGAAGATCTCAGTAGAATATTAAGACCCATTTGCAGTTTTTGGAAATCATTAGATTATTTCATTGGCATTCAGTAAATTTAGTTTTTCAGTGCACAGACTGAATTACCTCCACATCCTTTGTGGTGGTGTAAGAAGCATGGTCCTCTCTTTGAAAGCATGCTTCACTCTTCGTTTTGGTCAGTAACTGGGAAACAGTCTGTCTCAGCAGGACAGTGTTACAGAATTGTTTTATATAATGGTTACATGTATATGTATCTTTGGGAATCTCTCTTGACCCAGAAAGGCATTGCCTTTCTGACTTTTTCCTGCCATATCTCCTAGTGATATATATCTGTAGAGCCAACTTTGACCAAGATGATGTAGGGGTTTGCCTATGTGGTAACTCTTGGCAATGTCTCTATTATTTTTATTACTTACTCCTGTTAGAAAATATTTCCTGTTAGAGAAATCTCAGAGATGGAAATTCATTTTGAATCTTTAAGGTTTTCAGGAGTACCCACTAAGATTGCAAGATCCCCTGGGCAGTGTAATCCTCAGTGGTGTGCAGATAAACCAGCTCCTCACAGGCCAGTAGGGAGTGTTAACAATGCCAATTTCCTGGGTATAAGCATTTCTTTCAAGGCTGATTACTAGCTACCAAAAGTTGAAAGTTTGCTTGTAAAATTCCTAAATATTGAGCAGTTATCTCTCACAAGCTGGTACAGTTTGGCTCCAGCATGCCACTGACTTCATTAAGTCTTTATCAACCAACTGCCTGAGGAGAATGATGACAGCTTCCTAAGAGTGAGGATTTTGAGAAACAAGACAATGGAATGTGAATAGGAAGAGAGAGGTGAAAGAAAGAAAAGGGAAGGGAGTATTGAGAACACAGACTAGATGATGTCATGCTGTCTGTGGGAAATGTAGTTGCCTAGAGTTGTACCAGTTGCAGGTGTGCAGGGTCCTTCTTGAACTGGGAGCTTGGTTTGATCAAAGAATTGGAGAGAAGTCTGTCTTCAATGAGATGATGCCCCTGGGTTCATGTGTAGGGGCCTCCTTTCTTATATCCATTGTATTTCAGAAAAAAATAAAACCTGTTCACTCGATATTGCATTCTTCCAGAAGTAATGCTTCCATTGATAACAAGATTATCTGAAATTGTCAAAGAAAACTAAAATTAATCTGTAACCACCTCCTTAAAAAAGCAGATCAGCAAGTTTATGATTTTAGGGAAACTGTATTTTCATTAACCTTTTGGGCAATACAAGGAGACTGACATCCCTATAAACTATGAAATAGTGGGATTTATTGACTTTTAAACTAAGGTTAAAAATAGAAATATCAACTTTCTTTCACTCTCTAGGAAAGGCCTAACCTTGAGAAATTTCTTTTCAAATCATCAACAGGAATTTTAGCCCTCTTGTCTCATGACAAGCTTTAAGATCATTATTCTGAATGTTACCATATCCTCAGTGCATATTGTTGAGCAATATGATAAATAAATAAAAAGGCAATCTTAGAAAAACTTATTAAGGCAATTTTTTAATTATTAAGGTAATTTTCCTTATATAAGGAAAGTAAATTAACTCAGGAATATAATTTGAGGTGTCAAATGCCATCAATAGGCTCATATTTAATGGCTCTATAATTTTTACAATAGTGACCTTATTTGGTGAATTTATATGCATAGTCAACACATCACAATAACTATAGAAATAAACTTTCTTATTATGTTTAGAAACATAATTATGATTTTTATTCATAAGCAATATACCATATTGTTTAAGAGCATGAAATTCGGAGGAGTGGTCATACCAGGTTTCAAATCCCTTTTAAACAATGTGTGGGGTCTTTGACAGCTGAATTATTCTTTCAAAACCTCATTTTAAAATCATAATACAAAGTTTATATAAGAAAAAATATATGATAAAAGTCTGGCACAGAGTGAGTCCTCAGTAAACACTAAAAAATAGAAACATAGGATTTAGGAAATATTGGGCTATAGAATACGTTAATGCTTATATGGAAACAAAGCAAATTAAAATGAAACAGTGTTACCTAAATACCCAACATTAAATCATGACCCAATGAGTTACATAATTCATTATCTATCCTAGTGTTAAAATGAAAGCTTTGTTTATAATCCTGTTTGGAGAAACTTTTGTCAAGCCCCAAAAAGGAATTGAAAAAATGGCCTTTGCCTAAACTTGTCAACTTGAAGGAAAGCAGGAAATCAATGATAGGACAATTGTCAGCAGAGGATTATAGTGTTTAGCCTATTGTTAAGACAAATTAGCAGAAGACTAAAAAACACACAGCAAAATATACATCATTGAGCCTAGTTCCTGATAATAGGAAATAGCAAGTCAAAATTGGTGCTGTGTTTCTTTGCTTTTATTGTTTAGTTTTTTGCCTTCCTTAGCTTTAGGACTTGAAGGCACTAGGTAGCCCTGGAAATTGATGTGTGTGTGGCACAAGAATTTGGAAGATTAGTCAAAAGTCTGTACAGAGGCTGCCTAGGAATCTTGGCTTTCTCCTCTACCTTCTGCTCCTTGACAGCAGGCTCTCCCCTACCATACAAAAGGCAGAAGCTATAATGGAGACTCCTACAGCTTAGGATAGGGCAGGAGTGAGACCATACAAGGAAGACATAAAGTTAATGTCTACCCCTTTCCTTACTTGGAATCAAGGTAGCTGGCTTCTGTGTGTGTGTGTGTGTGTGTGTGTGTGTGTGTGTGTGTGTGCGCGCGCATATACACATATAATATATACACTTCTTGGCAGGAAATTAGCAAAATTCTTTTTGGACACTGATGTGCCCAAGACAAGAATATGTTTTTTTTTTTTTAAGGGAGAAAAAAAGTGAAATGAATTGCAATGGAATTAATATTATAATAGTTTGGGGATCATAGAAAGCAGCTCAATGTGGTTAGATACACTAGGAGGGCTGTATAGAAAAGCTGGAGAAAAGGAGGGAGATTAATCTATCATCAAGGTCATGAGATTTTTCCTGAAGGCAATGGAAAATTAAGCAACCCTTTAATTACCTTTTATCACTGTTAGGGAATAATTTTCATTTATCTTTCTAGCTGTGTCCACAGAGAGCATACAACAAACTAAATAATTAGCAAGAAAAAATGCATTCATTAAATGGCAATATGTACAGGTTGCAGGACATTCTAGGAAGAGTTCCCATCAATTCTTTAGAAAAACATAGTTTAAATATGATATAAATACATTCTTAGAGATTAAGTCATCTGGCAAGTTTCAGATACACAGGGCAAAATCTTTAGAAAGATGGAGCAGAAAGTAACCATTTTTTAAATTTCCTTTTTTTCAATTTGATTTAAATAGAATATCTTCTTATTTTTTAATTTTCTTGTTGTATGCAAAGTATGTTCATACCAATTCATGTCTTCATATGTGTACTTTGGGTAACGACGCCATCAAGTTATTTCCCTAAAACTTTACAAAGACCTGCCTGTTCACCAGCCCTACCCTCGTGCAAAAAAGCCACTTTTTTTTAACAAGTAATTTTTAAATATTAATGGGTAACTTCTTACACAGTGGATAGAATCAAACAAACAGAAAAAAAGAACTTTGAAATATAGGGGTGGTACAGATAGTAGATAAACATTTCACAAAAGAGCAATTGATATTCTCAGAGAGGTAAGAAAATATATTACAATCAAAAATGGATAATATTTTAACATAGGAAATCCTCAAAGAACAAGGAAGATCTCTAGAAAATTAAAGAGTGATAGAAGTTTAAGAAAAGAGTATATAATGTATTGGATATTAGAGAACACTTCCAAAACCCAAAGAAAGTTAAAATAGAAAAAAAGAAGATGAAAAGTTTTATCTCATGTGAACTCTAGGAAGAAAACAAGAGGGCAGAAAAGCACACAAAAAGTAATTTAAGAAAATTTCATGTAACAGCAGGTATTAGTGTAACAAATGTGAAAATATACCACCTGAAATTTTAGAGCCTCATAGATAATGAAGCAATGATGAAACCTTCAAAGTTGTAGACAGTGAAAAACAGGTCATATAATATATGGTAGAAAATTCCATAGTGTCATAACTCAAATCCTAATGGGAGTAAGATGGGAGTACTGGGGTGGTAGCTCAGTGGTAGATCACTTGCCTTGCATGCATGAGGTACTGGGTTCAAATCTCAGCACCACATAAAGATAAATAAATATATTGTGTTCATGTACAACTAAAAATATATTTAAAAAAAGAAAGTCCTAATAGCACTGGCCTTCTTGGCAGCATTAGAAACCAAAGGGAAAGTCATTTCCAACCTAGAGTTTATATCTAGCTGCACACTGTTTGTCATATATGCAGGTAGGAAATATTGTAAAAACACTGTCCAATGTGCAAATCTAAAAAGAAAACTTGCATTCTTTCTCAAAAAGCAACTGAATAAGAGGATGTAGCCAACAAAGAGGAAGACTTGGATACAAAGAGTGGCTTAACCATGAAAGAGGTAAATGTAATTAATTCCCAGTAAGATAGGGAAAGAGTGTCCTAGCTATGCAGGGGGCCTGGAAACAACCTCTCTAAAATGAAGTGGGAAGACACATGGTCTAGAAGAGTAGATATCTTATTTTTTCCTGGTATGGGGACTGAATCCAGGGGTTCGATATCACTGAGTTACATCTCCAGCCAGCCTATTCACTCATTCATTCATTCATTTTGAGACAGAGTCTTGCTGAGTAGCTTAGGGCCTTACTAGGTTTCTGAGGCTGGCCTCAAATTTGCCATCCTCCCCCCTCAGCCTCCCAAGTCCCTGGGATTATAGGAGTGTGCCATGGTGCCCAGTTGAATGTCTTTCTTAACAATAGAAAGGAACTAGTAATGTGATCGACTAGTGACATGAGAAGAGCTCACAAGTTTGGTGAAGAATTGTGGAACAATTAGAGATAGATACATAAAATAGAGTTATGAATTAAGAGTCCTTAAATAGTACATTGATTATGGGGAAAATGAAAAAGTAAAGTATGTAGTAGTAAAATATATAAAATAGTATATTAATTATATAGTAATGTGTATTATTTTAATGGAAATATATAGTAGTATATAATTACACATTTCCTTACACACTGAAGCATACTATCATACCTAAGTAGTAACAAGTAAAATAATTAATCTTTGTTGTTTATGATACCACTCTATTAGGAAGATGAGAGGAAGAAAAATGGTATGTATTTGAGGTGAAAAAGGTAAAATAATCCTTACCTTTCATAGTAGGAAGTCAACAGATTATGTCTGAAAAGTAAAGATAACATAAACCAGATGTGGTGTTGCATACCTATCCCTTCAGGAGGACAGGGCAGAAAGGTTGAAGTTCAGGGTCACCCAAAGCAACCTTATCTCAAAATAAAATAAATAAAAGAGTTGGGGATATAGCTCACTATTAGAATACCCCTAGGTTCAACCAGTACTTTAAGATAATAATAATAATAATAATAATAATAATAATAATAAATAAAATATTATTCCAAAATATAGGAGTAAATTGCTGGGAGCCATCAGCCAAGTAGGTGTGACAAATTCCTTGCCAGCTTACTCCCATGCTGTCTAGTGGAAGGACTTCTGAAAGGTGACCTTGCTCAAGGACCAGGGCAGGATCCGTGTTTAGGGTGTTCCCCCTTTAATAGGGTGGTTTAGCATAATAGGAGATTAGGGTGTTCCCCCTTTAGAATAGGGCAGTTTAGCATAATAGGAGATTAGGGTGTTCCCCCTTTAGAATAGGGCATATCCTGCTGCTGAGTTCCTCTTGAGTGCTTAGGGTTAGACAGTATATTTTGGGAGACAGAAGCCCATGCGGAGTGGATTTGGGAGAGAGTGGATTAGGGCAGAGTGTGGATTTGGGCAGAGAACGTGGATTCCCCCAGAGCGTGTTTGTAGACAGCCGGTGTGAGATCGGGAATAAAGAATTGCTGTTTGAATCTACAAGCTGTGTGGAGACTCGTGATTTGTGCCCAGCCAGAGACTGCGGCATCTGGTGGCCCGTACGGGGAACGCCTGAAGCTTGGGGGTAAGTGAAATTGCTCGCCCCTGAGGGAAGGTGAGAGAATGGGTGACCATTTCAAAAAACAATGTGTTCTTCTTCTGATTTATTTTGTTTTTTTTTTTCAAGTTGCCTGTTCCTAGAACTTTCTCAGGCAAACTGGGGAACATGGTTAACTCAAGGTTTGAAGTTGTTCACCTCCGAGGAAGAGAAATTGTTAGAGAAAAAAGGCACCCCAGTAAGACCAAGAACAGCTAGGGCATATGTTGATACAATACAAAAATGCAGCCCATGGCTTTTAAACGAGAAGTTGTTAAATATTTCAATGGGACCATCATGGTATCCTGTAGAAGGATTTTTCTTCAACAAGAAAGAGATGGCTAGTTCTGTTTACTACGCTTGTCTAAGATCTTGGTTTTTATAGACATCTGATTAATTCACAAAACTAGAGTGTTAAAATATCAACCACTAAATATGAAATCAAGTACTCTTTACTTATTAAGTTACATAAGATAATATATTTAATCATTATGCGTGTTTTCATAAATTGGTGAATGGAAAAATGTTTAATATTGCTTTGGTCTATGTCTTTGCTGAAACAAGGTTACTAAGTGTTAAGATTCTATCAGGTGTAGTTTATATACAATAAGTATAAGAAGTTTCAGTTGGGTTTCAATTACAGTATTATAGTATCATAAAAAACATGAAAGTCTTTCATCTTCTTAAAGTGGAGTAATTTGTCTAAATCAGAAATTTTTATAAGGGTTATTTCAGAATGTGAATTTATAAAAAGGGTTAATGGTTAGAAAAGAGATATTAAAAGATTGAAGATGTGAAAATATATTTTAATATAAAAGGTTAATAGAAAAATAAATGTTTCTAGATGAGATAATCTCTGTGTGGTAAAGTAAAAAGTTGTGAAATGCCATTTAAAAAGATTTTGAGGAAACTAGACTTACTTCAAAAGCTTGAGAGAGAAAGAAAGAAAGAAGAAAAAAGTATTTGTACATGGCAGATTGAGACAAAGCTTCTTAATGGAGTAAAAAAGGCCTTTGGTTGAAGGGCAGCCATGTAAACTAATATTAAGCGATTTAAACAGAGTCTAAGCCTTGTTTAAAAGAGTGAAGCTGTAAGTGGTGAAAAAGTACATTTAAAAGTACAGTATAGATGATAATTGGAAGGCTTTAAAAGGTTAATTTGAAGTTGGTTAAGATGCCTTCATGACGGAGGAAAGATTGCGTCATTCAAAGCCTAGTTAATCTTAAAAATTGGAAAGGGGTATATATCCCCCAAAGATAAACTTAAAATAACCCTTTTTACTCTAAACTTTTAAAATTTGGATTCATCAGGACTTAGTGCTGCAGAAAGACATATGTATCCAAAAAATGTACATAAGCCTAAAGTTCTTTGGAAAGATATTCTAACAGGACAATGGAAAGGTCCAGACCCAGTGATTGTCTGGAGTCGGGGCTCTGTTTGCGTGTTTCCACAGGGAGAACAGCAGCCGATTTGGATTCCAGAAAGACTAACTAAAACGATTTCTACAGATCGAAAAGAAGATGATTTGACTCAAATCCATAACAGCTGATATCCAGAACTCCAGCTTGGCCATTCTTACATCTGCAACAGTGATTAACCAGGATGCTTTTTTCAATATCTATTTTATTATTGCATTTTTCCACATCATAAGGTTCTATTTTTATTTTTTGAGCTCATACAAACCTAGGTTAATGTTTTTCTGATCAGTTTTATTTTTTTGACTGTGGAGTTTTTAAACATTCCAATGGAGATTTCACCTAGGTAAAGCTACAAGGCCTTTATTATTATCTTATGTGTTGTACGTTTGTTTGCACATTTGTGTTTTGTGTTGCATGTCTGTGTGTGCGTATTTCATATATGAGGAGCGCTCATGAGAAAATGGATCCAAATTATTATTTTTTTTATTCACGTGATTTAAATGGCTTAATTTAAATTAGGTAAACAGCTGTTAAGGATTGTTTTTAAAGGTGGTTAACAGATCTGCTTGTTTACTAATTTAAATCAGGTAAACAGCTGTTAAGGATTGTTTTTTAAGAAGGTTAACAGATCTGTTTGTTTACTTTCACCTTTCCTTTTCATTATATTTAATAATTCTTTTCAGGTTAATGTCTTTTTAGCATCATTGCCAGAATTCCTATCTTCATCCCAATGAATATAACTCAACAAGTATGCTCAATCAAGGAGTCAACTTACTTTGGGAGGAAACGGACTTTGGGAAGAGACGGACAGATTGATAGATTCCTCCCCTTTGAACTGCTTACAGAACTTGCCTGGACTATGTAACTACGTTTAGTGCAGCAAATTGTGGTAATGCTGGCATATCTTTGCTGATGGTGTCACCAGTGATCTTTGCTGATGGTGTCACCAATGATGCAATTTTTCCAAAGGAACTGTCAATTGGCTTGGTGTCGTGGCATTTCTGTATCCTCCTCCCTTCTGTTAGTGATGGTCTAAATTTGGGGGCCAATGGCTATATGCTGGACCGGCAGTCAGTGACGGGTATGATCCAATTGCAGTGGTATCAACCTAAGACAGGAGGCTGACGCCTAAAGGTCAGTTGCCTAAAGGTCAGTTTTCCGATGACGGGTAATATCTTCAAAAAAATAAATAAATAAAATACTTGAGAATCAACTTAACAAAGAAGGTGAAAGATCTTTACAATGAAAACTATAGAACCCTAAAGAGAGAAATAGAAGACCTTAGAAGATGGAAAGATATACCTTGCTTATGGATAGGCAGAATATTAATAAAATGACCATACAACCAAAAGCACTATACAGGTTCAATGCAATTCTGATCAAAATCCCAATGAAATTTCTCATAGAAAAGGCAATCATGAA